>NC_136420.1:82917580-83535080 GCF_052625555.1 Lactuca saligna | reverse complement strand
GAGGAAAATCGAAAACGGGAGAAAGGAGTAAGGTTTGTGGTGGTTGGATTTTTTCTGGTTTCTCTTCAACATGACAACTGATCTCGGTCATCAAGTGAGTTCGTTTCGTTTTTTTTTTTATGTGCTTCTAATTTCTTTCTAAACTTGCTGAAATCAATTATCACCTCTTCAATCTTCAATGTATATGAATCTTATTAAGTGATTCTTTTCAGGAGACTGATTTAGTTTGCATCCTTGGAGTTGGATAACGAAAACAGACTGTTTTCTTATTTCTCTTCAAGTGATTTGGGTGATTTCTCTACTTCTCTACTTCTATTCTTCTATTTTCAATTTTTTTCCTGATTTTGATTTATTCTATTCATTGTATATGATTAAGTGATTCAATTTGCAGTAAACAAAGAGTTTCTTCTTTGTTTGAGCTTGGATAAACTCGAATTTTGCTGCAATCAATCTTTCTCCTTTATTTGTGGTTTGCTTCAGGTAAATCTTTGTTCATTGTGGTTTGCTTGTTTCTGATTTCTGATTCTTTGATTCATTTTCTAATTAGATAGTAGTTTTCTTTGATTATTTGTTATTACAGTAGTGTGTGTGTGTGTGTGTATATATATATATATATATATATATTTGTTGGTTCATGAATGTGTAATTAGGGTTTGGTTCATGAATGTTTAATAACGTGACTGCTCTTCAGATTTTGATTGTGTTTAACTGTTGGGTTATCTTCTAAATGCACGATATACATGCTTTTTATAGCATTCTACTTTCATTTTGTCTTGCTAATAGTGTTGTACTTTCAAAAATGTTCCTAATTATGGTTATATCAAACAAATAAATGAAAATACATTGCTATATTTGTACTTTTTTGTGACCATGGATTATGGTGTGACTATAATAGTTTTTCCTTTTTATTTTTGCTCTCAATCCCATATATCGCTTTTCTGTTATGGCATATTTGTTATGATGGAATGAAATCACAAAGAAATGGAACTGATAAGTGATAACTCACTAAGTGCAACAGGGAAATAGTTGTCTCTTATTCACTAACCTTATCTTCAACCTCATAAATTTTATACAATTCACATTACTAGATTTTTTACATCTTATTATTCTGATTAGGAATCATTAAATACTTCTGGAAGCTCAATCACCCTACTAATCTTTGAATCACCATGTTCGGATTTTGAAATTCAAATAAGTCAAAATTTTGTTTTATATATTTGTGTATCTACCATTACATGCCACCTACGAAGGCAACATTAAAGTGTGTTCTAATTTTGCAGGACCATCATCTCTCAACTAGTGAAGCAAGAACAAATAGAAATTATTGTTGCCAAGGTGAATTAACTTAGGAATTTATATAACATTCTTATGCAATTCCTTTTAAGGTGTATATGTTTTGGTTTTCTAAATGGCATATTTTGAATTTTAAGATTTGAAATATTTATGAATCAACTGTTTTATAATTTACTTCATATCCTTTACTTGTAATTGTTTAGGCAAAAGAAATTTATCCGTATGACTGATAACATGGTGCAGCTTGGATACGAGATGTGTAGCCTATAATTTCATTTACTATATTTGATTTTCCACTTTTTTCTTTGAGGGAAACATTTTGAAGATATGTTATTTGGGACAAATGTGTTATTGAATGTGGGACAAATGTGAATTGAATGTGGTATTTGAAAAAAAAATTGGAACTTTTTAAAATAATTTTTTTTAAAAAAATAAAACGAGGTTAGCTACGGAATAGCTACGGATTTCCGTAGCTATTAAATTCCGTAGCTATTTGGATCCGTAGCTATTCTGTAGCTATTTAGTTATGTAGCTATTCCGTAGCTATTTGAATCTGTAGCTATTCCGTAGCTATCCAGGTCCGTAGTTATTCCGTAGTTATTTAGCTTCGTAGCGATTCCGTAGGAATTCCGTAGCTATTTTATTCTGTAGCTATTCCGTAGCTATGGTAGCTACAGAATTTTCCGTAGCTATTTCGTAGCGGTTCCGTAGCTAATCCGTAGCTATAATTTAGCCACGGGCTATTATGCTACAGTCATTTTTCCGTAGCAATTCCGTAGCTATCCGCTTATAGCTACGGAATAGCTACGGATTGTGTTGTAGCTATTGATCAAGTTTTCTAGTAGTGAGATGACAACTCGTAACTATTCCTTAGCTAATTAGCTATGGAGTAGTTACATATTGGAATCCGTAGCTATTCCGTAGCTAATTAGCTACGAAATAGCTACGGGCTAGCAACGGAAGAAAATAGCTACAGAATAGTTAGAAAATAGCGAAAGATTTATAATTTATGTTATTATTATTTTCATTATTCGACTCTTAATTTTTTTATTTTTTTTTTATCATTTTTCTTACATAAGACACAAACAATTAAAAATCATACTAATAATACTATTAAAAATAATATTTATAAACATCATAATAATATATAATAATTGTAACACTTTACTTAACACACAAACAAGCGATTCAATGAAAAAAAATAATCAATGTTTAATTTACAATATAATGAAAAATGATTATAATAAATGGAAATATGTATACTTGTAATTGTATATGTATGTATGTATTTATCTATGCATGTATGTATGTGTATGTAACTACGTATGTGTATGTGTGTGTATTTGAATATGTATGTGTATGTGTATGTTTATTTTTATCTATGTGTGTATGGGTCTACATGTATACGTATCAAAAAATCGCAAATATTAATAAGTATTACAATATTAAACCATTAAACGGGTAAGAGATCTCGAATGTGCACACGACTTTATGAACGATAAAAATAGTTATAAGTTTGTGAAAATATAGATAATCATGTACAATATAAGTGTGAAGAAAACGAAGCAAAAAAACGAAAATTGGTGCCCGAAAAATCGGGAAAAAAAATTTATCTAATTAGCTACGGATTTTTCTTATTTTCGATTTTTCAAGCACCAAATGTCGTTTTTTTCGTTTAGCATTCTTTATAAACGACTGCATGGAGTTCCAATATCCATTATATCCGATAAAGATAGTAGATTCACTTCACGATTTTGGCATTCTTTACAAAAATCTCTAAGAACTAGGCTGGACATGAGTACAGCCTACCACCCACAAACCGAAGGACAGAGCGAAAGAACCATACAGACACTCGAAGACATGTTGAGAGCTTGTGTGATAGACTTTGGTAAAGTATGGGATACCCACTTACCACTCATCCAATTCTCTTACAATAATAGCTATCATACTAGCATCAAGGTCGCTCCGTTCGAAGCTCTATATGGTTGGAAGTGTAGATCACCCATGTGTTGGACTGAAGTGGGGGACACTCAATTAGAAAAGGGACAAGTCCCAGATAGCACCCTCACTGGTCCTAAAATCATAAGGGAAACCACAGAAAAGATCGCTCAAATACGAGAAAGGCTGAAAGCATCTCGTGACCGACAAAAGAGTTATGCTGATAAGCGATGCAAACTTTAGGAATTCCAGGTTGGAGATCATGTACTACTGAAGGTCTCACCCTGTAAGGGTATGATACGTTTTGGTAAACGTGGGAAACTAAACCCTAGGTACATCGAGCCATTAGAAATCCTTGCAAGGATTGGCCCCGTGGCGTACAAACTACGACTACCACAGGAACTTAATAACGTACATCCTACCTTCTACGTATCGAACTTAAATAAATGTCTATCCGACGATACCCTCGTGATACCACTCGACGAAATTGAAGTTAACGAGAATCTCCACTACGTGGAGGAACCGGTTGAAATCATGGATAGGGAGATCAAAAGAACAACGCAAAGTCATATTCCTATCATGAAGGTCCATTGGAACGCTAAACGAGGACCCAAATTCACCTGGGAATGCGAAGATTGGATGAAACATAAGTATCTGCACCTCTTCCCAAACTCTTGAAGTCACAGCCAAAACACTAATTTCGGGATGAAATTCCTTCTAACGGGAGGATGATGTGACAATCGTTAAATTTTGATTTATCTAAAGTCAAATAAAGTCAACAAGTCAAACTGGACAACTTAGCTAACCCTAGTATATTAGGGTTTGCCTTATCTTTAAAGTTGTATAACTCACTATGTTAATACAAAGTAATCACTTGAAAGATTCATGTGTTTAGAAATTTTAAACCCTAATCAGGGTAAGTGATGGAAATACTCGATAAAAACACTATTACATACCCTTCGGGGACATATAACACTCATAACAAGGCTTAACGGGGTTTACAAACCATATGTTGCGAAGCTAAACATCCAAAAAGGTCACAAACGAATTCTCTCTCAATCTCTCTCTCATAACCTCCCTCAACTTTCTTTAATGATTTGGGGGCATCCCAACCCTTAACTTAGCCAAAAACCACGCAAAATGGGAAGTTTACTTGAAAAACAGCCTTATAGGGCCGAACCCTCTTAGGGCCGAAACCCTAAGAAGCGAAAGCCTCTTGCAAGAACTGAAGTCAACCCCTAGGAACCGAACCTACTAAAGAGCCGAAGCTGCTTAAGAACCGAAGTTGGAGGAGCCGAACTCGCATAGAAGGAAATCACAGGACTGAACCCGAAACTCGGAGGACCAAACCCTCGCCATCTCTCTCACTTTCTTTCTCTCTCAAACTCGTTGAGCTTCTCACTCACTTTTGAACCTTCAAATCTTCAAGCATCTCCCAAGTTTTCTTGACTTGGAAACTCCTTTTCTTCATCATCCATCTACTGAAATCACTCAAGGTGAGTTCATACCCCCACATTTTCATGTTTTCTTCAAGTTTTAGGGGGGAGAATACAAGTTAAAACACCAACAATATAACTAAACTCAAACATCAACTTTCAACAAAAAAGTTAATGTTCATTCACAAACTATTTTGAACATATTAAACTTTTCAGTTTTCAAAATTGTATTAGGTGCAAGTAGTTCAGGTTTATACCTTTTAAATGACTACTTGCACATGTCCATATAATTTTTCTACAATTTATGGTGATTTTTACAAAACTGCCTATCACTGTAGCTACGAATTCGGAACAGTCTGTGAATATGAACGTTTTCGCACTAGTTAGAGGCTTCTAAAAATCGTAATAAAATTTATGAACAAACTAGACACACTTTCTAAACTCTCAGAGTTTACGGATTTAGTTTTTTATTTCGTTTTCTTTTTCTGTGATTTTTCTAAATTAGTGCAGAAATGGTAAAAATAAATTTACAGATTACAACTTTCATAACACTTTGTAACATGTTGAGCAAAGTGTTAATCATTGATGACTTCATATTTTTGCATGTGTTTTCTGTTGGAATATAAATATATAACAGAAAAATGTTCATCAAATTGTAAGAGCCCTTTATTATTTCAATTAATGCATGATGAGGCATAGTAAACATAGTTATGTTTTGCTATATTTTCTACTTACACATAAGAGGTTACGATACATTACAAACACTTTGATAAACTATAATAGGTATAGTTTATGTTTCATATACATTACGAAAGAGTACATTTCAACAAAAAGGGGTTTTCAGTTTTACACTAGGTAAATCTGTTAATGAATAAATTCGTGAGACATTCGCTTCACATTACTTCCAAAGTAGCGCAACAAAAGTCTTGTAATTATAACCGAAATCTCTTGTAGGGAGAGCGTGATAGTTGTGTATAGATCTATATTGGGTCTGACAAACTCACACCTTAGCTGCATGCAACAGCTAGATCGGTAGGTCTGGGTGACAAATGTCATTAACATTCTGACGCCTGAAGAACGTCGTATACAAGGCTGACTAAGTCATAGTATGGTTATAATAACTCACATGGGGTATTAACAAAACATAAGATTTATGGCATTTCCATTTAAATAAATGAGTTTATGTCGATTTAAATTTGCATGATTTACAATTTATATGGAAAAATGCTAGTATGTTATTAGTCTTGGCATTTAAGACTATGATACATTTTAAAAGGAAAATATTGGATTTTCCTGGGACAAACATTACTTTTCTAAAGAAAGGATTTCAACATCTCATTCAAAAGATTATGAACTCAACGAACTTAATTGTTGACACTCTTTCAAAACTACTTGTATTCTCAAGAAATAAGTAAAACAGGTAATTGGCTGCTTTTGAGGATGGAACGTTAAGGCGTCAAACATTCTATTTTTGTCAACATAATGTGATTGATTTAGAAACATGTAAACTTATACTATGTAACTTTTTCAATTATATTTATGTTGGTTGTGTTTACTATGGTCATTATTATACTCGTTGTTATGATACTACGCATGAAGTCCTCCACCCCCGGACGTTTCTGCCATCCTTGGTTTGGGGGTGTGACAACATATAAACCCATCACGAGGACCCTAAAATGAAATTTTTAGGAGTATGTTACCAAATTTAGGGGTGTGACAACATCCTTGGTTTGGGGGTGTGACAACATGTAAATCTAGGTCAACGGTGGAATGAAAATGCAATTGACATGTACCTTTTTAGGGCAAGCACAAAAGAGTCGACCAGGGTTGGACTAAGTAGTTGAAGTTCATATTATTGCATCAAATCCACATGATCATCCCACTGATTTCATCAATCCCTTCATTTTAGAAAGGTCGGTTCAAAGGAAACAAGAATAACAAAGCAAAAACAGGTAAATATGCTCACATAAGTGTCTATTGAGTGAGGGTTATTGTCTTAATAAAACATAATGTAACTTTTAAACCCTGTTAATCAAAACAAGTACATAACATAA
Organism: Lactuca saligna; assembly: GCF_052625555.1. Taxonomy (NCBI): domain Eukaryota; kingdom Viridiplantae; phylum Streptophyta; class Magnoliopsida; order Asterales; family Asteraceae; genus Lactuca; species Lactuca saligna. The sequence continues at coordinate 83,528,359 of NC_136420.1, read as the reverse complement.
GATAGTTTGATTATAATAACAACTTAATTACCATTAACTAAATAGGGTTAAATACGTAGGCTATACAAAATTGCCTGTGCATACATAGGGCTTCATCACCTTCACAAAATAAACATCAGGATATGAATTAAACTGAACAACAATACATCTTAAAAACATAAAACGTAATACAAACACAATACTACGGGATCAACAGAAACACCACGACCACCAATAAATCATTTCTTCAATACATCAACAACCTTCGCCACCAGAAAACCAAATATCACAATCACCCGTCTGACCACCAAAACAATCACGGAGTGCGGATTTTTCTCCGTCTACTCTAACCAACGATGCAATGCCATTAGGTCCACCCTGCTTCTAACCAAATCTCGTCACATTTCGGTAATCTGAGCACCACAGTCACAAAAAATAGTATGCAAATCATCAAAGTTGAGACGGTCTCTTGAATTTATGGATCCTGATACAAGTGACGGTGGTGGTGGGGTAGCCATCGTGATTCACATGAAAGGGATGTTTTTCGGATTGTCGGTATCATTTAGTGAAAAATAGGCATGGACATTTAGGGTTTCAACCAATTTGTCCCTCATTTTATCACAAGTGAGGGTACACGGTAAGTAGTAACCCTTAGGGCTCAAACATTCCACGAGCACCCAACTTAGTGACATGGCCATTAATTTGACTCAGAGTTGACTCGCTTGCATACGTGTATTGTGACTTGTATGGGTAACCTTTTAAAATAGGTAAATGGACCAATTGAGTCGGTAAATTAAAAATTTATTCTTCTAAAAAAAAAAAGTAGGGACCTTTTAAACCATAACATGTAAAATGGTTGGGCTACAATGACATTTACTCTTATACCGATCATTGAAATTTGTCTGCAAATTGTATAGAGTCAAAATGTATGCAATAATAGCGTATTCTATGTTATTCATTATTTCATTTAGATAAAGCGCTTTGAAGAGAAATCGAACTATTATCTAATTTTAGTCAATTTTATGATCAAAACTTTATCCATTTTTTAAGACTACATATATCAACTTTAGGCTGGAGGGAGTGGTGACATAGAAACCGCACTCCCTTCAATGACACATAAACGTCATATCATATTTTACCACAAAAATATGGTTCCTTGCACACCCAAAAAATAGTTTCACACTTTTTTTAACAATTTAATTTACATAAATGATTTAATTTTAATAAAAATAATATAACATATCATTACTTCAAATAAAATAATAATAATAAACATTACATATATTAACATAAAACCATATTTCATAGTAAATATAACGAAAAAGCTTCATTATTATTGACAAATTTATTATTAGATTTGTTGGAATTAAACGTTAAAGGAATTGGTTTTAATGTAAAAAAAAATTAGATTTTTAAAGAAAAATAAATAGGAAAGAAATAATATATATATATATATATATATATATATATATATATATATATATATATATATATATATATATAGAGAGAGAGAGAGAGAGGTACGGCTAAAATATACCACACCGTAGTTAAAATTGCATCCAAATCCTAGGGAGGGGAGAGAGAGAGAGAGATTAGTATAAAATATTAAAGAACTTGATGTGTGTGTGAGAGAGATTATCAACTCTTTCCTTTGCACTCTAGGATACTCTAGGAGTTGGTCTTCTTGTGTAATCAGGATAGATAGTGTTGGTGTTGCCATGTTGGGTACTTGAGCATAATTACTAAAAGATAAATTAAAAATGTTCTTACATTTTATTCTTAATATCCTACTATTCACAAAAAATGTAAGAAGTGATATAAAATTAAATCAATTTCATTAAATGTATCATTAAATTTGATAATGTCAACATTTGATTGGATGATAAATGGAAATAAAATATAAAATGTATTTAATTTCTTTTACCAAAAGCATGGGTTTTTTTAAACCAATAAAAATTCAACAAAATTATAAAGAATTAATATAAACCTTAATTTTCCACATATATTTGTAATGGTTTGGCGACAAATATATTGCCATCAACTTTTTATAATTTTAAGTTCCAGCCAATAATTCATATATAAATTTAAAGAGTCTTTTTAATTAAAAAAAAAAAAGAAAAAAAAAAAAAAAAAAAGCACTACCGATGGTATTTAATAATTTTAACTGCAGTAACATGAATTCCTCTAATTGTTTAACATTCATTTCTGAATATATATTATTATTTTATTAGTTTATAATCTTTAAGAACCACGGTTATAAAATTAATAAAAATTTTATAGTAAAAATTCAAAATTAGTAATCAATTATTTTAAATAAATTATTAATTAAGAGATTTTTTTATTAGTTATGTGAAAATATAATCGTTGATTCAAATAAATATATATAATTAATTTTTAATATATATTAGACATTTTTTATTTTTTAATTAATGAAATATAAAATTTAAAATTTAAAACAGATAATAAATACATTGACAAATAGCATCATATTAATAAGAAGGTCTAATAAATTTAAAATGAAGAACTAATAGATTGACAAATGGGAACATATTAATTAAAAGGGAGAATTTCATATATGCCCATCTTAAACTTTAAAATATCATATTTGCCCAGTTTAATTTCTCAATATCATATTTACCCTTCATAAACTTTCAAAATATCATATTTGCCCAAATCATTTTTTATAATATTTTTAATATTTTATAATCATTTTTATACCTTAGAATTATTATAATAATTAAGAAATTTAACAATATTATCCTTACGTCTATGATAATGGAATGTGAACTTGTAAATTGTTGGAATGTCGGCCTCTTAACAGACAAAAAGATTCATCTTTAACCCTTTCTATGGAATATATATTTTGATTGTTTAGTTTTTGTTGTTTTTTATTATTATCATTTTGTAGATAGAGGATATTTTAGATATTATCATTGATATTTTGATGTTTAAAAAATGCATATACGATATTTTGATATTTAAGAAGGGCATATATGATATTTTAATGTTTAAAAATGACATATATGATATTTTGAAATTTTATGAAGGGTAAATATGATATTTAGAAAGTTTATAAAAGGTAAATATGATATTTAGAAATTATGTTGGGTAAATATGATATTTTGATGTTTAAGAAGGGTATATATGAAATTCTCTCTAATTAAAATGTCTAATATGGTGACACATGGCAAAAGAGCTACTATTTTACTAATTTACGGATATATAATAATAATAACTGTAACATACACGTTTTTAAATCGTGTTTTGTAATAAATAAAATTGTAAAGTACTATGTGAAATTGAGTGTTGAGTTCTAATAGATGGTTTTTACTAGAAATAAAGTAAAACTATGTTTATAATCACTCAGAAAATATTGGAAGTCTTATGAAATTTCAATTAAAAGTCAAATAGTGAAATTTAGCGAAAACATAAAATTAGAAATAAGTAAAATTTTATTATTTAAAGTTTTAAATAATCTCGTTAGAAACTTGTAGGCGAAAACCTCGTCGAAATCCGAGTTATAACGAAGAAATTACGACCAATCGAAGATCCGCGATAAAACTAACACGGCGCCGAATGACGTAAAAAGTGAGTTTTTAATATACTACTTTTTAGCCTTATTAATCTAAATGAAAGTCGTAGTATTCGTTAAACCGAGAAGTTCGATAAAAAGAACGTCAAAATCGGACTTCGTATGAGGAAATTATGACTTTTCGAAGTTTCAACTTAGTAGTAGACAGCTAAAAACTCGAATTTTAGATCGAGTGGTTTTTAGCCGACACAACCTAAACAAGAATTGAAGGTCTCGTCATTAGTAGTACAACGGTAAAAAGTCTGACGAAAACGGATGTCGGATGAAGAAGTTATGAATTTTTAATGGACTTTCCTGTCACGGTCTATTAAAAATAATAATATTAAAATTAAAGTCAAAATTAGCCGACAAAATCTAAACGAAAGTTGTAGAGCATAATTTTAGCTACGCGTACATATAAAGAAAGTCAAAAACGGAGCTTGTATGCGAAAGTTATGGATTTTACAAGATTTGGCACAAAAATCGAGAAATTTCGCATGAATAGTGTTGTCGCGTCGCATGAACAGTACCGGCCACCGAGACCAGCCACGTATCCAACGTCGATGAGTCATGCGCGCCACATATCACCGGTCCCTCGCATGTCCGACACGTGCCTCTTCCGGATTCGACCGATGTCGCGACCAGTAGCCTTCTGACGCGCGCCTCGCATCGCTGGAGCCAGTCCGAGCCTCGCCGAAGCCGCCACCTGTTCTGAGCCTCGCTGCTGACTTGCCTTTCCCCTTTGTGTGTCCCTCTCCCTCGCTGCCACCTAGCTGCTTCGCTGATTCACCCTTCTCGGCCAAACCTCGCATGCGAGCCACGTGCTTCCTTCTCCCTGCTTCGGATCCGAGGCTCGCTGCTAGATAAGGCTGCGAGACCTCCCGAGTATTTTAAGAATTTTGGCACTTTTTCACCCTTTTTCAATATTTTTAGTATTTTGACTTCCCCCGAAGCCCCGATACTGATTCCAAATCCCGAAACACGCTCCGAGACTCCCGACAAGCCCGAAAAAATTTATCTTTTCGGTTTTGAAGCCCTACCTTCGCAGAGCCCGGTTTTCAATTAAGCTCCCGGTTTTTAACATAAAAAATCATATTTAAAGCCGAAGTGCTGCCCGAATTACTATTTTAACCCCCGGTTAATTCAAGGTGAGTTTAATATATAGAAACAATTGTATGTTATGTTTTATAGGTGCTATGTGCTTTTCAGTGTTATTATTCCGAGTTATTTTCCCGTGATATTTTATTCGCTATTTCTATAACAAAAGTAATACCTTTGACCATGTGATCAGTGAAATGAATTAGATTCACATTGGTACTGGTACGTAGCCTCTGGTCATGTTGAGCATGTCTCCGTAAGAGAATGACTTCTATTCTATGGCATTGGCAAATGGTTAGACATGGCTATAAGCCTGAAATCTACCAAGATATTAATCAGAAATCTTATGTCTTCTATGCCATTTAGGCCGAAGTCTTATTGATGTATATCAAGTATGGAAATTGTTTATGTCTCATTGACTGTATACCTTTGAATCAAGTCATTGTTTGATATAGAAAGCTTAACACATGATTCGTATATGCCTTTGTTGCTCCTTGATTCTCTTTGCTTCTGCCATACTGAAGTATATATATGACATAACATTATATTATATCTATTATTGAACTCACTAAGCGTCATCGCTTACCCTATCAATGTTTAACAATTGCAAGTGATAAGTAACCAGTATAATCAGATAATGTTGAAAGAATTAGAATAGTTTGTAATAATACTTTCGTACTTCAGTTTATGTTTGTATAAATTACAATATCCTGGGTAGTTATGTAATATATAATACTTTGTAATAGTCGGTTTGTATCCAATAGGTTGTAACCTCTTTATCAATGTAAAATATTGCTTTTATAAATATGCAAGTAGCATGTTTTGGAGTAATAATATTGTGAAGTATGAAAGTTTGGGTCTTTCAAAAAGACGAAAGTTAGGGTCTTTCAATAACTTGGTAATGTTAATAGTAATATTAATTATTATTATTTATATTATTGTTTTTAATATTGATACTTTTTATTATAACTAGATGGAAATCCATGTTTCGCATGGGGTAGAGGATGTTATTGTTGTATTTAGCCCAAGTATGGGCTAACTGCAGAAAATGGCAAGCTGCTATATATATATATATATATATATATATATATATATATATATATATATATATATATATATATATTACTTTTAGGTGTAATACATAGAATAAAAGTTTTTAGAACTGAATAAAAATTTGCCAGCTTTTCATCATACATTAACAAAGATTTCAGAACAAAAATTCTCTGGCTTTCTCTTATGTTAGCCACTATCTCACCAAGGCACTCAACAACTTATTCAGTTAAAAAAAATCCAGAGGCTTAGTTATCATGTTTTGTAATATTAATAGTTTTTAATGAATGTCAACCATTCATATATGCACACAATTTCACAATGACCAAGAAAGGAGTAATTATCAAATTGAATCCATTAGTTCAAACAGAAAATGTAGTCACATAGTACTAATCTCTTTTCAGTCTCTTTGCCTTACTGCACAGACCTGGAGTCATGAGCCACTATAAATAGTGAACGAAGCCATCCGATTTTTGTTTACAAAACTTTCATCCTCTTACCTTATACCTTCTTGTATGTTGCAATAAATACCCCTAAACCTAAAATACCATCCTAGCATCATAAGAAAGTCTGAAGGTCCTGAGAAAAAGAGTTTTCAAGTCAAAACTCTATCTACTTGAAGCCCGGTTTTTGAGAAAACATCTCGGTTTTATCGAAAAAGATTGATTTGTGGGACGAAGTGCTACCCAATTATCGTCAAATCAAGTGAGTGTGTTGTCACTTTGATCTTACACATGGATACAAATTATTTTCTATAAAATATGTGCTATGTGTATATAAATATTGTTTGTTTATTTGAGATGGTGTTGAATGAATGTTTTATATAGGTTTGAAGCTGTATATGTATTTTTATCTACAAATATGTTGGGTAAAACATGAGTAGATGAAATAGATGATGTGTGATAAAATGATGAGAGGTCTCGATGTTGTTTTTGTTATTGTTGTCATCTAGCGGAGTATAGATGACGACCACGGACCCTACTAGACAGTCCAGTGGAACACTAGCAGGCTCGCAACCTGTAGGTGGTTGTGAACTGTATGTTCACTGGTGCACTCCATCCCCATCATGGTTGCCTTACGGACATATATAGCTGAGAAATCCGCTTAGCAGTAAAGTCCATCCCGATTATGATCCTTAGGATAGGTCCCTTGTGATAGGTGTTTAGGGACGTAAAGTGAGGATAACAAGAATAAGTAATTAGGGATATTGTTGGTTGATGAAATTAATAAATTTATTGTTGGCTAATGAAATTAATAAATTTATTTTTGGTTGATGAAATTAATAAATTTAGTTATTGTGGGTTGAAAACCCTATATGCTCACCAGGCTCTCAAGCCTGACCTACTCAGATTTTTATATTATAGGTAGTGCACTCAGAGCATAGTTGAATGATGACGATGGATTTTTGGATTATAGGCCGGTAGATGTAAATAACTGTTGTAAGGTCTATAATATACTATTTATGCTCTTGGTCTGTATCGATGTGGATATCCCGAGTTTTGTAATAAAATGAAAAATACATTTCTTTAAGAAATTCTTTGATAAATTTTTTTATTATATTTTGTGTTGGGACAAATTCCACATAATTTTATTGGAGATATCACTCTAATTTATTTTAAAAGCATAAACTAAATCGGTCTTTTCTGGCCAAGAAATTGGGGATGTCATAGGAAGCGAGAAAGAAATCGGTGATTTGTTGTATAGAAAGAAGAAGAAGATGTAATGCCAAAGATGTAGATACGACGGAAGATAAAGTGAATGGTGGTGGAAGGTTCGTGAATTAAAAGGTGTAACCCTATGGTAGGCGGTGGGGAAGACATGCAATAAGAAAGGTGGTGGGGGGAAGGATCAGGGAAGCAGCGGGCCACAAATCTAAATCAGATTGGAGCATAAAGCGGTGAAGGCAGTTCAAAACAACACGTACACAAAAGAATATATAAAATGGCATAAAATAACCCCTAAAATAAAAGAAACACAGTTGCATCCCCAACCAAAACCAAAGGACCATTTCTTCCAAAAAAAACTCGATGTTCACTATTCCTAGCTTTGGACAATTATATATATATATATATATATATATATATATATATATATATATATATATATATATATTATCGTTGATATTTATTATTTGTTATGAAATATTAGTTTGTGAATGATCATTGAATTTCTTATTTCTTTCGTAACTCTCTATCCTTATTTAGCATTAATAACAATCATTTCAATGTGTTTTATGAATGTAATAATGCATGATCATAGTGTGCATTTATTTTTCATCTTATTTTAGTTGTAAAAATTGTTAGTCATATGTATTAGAAAGTTGATGATTTCATCACAAGTATTAGAATAAAAGTTCTCTCCACTCTCATGTCTTTCTTTACTCTATAATTTATCTTGTTATTTGATCAAATTTTATAACACATTATCAACATAACTCTACCATAGAGCTCTAACTCCTTATTGTTCTTGTCATTTTCAGGTATGTATTTTTTTAATACACATGTACAATGCTTACAACTTACTTTATGGTATTTCATAACTAACAATTCCTTAACATACAAGTCTTTATTTTATTAGTATTTTCACTATGGAAAACCATGCTAGAGAAACTTTTTGTACTTTTCATGTCACTAGCATGCTCATGCAGCAGCAATGCCATGAGAAAGGTTTTAAAATATATGAATTAATCTCATGTCTTCTTGTGGCTAAACAAACAATGAATTACTGATGAAAAATCACTAATCAATTCTGATAGGTTCTAGTGCATTCCTTGATGTGGATGCAACATCATATAATCATAATACTCATAGGCCTAACTGAGGTCGTGGAGGTTATCATAATCATCATAAAAATAATAAATTTTCATATCACGTTGTGCACAAGATTATGGAAGAAAATGAGGATCTTGAACCCGAATCTATAGATGAATGTAGAAATAGAAAAGATTGGCCAAAATGGAAAGATGCATTCATTAAAGAGCTTAATTCTCTTACTCAATGAAAAGTTTTTACACCTGTAGTTCGTACACCAAACGGAGTAAAACCAATGGGACACAAATTGAGTATATATGTTCTTAAAAGAAAGGATATAAATGAAGTTATCAGATATCAACCAAGACTCGTCGCAAAAAATTTTACCCAAAGTCCCATAATTGATTTTGAAGAAACATACGCTCCTTTTGTTGATGCAATTACATTATGTTATCTAATAAGTCTAGCAAAACATCCAAAACTGGAGAAACCCTAGAAGGGTTTAAGGTGCCGAAAGCACAAAATTCTAATTCTCGAGAAGTATATTCAGTAAAATTTAATAAATCTTTGTATGGATTGAAACAATCTGGTCGTATGTGGTTCAATTGTTTAACTACATTTATGTTGAAAGAGGGCTATAAAAATGTTGCTTTAAACCCATGTGTATTCATAAAAAGATCTGGATCAGAATTTATCATAATTGATGTTATTGTAGATGATTTGAACATAATTGGAACTCCTAGAAAATTGGAAAATGCCACTTCTTGTTTAAAAGAAATTTTTGAAATGATTGATCTTGGTAAGATAAATTTTTTTGGGGTCTTCAAATTGAGCATACAAAAAATGGAGTTTTTGTACATTAATATCTACAAAAGGTGCTTGAAATGATTTATATAAATAACTCACATCCATGAGTAACCCGAAGGTGGGAAGGCACCTAGATGCTAAAAAGGATCAATTTCAGCATCATAAAAAACATATAAATATTCTTGTTCCTGAAGAACCGTATCTTAGTGCTATTGGTGCACTAATATATCTTAGTATTAATACAAGACTTGATATATCTTTCATCGTAAACTTATTAGTAAGATATAGTTCTTGTCCAACAAGAAGACACTAGAATTGAGTCAAACACATTCTTTGGTATCTTTGACGTACAATGGATATGAATTTATACTAATCAAATTCATCAAATGCAAAGTTAATTGGTTATGCAGAGGCTGGATATTTATCTGATCCACACGAAGCTCAAACTCAAACAAGTTATTTATTCACTAATGGAGGTAAGAAAATTTATTGACATTATGTTAAACAAACTTTAGTTGCTGCTTATTCCAACCATGCAGAGATTATAGCAATTTATAAGGAAGTCGTGAATGTATTTGGTTAAGAAAGTTAACTCAATACATTCGCAAGAATTATGGTCTAACTTCTAACATGGATGTTCCAACCATACTATATGAAGATAATACAACTTGTATAACTCTATTCAAGGAATGATTTATCAAAGGGACAAAACAAAGCATATATAACCCAAGTTCTTTTTCACACATGATCTTCAAAAAGGGTGTAGCATCAACATCCAAAAAATGCAATCAAGTAACAACTTTCCTGATTTGTTTACTAAAGCACTTCTTACATCCAAATTTGAAAAGATGGTACAAAACATTGTTATGCGGTGCTTCAAAGGAATCAAGTGATGTGTAAATCAGGGGGGTGGGAAACATATTGTACTCTTTTCCTTATCTATGTTTTTCCTACCGGGTTTTCTTAGCAAGGTTTTTAACGAAGCACTTGTTTCCAATATCTATTATTAATCATGTACTCTTTTTCCTTAATAAATGGTTTTTCTCATGATGTTTTAACTATTAAGGTTTTAATGAGGCATGATACAATCTTCATTCAAGGGGGAGTGTTATGAAATATTAGTTTGTGAACAACCATTGGATTCTCCATTTCTCCCATAACCCTTTGTCGTTATTTAGCGTTACTAACAACCATTTCAATGTGTTTTATGAGTGTAATAATGGATCATCATAATGTGCATTCATCTTTCATCTTATTTTGGCTGTATAAATAGTGAGCCATATGTATTAGAAAGTTGATGATTTCATCACAAGTATTGGAATAAAAGTTATCTTCACTCTCATGTCTTTCTTTACTCGATAATTTATATTGTTATTTGATCATATTTTATAACATTATTCCTATTATTATTTATTAATATTCTTAATTTTTATAATAATAATAATAATAATAATTTATTTGGTTTCATAATTGTTTTTATTTATATTTTTTTGAACGGTAAATATAATATAATCTACTAACGTTGGACTTAAACCTCAACCTCAAAGAATGAGCTCAACGTCTAATAACATTGGGCTAAAATGATATCCTTTTTATGAAACCCAATGATATCTGATATTTCCATGTAACCATACAAACATCTTTTATTCTTGAATTATGCTAAAAATCAAGCTTCGGGCTCGGGCTATAGAAAAATATGCGTCATCCCTTTTTGGTTGTAGGTGTGTGAATCGGGTGTTCTATTTTTCCTCTATATCTTAATTTGATTATTGTAACCTGATAGTTTTTCCTTTTGAAAGAGACATTTACTTAGGGCATCCGCATCGCGATCTTTCAACCACTTTCACAATGTCACATATTGAGTTTTGTATGTCATCTAAGCTTTCCTCTTGCGAGTCAATAAATTCAAAAATCTAGATAAAGGTATATAGGTAAATTTACCTTATAATCATTTAATTATATTTAAATCGATCCCATAATTTAGGTAACTTAAATCAATTAAATATATTTAATTCAGAAACCTATAATTAGATAAACCCTTCATCTCTTTGAGAGTCATATAAGCACGCTGACCATATCTACCCTAATAACAATCTGACAATATCATATCCCATTGAAGACTGTGACGGATCGATTCAAGCAAAGGACTATGGTTTATCGATTCATAAACTGTGGCCGATCAATTTAAGCAGAATGAATATAGACCTCTAGAAAACTCAATATCAGATCTGACGATAGCAGTGTCGCCGATCTCTTCAAACTCATGTTCATCGATTTGATGTTGTATTTTCAACAAGTTGTTTCCAAGTCTTCATTTCTTAAATAGGTGTGTTTTGCTAAATTCATTGTCATTTATTTATTAAAGATCTCAACATTTTTTTTGAATATTTACGGTAAACTCAAACCATCTTAAAAATAAAATAAAATAAAATAACCTTAAAGAAGTTCGGTGGCAACGTGTTTGTTTGAAAGATATGAGTTATAATTGTTTTTGTTTGAAGTAATTAATAGGATTATGAAAAATATGATTTGATGGGTATTATGTAGAAATTAAGACCACATGAAATTAAAACCAAGATAAAATCTATTTTCTTATCAATTGCATATCTTATTCATGAAAATCAATTTTTGGACCCTTCGAATCTTCCACTCCATTTCCTTTTATCAAAAGATATTTTGTTATTTATCAATTTAATATGTTAAACTTGTTCATCCTTCTTTTTTATATTTTAAAATATATTTTGTTTTGATTAGCTACTGTGACATCCAAATTTTGGTCCTTGGTCTTTAAAATGATGTTGGATGTGGTGATGGGAAAGGGTTCAAAGACAAACGACGAGCAAAATAAAATGGTCCAATTTCAAGATGATGAAACGAACATCAGTGATTTTTTTTCAAAATGAGAAAATAAACATTGTTTCAAGAATTTAACGGAAGTTTGCATTCAACAATGATCTTTCTTTGGGTTAAACTTATGTAGTTTTTCATTGTCTTGATGTAAATTTTTTAGTATAATATATAGATTCTTTTGTATTCTTACAAGAATATATAACAACACATTATTGAAAGAATTTGTTTGCTTTTTTTATGTAATTCTTTAAAGAATGTATAAGTTTAAAGAATGATTTTAGATTTTAGTAGAATCTTGTTTTTTTATGTAACAAGTTTGATAAATGTGTTTTTTTTATGAATTTCCGGATAGTACTTTTTCAGAATATTTTGCTCCAAAAAAGATCCACATTCTTTTAAGAATAAAAACGTATGCAGCCAAAAATGTGTATTTTTTCAAAAACATTTCTTTTAAATAGTTTGGTTTTCTTTTAGCTAAAACTTCAGATTTGATTATTTTGTTGCCTAAAATAAGAATACATAGAATGTTCATATTACCTGTAAGATATTTTTGCAATTTCTTAATTCTTAAAAGAACAATAATATATGTAATAATATTCTTTCAAGAATCATTGTATATATCTTTGATCCAATGGACATGATTAAGTTACATCTTTACACAATAATTGTCATTTATATTTAAAAAAAATATATATATATATATATATATATATATATATATATATATATATATATATATATATATATATATATATATGGGAAAAGTGAATATACCCTTAAGGGTATATAAGCTTAGGTACCCAAACACACCATATTAAGTCGTTTTGTATCATATAATACATTCTACTTGTCCAATGTTCTTATAATTTAACTTCTAACTTGATGTATTTCCAAGATTTTTGTAAATTACACATTTATGTTCCTCTTACATAATTTTCATTTTCAACTACAATATATATATAGCCTACTAGATGTTCGGCAAAAAGATATGATTCAAGAGAAAGATAATAGTGAAATTTCGAATATCTTGAAAGTAAATCAAGTTAAGGTTGAAGTTTAAGAACATTATAATAAATATATCAAAGAAAATGACGTATTATGATGTGTTTGGGTACCTAAGCTTATATACCCTTAAGGGTATATTCACTTTTCCCATATATATATATATATATATATATATATATATATATATATATATATATATATATATATATATATATATATATATATATATAAACCTGTATGTAATTATTTGATCGTTATTTGATTTAATTTATGTTTAGCATATCAACTGAATTTTAATTATAATTATTATTTAATAAAAAAATATAAACAACTAATAAAACTATATATAATTATAAACATATTAAATTAAATAGATAGAATGACTATTGAGGGGGGGGGGGGGGGGGGGGCAATTTAGAAAGATGAGTTGTACTATATTGGTGTAGAAGTAGTTATAAAAGCTGATGTCACATGTTTGAAAGATGAGTGACATGGTTGGTCTTAATTTTTCCTTCAGTTGATTTGGTGTAATGTTCTTTTGGACAACATACATTTAATATTTTCAATCATAGAATATAATCTGTATATGTCATATTTTCCATAAACTTGTGTAATTATGGATGAAGATGATACCTAACTAATAATTTCAATATGGATTACAAACTCTTGTATTTACAAAAAGAGATAACAAGACTATAAATACTAAAACTATCTAGCTAATGGAGTGCAATAACTAACTTCTAATAACTATTTATTATGCTAACATTGCCCTCAAACACATAATGTTTGAGAAGCAAACATTGATAGTTTGTCTTTCAATAAACAAAATCTGACAAGCTTGAGTGAGCCATAGAAAATACTCATACCCGTAAACAAGCAAACAATCTTCAAGACACACGCGAGAACAAAACCATCTGCATCTCTACAGTAATACCAAACGAACCCAATCTGCATATCTGGAGCCATAACCCAATCAACATTTTTGCAACCAAACACAAACCCAATATGCATTTCTATAGCCAACCCAATCAGCATTTCTGCATCTAAAGTAAAACCAAATTTGTATGTCTGCAACATACAAAACCAATGATACCCATCTTCACATGTGGAGCGTACTAGACCAATACTCCCAATCCTCCGTATTCTCTCATTTCCCTCCCTCAAACTCATAATGCTTGAGCAACAAGCATTGAGAGTTTGTCAAACAGTAGCAACAATAGACCAAAAAAAAAACCAACAAGAAAATAATACGACCAACAAGCAACGAAAATCAAATATCGACACAAAACAAAGAGATAATAGAAACGGAGCTAAAATTAAATTAGATTTAGACCCCATCGATAGCAAGGGGGAAGAGCTGTGTGTGTTTTGGGAGGCTACCTTAAACCCTAATCCAAGAACACAAAGAAATCAAGCGGAACTCTAACGAAGTCGGCTAGGGTTCCGGCAGTAGCTAATAATTTTTTTCAACAAGATCAGACCAAGAAAATCTAGAATAACAGTAGTAAGGGCAAGACATGAAGTTGACACAAGATCAAGAACACTCAACACAAAACAAAAAAATGATTTCACGGTTTTCAGCATCGGCGACGGCTCCGATGCCAGGTAGGGTTCCGACAAGACCAATACCTAAAGCTCTGATACCATGATAACTAACTAACAGTTTCAATATGGAATGAAAACTTGTGAATTTACAAAAAGAGATAACAAGACTAAAAATAATAAAACTATCTAGGGTTTCCAAGCTAATAGGCTAAACATAATGCTCGATTCAAAAAGAGCCTAATAACTAACATCTAAAAACTATCTATTATGCTAACAGAAGAGTTTGTATATCAATGGATTTGAGAATTTATTAATCTAAACTTGTAATATGTATGTCTATAAATGGTATCTCCAAATCAGTTGGAAATTGAATAGTTGTAGCTAGTCATGCTGCTCTTGGATAACTAACCAAATAGAATACGTGGTTCTATAATCGTATCTGATAAAAATTTCCATGTATCATTTTTCATAGATAAAATTGAAAATTTTGTCCCTGTGGTATGTCAAAAATTAACACTTTGGTCCAAAAAGTTTTGGAGTTGCACCATCAATCCAAAAAATGAGTTTTATTGCATATTTAGTCCAATTGTTTTTTTAAAAAAGGCCTTAAAATGACTAATTTACCCTTTAAATTTTGTTTTCTTATTTTTCTTTTATTACATCAATTAAAAAAACCTCACCTCTCTCTCTCTCTCTCTAGACTTATCTTCGATAATCAACCAAGAACATCTTCATAAGCTCAAGAACATCCTCATGAACTCAAGAACATCTTCCACCACCACCACCGTTCAACCACTATCAGCCACCACCACCACCGTCCGCCACGTCTATCTCGACCTAAATTTTTTCTACCATTTGATATCCTTTGCCATATCTGAAGACTCTCATTCTCGGATCTGATCATCTCGAATTTGTTCAAGCCCTAGGTTGGTCACATGAATGTTTACACATACCTCCAAATCCGATATTGTAACAGATAAGAAACACACAAAAAATAACTACTTATCCCCTCCCTCTCATCTCTTAGCAGATATATACATACAGACACACACACACACACACACACACACACACATATATATATATATATATATAACCACCTTTTTCCATCTTCTTCTTCATCGAACTTACACATATAGCTCCATATTTACTTCTTCTTCAGGTGAAACATGGGGTTTTTTGTTTCATAAACCATCTTACACACACACACACACGTCTATTTCATAAAAGAACTCGCACACACTCACAAATCGATTTATTAGGATGAACACACATATCGATTTCGAAAAACGAAAACCACAGACACACATACAAATCCATTTCATATTCGTTTTTCGATTCAACAAAAAACTGAAAACTCTATCAAAAATGAAATCAGAGTGTGAACCGGAACCCAAATACATTCAGAAACTAAGACCTAAGTTTATCAACGTAAACTAATCGAGATGCATTGGTGAAATCAAAACCCAAATAGGATGGTCTTCCTCATGATTATTCCAGTCAACACCATCCTCTGCTTTCTCCTTCCTTATGTCACCATAAACCACCTCAAGCAAAGATGTTTAAAAGATCAAGTGATACAGGCCATAAAGGGAAGGTTGAAGAGAAACGAAATATGAAGGGTTTTGTTTGTAGTTCATTGTAGGTTAAAAGGATGATATGTAAAGGTTTTCTTTTGAATAGAAATGAACAAGAAGAACGAAATAGACTTGCTTTTTCCTTCCCAAAAAAACGCAGGAGGAGCTACCATTACTTTTCTTGGGAACAGGCGATGAAGATTTTGAATTTGTTTGTGATATGAATACTCACAGGTTGCATTGATCTTAGAGGATAGAATATTAGATCTTCATCTGATTTTCTATATCCGATTTCACATAGGTTTTCATTGATTTCACCGAGTGTAATGCCCTATTTCGAGTTGTTTCTTAATTTGGGGCAGCAACCTGAAGATCAATTATGTAATGCCCGTAGATCCGGGCTAGTCAATTTTGAGGCAATAAGTGTCGAAAACGACTTTTCGGCAAAAAGATTATTTATAATAAATAGTCTTAACCATGTTGTACTATATGTTACAAGGTTTCCGTACATATAAAGAGCGCCGAAATCTGAGTTATAACGAAGAATTTATGACCCGTCGAAGTTTAGCGACGGAACCGGCACGACACCGCGAAGTCGTAAATAGTGAATTTATGATAGAGCGACTTTTAGCCTTAGTAATCTAAATGAAAGTCATAGAATATGTTAACCTGAGAACGTCCATAAAAAGAATGCCCAAATGTGGCTTCTTATGAGGAAGTTATGATTTTCAAAGTTTCGGCTTAGCGGTGTACAACCCGAAGTTCGAGTATTAGATCGATCAGTTTTTAGCCGACACAAACTAAACGAGAATCGAAGATCTCGTTATTATTAGTGTAACGATAAAAAGACAGAAGAAAATGGACATCGGATGAAGAAGTTATGAGATTTTAACGGACCAATCCTGTCCCGGCGTGTTAAAAAATATAACTTTAAAAATAAAGTCAAAATTAGCCGACGGAGTCTAAACGAAAGTTGTAGAGTACATCTCCACCTACGCGTGGATATAAAGAACGTAAAAAATGGAGTTCGTATGAACGAGTCACAAATTATAATAGCATATTTACGTATTAAAATAAAGTATAAATAATGTATACGTACACATATATATGCATATGTATATATCATTAGAAAGGTATCGACGATGCAGTCATTATAAGACTAATGTTGAGTTCTTTCGAAATTAGTTTAGTACAATTATCATTAAATCCATTTAAAATAGTATTATAGAGGGGTGTTTAGTTGTTTATATAATTAAAAGGTCATTAAGTAATTATGGATGATAGTTTTTGAAAATTCAATTAGTATAAATAAGAGCTTTGGGCTCTCATATTTCTCGCACCATTCTCTTGATTCAAGAGTCCTTCTCTCCTTATCTCCAGAGTATTTCGGTCCCTCGTGATTCGACTTCTCTTTCTGTAGTTTTTAGTATAGTAAGGTGAGCGCTGAAGCGCTGCACGAATCTTTCTTAGAAAGATTTAGCGGCGAAGTTCTGCCCCTGTAGAGCCCGACTCCTAGCTAAAATCCCCTTGTAACTAAGTTATGCTTACCCTATTTTAATATAGCTTATATTTAAAATTAATATTGTTATTATGAACTTGTAATAAATATTTTAGCTATTATTATTTATATAAGTGTCGTTATAATATCTTTTTAACTACGCGCGGTACGGAGAATCTGGTTTAAAGGGTCGCATAGGGTTGTTGGATTTCAGAAGTGCTATACGCCAAAATGGCCCTGCCCTCTGGTGTTTTATGTCTGGCCGCTGTTTGTACATAGTGGTTGGAAAGTATTGTTTAAACGCTTATATAATAATAATAATAATAAGACTAATAATTAGTCACGGTAAATATTAGACTAGAATCTAGTGGTAATAATACTAGGTTTCATCGAACGAAAATTATTTTAAAGTAAATGAAGCGCTGTCCGAGTACCGAGTCACCACCTTCTCAGGTGAGTGCATAGTTACTTTCATCTTACACATAGATATGAAGTATTTTATATAAATTACGTGCTATGTATGCATATTATCTGAATACTTGTTGTCTATGCTGGATGAACGATTTTATACATGTTTTAAATGATTTAAACTGTATATGTATTTTATATCTACGATAATATTGGGGTAAAACATGGGTAGATGTAATAGA
The DNA here is from genome assembly GCF_052625555.1 of Lactuca saligna. NCBI lineage: Eukaryota > Viridiplantae > Streptophyta > Magnoliopsida > Asterales > Asteraceae > Lactuca > Lactuca saligna. The sequence continues at coordinate 83,509,979 of NC_136420.1, read as the reverse complement.
TGGAATATGAGTTTGATGATGAGTTGAGATGTGTTATAGACAACGAGGTAAGGGTGAGAGGTGGACGATTTGAGAAGCCTTTTCCCAAACGATGGTCGCGTCATTCAGTAGAGTATGGATGACAACCACAAACTATTCTAGACAGTCCAGTGGAACACTAGCAGGCTCGCAACCTATAGGTCTTGTGAACGATGTGTTCACCAGGTGTACTCTAAACCTTGGCGACCATGCAGACTTGGTGCCTAAACCTTGGCGATCATGCAGACTTGATGCCTAAACCCTGGCGACTATGTAGACTTAGTGCCCGTTGTGTAAACCTTGGTGATCATGCAGACTTGATGCCTAACTCTTGGTGACTATGTAGACTTAGTTCCTGTTTTTCAAATCGTGGCAACGATGGACTTCGTGTCGATTCCTTAGGATGATCCTTAGGAATAAATGAACGAGGAATAGCTGATTCTTAAGGTAGATCCTTAAGAATAAAGAAGATAATGGGGATGGGTAATTGGGTTGATTGCTTAATTGTTTAAACATAATAATTATATTATTGTGGGTTGAAAACCCTATGTACTCACCAGGTTTCCCAACCTGACCCACTCAGTTTTTTTATATCACAGGTGTTGTTATGAAGTCACATTACACTGAGAGATTAAGGAGATATAAATCACTAGTGATAATGAATGTAAGTTCTGTTTATGCTAATGTTTCTGTATTGACGATGACATCCCAAATGTTTTAAAATGAATAAAAATACTTTTCTTCGGAAATTCTTTGATAATGTATTTATCATGTTTTACTGGGAACAAATTCCGCAACATTTTTATTAGAAGAGGCACTCTGATTTAATAAAGCATAAACAAAATCAGTCTTTTCTGGCCGTGAAAATGGGGATGTCACAGTTGGTATCAGAGCATTAGTTTAAGCGAACTAGGAATATGGATTTATTTCTAGATTTAAACTTAGAATGCTAAGTGATGATTGTGAGGTGTGAGTACTAATTATTTTAGGGATTGTGCCTAAAATGCTTTTATGTGCTAAATGCTTTGTGCATGATATGTTGTTATTGTTGGATTAGTGTCTAAGTCCATAACTATTTTGGTATGTACTTGACTCGATGGTGCATGGTCCTTTTGGGTTGCCTTCACCAAAGCAACTTGATAGGATGAATTATGGAGAGAAAGAATTAAATATGATTTATTAATGTATTATGAGAATAATATATTAAAGGAGAAATCATATTGTTTAATTAATATTAGTCAATAATTAATTAGTAATTAGTTTTGTGACTAAAAGAGATTAATTAAACTTAAGGGACTGGAATTATAATTATGAGATACTTATAATTTGGGCCATGGATTGCCTTATATTATAAGGTGGTCGAATTCTATGGGGGAAGCCCATATGAAATCGTCCAAGGCTTAAAGAAAAGGCTCCATGGGTTGCTTAGGGCTTAAGCATCCAATTTAGGGTTTCCTTGTTAGATAACCCTAATAGCCCAACTATATAAAGACCCCTTAAGGCTCAAAAACATGGCTAATGATCTTTCTAGGGTTTCACACGTTTTTGGGCAGCCTCAAACCTCTCTCCCCTTCATCCTCTTGCTTATGGTGTTTGTGAACCATTAGAGGAGTGACACTTGTGACTCTAAGCCTTCCAAAGTCAATTTAAGGAGATTTGGGATTGTTATTGTTACATAACAATCAAGGTAACATTATAAACCTGTTCTTATGTTAATATGATCACTTGAATGCTAGAATTAGGGTTTGTAGTCTTGGATAACTTGCATGTACAATAGAGAAACCTAGATCCAAGAATTAGGGTTTGTATGAGCACATAGGATGTCTTATGACCAAAACCCATCAGTGGTATCAGAGCCTAGCTTGGTTTCAATTGTATTGATGCATTAAATGTTCAAAAAATTCGTTTTTTGGTGTTTTGGAGGCTGGACTCGCCGAGTCCATAGCTGAACTCACCGAGTCCATGCAGACTCAACGAGTCCAAGCCTGACTCGACGAGTCCAAGCATGACTCAACGAGTCAACTCATCAGATGGAGGGTATCTCGGGTTTTCTTGTTGTTTTTGCTTATGGATAGTTACCTTATCATGTTAGATCAATATTAATATGATTATATGATATATTTGACTATAATTTTGATCTAATTGAAGGTATTTATCAATTAATAAGATAATTGTTTCCTTATGTGATAATTGATTAATTATTTTGAGTAAATTGATAAATTGTTTTGCAAGAAATCATTAAATAAATCAAAGATGGATAATTATGTGATTAAATGTTAATTTGAATTATTTGTTATTTGATCATTGTTGTTATGAAAAGTTTCATATTTTCCCCGTTAGGTTTTATAGTTTAAATTTGAACCCAAAAGTTTTGAAGTTTTGAAATTTAAATAGTTAAAAACCCTAATGTTTTGAAAAAGGTTTCAAAACTTGCCCTCAAGTTTTGGAATTTAAAAGTTGATTAAAAGTTTAATTAGGAATGTTAAATTCTAAAACCCTAGTAATGTTTTGAAAAGTTCAAATCACACCCTTATGGTTTTATTAATTAATTAAGGTGTATAATTAAAAGAAGTTTCATAAATCCATAAAAGTTTAGGTTTACAACTTAATTGAATTAAAAGTATAGTTGTTAAATTTGATCACCTAATACTTTAAAAGTGTAAAATGCACCCTATACTATATATAACATTAAAAGTCTAACATTATATATATGTATGAGTAAAAGTCAGTCTTACCGTTAGTAGGCCTCATTCACGAAGCTGGTCTATAAGGGGTGTTTAAGGAAATTGCCTATAATATGGCGATTGAATGGGTATCCACTCTTACCCACCGCACTCTTGACTAGTGGAGGGTCGTTAGCCGAACGGATAGGATAGGACGAAACCTTCCATTATAAGTATAATGAAATACAAAAGTAACTAAATGTTTTTCAAATTCCCAATCTTAGTTACTTAGGCAAAAGTGAATTGATGCAATTCCATGAAATTACACTTTTTGCCCTTGCGAAGACGTTAGTGGAGCGTGTGTGGTTTACCGGCACACTAAATGGTTCTAAGCAAAGGTAGCAAAGGGTGACTCAATGTTTTTCATAGTTCGGTGGAGCGTGTGTGGTTTACCGGCACATCGAATAGGTGACTGTAACATGTGAGGGCACCATGTAAGTTTGCATGGTTATTCACACCTGCTTTGTGATCCTCGGCATCCCAATCACAAACAAGAGGGGTATATCGAGATTTAAACATGCCATTGAAATGTTCAATGAATCTCAAAGGTTCTAGGAGTTTTCGTAGATTTAAAACTTAAATTTCTTTTTCGTTTTTCATGGTGGAAATTAGTGAATCGTCATTCACTTACCTTCAAATATTCTGCAACTAGATTACGGCATCCCTTTTCTAGGTTGTAGAGTATTGTGTTGGGTCCTAGCCTTAGTATCTCATTTGGGTGATTTACTAAGGACTCAATCGATCAACTAACTTGAATTTGTTTTCTTGCGTTTTATAGATGTCAAAGTTCGACAACCATAGTCTTCCCAAATCCCGTGGAACAAGCATTCCACATGAAGATGGTATTCCACGATTCGATCGAGGAGCAAGAAATCATGCTTCACTTCCTCCACCTCCTCCAATTGTTCTCCATAACCCACAAGATCGAAGAATTGAAAGCTTCAACATCATTAAGTCCCTATTGGAAATGAAAGATGAAGATGGTAAATCCATGTGTGCCCACATTCTAGGAATGAAATCACACATCGATAGGTTGATTATGTTGGGTGTGTCATTTCTTGATGAGTTGGCTGTGAACTGGGTTCTGCAATCACTCCCTGAATCATATAATGAGTTCAAAAGAAAGTATTATATGATGGATCATGACGACAACCTCATTGACCTAACTTACATGCTCATTGCTGCTGAATCAGAAATGATTTGGCGAAGCAATGGAGCATATTTGGTAGGAAAGTCAACCGACCATGCTTCCGAGGACATTCTAGGAGAACCGACCTGCGTTTGCTGCCATGAGAAAGGGCGTTGGATAGAAGTCTGCCCCAAGAGCCTGAAAATTCCAAAGATGAGAGAGTCAAAGAGTATGACTGCGCTTCAGGTAAAATCCACTATCTAACTTCGTTAAGTTCCTATTCATTGATTCAAATACATGATGTGATAAGATTGCATTTGAATGTTTTACAGGATCGATGAAAAGAAAGGAAGCTTGGTGAAAGAGCAAGATGAATCTAATCACAAGAAATGGATCTTGATCGCATGGACTTGAAGATTAGATTTTGAGCTTAGATAGTTATAATAGAGTTGTTAGAAATTTTCATTTTGAGATACATAGTTTTCAATGGATTTTGCATTGTAAGGACAAATGTTTTCCGCTGCTTTTATAAATAAAATAAATTTTGGTTTGACTTATTTATTTGTTTACTTCCTTGCAATGAAATCGTTATGAAAATTGATGTTTGAATATTTTTTTCAACAAATGGATATGATTCTTATGGAAAAAGTCGAGAATTTACCAAATAGGGAGAGTTTCTCATCACCCAAATTTCAATTGGACAGAAATTTGGAATCACGCAACTTGGTTTCATGATGAATGAGAAATTTTATATTTGGAAATTAGACTAATTCGTTGACAAAGTGTCAAGTGAAAGGACTAGGAGATCGAGCACACAAGGTTGTGTGTTGATCAAGTCCACCATAAGAGTAACAAAGATATTCGTCATAATTTACTAAAGGTTTAGTAAATATGATTATACTCATAAGATTAAGTGTAATTCTGAATTGATTGAAAAAGTTTAAATCAAAAGCAAAACGAATAAAAATCAAGTATGCAGAAAGATAAAAGTTTCTCCATTCTAAGAAGAAGGGAGAGTACCTTTTATGCTTTATGATAGGTCTTTATGATTAAGAACCATATATCAATTGATCCTCTAAGTGAGTCTTAGTACAATTGTATGTTTAAGAAGAGGAATCAAGAATTGAAGAAATGATTAAATCAAAAGGCCAATCATACTTCGTTCCAATAACAAGCTTAAAGTTAAGATTGTGACAATGAGTGAAAAGTATTAAGAAGGTTTATAACATTCATCAAATATGGAAAGTTGTGATGTCTTGGATAAGACAAAGGCCAACTAGGACCAATTTATGAAGTGTTTTGATAAAAACTACACTAACTCTTGAATATTTGTTTGTCAAGAATTGTTTATTGACAAGAGAATCTTATATGTCAATGAGCCAGTGGGAGTCTTAATGGTCTTGAAAGCTTTCAAGAACAAATAAAATAAACCTTATCGATCATCACTAGCACACGAGTTGAGGTTTACAACCTATCGTGTTGACAATATTTTGATTCTGTGCTGTTCCAATTGAGTTAATTATGCATGCGATTCCTATGAGTTCTCATTTTGAACGCATAAAAGGCAAAGAACCTTAATCAATGGAAGGTACATTGATAAGAAAAGGTGAGCTTCTTAACTACTTGGAAGCCGTGGTGGGTAGCTGTGCTACCATAAGGCAAGAAATCAAGATTAAGAAAGTTCGGTCCATATGAGTTTGAATTTGTCGTAAACTCTGGTTTTAACAAATTCACATGGATAGGAACAAATACACCGCTTTAAATCTAAGTGTCATAAGATTTCCTCCTTCATGAAAATGATTGTGAGGAAATGCTTTCACTAAGAAAGATTTTAAGAAGATAGTGATTGTAAAATTGCATTTTTGAATTTGATTATGGTTACGGTATCCCTTTCCATAATTTGAATTGTGAGGTTTGGCAATTAGTCTTAATTGTTTAGACACACATATGAAATATCTAAGGCAAAGGTGTATAAGCTTAAGAGGCCTTGATAAAAGATTATCAAAGCATTAAGTATTAGAAACATGGACTTAAGAAATTCAATAGGTATTGTTTTTCTGGAAGTTAAAATGTTTTGAATACATGTTGAAGCTAGTGGGAGCATAAGTGTTATGTTTTATAGTAATCATCATGATAGTGGGAGCATAAAAGTTATGATTGTATGATTATTATGGAAAGTTTTGCAAGTTGGCAATATTAAGTATAGAAAACAAGAGTTATACCTTACAAAGTCGTAAGGGTTGTAAAGTTGTTTTGCTATAATTAAGGTAGAGAATATTATGCTTCATTTCAAATCTAAAGGATTAGGTTATGGAATGTTAATAAATTTAGTCAAAGGTACATAGTGTGTTCTTAAAATTTCGATTATGATTATGGCATTCCTCTTCACAATTCGAATTTTGAGAAAATAGCAAATAAAACATTATGCATCATGTCCCATACGCTTCGGGTATAGGATCGATTGCAAATGCTTTAATATTTGACCATTCTGAAATTTTCCAAATGTCTAGCGCATTTAGAGGGAAAAGGGACTAGAATCGATTTTGACTAAAATAATTAAACAACTATCAAAGGACAATCCAAAGTTCGATGAGGATTGGTTGCTTGTGAGTAGTTGGAAGCATGGTATTAGATGGACCATATCGACATTATTATGAATAGAAAAGATTCTATTAAGAATAAGTTGTCATATGAAAACTATGGAAATGTTTCCATATTGGATGGACCATATGGACATCATTATGAATAGATAAGGTTCTATTAAGAATGAATTGTCATATGGAAAATATGGAAGCGTATCCATATTGGGATTTGAGTATTGAAAATCTATGTCTAGATTAGAAACTTTTATGAAAAAGGATGTTCAAAGGAATGTACTTTGAGTGAGAGACATCATATCTAAGGAATTGTCTTGTAACAATCTCCGATAGAAGATTTTGTAATATCATTGGCAATAGTCTTTGTGACTTTGGTGCAGTGACATTACGAAAGAATCATTGCATAGAATGTTAGAATCTAGCATATTCTATAAGTAGCAAGAATTTGATATTCTTTCACTTATGAAAAAAAGGATTTGGAGTTGTGAAATGAGTATGATTGGAAATGTGTTCGTTTGATCTATTTCACAAAGTAAGAATCATAGGTAAACATTGTGTGCATGCTAGGAGCATGGGACAAGTGTAATAATTCAAGTAAGAAGTTGATTACCCGAAACGAAAAATAATGAGTAATCGATATGGTGATAAATAAAATGAGTTTTATTTATACTCAAAGGTTTGAGGCCACATGAGATTAGTATTATTCTTGTGTTTCACTTTGCATGTTTTGACTTCCTAAATAATTTAATTGGTTTAGAACAGTCAAATTATTCGAACGGGCCACAGTCGTTCATATGTTGGAAGTAGGTATGAATGAAGACTGTCGTGAATTGGTGTGTGGATTGTCTAAAAGAGTATTAGACATAAGCAAATGTTTGCTGCAACGTTCATGAGTGCTTATGAATATGAATTTGAGCATTGGATTAAACCCACGCTCACTTAGATCACTCCATGAATTGTATCACGAGTGATTGGTGAGACGATAACATCTTATATTCTTGAAACCGAGATGTGTGAGTTGTATCTTGCTAATCGGTTGCACATTGATAATATGAAAACGCACTAGTAACTTGGTGTTATAAAACATATTGTTGTGTGTGATTTGGTTAGTGAGTGAAAGCAAGCATTGTATCAAAGTTCATCCGTTCCTTTTATTCAAAGTAGAATAAAAGCGATATCTTTGGGCCCCTCGATGATTTAGTGATGACAAACGTAAATGCTCGGCCGGGCTAGGGCTAATTTGATTTGTTCAATTAGTCAGTCATCAAAAATCGGAGATCGAGAAATAGTACAAAGAGAATGATTAGAAATCATGTCTTACGATATCTAGAATGGAGGAATATATGATCCCTTATCTAAAGGACACGCGTATCTGATAGGATCAGAGTTGACAACGGCTTTGGAAAGCTACAATTGCAGATCAGGATCTGAAGTCATACGCATAATAGTTATTAGACTTATCCAAGTGGGAGACTGTTGGATTAGTGTCTAAGTCCATAACTATTTTGGTATGTACTTGACCCGATGGTGCATGGTCCTTTTGGGTTGCCTTCACCAAAGCAACTTGATAGGATGAATTATGGAGAGAAAGGATTAAATATGATTTATTAATGTATTATGAGAATAATATATTAAAGGAGAAATCATATTGTTTAATTAATATTAGTCAATAATTAATTAGTAATTAGTTTTGTGACTAAAAGAGATTAATTAAACTTAAGGGATTGGAATTGTAATTATGAGATAATTATAATTTGGGCCATGGATTGCCTTATATTATAAGGTGGACGAATTCTATGGGGGAAGCCTATATGAAATCGCCCAAGGCTTAAAGAAAAGGCTCCATGGGTTGCTTAGGGCTTAAGCATCCAATTTAGGGTTTCCTTGTTAGATAACCCTAATAGCCCAACTATATAAAGACCCTTAAGGCTCAAAACCGTGGCTAATGATCTTTCTAGGGTTTCACATGTTCTTGGGCAGCCTCAAACCTCTCTCCTCTTCGTCCTCTTGCTTATGGTGTTTGTGAACCATTATAGGAGTGACACTTGTGACTCTAAGCCTTCCAAAGTCAATTTAAGGAGATTTGGGATTGTTATTGTTACATAACAATCAAGGTAACATTATAAACCTGTTCTTATGTTAATATGATCACTTGAATGCTAGAATTAGGGTTTATAGTCTTGGATAACATGCATGTACAATAGAGAAACCTAGATCCAAGCATTAGGGTTTGTATGAGCACATAGGATGTCTTATGACCAAAACCCATCAGTTATTTGTTCGGATCTATGGTCTATTGCCGACCGGATCTGGACGCCTTATGTGTTTAGGATTCTAAGCGTTTAACTACGATATTAGAACTAGCATATAAACATTTCGGAGTGATAAGGACGATTTAAACGGCAATCCTAAATAAAGATCTAGATTCATCTTATTCGGTATATAGATCAAGATGGCAAGGACCCGTAGCGGAAACGTGAATGCAAATGGGAACCGAAACCAACCCTCGGTGATTGAGCAAATACCGGTTGTGGTAGCCGCTGCCGAGCCAATAACAATGGCCGGAGTGCAAGCGATGATCCAGGCGATGTTGGATCATCAAATGGTGGAAACTAGACATTTGCTCCAGCAAAATCGAGAGGAAGCAACCATACAGATCGAACAGCCTGAGTTGAACGAAGGGCAGACTGAGGAGGGAAACTACAGTGGGACTGTTGGCCAAGCCAACCCACCAATAGTTAGGCAAAACCACTAGGATGGAGGAAATGATGGACGTAGATGCAAATACAAGGATTTCATGGCATCCAAACCACCGAGTCTATCCAGAAGCCCAATGCCGGTGGAAGTCATGAACTGGATCTCCGAGATGGAGACGATGTTTGAGAGTTGTGAGTGTAGCAACAGGCAAAAGACCGCTCTCGCGGTTCCTCTGTTGAAATCTGGAGTACTAAGCTGGTGGAAGCTACTAGCCGATTCGATGCCCAAAGGAGAAGCGAGCAAGATGTCATTGGAAGATTTTCTAGTGCAGTTAAAGATGCAGTACTGCTCTGAGCAGGATCTTCTGGAGATCAACAATGAGTTCTAGAATATAAAGAAGGGAAGGATGAGTGTCATCGAGTATGCTACAAGTTTTACGGAGAAAATGAAGCTTGTTCCTTACCTAGTTCCAACTGAGCTCTCCAAGGTCAACAAGTTTGCCCATGGATTACCAGCAGACTTTGGACCAATGGTCAAGCAAGCAACCACTTTCAAAGGAGCCATCTGGGCAGCCAGGAATGTTGAAACCCAAATTAGGGAAAAGGGTATGGAGAGAGCGGAAGTTGGCGAGAAAAGGAAGCATGAAGGATCTTCAAAACCCAACAAAGAAAGGAAATTGTCAAAGATTGAAGGATGAGGAGGAGGTGAAACCAAGTGGTGCGAGAAGTGTAAAAAGAAGCACTTCGGGAAATGTAGCGAGGAGGTGACTTGCTACAAATGTGGAAAGATAGGGCATTACGCCAACAAGAAGGTGTGTTATGGATGTAACAAAGAAGGTCATATTTCTAGGGACTGCCCAAAGAAAAATGAGGCAGCAAGGCCAAACACACCACTAAGGCCAAGGGCATTCCACATGATCCTCGATGAAGCAGAAAACAATGCGAGGAACCAAGGATGAGGAATTCATACCCGAAGATCAGGCTATGAGGTAGCCAAAGAGATAGAACCATATGATGTAGCCTATTAGAGGCATAGTCTAGGGTGAACTTGAAAACCTATGTAATAGTTTCAAGAAATAATAAAGTCTTCGTTTTGTTATCTGATGTGTGAAACTGTTATGTTATTTTCCTATATGGTGACTTGGGGACTGCGAGACAATACTTGGGACGAGTATGAGTAGGTGTGAAAGGTAGTAGATGCATATACTACCGGAAGCACATGACTCACGCTTGGATCAGGGAAAGTCACAAGGTTACCAAGAAGCCAATAATTAAGTTCATTTTATTTAAGCATGTCGTTACCATCGTTTCGGTAATGACTAAGAAGATTGTTGTTATTCAGACCCAAGTGGTCATATCAAATTGAGTCCGACCATGATGAGTATGTTACGTCATTCAGAGAACCAAGTTCGATGTAGCATCTGACTTAAGCCAGAACATTGAAGTGAAAGATAATCAAAGCGATTAATAGAAGTATCACGCTCGTTGTTAAAGAAGTTAGTAGCTAGAAATGCTACATGTTAAAATGTGATTCTATCACATTAGAGCATGAAGGAAGGTATTGTTGGATAAGGTGTCTAAGTCCATAACTTATTTGGTATATACTTGACCCGACCCGGCATGGTCCATTTGGGTTGCATTTCATCCAAACTATTTATGGATAATTTTATGAGAGTTATACACATATGTTTATTAATATATTGTAAGCTATAATATATTAATATGAAGTTATTTAACTAGTCTTAGTCTTAAATTAATTATGAATTAATTTAGAGATTAAAAGGAAGACTAATTAAATTGTGGGCTATTGTTTTATATGGTGTGGGCTAACACTCATTAGTTAATGGGCTAGGCTTATATGGAAGTCCATGGATGATCCATGGAGTTTTTAACCCATGGATCCTTGGAAAAGGAAAGGTCATGGGTTATTAGGGTTTCACCCTAATCATGTACACTATATAAGCATGCTTATGTTGCATGAAATAGCCACTAGTGTCACTAGTGTGTGTGTTTGTGTGTGGCCGATTTTATAAGTGTGTATACACTCTCTCAAAGTTTTCCAAGAGTTTGTGGTGATTTGTGATTCCATTTGAGGCATTCACACTATTGGTGCTTGGCCCTCAAACTCCTTAGGAATCAAACTCATCATCAAAAGGTATGTAATCTCATCTAATTCTTTTATGTTTAAAAGTACCCCATGCCATGTTAGATAGGTTATGAACCTTGGAAAAATTATTATTTTTCATGTATTTAGACAAACATAGATCCAAGGTTTATTAGGGTTGCATGCACACTTAGGAAGTGTTAGATTGCTCAAAACCCAAAAATGGTATCAGAGCCTAGGCTTGCTTGTTTGATACTTGATGCAAAATAGTGAAAAAAGTTGAAATTTTTGCTGTCTGCATGATGGACTCGCCGAGTCCAAGGCAAAATTCATCCTACTCGCCGAGTAGGTTCGTGCACTCGACGAGTAGAACGTTCAGAATGCAGATTTTCGACTTTTGCTGTTGGAAATGGACTAGAAACTTTACCCTAAACTGTTTTAATGTTTTAAAACTTATTTTAGTTGGTGTAATGGTTGTTCTAATCCATTTACAATAGCATATATCAAAATTTCATGCTTTGTATGTGTTCATATAATTCTTGAAACTTTGATAATCATGTTCATGTTCTTATGAATTTAGAAGATGATAAGAATTATTTGCTGAATTGTTTAGGATTAATTCTTGATCATTTATGTGTTTTAATGGAGTCCATAATTTGTCCTGAAGTTATGGATATCCAAAGGTCACTTTTCTTTAACACACATTAAAAACACATAAGTTACATAAAATGAAGAGTCTTCATTTTATGAACCTTTAATTCATAAGTTATGAAATGAAAAGTTTCACACACTTTAATAAACTTTAATTCCAACACTTAGAATTTTAAAAGTTAAAATTCAACACTTATACTATTTATAACATTAATGGTTAATTATATATATATATATATATATATATATATATGTATGTATGTATGTATAAGAACAAGTCGTTTTACCGTTAGTAGGCCTCATTCACGAAGCCGGTCTATAAGGTGGGTATAAGGTTGTTGCCTATAAAACGGTGACTTAATGGGTGTCCACTCTCATCCACCGCTTGCTTGATCGGTGGAGGGTCGTTAGCCGAACGGGTAGGACAATGACTTTAAATTATCATTAAAAGTATAATGATTATTATAAAGTAACTAAATATTTTTCTTTATTCAATTCCCAATCTTAGTTACTTTAGGAAAAATGTGAATTTGGTGCTAGCCCATGGAATTCACACTTTGTACCTTACCAAGTCGTTGGTGGAGCGTGTGTGGTTAACCGGCAGACTAACTTGGACTAGTAAGGACCACGAAGGGTGACTTAATGTTTGTCATAGATCAATGGAGCGTGTGTGGTTAACCGGCACATTGATTAGGTGATAATATTAAGGGTACCAAGTGAATTGGTATGGTTATTCACACCTTGTTTTGTGATCCTCGACATCCCAGTCACAAAATTTGAGAGGGCACACTCGAGATTGAAACATGCCATTGAAAAGTTCAATGAATCTCAAAAGATCTAGGAATTTCAAATCCGATTAAAACCTAATAAATTATTTCGTTTTTCATGGTGGAAATTGGTGAATCGTCATTCGCCTACCTTCAAATATTTTATAGCTTGGATTACGGCATCCCTCTTCCAAATTATAAAATATTGTGTTGGGTCCTAGCCTTAATATTTCATATTGGGTGTTATATTAAGGATTTTGAATCAACTAACTTGATTTTCTCCCATTATAGATGTCTGGTTCAGACAACTATGATCTTCCCAAATCTCTTGAAGATGGTGTCCCTCAACATCATGCTTCACTTCCTCTACCTCCTCCATTTATTCTCCCAAACCCACAAGTTTAAGGTCACTCAAGCCCTGTTGGCAAGCAAGATCTATATGTGATCGCATCTTGGTGATGAAGTCACGTATTGACAAGCCGGGAGAGTTGGGTGTCAAAGTCTCGTGAAAGTTGGATGTTCAATCACTTTCTTAGTAACATAGTGAGTCTCTTTAGGACTACTATGAGACAGACTATAACATGACCCTTAATGATGTTATTTATTTGCTTTGTGTTGTGGAATCAGCAATGATTTGGAACACCAGTAAAGCAAATTCGATTAAAAGAACAACTTCCCAAGTCTTAAATGGACATTGACAATGGTAGCATTGGATATCTAGAAAAAGATTTCTCTTCCCAATGGAAAGGGATCAGCTATAGTCAACTCGGTTGACCAAATGGTAAAGAGAAAGGCTAAGTCTGAGATAGTCTCATGTGCCATTACCAAAGGGTCCATGTGTTTTTTTGCCAAAGGAAGGGGAATTGGTTGCGAAGCTGCCCTATTCACCTGAAAGGTCATAAGGTTGATCAAGTCAAGAGGTTTGACTCTACTTCGGGTAAAGTCCACTGTCTAACTCTATTAAGTTCCTATTTGGAGATTCTTATTACATAATGTGAATGGGTCACACGTTGATGTTTTAAGAATCAAAGAAAAGATAGGAAGATTAAAGTAAGTATATGTTGATTCTGATTGTGAATGTGGGTTTCGATCGCATGGTTCGGTAATCAAAATTTTGAGCTGTTGATTCTGATTACGAATGTGGGTTTCGATCGCGAATGTGGGTTTCGATGGCATGCACACTTAGGAAGTGTTAGATTGCTCAAAACCCAACAGGTATATTCCATTCTATAATTTGACTCTAAGAGACCTGAGTCTGAGCGTTGCAACATACGATGAGAGGTCATTAGAATATGACACATCGATCCATGATAGTAATAAAAGAACTTATCTTAAGTTTGTATCTAGTGAGGATCGAGATTGTGACTTAAAGGTCATAATTTGGAGTCTAACGTGAGATAGGGAGGAAGTGCAAGATCGAGCACCGCCTGCAGTCAGGAAGTCTTAGAGTTAGATACTTGTTCGAAGAAACATCAAAGTTACACTTATAAATTAGGATGAAGAGATAACGTACGGAGTCATCATGTAAGCCCTGTTTCGTTGATGATTCCGGGACGTAATAATCCTAAGGGGGGAGATAATTGTAATGCCCGTAGATCCGGGTAGTCAATTTTGAGGCAATAAATGTCAAAAACGACTTTTCAGCAAAAGATTATTTATAATAAATAGTCTTAACCAAGTTGTAGTATATGTTACAACGTTTCCGTATATATAAAGAGCGCCGAAATCTGAGATATAACGAAGAATTTATAACTCGTCGAAGTTTAGCAACGGAACCGACACGACACCGCGAAGTCGTAAATAGTGAATTTATGATAGAGAGACTTTTTTCCTTAGTAATCTAAATGAAAGTCGTAGAATATGTTAACCTGAGAACGTCCATAAAAAGAACGCCAAAATTTGACTTTTTATGAGGAAGTTATGATTTTCAAAGTTTCGGCTTAGCGGTGTACAACCCGAAGTTCGAGTATTAGATCAATCGGTTTTTAGCCGACACAACCTAAACGAGAATTGAAGATCTCGTTATTATTAGTGTAATGATAAAAAGACAGACGAAAATGGACATCGGATGAAGAAGTTATGAGATTTTAACGGACCAATCCTGTCCCGGCGGGTTAAAAATATAACTTTAAAAATAAAGTCAAAATTAGCCGACGGAGTCTAAACGAAAGTTGTAGAGTACATCTCCACCTACGCGTGGATATAAAGAACGTAAAAAATGGAGTTCGTATGAACGAGTCACAAATTATAATAGCATATTTACGTATTAAAATAAAGTATAAATAATATGTACGTACACATATATATACATATGTATATATCATTAGAAAGATATCGCCGATGCGGTCATTATAAGACTAATGTTGAGTTCTTTCGAAATTAGTTTAGTACAAATTTCATTAGATCCATTTAAAATAGTATTATAGAGGGGTGTTTAGTTGTTTATATAATTAAAAGGTCATTAAGTACTTATGGAGGGTAGTTTTTGAAAATTCAATTAGTATAAATAAGAGCTTTGGGCTCTCATATTTCTTGCACCATTCTCTTGATTCAAGAGTCTTTCTCTCCTTATCTCCAGAGTATTTCGGTCCCTCGTGATTCGACTTCTCTTTCTGTAGTTTTTAGTATAGTAAGGTGAGCGTTGAAGCGCTGCACGAATCTTTCTTAGAAAGATTCAGCGACGAAGTTCTGCCCCTGCAGAGCCCGACTCCTAGCTAAAATCCCCTTGTAAGTAAGTTATGCTTACCCTATTTTAATATAGCTTATATTTAAAATTAATATTGTTATTATGAACTTATAATAAATATTTTAGCTATTATTATGACTTATATAAGTATCGTTATAATATCTTTTTAACTACGCGCGGTACGGAGAATCTGGTTTAAAGGGCCGCATAGGGTTGTTGGATTTCAGAAGTGTTATACGTCAAAATGGTCCTGTCCTCCGGTGTTTTATGTCTGGCCGTTGTTTGTACATAGTGGTTGGAAAGTATTGTTTAAACGCTTATATAATAATAATAATAATAATAATAATAATAATAATAATAATAATAATAATAATAATAATAATAATAATAATAATAATAATAATAATTAGTCACAGTAAATATTAGACTAAAATCTAGCTGTAATAATAATAGGTTTCGTCGAAGGAAATTATTTTAAAGTAATGAAGCGTTGTCCGAGTACCGAGTCACCACCTTCTCAGGTGAGTGCATAGCTACTTTCATCTTACACATAGATATGCAGTATTTTATATAAATTACGTGCTATGCGTGCATATTATCTGAATCTTGCTGCCTATGTTGGATGAACGATTTTATACATGTTTTAAATGATTTAAACTGTATATGTATTTTATATCTACGATAATGTTGGGGTAAAACATGGGTAGATGTAATAGATGGACTATGAGTTTGATGATGAGTTGAGAGGTGTTATAGACCACGAGGTGAGGGTGAGAGGTGGACGATGTGAGAAGCCTTTTTCCAAACGATGGCTGCGTCATTCAGTAGAGTATGGATGACAACCACAGACTATTCTAGACAGTCCAGTGGAACACTAGCAGGCTCGCAACCTATAGGTCTTATGAAAGATGTGTTCACCAGGTGTACTCTAAACCTTGGCGACCATGCAGACTTGGTGCCTAAACCTAGGCGATCATGCAGACTTGATGCCTAAACCCTAGCGACTATGTAGACTTAGTGCCCGTTATGTAAACCTTGGCGATCATGCAGACTTGATGCCTAACTCCTGGCGACTATGCAGACTTAGTTCATGTTTTCTAAACCGTGGTAATGATGGACTTCGTGTCGATTCCTTAGGATGATCCTTAGGAATAAATGAACGAGGAATAGTTGATTCTTAGGGTAGGTCCTTAAGAATAAAGAAGATAATGGGGATGCGTAATTGGGTTGATTGCTTAATTGTTTAAACATAATAATTATATTATTGTGGGTTGAAAACCCTATGTACTCACCAGGTTTCCCAACCTGACCCACTGAGTTTATTTAGATCACAGGTGTTGTTATGAAGTCACATTACACTGATAGATTAAGGAGATATAAATCAATACTGATAATGAATGTAAGTTCTGTTTATGCTTATGTTTCTGTATTGACGATGACATCCCAAATGTTTTAAAATGAATAAAAATACTTTTCTTCGGAAATGATTTGATAACGTATTTATCATTTTTTACTGGGAACAAATTCTGCAACATTTTTATTAAAAGAGGCACTCTGATTTTCATAAAGCATAAACAAAATCGGTCTTTTCTAGCCGTGAAAATGGGGATGTCACAAATTATGATAAGGCTTCGGGCTTTGAGGAAAGAGAGGTTTAAACCCACTTAGATATCGGTGATGTAGATTATATGATCCAAGAGTTTGATTGAGCTTTGGACCCCAAGGTTATAATGGTAAAAAGTGATGGTTTGGAAGTTTCATGAATTTAGGATTTAAGTTCATAAGGTTTTGAGGCAAGGGAGAGTTGATAGGAGTGTTGGTCTTCTCATTACCTTTACGAGCATATAAAGAACACTGAAAATGAAGTCGGGACAAAGAAGTTATGGCTTTCGGAATATAGGAAGAATATGGGTCAAGCTGAGTACATTGGCGTATAGGCCATACGTTAGGCGTACTGGGTAGGATTGATCGTGGATGGCCAGCATGGTATGTTGTGCATACCAGGAGTACGTTATGCATATGACTGCCAGGCTCAAACCCTAATTTTTAGGGTTTAGGCCCTATTTAAGCATCTTATTTCATGGAAACCCTCCCCTTATTCAGCCTCCATACCCCTCAACCTGTGATTTCGAAACCCTAGCCCTTTTGAGAGCTTTCATAACATTTCAAGATGTTTTGGTGCACTTTGGAGAAAGTAGAACTCATTGGAGAAGATTTAGATTGCTTAGAGGTTGTAGATCCTATCTTGATTTTCCTTATTGCATCCTCTAAAGGTAAAAAGTCCGAACTTAATTGTTCATTTGTTAGATCTTGCTTATCAGTTGTTTTTTGCGCTTTTGGTCCCATGAGTTGATTCTTGAGAGTAAATTCCACTCCAAAAGTTTTAGGTTGTTCGTTTTGATATTTTGAGGTCCATTGTTCATAAATTTTGCATCTTGATGGTTGTGGACCAACCATGCATGAGTTGTTGACCTCTTAGTGAAGCTAGTAGACTAGATTTGGGTTTTAGGTTTCTTGGATCCATAAAAATGCATCAAATTGATGAATTTATTGATTTAGACACCCATTAGAATTAGATCTGAGTCTTGGATGTCAAGTCTTACAGGATTAAGCACTTTCAAGTGAATCCTTGGTCATTTCATTCTGTTAAGAGCTTAAGTTTGGTGTTGGGATCTATTAAGTTATGCTAGGTCATAAAGAAAGGAACTTTATGACTCTAGACTTCCAATTTGGGTTGAACTTAAAGATTTGGACATTTGGTCTTAGAGCAATAAGACCTAAAAATACAGTTTTGAGTTTCAGCACTGTACGTAGGGTGGGTATTAGGGTAGTATGCGGGTCGTACACACCAAAGTGCCATAATGGGCCATTTTTTGGTGTTGGGTCTTTTGGCATTTGGGCCATGAGTTGTTGGTGAGATGTGGGAAGGATAAAATAGTCTTTTACACATTCATAGGATAGAGTATCAATTAGACCTTGGACTATGGGAAATTCCCTTATTTATTGATTAGGGATGATTTGGTTGTGTTCAATGTGAGGAGCCTGGTAGCAACAATATGTATAGTTTGGTTATCTCTATACTGAGGTTTGTTTTCTCATTATACTATAGGATACTAGGGTTGTATGTGCTTTATGTCTTTGTGACTCTTTTTGTATGCATGTATGCTTGTTTATCGTATGTATGTGGGGTGAAACAGACCCGTATGGTTGAAAAATACTAATTGAGTTGAAATAGACTCGAGGGTGAAATAGACCCAGGGGTGAAATAGACCCAGTACAGCCTTCGGCTGACATATGAGTTAAAAAAGACTCGGGGGTGAAATAAACCTGGTGCAACCTTGAGCTGATGTACATGTATGTTATGAGGTATTTTAGAGAATTCACTAAGCATTATGCTAACATTTTTCATATATATGGTTTAAGGTACGTTTGGTTTGAAAGGGAAGGGCTCGACGTGACTGCACAACATTCCCCAGAGTTTATTTAACATTTGATTAATCGTGATTTTTGCGCTGTTGTTTAAATACTATTTTTTCCACATCAAATGATTTTGGGAATGGAATGTCGTATGAATTAGTGTTATTAAAATGAAAATTTTACTCTGAATTTTTGGGACGTTACAAGTTGGTATCATAGCCTTGGTTTGAGGGATTCAGGCACACTCTCAGGTGTGACTGAACTTAAACTGAGGAATTTGTAATCTTTTGAAAGAAAAACAAATTTATAAAAAGATTTTTATAAGGAAAAAGGGGTGTAATGCATGAAATCACCTGAGCTCAAGTAAGTATTTCCCAAACTACCCATATTTTTTATGTTTGATGTTTGATATGAGTATATGAGAATTGCAATCTAGATTAGGCAAAGCATCTACTCAGGATTGCATGATAGTATGCTAGGAGAGATGCCTATATATACCTATTGATTGAGCTTTTAGAACTACATGCTAGTATAGATTCAGATATTAGATAGAATGGCATGTTTAGGTTATACTATGGTTTGGATAACTCGATGCTCGAATGCTGCTTGATTTATGCTTTTAGAGACCTTCATTAATATCAGCTAACTATTAAGCAAATACGTAGGGTTACATGTTAGAGAGATTAGATAA
The DNA here is from genome assembly GCF_052625555.1 of Lactuca saligna. Taxonomy (NCBI): domain Eukaryota; kingdom Viridiplantae; phylum Streptophyta; class Magnoliopsida; order Asterales; family Asteraceae; genus Lactuca; species Lactuca saligna. The sequence goes on along the minus strand of NC_136420.1, from coordinate 83,490,500 downwards.
TTTTAGAAGGTTACGTATAACTCAATTTTGCAACTCTTGTTTGAGTCCAACCATTGAAGGGTGAGACCTATCGGATTATGTGTCTAAGCCCATAACTATAATTGGTATGTACTTGACCTAATAGTAGTATGATCCTTTAGGGTTTCCTTCACCATAGCAATTTGATAGGATGGATAATTGATAAAGAGGTTAATTGATATTTATTAATATATTATAAGAATAATATATTTATTGAGAAATTATATATTTTAATTAGTATTTATCAAGAATTAATTTAGTGATCAAAAGAGACTGATTAAATTACCAGGGACCGATTAGGTAAATCAGTAATACTTATAGTTTGGGCTAATGATCCACATTGATTAGGTATGGACGAGAGCATCGAAGGAGGCAATATGGCTAAAGAATTTCATTGGAAACCTTGGAGTTGTACCTTCCATAAAGGAGCCTATGGAGATTCTCTGTGATAACGAAGGCACAGATGCCTTAACCAAGGAACCAAGGGATCATGGTAGATCCAGGCATATCGACAGGAAATATCACTTCATTAGACATTGGGTAGAGGAGGGACTCCTCGTAGTGAACAATGTATTTCTAGAAGAGAACCCAATAGATCCCCTTACGAAGGGACTGAGTAAGGTTAAGCACTTGCAGCATGCTAGGAGTAATGGGCTGAAAGACAATATTAGTTTTAATGATTAAATAGCTATTTAGAAACTTGTAATAGATAAAATGTAATTGACATTTGATGATTGAATAAAGGAGTTTTATTTATGAGTAAAGTTACTATCTTGTGGCAATTGTTTACTATTGTTTCATTTTGCATGTTTTGACTTCCCGAATAATAAGATTATTCAAATTATCCATAGTTAATCATACTTTGGAAGTAGGTACTGAGGCAATATTGTCATGAATTGGCTTATAGATTGTCTAAGGTATTTAGACATAGCAAAAGTTTGTTGAAACGTTCATGAGTGCTCCTAAAAGAAGATTTGAGTATTGGATTAAAACCCACGCTCACATGAATCACTTCATGGAATTTATCACAAGTGATTGTGAGATGATAATATCATCTAGACTTCAAACCAAGATATATGAGTTGCTGATTACGTGCTGGTTGTGCATTGATATTACGAAAACACACCAGTAACTTGAGGTTATAAAACATATTATTGTGTATAATTTAACAAGTAGTTAGTACAAGCATATAAGTCGAAGTTTATCTATTCCTTTTATCCTACGAGTATTAAAAGCGATATCATGGGCCCCTCGATGATTTTGTGTTGACTTATGTGTTGAGCCCGGTCAAGATGAATTGATGTGTTAAATTAAATTCTATGTCAAACAAATCAAAAATTGGGAAACAAACTGCTGGACAATTAGTATGACTATGTTCCATGACATTGTCCACACGATATCTTGAAGAACAGAGGATTGTATGATCCCTTATCTAAAGGACGCGTCATTGATTAGACCAGAGTTCGAAGTGGGAGACTATTAGATTAGGTGTCTATGCTCATAACTATAATTGTATGTACTTGACCCGATAGTAGCATGGTCCTTTTGGGTTACCTTCACCATAGCAATTTGATAGGATTGATAATTAAGAAAGAGGTTAATTGAGATTTATTAATATATTATAAGAATATTATATTAATTGAGAAATTATATAATTTAATTAGTAATGATCTAGAATTAATTTGGAATTAACTTAGTGATCAAAAGAGACTGATTAAATTACCACGGACTGATTAGGTAAATTAGTAATACATATAGTTTGGGCTAAGGATCCACTGATTAGGTATGGACGAAATATTTGTAAAGGTCCATGAAGATTTCATCCAAGGGCCTTTCCATAGGGTTATTGGATTCCTTAAGGCCTAAGCAAATGAATTAGGGTTTCTAAGGTTAAAATCCTAATGATCCTACACTATAAATAGGACTCCTAGCACTCCCAAAATCGGCCCGTATGGTTCTGAGAGAAACCCTAGCCGATTTTGAGTGACTCCTAACCTCTCTCTCATAATCCTCCATTCTTTTTGGTGTTTGTGACTTATTATAGATATCACATTTGAGGTATTAAGCTCTCAAAGGTTGAATATCACAAGCTACAACAAAGAGGTATTCAATTAACTTGTTTTTTATGTTGTAATTCTCGAAAATTGTATACTAGTTTGGGTTTATGCTTTGAATATTCAATATTGCATGTATAACTTGAAAAAAAAAACTAGATCCAAAGCATTAGGGTTGCATGTGCACCACAGGATTGTTGTAGTGCTCAAAACCCATCAAGACCTTGCAGTCGAATAATTATCTAATGCTTGTGGCATGTAATTGTATTAGTGAGGTAGTTAGTAAGTACTATAGGGAGTTTCTTCTGTAGTTGATAGCAGAGAGAGGTATAAAGGGAATCTTAAGAAAGCCTATGGTGTATTTTGTTTAGCTCGGTGCTTGCATTTTTTAGCGTGTTTATTCATTTGAGAATGGGTGTATGGGATTGGATAGGATGGATGTGGACAATAGTTGTTACTTAGAGGACCCGTCTCTTGGAAAGTATGGATAGGTGTGAAAGGTAATATCGGACCCCTACTACTAGAAGCACATTATTTGTACTGGACTCAACAAAAATTTAGGAGATTCTAAGGAACTAGTTAAAGGAAGATGGATGGTTTGACACCATGATTTCTTACAGTGTGTTTCCGTCTTTATCAATTATATGAATGAATTGTTAGAATTATTGCTTCGGCACATGCGTAGCATTCTTGATGTTAGAAGCGGTTTTGATTGGGAAGTTTCCAATATCTCCGATTAAGATTCGAAAGACCTTTAAGTTTGCTTGGTCTTTATCTGGAAGACCATCTTGTATTGAGTGATACATTCTGAGGTTCAGGGATGCTACGCATATGGGTAAGCCAGTTGAGTTTTAGTTTTTTTCGATGTTAGTTGGTGGTGGTTCAAACCCTAAGTTGGGGATAATGGGATATTCTGCTTAGAGGATCAACAGTCTATTCGAGTTATGGTTTTAAAAGAATTGGTCATAGGGATTTTCGATAAGGGTATGAAAAACTTTGGTTCAATATTTGGTCGAGACGAGGGTGCAAATCAAGTTGTCATCATATATATATATATATATATATATATATATATATATATATATATATATATATATATATATATATATATATGTGCCTATGAATGCATGAGTTGTCCTTAAAGAAGGAAGGTGTTGGACAAGGAACTCATTGTAGCTAGTGGCTCCTTTCTGGATGTTGATGAATAAATCAAGAGGTTTTAGGTCGCTCAGATTAAGTATTAGTTATTGAGGGAAGTTGTCAGCTTGTTGCATAGATTGATATCTATAGTCTAAGTCTGGCAATTGTTGATCAGTCAATTAGTTGGAGAGTTTAGTATGTTTAGTCCCTCATGGGATTTTTCCTATAGTGTATTGGATCAATGGATTAGTTTCCAATTCACTATTGATCGTTGGTCTTTTCGTTCTTCGTCAATAGTATAGATTCTTCGGAAGTTTAAAGTTGTATCAGTTGGAGTTTAATGGATACATCAACCTATTGAAAAAATCTATACTTTATACATTTTGGTTTCTGGGTATAGTTACCCTCAATGGTTGGTTGTGAAATTACTGTTCATACCAGGCTCGAGTTTGGCAGATGTCCTAGGTCATTGGAAGTTCGGATATCAGGGCAATGTTGTTTAGTTTTCCGGTTGCGACTTGGGATCTACGTAGAATCAAATTTTGGCATGTCGTTTCGATAAGGCTGGTATTTGGATGGATATAACCCTGGTTTTAATAGTATTTATGGATAACTTTGGAAGTTTTCTTAAGCTAGTTATGCATTGGTGGGATCTATTCGAGTTTAATCAAGGTGTGGGATCTTGTTTCAGTCAATTATGAGGATTTTTCTATTAATTAATGAGGTTCGTCATTTTGTTAGGTGTACTAGTACCTCCCCCTTCGAGTAAGGGTGTGAGGAAAAAAATGAATGCAGTAGATCCATGGTTGGGTGGGTTCTCTTGAGAGTGTATTTTGTGCTAAGTTCATCAGATATTATCATGAGGGGTATATGTAGACCAAAAAAGATAGCAAAGTAGCACTTGGTTCAAATTATAGGCATGTTTTTTATTTGGATTATAGCCTTTGAATTTGAACAAGAGTATAACAGCCTATCTCATTCTCTGGTTGTGTGTGATCATGTTTTTGTTTGATTTTGGTGTTGGTTGAAACATGTTATGTGAAAGTAATTGTGTATTATAGAAGGGTGTTACCCATGGAGTGTTTGGTTGGTGTTGAGGGAGGTTGACCGGGTTCCTAAAAGTTGAAGGGTTGATGGTTTTGTCTCTATAATCCCTTATGATACCGGTTATGATTCTAAAGGTCAATGTTGGAATAACGACAAGATCGGTGTAGTACTGTGAGCATATCGTTTTACTGGTTAGAAGGTGTCACAATGTATCATGAACTAGCAGTTGTATGATTCATATGGGTGGGTCCCGACAGTCTTTTGATCGAGACTCTTAGGTCTCAGATCGTTAGTCTTATTGGCCTGTTCGGGTATTACTGCATTTGTTACATCCTAAAAATCATAGTAAATTTTAACTTTTCAAATATAACCCAATAACCATAATGGTTCACAAATCCATTGTTTCAAAAGTATTATTCAATAATCAGAATATCCCAGAATGTAAACAACATAAACCCGAAGGATGTGCACGATCACGCCTTCGCCTTGCCACGGTTATACGAAGTACTTGAAATAATAAACTAAAACTGAAAGCCAAAACTTAGTGAGTTCCCCTAAATACCACCACACAAACAAATAACCAGATAGATAACGGTTCCACAACCTCCTAGTTGGATTACCCCTGGCCCACAACCTTACGGTTGAAATGCCTCAGCCCACAACCTCTTGGTTGGCTTGACCAATACATAACAGGTCCATAACCTCATGGTTGGATTACCCCTAGTCCACAACCTCATGGTTGGAATGCCCTAGTCTGTTAACTATAACATCCCAAAATTCAAGGCCGGGAATTTCATTTTCAATTAGGTCATTATAAAAATCAATAGTATAAAAGCATCCATAATATTTAACTAATGTCAAACGAGTGTGTCTGTAACGACCCGTTCCCGGTATGTTAATTCATTGGTAATTGTTGTAAGTTTTTCAAGAGGGACTCGACGAGTTCATAGCCTGACTCGCCGAGTAGGGTCGCAACTTCGAGCACGCGTGAGCCGGGGACTCGGCGAGTCCATATCCCTGACTCGGCGAGTCCATCCGTCTGGGTGAAACCCTAAATCCCCGGGTTGTCCACTATTTAAGTCACCTTATAGCCCCATTCTCGCCTCCCTCACCCTGAGAACACTGTGAGAAAAACCCTAATCCACCTTGAGAGCTTATAAGTGTTTTTGTGCCATTTTTTGAAGGTGTGAAGAAGGAGAAGAAGAAAGGAGCAAGGAGAAGAGTTGTAGTGCAAAGATCCAAGGGCAAATCTGAGTTATTTGTGGTATTTTCGGATTTCCCCTCTTGTTATATGCTTTAAACCTCCATTAGAGCTCTTCTAAGATCTAGTTGATGCTTGTTCCAAGCCTTATGTTTGCATGAATGCCTTAATAAGTCGAGATATCTTTAGATCTGAATGATTGGGTGTTGTAGAGTCTAGATCTACTGCCTTTTTGGAGTTACTTTGCATATTAACCATAGATCTACCCATTTTATGCATCTTTTAGCCTTATTTCCCTTATTCATGAGGTTGTACACGTAAAGTTGGAAACTTTACGTGGTAAATCAGCTTATTGGACTCAGATCTATCAATTGTAGGTGTTGGATTCAAACAAAATCGAGTAAAAATCAGTTGCATGGCGGCAACTCGGCGAATTGTGTCGCGAGTTCCCGATTCCTTCATTTTTACCAGTGTCGAGTGGATCCAGTGAGTTAGAGAGTGGACTCAGCGAGTTGAGGGTAGACTCAGTGATGGAGGGACTCGGCGAGTTGTTCATACAACTCGGCGAGTCCAAGGCAATCTTCTTAAGATCAAGAACAACTCGTCGAGTTTGTTCATCCGGCTCGGCGAGTCGGATGAAGATTGTCTGAGTTCTTAGATCAAGAGGGTACTCGTCGAGTCGATGCCACACTCGACGAGTAGCAGCGAGTAGAACTGAGAAGTGAGAGTAGGACTCGGCGAGTTGGGCGACCCAACTCGGCGAGTCAGCCCAAAGAGAGTTGACTTTGACCAAGGGTAAAAGAGTCATTTTACCCCAAGTGCAGTGTTTAGTATTTGATTGAGTGTGTTTATGGACTTGTAGCCGAGGAGATTCAGGAGCAGCAGCCGTTAGCTTCCCGAGCCACACACTCAGCAGCCAGCTTACGAGGTGAGTTTCCTTCCAGTAGGAACGAGTCTAAGGCCACAATGCCGGCCCGTTCAGTTAGCAGTAGTTTCCGGATTTAGGTCCGATGCAGTAGCTAGTATGTTTGATGCCTTCGTGGCTCGGACAGGATTTGTGTGCTATGTCTTATGTGTTAAGTGTTATGTGTTCCGGGCTACGGCCCGATGTAGTATGCAGTATATGTGTTCATGCTAGATGATGTGTTATGCTATGCGATGTTCAGTCAGTCAGTTCCGGACTTCGGTCCGATGCAGGGGACAAGGTCCCAGTCGGTTCCGGACTTCGGTCCGATGCAGTTAGTTCCGAACTTTGGTCCGATGCAGTTAGTTCCGAACTTTGGTCCGATGCAGTTAGTTCCGGACTTTGGTGATGATGCTCTAGATAGAATTTCTTAATAAAACTCTTAACCCCTCTTTGGACAAGAAACCAAATCCTCCATAGTCTCTTATTTATGCTAGAACATCATAAAAATCATGGGGTTTTGGATATGCATGTCCAATGTATTTCCCAAACACTAACTAGGGCACAAAAGGAGGAAATAATACCATCACTCATGCAAGAGTCATAAAACTCAATTATATTCCAGATCTAGCAACTATAGTACTTAAGGGACATTAGAGATCCATAAAGTTGGAAACTTTATGGATTCCAACCACTACATCATCTGGCATATGAAGGATAAAGCATAAAAATATAGATCTGAGCTTATGGAATCATAAATCAATGAACTTAAAACTCACAAAAGGTCCAGAATGTGTGAAAATGATTAATGATGAGGCTTGAATGTAGAAATGTTGGACTAGATTCTCTTCTTCTTCCTCTTCTTGACTAGAATCACCGTAAATAAGCTCAAGATCAAATATGGATGTCAGGGTTCCAAAGGGGAGTGCAAGGATGTGATGAGTGATGAGGGTGGGCTAGCCCTGGCCCTCACTTCCTTTAAATACATAATAAACCCCCCCAAAATTAGGGTTTTCATCTCAGATCGGCCTCATATCGTGAGCCATATGTGCTCACGTCGTAAGCGTAAAGGTGATGCACACTTCCATAATTCCCCTCATGATGTGACAAGCATCCTTCACATTGTGATTTGGGTTTAAATTCCCAATTTTGAACTTGATAAAATATTCTCCTGAAGCGAGTGTTACAACATTGATTGGGAGTCATGTGACTCAGAGACCAGTTGGTTTGGATCGTGTGGATAGTTAAAGGTTGTTGGGAGTAATAGTTGTGCATCTGAAGTCTTTTGCAAAGTGTTTGCCTTATGCGCCCCATTTGCTTGCGGGCTGTTTATCAGGAGTTTGGTTACCAATGTTAGGAATCACTTATGGAATCTCAAGTCATGAAGTTCATTGAGAATATCTCAACTGTCTTCTTAGGTGGAGGTACACCAGAGCTAATGAGGGATTTGTATGTAACATAAGATTCTTGGATTGACCATCATTATAGTCGTGGGATCAGTGGGTTGTTGATGACTTTCCAGGAAGTCAAGTATGTATTTAAGGTAGTTAGGTACTTGGGTACAATCTCTGGATTGGGATTGGGTGAAATTTTAGTATTCCCTCCACATGGTTGATTGGTGTTCCTATTCAATAACTAGAGGCGGGTGCGTCAAATGAATGATCAACAATCTTAGGGAATAATTTATGGAGTTTTATATTGATGGGTTCCAGTCTTCGAGAAGTTTACTGCTTTGAGTAGTTAATGTTGGGTTTTGAGGTCTTCCAGTTGGGTAGAGTAAGGTAGTTGTTTCAGTTCTTAGGCATAACAGTTAGGTTTCTTTCATTGGCTAAGGACATAGTGTTAAGTTTCATTATTTTAGAGAGATAAGTGATTTATGCTAAGAGGGGTTGGGAGGCAGTCGTCTGTATGGGATGAGTCTTCAATCTTAAACGGAATTCAAAAAGTGTGGGGAGGGTCAATTAGTAGTAATGAATGATTTCGAGGACGAATCTAACTTAAGTGGGGGAGAGTTGTAACACCTTGTTTAGATCCATTTCTTAATTCAGTGACGCGACCCGAAGATCATTTATCATAAGGCTTTATGCTTTGGGGAAAGAGAGGTTTTGACCCATTTTGATGTGGGCAATGTAGATTATGTGATCCAAGAGTTCGGTTGTGCTTTGAACCCCAAGGGTATAATGGTAAAAAGTGATAGTTCAGACCTTTCATAAATTAATGATTTTCGTTCGGAAGGTTTTGAGACAAGGGAGAGTTGATAGCAGTGTAGGGCGTCTCATTACCTTTCCAGTCATATAAAGAACGGCGAAAATAATGCTAGGACGAATAAGTTATGACTTTTGGAAAATAGGAAGTGTAACGCCCGGGTTTCGGGACTAAGCATTTTTAGACGATGTAACAGCTTAGGTCAATTATTGTAACACTTTTGAAGTAATAAAGATGAAATATTTGAATACTATGTGAATTATGTTTATTTATATGCTTATTACTTATTTATAAATGTATAATAAATAAAGAATAAAAATAAGCGTCAAAATTGAAGTATGAGATAAACCTGATATCTTTACATAAAGTTGTAGTCGTCGAAACAAGGATTATGGGGATATAAAGAACGCCAAAATCCGAGTTATAACGAAGAAGTTATGACTCGTCGAAGTTTCGCGACGGAACCGGCACGACAACGGGAAGCATAAATAGTGAATTTATGATAGAGCCACTTTTAGCCTTAGCAATCTAAACAAAAGTCGTAGAATACGTTAAACCAAGAGCATCCATAAAAAGAATGCCCAAATCTGACTTCGTATGAGGAAGTTATGATTTTTCGAAGTTTCGACTTAGCAGTGTACAGCCTGAAGTTCAAATATTAGAACAAGCGGTATTTAGCCGACACGACCTAAACGAGAATCAAAGATCTTGTTAATATTAGCGTAACAATAAAAAGATAGGCAAAAACGAACCTCGAATGAAGAAGTTATGGATTTTTAACGGACCAATCCTGTCACGGCCAGTTAAAAATATAAAACTTAAAATAAATTCAAAATTAGCCGACGGAGTTTAAAAGAAATTTGTAGAGTACGCTCCCACCTACGCGTGGAAATAAAGAACCTCAAAAATGGAGCTCGTATGTGAAAGATACGAATTTCTGAAGTTGAGGGTGCAATTTGCGAAACCTGTTGCGATAGTGATGACGTGGATCGATCTGGGTCGTCCGATGAAGATCAGTCTTGCATCCGATGAACGACCCGTCACCCTTCGGTACGCCCCGCGTCTGAGGTTGGGTACGCCCAGCACACCTCATCTTTATCCCTTCCGAGTCCGGGTGCGAGCCAGCTGTATGCGAGTTGGACCCTTATTCGAAGCTATGTGCAACAAAAGCACCATACCGATTAGCACCGATGGAGATGAAGGAGCTTATGACGCAAATTCAGGAGTTGTTGGAAAATGGTTTCATTCGAGCTAGTTCATCACCCTAGGGAGCTCCGGTGTTATTCGTGAAAAAAAAAGGATGGAATCATGCGAATGTGTATAGACTATAGAGAGCTGAACAAGGCAACAGTGAAGAACAAGTATCCATTGCCAAGGATTGATGACCTATTTGATCAGCTGCAAGGTTCGAGCTATTTCTCAAAGATCGATCTCAGGTCAAGATACCATCAGCTGAACATGAGAGAGCAGGATATCGAGAAGACTGCATTCAGAACTAGATATGGACACTATGAGTTCTTGGTTATGTCGTTTGGACTAACCAATGCTCCAGCAGCGTTCATGGATTTGATGAATAGGGTTTGTAAACCATTCCTTGATAAATCAGTGATAGTGTTCATAGATGACATTCTCATTTACTCAAAAAGTCATGAGGAGCATGGCAAGCATCTACGAGAGGTGTTGGAAGTCCTGAAGAAGGAGAAGTTGTATGCAAAGTTCTCCAAGTGTGATTTTTTGATCCGAGAAGTCCAATTCTTGGGTCATGTGGTTAACCAAGAAGGTATAATGGTTAATCCAACAAAAATAGAAGTTGTAATGAAATGGGAACGTCCAAAGAGTCCCATAGAGTTTCGAAGCTTTCTAGGATTAGTCGGATATTACCAACGATTTATCCAAGGCTTTTCTTTGATAGCTGATCCATTAACATCTTTTACCTACAAATGAGCTACTTATACGTGGAGTGAGAAGCATGAAGAAGCATTCGAGAAGCTAAAGAATAAGTTATGTAAAGCACCGATTCTTTCTCTACCCGATGGAGTTGAAGACTTCGCGGTCTATAGTGACGCATCTAGAGTCGAGTTGGGTTGTGTTCTGACCCAGAGAGAAAAGGTGATAGCATACGCATCTCGAAAATTGAAGGAGCATGAAAAGAACTACCCCACTCATGATCTGGAGTTGGCAGCGGTAGTTTTTGTCTTAAAAATATGGAGACATTACCTCTATGGCACAAAGTGAAAACTTTTCACTGATCATAAGAGTCTCCAGTATCTCTTTAATCAGAAAGAATTGAATATGAGACAATGAAGTTGGATGGAATTACTCAAAGACTACGACTGTGAGATACTTCACCAACCTGGTAAAGCCAATGTTGTTGTTGATGCTCTTAGTCGGAAAGTCAACCTTGAAAGGAAAAGGGCAAGAGCGTTGAGAATAGAAGTTGTCTCGACGATTGTGGAAAGTATCAGGAAAGCTCAAGAAGAAGCTTCAGAGAAGAATGACCGAAAGGAAGAACGTTTGGGCAAAACGTTAGTCTTCAGTACAAACAATCAAGGACTGAAGGTATTCCAAGATCAGATTTGGGTACCTAAGATGGGAGGAATAAGAGAACTTCTAATAGAAGAAGCACAAAAGACCATGTACTCAATTCATCCCGGTAGCACTAAAATGTATAGGGACCTAAAACCCTACTAATGGTGGCCGACGATGAAGCTCGACGTTGCGAAGTATGTGGCCGAGTGTGTGACTTGTGCAAGAGTTAAGGCACAACATCAAAAATCGTATGGGAGTTTAGAACCTTTACCTATACCCACGGGTAAATGGGAAGACATCACCATGGATTTTATGACTAAACTGCCCAGGACGAAGAATGGTCACGACATGATTTGGGTGATTGTGGATCGTTTCACTAAGAGTGCACACTTCATAGCAGCTAACGAGAGATGGTCTATGGATAAGCTCGCAAATGCTTACGTGAAGGAGATAGTAAGACTTCACGGTGTTCCTCTTACGATTGTATTGGATCATAATAGTCGTTTCATGTCAAGGTTCTGGAGAAGTCTACAAGAGGAATTGGATATGAAGTTGTGTTTAAGTACAGTTTACCATCCGCAGACTGATGGCCAGAGTGAGAGAATGATTCAAACACCTGAAGATATGCTGAAAACATGTACCCTTGAATTCCAAGGGAACTGGGATGAGCACTTACCTCTGGTAGAGTTTCCTATAACAACAGTTTCCACTCGACCATCAAGATGGCACCCTATCAAGATTTGTATGGAAAGAAGTGTCGTACAGAGTCTTGTTGGCTCGAGGCTGGAGAAAAGTAGTTTATGGGCCCCGAGATAGTCCATGAGACTGCTGAAAAGTTGAAGGTGATTAAAGAAAGAATGTTAGCAACTCAGGATCCTCAGAAGAGCTATGTTGACAAGAAAAGACGACCGATAACCTTTGAAGTTGGGGATTTAGTTTTTCTTAAAGTCTCACCGTGGAAGGGACTTATAAGATTCGGGAAACGAGGAAAGTTGAGTCCAAGGTTTATTAGACCATTCAAAGTTCTTCAGAGGATTGGGAACCAAGCTTACAAGCTCGAATTACCCGAAGAACTAGATGGTATTCATAACACTTTCCATGTGTGTTATTTGAGGAAATTCACAGGAGAAGTTCTCGACATAATTCCAATCTTAGAGTTAAGAATGGATGAGAATAAGAGGCTAATCGAAGAGCCCGAGGCAATCGTCGACCGTAAGACTAAAAAGTTACGATGCAAGATGGCCGACTTAGTGCTAATCTGATGGAAACATTCGAATGGGCCGAATATCACTTGGGAAACAGAAAGTGACATGATGAGTCGCTATCCACATTTGTTTGCTGATGCATGATTCCAGGACAGAATCATCCTAAGGGGAGAGAATTGTAACACCCAAGTTTCGGGACTAAGCATTTTAGACGATGTAATAGCCTAGGTAAACTATTGTAACACTTTTGAAGTAATAAAGATGAAATATTTGAATACTATGTGAATTAGTGTATTTATGTGCTTATTACTTATTTATAAATGTATAATAAATAAAGAATAAAAATAAGCGTCAAAATTGAAGTATGATATAAGCCCGACATCTTTACATAAAGTTGTAGTGGACGAAACAAGGATTCTAGGGATATAAAGAACGCCGAAATCCGAGTTAGAACGTATAAGTTATGACCCGTCTACGTTTCGCAACGGAACCGACACGGCAACGGGAAGCGTAAATAGTGAATTTAAGATAGAGCTACTTTTAGCCTTAGCGATCTAAATGAAAGTCGTAGAATACGCTAAACCAAGAGCGTCCATAAAAAGAACGCCCAAATCTGACTTTGTATGAGGAAGTTATGATTTTTCGAAGTTTCGACTTAGTAGTGTACAGCCTGAAGTTCAAATATTAGAACGAGCGGTATTTAGCCGACACGACCTAAACTAGAATCGAAGATCTCGTCAATATTAGCATAACGATAAAAAGATAGGTGAAAACGGACGTCGGATGAAGAAGTTATGGATTTTTAACGGACCAATCCTGTCCCGGCCTATTAAAAATATAAAACTTAAAATAAAGTCAAAATTAGCTGACGAATTCTAATAAAGAACCTCGAAAACGGAGCTCGTATGTGAAAGATATGAATTTTTGAAGTTGAGGGTGCAATTTGCGAAGCCTGTTGTGATAGAAATGATATGGCTCGGTCTGGGTCGTCCGATGAAGATTAGTCTCGCATCCGATGAACGACGCATCACCCTTCGCTATGCCCTGCATCTGAGGTTGGGTTTTCCCAGCGTACCTCGGCCTTATCCCTTCCGAGTCCTGGTGCGAGCCAGCTGTATGCGAGCTGGACCCTTATCCGAAGCTACGTGCAGCGTAATGCTGCTGAACGCACAACGTAGATTCGAAGTCCAGCCCTATAAATACCATGCGAAATATTCCAGATTTCTCATTCATTTCTTCATTCTTTCTCTCACTACTTTCTCTCTCTAGGGTTTCTAACCCTCCCTAAAGCCTAGGTGAAAACCTGTGACAACCATCAATTTCCGATCAAGTTAAAGTCAAATAAAGTCAACAGGTCAGATCGGTCAGATCATATAACCCTTGTATATTAGGGTTTACATAATGTTACTATCGTACAACTCATTAATAAGAAGTCATCACTTGGAATTTTCATTCGTTCATAAATTCTAAACCCTTATCGGGGTAAGTGATGAAACTATTCGATAAAACGTTATTCCATACCCTTCGGGGGTGTATAAGACTTTTAAACATGGCTTAAAGGGGTTTACCAACCTTTCCTTACCAAGTTGAACACTCACAAAGGTCGCAAACAAAGTCTCTCCCAAATCTCTCTAAGTATGTAAAATCTCTCCCAAATCTCTCTAATTATGTGAAATCTCTTCTAAATCTCTCTAAGTATGTGAAATCTCTCCCAAATCTCTCTAAGTATGTGAAATCTCACCCAAATCTCTCTAAGTATGTGAAACCTCTCCCAAATCTCTCCATGTATGTTAAACCTCTCCCAAATCTCTCTAAGTATGTGAAACCTCTCCCAAATCTCTCCATGTAAGTGAAATCTCTCCAAGTATGTGAAATCTCTCCAAGTATGTGAAAACTCTCCCAAATCTCTCTCAACTTTTTCCTGACCCTTAACTTGGTCAAAAATCACTCAAAACGGAAAGAAATTACAAAAATCAGCCTCTTAGAGCCGAAACCCTCTTAGGAGCCGAACCCTCTTAGGAGTAGAAACCCTCTTAGGAGCCGAACCTTCATAGGGCCAAAACCCTAAGAAGCGAAACCCCTAAGAATTCGAGACCACAGAGTCGAAGCTGCTTGAGAACCGAAGTTAGAGGAACCGAAACTAGATTCAGAACCGAACCATAGGGACCGAACTTGCTAAGACCGAAACTACCTTCAGGACCGAGCTTCGATCTATTTCACTTCCTTCCCAAGCTCGCATGCGAGACCCGCCAAGGACCTAACCCTTCTCTCGGTTCTTCTCCAATGACCGAACCCTCCTCTCGGCTCCCATATGCTTTTGGTTCTAAGCACCAAGGACCGAACCTCCGGCACAGACTTCGGATATTCGCAACTTTTACTCGGTTTTCTATACTTTTAGCGTTTTAGGCACGTTTTTCATGATTTTAACATGGGATTTTCACCCAAACTTATATTTTGTCATATAAGACCCCATATTTCCATAATCTAATCAGCTTTGAGGGAAACTTATTGCCTAAAAATATAATCTAGTTGGTAAGATATATGGGCGGAGTGTTGACTTTACCTATAAGTTATGACACAAGCAACCTCCCACACTCACTCCAGGGCCATACCCAGCCACTATTCCCCCATACCTAGTCAATCATTTTCCTATTCCCACCATTTTCCGACTACACTCTTGATCAAAGGGTGGAAAACTCTTATATTTCCTCCCATTACACTCATTCTCCACCAAGAAGCAAAAACTCATTCTCTCTCACTACCCCTCTCTAATCTCGAAAATTCAAGGCTGATCACAAGCTCTTCATCTACTCTTAGTAATTAATATTACTCCTCACATGATTATTCCTCTTTTCTTTCTACTTAAATCATGGATATCTTACACCAACATCATCATAATTGTGTTAGATCTTTGAATCTTCAAGCAACCTTCTAAGTGTTCTTGAGTTGAACACTTATTTCTTCATCATGCATCTACTGAAATCACTTAAGGTGAGTTCATACCCCTATCCTTTCATGTTTTCCTTAGGTTTTAAGGGGGTAATACAAGTTAAAACACCAAGAACATAACTAAACTCATCCAACAGCTTTCATCAGAAAAGTTTAACTCCATTCACGGACTGTTGTGGTCAACTCAAACATTTTAGTTTTCAAAACTGTATTCGATGCAAATAGTTCAGGTTCATACCTTCAAAATAACTACTTTCACATGTCCATATGATTTTTCAACAATTTATGGCGATTTTTACAAAACTGCCTATCACTGTAGCTACGCATTCGGACCAGTTTGTGAATATGGACACTTTCACACAAGTTAGAGAGATCTAAAAATCATAATAAAATTTATGAACTAACTAGACACATTTTATAAACTCTCAGAGTTTACAGATCTAGTTTTCAATCTTGTATGAATTTTCTGTGATTTTTCTAAATCAGTGCAGAAATGGTAAAAACAAGTTCATAGATTACAACTTTATTAACACTTTGTAACATGTTGAGCAAAGTGTAAAACCTTGATGTCTTCGTATTTTGCATGAGTTTTCTGTTTGGATACATTATGTTACAGAAAAACATTCACTAAATTGTAAGAATTCTTTATCATTACAATTAATGCATTATGAAGCATGGAAAATATAGAATCGTTTTGCTATATACATTCTACTTACAAAGTGAATACTACACACTATAAACATTTGGTTAAACTATAATAGGTATGGTTTATGTTACATACATAATACAAAAGAATGCATTTCTACAAACAGGGGTTTTCATTATCACATTACGTAAATCTGTTAATGAATAAATTTGTAAAACATTCGCTTCATGTTACTTCCAAGTAGCGCAACAAAAGTCCTTTAATTATAACCAGAATCTCTTGTAGGGAGAACGTGATAGTTGTGTATAGATCTATATTGGGTTTGACAAACCCACACCTTAGCTTCATGCAACAGCTAGACCATCAGGTCTGGGGTGACAAATGTCATTAACATTCCGATGCCTGAAGAGCGTCGTATATAAAGCCAACTAAGTCATAGTATGGTTATAATAACTCACATGGGGTATTAACCAACCTAAGATTTATGGGATTTCCATTTAAACTAACAAGTTTATGCCAATTTAAACTTGCATGATTCAAATTTTAAATGGAAAAATACTAGTATACTATTAGTCTTGGCATTTTAGACTACAATACATTTTAGAGAGAAAATATGGAATTTTCTGAAACAAACACTACTTTTACAAGAAAGGATTTCAACATTTCATTAGATTATGACCTCACCAACTTAATTGTTGACACTTTTTCAAAACTACTTGTATTCTCAGGGAATCTATAAATCAGGTAAACAACGTCTTTTGAGGATGGAACGCTAAGGCATCAAACATTGCATTTTTGTCAACATAATGTAATTGATTTAGAAACATGTAAAATTTGACTATGATGTAACTTTTTCAATTATAATTATGTTGGTTGTTTGTACTTTGAGCACTATTATACTCATTGTTGTGATACTATACATGAATTCCTCCACCCCCGTACGTTTCCGCCATCCTTGGTTTGGGGGTGTGACAGGTTGGTATCAGAGCAATGTTTATAGTGAACTAAGTATATCGAACCACATAAGATATACAAACTATAAACGCATTTGGGACTAAAAGTCTCTGATCAAACACTTTCAAATGACTATACTTTTAGAAAATAAATAGTTTCTAGGTGAAAGTATAAGTACATGCATACATGCTCGCGTGGTGTCATAATTAGGAAGAACATAAAATAAAATAGGAGGAGTTGTGCATTACGATTATGCCTTGGGATATGTGGTCAAGTTTGGGATGGATATAGCCTGATCAACTATATCTATCCGAGAAGTGACTTGCATATATCGGGGGATAGTCGTAGTGGGAAACAAATCTAACAACCTAACATCACCCTATAATGAATGCACTGAAAACCAAACATAACATTTAAAAATACTATGGGAGTATTTTGTAACCTCATAATTCAACATTTTAGGTTCATTTCATATCTCTCACACCTCTATTCTTGTACAGACGACATGGCAGGATTCCATCTACCTGGAGACCCTTACTTCCCTAATGAGGGAAGCATTGGATGGCTCGAGGCAGAACCCGAGGAAATGATCAAGATCCTGAAGAAGACCCTGAAGAGGTTGACGAAGAAGAAGAACCCAAGGAGGAAGATGAAATGGAGAAAGAAGAAGTATCCGAAGAGGAACTAGAGGAGGAAGTCATAAACCCTCCTAACATCGCCAGGGTGCCTGCGAACCGTTTTGGCTACAACGGGCATAAGCCCCGTTGGGCAATAGTGATCGAGAGGTGGATCCGACAACAACGCCAATGATCACCATATGGCGATCAACGGGGTTACTACGATCTCATTCATGGGGAACCGGCTGATAAAGCCCTCCCCATCATGGTCCAACATATTACGAATCTAGGAAACCAAAATAGGGAAATGGCAGATCAAGTTCAAAATCTCAATGTTGTTATGGAAGCCACTGATGCACGCACCAGGGAGTTGGAAAGGGACTTCTATCCCGTGGACCAACTTATCGAGGACCTTACCGCCACTCGAGCGGAGGTAAGGGAGTACCAGGTGAGACACATAGCTCTCAATGAGAGAGTGATCACGTCCGAACGCCGGATTGCGGAGCTTCAGGGAGCCTCGACCTCATCTCAAGTCCACAGTGGACCAGATGTCACCCGCCTCAAGTAGTGTTTACACTGCTCACATTTTGTTATAAAACTAGGATTTCGAGTATGCGTTGGTGCTAATTTTCTTACATGTAGGTTCGACCCTACGTCTAAGTGATTACACTATTCAAAGGGTCATTATGCTGTCAAAATTTTCTTCTACATTGATGTAATGTAGACCTCCTATGAGGTCAAATTTTCTTAAGCAATATGTACTAAACTTACATTAATGAAATTGACTTGCATGTTATTTTGTTGGTTAATTGGCATGAGAACTCATAACTTGATAAAACAAACAATTGTAAATGAGAACTCTAAAATTATTAAGTTGTACATCGAGTTTATGTGTAATTAAGGGAAGATCGACTTAGAAATGGTGAGTCCGCCTTAGGACCTGTTCCTTGTTTGGTTGTGGACTTAGGGCAGATTCATTAGGTTCAACGGTGTATCAAAACTTAATTACATGCGATTGGCATACGTCGAGTGAATTTTAGGAGTGGATCAAGCACAAAGTAGAACACAAGTGTTCGGTTGAGTCACTATTTCTAAATTCATAATTCTAATAATATAGACCTTATTTATGAATTGTTTACAATTACCGTGAAGTTGGGGCATAACACTGATTATGTAGCACAGATATCACCCGACTTACTCTTACTATTAATGACTTACCAAGGTATTGTTAATTTGGAAGAACTATGCCATGGAAAAATCCCAGACCTAATCGTAATGATCCACCCTCTCCGCCACCATCTCCACCACCACCTCCGCAATTCGACCCTGCCATATTGCAAGCTGTCGTAACAGCAGCAGTGGCGGTTGTAATGTCGCAAATAGGTACGAATGGTGTCGGTGATTCTAGATTTGGTGCTACGCACTCTAATCACGGGGACAGCGCGGGGCGTGTGAGGGAATGTTCTCACAAAGATTTCATGAATGGAAAACCTGATTCTTTTAATGGAAGCGGGGGCGTCGTCACTCTAATGCAATGGTTCGAGAGGACCGAAGCAGTCTTCGAAATCTGTGCTTGCCCCGAAACGAGTAAAGTCAAGTATTTGGCATTCACTTTCACCGGTAGAGCTCTCACTTGGCGAAATGGGCGAGTTAAGTCACTTACTACCGCAGTGACTAACTCCATAAACTGGGAAGATTTGAAAGCTTTGATGCTAAAGGAATATTATCCAAGGGGTGAGGTGCAAAACCTTGAAGAGGAACTCTGGAATCTTAAGATGAAAGGTACTGACCTTGAAACCTATACTGCCCGATTCAATGACCTAGCACTCCTTTTTTCCGGAAATAGTCACTCCAGAAGGGAAGAAAGTGGAATGATACCTCTCGGGATTATCATCCCAGGTTAAGGATAGTGTGATGGCATCAAGACCCACTACTTTTGAAAAAGTGCTAAGGAATTGGCATAACAAATTATTGATCATAGGGCTAGCTGTGGTACCGTGATCGCCGCCTCTGATCAAGCAAGAGGGGGAACAATAAAAGAAAATTCTAGAGCAACAAAAAGAAACAGTCAGGACCAGACTCTGCCAAGAAACAACGTTGTTCATGCTACCACTACTCCTGCCACTCCAACACCACCAAGGCAATATGTTGGAACCCTTCCCAAATGCAACAAGTCCAACTTCCACCATATCGGTGCTTGTCGGGAAATGCGTTGCACCAACTGCAACAGGAAGGGACACACCACTCAATTCTATAGAGCACCAGCCCAACCCATTAGTCAAGTCCCCAGCACCAGAGTGAGTCGAGCCTTCTATGGTTGTAAGGAAACGGGACACTTCAAACGAGACTTCCCAAAGGCACGTAACGCCAATGTTGGAGGTGTAGGAAGAGTCCTAGCTATAGGACACGCAGAAGCAGTCCAGGATCCCAAGGTGGTTACTAGTACATTCCTCCTAAATAACTCATATGCATGTGTACTTTTCGATAGTGGGGCAGAGAGGAGTTTCGTGAGCCACCAATACAAACATTTACTTAAACAAAATCCACAAGCACTAAAAGATTCATACGTCGTAGAAATGGCAAACAGGAAAGCAGAATGCAATAGTGATATATACTCAGGGGTACTCTCACTCTAGAAACCATTCGTTCAAAATCGACCTAATGTCGGTTACAATAAAAAATTTCGACATCATCATTGGTATGGATTGGTTAAATCCTAATCGTGTCGAAATTCTATGTTACGAAAGGGTCGTCCGCCTTAATGTGCCAAATGGCGAAACCCTTTTCATCAACGGCGATAAACCCAGTACTAATTTACAAATCATCTCATGCGTCAAAGCTCAAAAGTATCTACAAAAGGAATACCATGCCTTTTTAGCCACGTGGTAGATAAGAAGCATGAAACGAAGGACATCAAGGACATCCCGGAGGTCTGTAACTTTCCTGACGTGTTCCCAAAAGACCTTCCAGGCATACCACTTGCACGACAAGTCGAATTCCGAATCGATTTGGTCCCAGGAGCTACCCCCGTAGCCAAGGCTCCATACCGCCTAGCACCGGCGGAAATGCAAGAACTGTCCAGTCAACTGAACGAGCTACTGAGTAAAGGATTTATCAGACCGAGCTTTTCACCTTTGGGAGTACCAATCCTCTTTGTGAAGAAGAAGGATGGATCCTTTCGTATGTGCATCGGCTTTCGGGAGTTAAACAAACTCACTGTCAAGAATCGATATCCCCTACCCCAAATCGACGACCTCTTCGACCAACTACAAGGAGCGAGTTCCATTTTGAAAATAGACTTGAGGTTGGGTTATCATCAGCTGCGAGTTCAAGAGGATGATATTCCTGTTGGATAAGGTGTCTAAGTCCATAACTTATTTGGTATATACTTGACCCGACCGGCATGGTCCATTTGGGTTGCATCTCATCCAAACTATTATGGATAATTTTATGAGAGTTATACACATATGTTTATTAATATATTATGAGTTATAATATATTAATATGAAGTTACGTTATTTAATTAGTTTTAGTCTTAAATTAATTATGAATTAATTTAGAGATTAAAAGGAATACTAATTAAATTATGGGCTATTTGTTTTATATAGTGTGGGCTAATACTCATTTGTTAATGGGCTAGGCTTATGTGGAAGTCCATGGATGATCCATGGAGCTTTTAACCCATGGATCCTTGGAAAAGGAAAAGACATGGGTTATTAGGGTTTCACCCTAACCATGCACACTATATAAGCATGCTTATGGAGCATGAAATGAAGCCTAAGAGAAAACTAGTGAACTAGTGTGTGTGTGCATGTGTGTGGCCGATTTTATACAAGGTGTATACTCTCATCAAAGTTTTCCAAGAGTTTGTGGTGTTTGTGATTCCATTTGAGGCATTCACACTATTGGTGCTTGGCCCTCAAACTCCTTAGAACCAAACTCACCAAAAGGTATGTAATCTCTTCAAACTCTTTTATGTTGAAATGTTCCTCATGCCATGTTAGATAGGTTATAAACCTTGGAAAATTATTATTTTTCATGTATTTAGACAAACATAGATCCAAGGTTTATTAGGGTTGCATGCACACTTAGGAAGTGTTAGATTGCTCAAAACCCAACAGTGGTATCAGAGCCTAGGCTTGCTTGTTTGATACTTGATGCAAAATAGTGAAAAAAGTCGAAATCGTTGCTGTCTGCATGGTGGACTCGCAGAGTCCATTGGGGGGACTCGACGAGTCCAAGGCAAAATTCAACCTACTCGACGAGTCAGTTCATGCACTCGGCGAGTAGGATCGAAAGAGTGCAGATTCTCGACTTTTGCTGCTGGAAATGGACTAGAAACATTACCCTAAATTGTTTTGGTGTTATAAAACTTATTTTAGTTGGAGTAATGGTTGTTCTAATCCATTTACAATAGCATATATCAAAATTCCATGATTTTATGTGTTCATATAATTCTTGAATTTTTGATGATCATGTTCATGTTCTTATGAATTTAGAAAATGATAGGAATTATTTGCTGAATTGTTTAGGATTAATTCTTTATCATTTATGTGTTTTAATGGAGTCCATAATTTATCCTCAAGTTATGGATTACCAAAGGTCACTTTCATTTAACATACACTTAAAACACATAAGTTACATGAAAATGAAGAGTCTTCATTTTTATGAACCTTTAATTAATAAGTTATGAAATGAAGAGTTTTGCAAAGTTACAAAACTTGCCCTCAAGTTTTGGAATTTGTAAAGCTTCACACACTTTAATAAACTTTAATTCCAAACCTTAGAGTTTTAATAGTTAAAATTCAACCCTTATACTATTTATAACATTAATGGTTAATTATTATATATATATGTATAAGAATAAGTCGTTTTACCGTTAGTAGGCCTCATTCACGAAGCCGGTCTATAAGGTGGGTATAAGGTTGTTGCCTATAAAATGGCGACTTAATGGGTGTATACTCTCACCCACCGCTTGCTTGATCGGTGGAGGGTCGTTAGCCGAACGAGTAGAACAATGACTTTAAATCCTCATTAAAAGTATAATGAATATTATAAAATAACTAAACTCTTTTAATTCCCAATCTTAGTTATTTTAGGAAAATGTGAACATGGTGCTAATCCATGGAATTCACACTTTGTACCTTACCAAGTCGTTGGTAGAGCGTGTGTGGTTAACCGGCACACTAACTAGGACTAGTAAGGATCACGAAGGGTGACTTAATGTTTGTCATAGATCAATGGAGCGTGTGTGGTTAACCGGCACATTGATTAGGTGATAATATTAAGAGTACCAAGTGAATTAGCATGGTTATTCACACCTTGTTTTGTGATCCTCGGCATCCCAGTCACAAAACTTGAAGGGCACAATCGAGATTGAAACATGCCATTGAAAAGTTCAATGAATCTCAAAAGAATCTAGGAATTTCAAATCCAATTAAACCTAATAAATCATTTCGTTTTCATGGTGGAAATTGGTGAATCGTCATTCACCTACCTTTCAAAATATATTATTACTTAGATTACGGCATCCTTCTTCTAAGTGTAATATATTGTGATTGGATCCTAGCCTTAATATTACATTTGGGTGTCTTATTAAGGATCCTAAATATCTAATCTCAACTTACTTTCTTCTTTCAGATGTCTTCCAACACTAATGCTTCAGGCTCTAACCCAACTGGTTCTTTCTCTCTCATGAATCTTTGTGGGAGGGTCATCTTTGATGGTTCCAACTTCATGGATTGGATTAGGAACATCAGGATGGTTACTCGTTACGAGGACAAGGAATATGTCCTCGATAAGGAGTTAAAAGAACTTGATGAGTCTACTGCTACTCCTGAGGAGATCGCTGAATTCAGGACTCATGAAAGAGATGCTACTAAGGTGGCATGTATCATGATGGCCACGATGACAGCCGAGCTCCAAAAGTCGTATGAAGATTTCTACCCTTTTGAGATGCACCAAGACCTGATGGAAAGGTACCATCAGAGTGCTCGTCAGGAGCGGTATGAAATAATCTCCTCCATAATAACTACCCGCATGAAGGATGGTGAATCCGTCACGGGCCACATGCAAAAGATGCAAAGGTATATGGACCGTTTGCTGAAGCTGAATGTTAACATCCCCGAGGAGTTGGCAATTGACATCATTTTGCACTCCTTGCCTTCTTGTTATGATCATTTTCGAATGACATATCATATGAACAAGGAGGAAGTTACCCTCAGCAAGCTTCAAGGACTCTTGAAGACCGCTGAAACCGGTCTTAAGGGTAAAGCGGTTGTTACCTCTACTACTCCTACTCTGACTTCTACCCCTGTTTTAGCTATTGGGCAAGGCAAAGGGAAAAAGAGGAAGCACCCTTCGAAGGGTACCAAGGGAAAGTCTCTTGAAGGCTCCTCATCAAAGACTAAGAACGGTTCTGTCACTCCTTCTGCCATTCCCAAGGATGCTGAATGCTTTTATTGCCATGAAAAGGCACACTGGAAGCGAAACTGCCCTAAGTACTTGCAGGATCTAAAGGATGGGAAAGTGAAACCCACCTATGCAGTTATTTACACTATATTGTCTAATTACTCAACATATTCTAACTCTTGGGTGCTTGATACAGGATGTGGTATTCACATATGTTCTGATTTGCAGGGCCTAAGAAGAAGTGAGGATGTGGAGCATGGGAAGATAAACTTAATCATGGGGAATAGGAAGGCTTCACCTGTTTCCAAGATTGGAGGTTATACTTTGTTGCTTAATAATGGGTTAAAATTAGATTTGAATAAATGTGTGTACTTGTCTGAAATGGCGAGGAATATTATTTCTTTTCATGCTTTGTACAAACAAGGTTTTACCTTTTCGTTTGATAATGAATGTGGTGGTATTAATGCTTTCTTTAATAATGTGTTTTATTTTAAAGCATTACCTTGTGATGGCGTGTATGAAACTGTGTCGATTGTAGACAACTTAGGAAATAATGTGTTGTATATTGATTCTTCTACTAGCCTAGATAAAGCATCATTGTGGCATTGTTGTCTTGGACATGTAAACAAGAAACGCATAGGCCAACTCCAAAAGAGTGGAGTCTTGGAATCATTTGATCTTAAATCAGATGATAGTTGTGAATCTTGTCTACTTGGAAAAATGACAAAATCACCCTTCACTGGAACTTGTGAGAGGGGTGAGGGTTTGTTGGACATAATACATACTGATGTATGTGGGCCATTCAAAACCGCCACAAGGGACGCTAATCGGTATTATGTGACTTTTATTGATGATTTTAGTAGATATGGGTATGTCTACTTAATCAAACACAAGTCCGAAACCTTTGAAAGGTTTAAGGAATTCAAGCAGGAAGTAGAAAATCAATTGGGCAGGAACATTAAGATGCTTCGATCCGATCGAGGTGGTGAGTATCTTAGCACCGAATTCCTTGACTATCTTAAGGAGTGTGGGATTGTCTCACAATTGACTCCTCCCAGGACACCACAGCTGAATGGTGTAGCTGAGAGGCGTAATCGAACCTTGTTGGACATGGTTCGCTCTATGATGAGTCGAGTTTCGTTACCAATCTCTTTTTGGGGGTATGCCTTAGAGACTGCCGCCCATATCCTTAATCTAGTCCCTACAAAGAAGGTTACCAAAACACCTCATGAGATGTGGACTGGGAAGGTTCCCAATTTGGACCACATCAAAATTTGGGGTTGCGAAGCCTTCGTGAGGCGTGAAACTCATGATAAGCTTGAACCCCGAAGTGAAAGGTGTATTTTCATCGGCTACCCACAGAAATCCTTCGGTTACCTCTTCTACAGACCTAGTGAGAATGTGGTCTTTGTAGCACGAAGAGGGATCTTTCGCGAGAAAGAATTTATAAGCCAAGGAGACAGTGGGAGGCAGATTGATCTTGAAGAAATTCAAGAATCAATTGGTGAAGGAACCTCAGACACTAGCAATCAACCTGAGGAAGAAACTCATGTTGATCCAGCTGACGAGTCTGTACCTCCGAGGCGTTCCACACGGGTTAGGAACACACCTTCGTTTTATTATGGTTTTCATATTACTACGGAAGGTGATACGTTTATTAGTGATAGTATACTAGTAAATTTGGATGAACCTAGCAGTGTTAAGGAAGCCATGGCAGGCCCGGAGTCTGCTAAATGGAAGGAGGCTATGGACAGCGAGATACAGTCCATGTATGACAATCAAGTTTGGAACTTGGTTGACAATGTACCAGGCCGTAAAACAATCGGGTGCAAATGGATCTTCAAGAAGAAGACAGACATGGAAGGAAAAGTGCATACTTATAAGGCTCGACTGGTTGCGAAGGGTTTTACTCAAACTCAAGGTGTTGATTATGATGAAACCTTTTCGCCGGTAGCAAAGATTAAGTCCATTAGGGTTATGTTAGCCATTGCAGCATTTCATGATTATGAAATATGGCAAATGGATGTCAAAACCGCTTTCCTTAATGGAAAGTTGGCTGAGGATGTGTACATGAATCAGCCAGAGGGTTTTGTCAATGCAAAGTACCCTAATAGAGTATGCAAGCTTGAGAAATCCATTTATGGATTAAAACAAGCATCTCGTAGCTGGAATCTTTGTTTTGATGAGAAGGTAAAAGAGTTTGGCTTCTCGAGAAGTGAAGATAAGTCTTGCGTGTATGTCAGAGCTAGTGGGAGTATAGTTAGCTTCTTGGTACTGTATGTGGATGACATACTACACATAGGAAATGACATCCCAACCATGCAGGAGGTTAAGTCCTAGATTGGGAAGTGCTTTTCTATGAAGGACCTAGGGGAGGCTACCTATATCCTAGGGATAAGGATATTAAGAGAAAGGAGTAGAAGACTAATTGGACTTAGTCAGAGTATCTACTTGGATAAGGTGTTGAAAAGGTTCAACATGGAGAATTCCAAGAAAGGAGATTTACCGATCCAAAGCAATACCAAACTGAGTAAGACTCAGAGTCCGAGTATAGAGGCAGAGATAGCTGAGATGAGCCAATTACCGTATGCTTCCGCAGTTGGCTCGATCATGTATGCTATGACTTGTACCCGTCCTGATGTGGCATTGGCTTTGAGCATGGTCAACAGGTATCAGGGGAACCCTGGCAAGGCTCATTGGACAGCGGTAAAGAACATTCTCAAGTACCTACGGAGGACTAAGGATTGGATCCTTACCCTTGGTGGCAGTGATGACTTGAAAGTATTAGGGTACAGTGATGCTGGTTTTCAGACTGATAGGGATAATTTCCGCTCTCAGTCTAGCTGGATCTTTACCTTAAATGGAGGGGCAATTTCTTGGAAGAGTTCCAAGCAGGAGACGGTGGCTGATTCGACTTGTGAATCAGAGTATATAGTAGCGAGTAAAGCAGCGAAGGAGGCGATATGGCTAAAGAACTTCATCGGAGACCTTGGAGTTGTACCAGCTATTAAGGAACCTATAGAGATTTTCTGTGACAACAATGGTGCGTCTTAGCCAAGGAACCCAGAGATCACGGCAGATCCCGACACATTGACAGAAAATATCACTTCATAAGACACAAGATTGAAGAAGGACTCCTTGTGACAAGGACGATATCGTCGGATGAGAATCCTGCAGATCCCCTTATGAAGGGACTGACGAGGGTTAAGCATTTTCAGCATGCGAGACGCATCAGGCTGAGGGACGATATTAGTTTTACAGATTAGATAGTTTTCCTGAAACTTGTAAAATGTAATCGACGTTTGATGATGAATAAAATTTGTGACTTATTTATGAGTAAAGTGTTACTATCATTGTCAATTATTTACTATTGTTTCAGTTTTGCATGTTTTGACTTCCAGAATAATTAATTTATTCAAACCTCCACAATCGATCATACGTCGGAAGTAGGTATGAATCAAGATTGTCATGAATTGGGTTTGTAGATGCCTTAAAGGTGTTTAGACATGGCAATGGTTGCTGCAACATTCATGAGTACTCATAAGTTATGAGTATTGGTATAAACCCACGCTCACTTGTATCACTTCATGGAATTTATCTCGAGTGATCGTGAGATGATAACATCATATAAATCTTTAAACCTAGAGATATGAGTTGTTACCTATGAGTTGGTTGTGCATTGATTGCACGTAAACGCATCAGTAACTTGATGTTATAAAACATAGATCCAAGGTTTATTAGGGTTGCATGCACACTTAGGAAGTGTTAAATTGCTCAAAACCCAACACTTCTGGGTGCCAAAATTGTGGTCAACAGGTCCATATGGTATGGGATTACCGTTAGCAAGCCCCATCGCTCAGCTCTAGGATTTGTTACCACTGTGACTAGGTTGGCCATGTGAAGACCAACTGCCCCTCACTTGCTACTAGGTCGACACAGGCTCCAGCGTTGGCTACTTTGAGGATCATAGATGAGAGTCAGGGTAGGGCGGAGCCTCCGAGGGCCCGAGGTTGCACTTTCCAGATTATTGACGTGGAGGGTAGAGCAGTTCCAGATGTTGTGACTAGTATGTTTCTATCCATTATTTTGTTGATTATAATTTTTGTTATGCTTATGTGTGCCTCTGTCAGGTACATTCCTAGTGAACTCTTTGTATACATTTGTGTTGTTTGTCTTAGGTGCAAGTCAATCCTTTGTATCTCGATCGTTCAGTAGAGAGTTTGTTATGCCTATTGGGGAGTTAGAGTTTCCGTTACGGGTTTCTATCGCCAACGAACATGGGGTTTCTGCATCATTAGTGTATCAAGGTTCTGTATTGGAGATCTTCGGGGTGACTTATCCGATCAATCTGATCCCTATTCCCATGGGGGATGTTTGCGTGATTGTGGGTATGGATTTGCTGAGCCGATTTGGTGCCATAATTGAGTGTAAGGGATAGTGAGTGGTAGTTAGAACCTTATTGGTGGAGAACTGGTTATCTATGGAGATGATGAAGGGTTTTGAGTTTTCTAACACTCATATGGTGTACATGCAACCCTAAATACCTTGGATCTATGTTTACTCTATTATACATACAAACTTGAACTTTCCAAGGTATTACCCTAACTAGCATACAATCATTGATACTTGGGTAATATAAACAAGTTGGAAGAGATGCCTTTTACATGTAGCTTGATTCCATGGAGCTTAAGAACCTAGTGCCTCAAGTGTGACACCTCAAATGATTCACACAACATCACCAACATCTCGGAATAACCTAAGAGAAAAATGTGCCTATGCTCAAATTGGCTAGCCCTCATGTGTACACACACTGGTGCCAATTCTTGAGGCATAGGGTCCTTATATATGGTGGCTATTAGGGTTACACCATGTAACTCATGTATTTCCATATTCTTCATGCTCCATAGGTCAAAACCTCCATGGAGTATCCATGGGTTACTCCATGGGTTTATCCCAACATGAAGAACTATGGATCATAAGCCCGCATATATAAGAATGAATGATTTACACAATCAATCCCCATATATTTAATTAGTCTCCTTTTGATCACAATATTAATTCCAAATTATTCCTTGATCAATACTAATTAAATAATATGATTTCATATTAATATATTAGAACTTTTAGTATATTAATATAAATCACTAGTATCATTTTTCTCACAAAAGTCTATCCAAATTGTTCCGATGCCATGCAACCCAAATGGACCATGCCAATCGGGCAAGTACATACCAATTATAGTTATGGACTTAGACACTAATCCAACAGTCTCCTACCTGGATAAGTCTAAAACTATTATTGCATATGACTTCAAAACCCGATTAGCAATCGTAGCTCTTTGTTTTGATGAGAAGGTAAAAGAGTTTGGCTTCTTGAGAAGCGAAGATGAGTCTTGCGTGTATGTCAGAGCTAGTGGGAGTATAGTTAGCTTCTTGGTACTGTATGTGGATAACATACTACTCATAGGAAATGACATCCCAACCTTGCAGGAGGTTAAGTCCTGGCTTGGGAAGTGCTTTGCTATGAAGGACCTAGGGGAGGCTACCTATATCCTAGGGATAAGGATATTAAGAGAAAGGAGTAGAAGACTAATTGGACTTAGTCAGAGTATCTACTTGGATAAGGTGTTGAAAAGGTTCAACATGGAGAATTCCAAGAAAGGAGATTTACCGATCCAGAGCAATACCAAACTGAGTAAGACTCAGAGTCCGACTACAGAGGCGGAGATAGCTGAGATGAGCCAATTACCATATGCTTCCGCAGTTGGCTCGATCATGTATGCTATGACTTGTACCCGTCCTGATGTGGCATTTGCTTTGAGCATGGTCAGCAGGTATCAGGGGAACCCTGGCAAGGCTCATTGGACCGCGGTAAAGAACATTCTCAAGTACCTGCGGAGGACTAAGGATTAGATCCTTACCCTTGGTGGTAGTGATGACTTGAAAGTATTAGGGTATAGTGATGCTGGTTTTCAGACTGATAGGGATAATTTCCGCTCTCAGTCGGGCTGGATCTTTACCTTAAATGGAGGGGCAATTTCTTGGAAGAGTTCCAAGCAGGAGACAGTGGCTGATTCAACTTGTGAATCAGAGTATATAGCAGCGAATGAAGCAGCGAAGGAGGCGATATGGCTAAAGAACTTCATCGGAGACCTTGGAGTTGTACCAGCTATTAAGGAACCTATAGAGATTTTCTGTGACAACAATGGTGCGGTTACCTTAGCCAAGGAACCAAGAGATCATGGCAGATCCCGACACATTGACAGAAAATATCACTTCATAAGACACAAGATTGAAGAAGGACTCCTTGTGACAAGGAGGATATCGTCGGATGAGAATCCTGCAGATCCCCTTACGAAGGGACTGACGAGGGTTAAGCATTTTCAGCATGCGAGACGCATCGGGCTGAGGGACGATATTAGTTTTACAGATTAGATAGTTTTCCTGAAACTTGTAAAATGTAATCGACGTTTGATGATGAATAAAATTTGTGATTTATTTATGAGTAAAGTGTTACTATCATTGTCAATTATTTACTATTGTTTCAGTTTTTGCATGTTTTGACTTCCAAAATAATTAATTTATTCAAACCTCCACAATCGATCATACGTCGGAAGTAGGTACGAATCAAGATTGTCATGAATTGGGTTTGTAGATGCCTTAAAGGTGTTTAGACATGGCAATGGTTGCTGCAACATTCATGAGTACTTATAAGTTATGAGTATTGGTATAAACCCACGCTCACTTGTATCACTTCATGGAATTTATCTCGAGTGATCGTGAGACGATAACATCATATAAATCTTTAAACCTAGAGATATGAGTTGTTACCTATGAGTTGGTTGTGCATTGATTGCACGTAAACGCATCAGTAACTTGATGTTATAAAACGTGCCTTTGTGTACAATTCAATAAGTAGTAGAACAAGCATATCAGTCGAAGTTTATCTGTTCCTTCTAGAAATAGAAGCGATATCTGGGCCCCTCGATGATTTTGTGTTGACCCATGTACCAGGCCTAGTCAGAACTAAACCGATGTGTTCAGTGAAGTTCTTCGTCAAACAAATCGGAAAATCGAGAAACAACTGCTAGACAATAAGCAAGACATAGTTCCATGTGTTTGTCCGGCTGATATCATGAGAACAGAGGATTATGTGATCACTTATCTAAAATGGCGCTTCATAGTTCGACAGAGTCTTCATTGTTCGAGGGAGTTTTCGAGAGCTACGATTGTTGGTTGGTTCCTGAAGTTATAGGCAAATATAGTTATTAGACTTATCCAAGTGGGAGTCTGTTGGATAAGGTGTCTAAGTCCATAACTTATTTGGTATATACTTGACCCGACCGGCATGGTCCATTTGGGTTGCATCTCATCCAAACTATTATGGATAATTTTATGAGAGTTATACACATATGTTTATTAATATATTATGAGTTATAATATATTAATATGAAGTTACGTTATTTAATTAGTTTTAGTCTTAAATTAATTATGAATTAATTTAGAGATTAAAAGGAATACTAATTAAATTATGGGCTATTTGTTTTATATAGTGTGGGCTAATACTCATTTGTTAATGGGCTAGGCTTATGTGGAAGTCCATGGATGATCCATGGAGCTTTTAACCCATGGATCCTTGGAAAAGGAAAAGACATGGGTTATTAGGGTTTCACCCTAACCATGCACACTATATAAGCATGCTTATGGAGCATGAAATGAAGCCTAAGAGAAAACTAGTGAACTAGTGTGTGTGTGCATGTGTGTGGCCGATTTTATACAAGGTGTATACTCTCATCAAAGTTTTCCAAGAGTTTGTGGTGTTTGTGATTCCATTTGAGGCATTCACACTATTGGTGCTTGGCCCTCAAACTCCTTAGAACCAAACTCACCAAAAGGTATGTAATCTCTTCTAACTCTTTTATGTTGAAATGTTCCTCATGCCATGTTAGATAGGTTATAAACCTTGGAAAATTATTATTTTGCATGTATTTAGACAAACATAGATCCAAGGTTTATTAGGGTTGCATGCACACTTAGGAAGTGTTAGATTGCTCAAAACCCAACAATTCCCAAGACAGCTTTCAGAACACGCTACGACCATTATGAATTTGTGGTGATGCCCTTTAGACTAACAAACACACCTGCGGTGTTCATGGATCTGATGAACCGAGTGTGTCGACCCTTTTTAGCTAAATTCGTAATCGTATTCATTGACGATATCTTGGTCTATTCGCGAAGCAAAGAAGAGCACATCCAGCATTTGCGACTAGTATTGGAGACTTAAGAACTGAGAAGCTTTATGCTAAACTTTCAAAATTCAAATTTTGGCTCCGAGAAGTGGGATTTCTTGGCCATGTGGTTAGCGAGAAAGGGAACATGTGGATCCTTCAAAAATGCGATCAAAAACTGGGCTACACCAACAACACCAACGGAAATCTGACAATTCCTAGGGCTAGCGGGATAATATCGGAGATTCATCCACAACTTCTCCAAGATCGAAAAACCACCCACCACCCTGACTCAAAAGGGTGTAGTGTTTAGTTGGGAGACTAAACAAGAAACTATCTCCCAAACACTGAAGCAAGCCTTGTGCAGCGCACCAATCTTGTCTCTTCCAGAAGGGACCGAAGATTTCGTGGTCTATTGTGATGCTTCAAATCAAGGCCTTGGATGTGCTCTCATGCAAAGGGGAAAGGCCATCGCCTATGCCTCAAGACAACTTAAAACGCATGAAGTTAACTACACTACTCATGATCTCGAGTTAGGAGCGGTAGTGTTTTCCCTAAAGATCTAGAGACACTACCTCTATGGCACAAGGTGCACTATATACACTGATCATAAGAGCCTCTCACATATCCTCAATAAAAAAGAACTCAACATGAGACAGAGACGATGGGTGGAATTACTGAATGACTACAAGTGCGAGATTCACTATCATCCGGGCAAGGCCAACGTAGTGGCCGATGCCCTAAGCAGGAAGGAATATTCGGGTTGACGAGTAAAGTCATTAACAATGACAATCCATTCACACCTGTCCACAAAAATCAAGGAGGCTCAGCTGGAGGCCTTGAAATCGAAAAATGTGATGAGTGAGGCATTAAGAGGAATGGATAAAAATCTAGAAGTTAAAGAGGACGGAGCTCGTTACCTCATGAACCGAATCTGAACACCGAAGTTCGGTGGTCTCCGAGACATCATCATGAATGAAGCACACAAAAATCGATACTCCGTCCATCCAGGTTCAGATAAGATGTACCTGGATCTTAAGAAGTTATACTGGTGGCCGAACATGAAAGAGGAGATTGCTACTTACGTGGGCAAGTGTCTGACTTGCACCAAGGTGAAAGTAGAATAACAAAAACCGCCAGGCTTATTGCAACAACCAGAAGTCCCCGAATGGAAGTGGGAACGGATAACTATGGACTTCATAACCAAGTTACCCAAGATGACGAGTAGACTGGATACAATTTGGGTAATCATTGACAGGCTAACCAAATTCGTGCACTTCCTGCCAATCAAGGAGACTGAAAAGATGGAGAAACTGACCAGGACCTACATTAAAGAGATTCTATGACTGCATGGGGTGCCAATATCCATTATCTCTGATAGAGATAGTTAATTCACTTCACGATTTTGGCAGTCTTTACAAAAATATATGGGGACTAGGCTGGACATGAGGACAGCCTACCACCCACAGACCGACGGACAGAGCGAAAGAACCATTCAAACACTTGAAGACATGCTGAGAGCTTGTGCAATAGATTTTGGTAAAGCATGGGATACCCACTTACCACTCATTGAATTCTCTTACAATAATAGCTATCATACCAACATCAAGGCCGCTCCGTTCGAAGCTCTATATGGTCGTAAATGTAGATCACCCCTGTGTTGGACCGAAGTGGGGGACACTCAGCTATCCAAGGGTCAAATCCCAAATAGCGCCCTCACTGGTCCTGAAATCATAAGGGAAACCAAAGAAAAGATCGTTCAAATACGAGAAAGACTGAAAGCATCTCGTGACCGACAAAAGAGTTATGCCGATAAACGGCGCAAACCATTGGAGTTCCAGGTTGGAGACCGTGTGCTATTGAAGGTATCTCCTTGGAAGGGTATGATACGTTTTGGTAAACGTGGGAAGCTAAACCCTAGGTACATCAGGCTGTTTGAAATCCTTGCCAGGATTGGTCCCGTGGCGTACAAACTCCGACTACCACAGGAACTTCATAGCGTATACTCTACCTTCCACGTATCAAACTTAAAGAAGTGCCTATCTGATGATACCTTCGCAATACCACTCGAGGAAATCGAAGGTAACGAGAATCTCTACTTCGTGGATCAACCAGTTGAAATCATGGATCGGGAATCAAAAGAACGAAGCAAAGTCGTATTCCTATCGTGAAGGTCCGTTGGAACGCTAAACGATGACCTGAATTCACTTGGGAACAGGAGGATCAAATGAAACAAAAGTATCCACATCTCTTCCCACTTTCTTGAAGTCCCGGGCAGAACGCATATTTCGGGACGAAATTCTTTCTAACGGGGGGATGATGTGACAACCGTTAATTTCCAATTCAAAGTCAAATAAAGTCAACAGGTCAGACCGGCCAGATCATATAACCCTTGTATATTAGGGTTTACATTATGTTACTATCGTACAACTCACTATTTTAATAAGAAGTCATCACTTGGAATGTTCATTCGTTCAGAAATTCTAAACCCTAATTGGGGTAAGTGATGAAACTATTCGATAACATGTTATTCCATACCCTTCGGGGGTGTATAAGACTCTTAAACATGGCTTAACGGGGTTTACCAACCTTTCCTTACGAAGTTAAACACTCACAAAGGTCGCAAACGAAGTCTCTCCCAAATCTCTCTAAGTATGTGAAATCTCTCCCAAATCTCTCTAAGTATGTGAAATATTTCCCAAATCTCTCTAAGTATATGAAACCTCTCCCAAATCTCTCCATGTATGTGAAATCTCTCCCAAATCTCTCCAAGTATGTGAAATCTCTCCCAAATCAGTCTCAACTTTTTATAGTCATCTGGGTCATCCCGACCCTTAACTTGGTCAAAAATCACTCAAAACGGGAATCACGAAAAACAGCCTCTTAGAACTGAAACCCTCTTAGGAGATGAACCCTCTTAGGAGTCGAAACCCTCTTAGGAGCCGAACACTCTTAGGGCCGAAACCCTAAGAAGCAAAATCCCTAAGAAGCTGAGACCATGGAGCCAAAGCTAGTTGAGAACCAAAGTCGGAGGAACCGAAACTAGATTAAGAACTGGACCATAGGGACCGAACCTACTAAAACCGAAACTACCTTCAGTACCGAGCTTCGGTCTATTTTGCTTCCTTCCCAAGTTCGCGTGCGAGACCCGCTAAGGACCGAACCCTTATCTCGTTCTTCTCCAATGACCGAACCCTCCTCTCAGCTCCCATCTACTTTCGGTCCTAAGCACCAAGGACCGATCCTCCAACCCAGACTTCAGATGTTTGCAACTTTTACCCGGTTTTCTATACTTTTAGCGTTTTAGGCCCGTTTTTCATGATTTTAACGCGGGATTTTCACCCAAACGTTTGGCATATAAGACCCCATATTCCATAATCTAATCATCTTTGAGGGAAAATCATTGCCTAAGAATAAAATCTAGTTGGTAATATATATCGGTGGAGTGTTGACTTTACCTATAAGTTAAGACACAAGCAACCTCCCACACTCACTCTAGGTCCATACCCAGCCACTATTCCCGCATACCTAGTTAATCATTTTCCTTTTCCCACCGTTTTCTGACCACACTCTTGATCAAAGGGTGGAAAACTCTTATCTCTCCTCCCATTACACTCATTCTCCACCAAAGAGCAAAAACTCATTCTCTCTCACTACCCCTCTCTAATCTCGAAAATTCAAAGCTGATCACAAGCTCTTCATCTACTCTTAGTAAGTAATATCACTCCTCACATGATTATTCCTCTTTTCTTTCTACTTAAATCATGGATATCTTACACCAACATCATCATAATTGTGTTAGATCTTTGAATCTTCAAGCAACCTTCTAAGTGTTCTTGAGTTGAACACTTATTTTCTTCATCATCCATCTACTGAAATCACTCAAGGTGAGTTCATACCCCTATCTTTTCATGTTTTCCTTAGGTTTTAAGGGGGTAATACAAGTTAAAACACCAAGAACATAACTAAACTCATCCAACAGATTTCATCAGAAAAGTTTAACTCCATTCACGGACTATTTTCTGGATGAACAATTTTATACAAGTTTTAAATGATTTAAATTGTATATGTATTTTATATCTACAAAATATGTTGGGTAAAACATTGGTAGATGTAATAGTTGTTGTGTGACAAAATAAAATAATGAGAGGCCTCGTTATAGATGTTATTGATGATCCAATCATCTAGCAGAGTATAGATGACGACCACAGACTTTTCTACACAGTCCAGTGGAATGCTAGTAGACTCACAACCTATAGGTGTTTATTTGAACTGTGTGTTTACCAGCAGTACTCCATCCCCCACATGGTTGCCTTATTTGACATGAATTGCTAAGGAATCCCCGAAGCATGTGTTGTCACCCCGATGAAAGTCCTTAGACTAGGTCCATGGTGTTAGATATTTTATGGGCGTAAAGTGAGGATAACGGGAACGGGTAATCAGGTTTGTTTGGTGTGATAATGTTAATAAACTTATTTATTGTGGGTTTAAAACCCTATGTGCTCCCCAGGCTCCCAAGCCTGACCACTCAGTTTCTTGCGTTACAGGTTGTGGTGCATGAGCATAGATGTTTGGATGAGAGATAAAGGATTATAGGCCTGTAAATACGAAATAATGTAGTAAGGCTTATGTTGTACTATTTATGCTTTTGATCTTTATTGAACATGACATCCCGAGTATTTTAATGAAATACATTTCTTTGGAAATGCTTTTGATAAATCTTTATCATATTTTGTTTTGGGAGAAATTCCGCAACACTTTTACTTAAAATATTACTCTGATTTTCAAACAAGCATAAACAAAATCGGTCTTTTCTGATCGTAAAAATGGGGATGTCACAGGAAAAATATGGGTCTAGCCGAGTATGTTGGGCGTACATGGCATACATTGGATGTATTGGGAAGGTTTGATCGTTGATAGCTAGTGTGGTACGCATAGCGTACCGGGAGTACGTTAGGCGTACAGCCACCTGACTCAAACCCTAATTTTTATGGTTTAGGCCTTATTTAAGAATCTTAACTCATGGAAACACTCCCTTAATCAGTCTCCGTCCCCCATCAACCTGTGATTTCAAAACCCTAGCCCCTTTGAGAGCTTCTTAACCTTTTTGTGTGTTTTAGTGCACTTTAGATAAGGGAGAACTCATTTGACAAGAGTTATAGTGCTTAGAGCTTGTAGATACTAGCTTGGTTTTCCTTGTTGCCTCTTATGAAGGTAAAAAAGTCTCCAACTTTATGGTTCATTAGTTAGATCTCTCTTGTGAGTGGGTTTTTGTGTTTATTGGTCCCATAAGTTGATTCTTGAGAGTAAATTCCAATCCAAAAGTTTTAGGTTGTCCATTTTGATGTTTTAAGGTCCCTTGTTCATAAAGTTTGCATATTTATGGTTGTGGACCAACCATGCATGAGTTGTTGACCTCTTAGTGAAGCTAGTAGACTAGATTTGGGTTTTGGGTTTCTTAGAGCCATGCAAAGGCATCAAGTTGATGACTTTATTAATTAAGATACCCATTAGAGTTAGATCTGAGTCTTGGATGTAAATTCTTAAAGGATTATGCACTTTCAAGTGAGTCCTTGGTCATTTTGTTATGTTAGGAAACTTAAGTTTGGTGTTAGGCTCTATTAAGTCATGCTAGATCATAAAGTCATGAACTTTATGACTCTAGACGTCCATTTGGCTTGAGCTTTAAGATTTGGACATTTTGTATCAAAGGAATAAGACTTAAAAATGTAGTTTTGGGTTTCAGTACAATACATCGGGCGTATTGGGGTAGTACGCGGGGCGTATGCACCAAAGTGCCATAATGGGCCATTTTTTGGTGTTGGGTCTTTTCGTATTTAGGCCATGAGTTGTTAGGTCAGATGTGGGAAGGGTAAAATAGTATTTTATCCATTGATATGATAAAGTATGAATTGGGGCTTGGACTATGGGAAATTGCCTAAATTATAGATTAAGGATAATTTGGATGTGCATAGTGTGAGGAGCCTGGTAGCAACAACGCATGTTGTTTGGTTATCTCTAGACTGAGATGAGTTTGCTCACTATAATGTAGGATAGTAAGGTTGTATGTGCTTGTTGTCTTTGTGACTCTTGTTGTATGCATGTATGCATGCATGTTGTATGTATGTGGGGTCAAATAGACCCGAGGATGAAATAAAATCGTACAGTTGAAAAATACCAATTGAGTTAAAATAGACTCGGTACAGCCTTTAGCTGACATATATGTTTAAATAGACTCGGGCTTGAAATAGACCCGGGGGTGAAATGGACTCGGTATAACCTTGAGTTGACGTATATGTATGGTATGCGATATTTTGGGGAACTCACTAAGATTTGAGCTTACAGTTTTAAGTAATTCCGATTCGAAAGGAAAAGGTCTGGCGTGACTGCACAACATCCCCAAGAGTTTATTCCGTATTTGATTAATCGTGATTTTTCTATGTTGTTTAAATAATATTTTTTCCACATCGAATGATTTTGGGAATGGAATGTTATATGAATTAGTTTTATTAAATGAAAAGTTTACTCCGAATTTTTAGGACATGACATCTAGGTTGCATCGAGCTTGGTGGCAGAGGGAGGATTTGGTCTTCTTCTCCCGTTGGATTTGGATCTCTGGTGAATTTACCATCGATGATGTAACATTAGAGAGAAAAATGAACAATTTGGAATGTATTTCTAGAAAAAAAAAAAGTGAAACACATACCAGTAGACACATAGTTACACAACCCATACATTTATTCTTTGTTTCTTTGTTTTCCTCGACGCTATGAATCAATGCGATGAGTAGGAAGGCCACGGGTGCATAGCATACGGTGAAAGATGGAGGAGTAGCAGGTAGGTATCGTTTGGGGATAAGCACACCCAAAGCATTTTCTTCTTTGTTTCTTGTTTTACCCCTAACTCTCTCTTTCGAAATGCAAACACATACTTGTGTTTAAAGTGTGTGTTTTAAATTGAGTGTATGCATGTATGTAGTTTGAGTTGTGTGAGCTGAGGAAGAAGATCGAGAGAGAGAGAGAAGGGGGGGTATTTTCTTTTTCTTTTATTTTTGTAATTAAAATTTGATAAAATAAAATATAAAGGATAAAATTGTCATTTTAAAAAAAAAATCAAAACAAAATTAAACTAAACTTACAACAAAATAAATATTTTTGACTACCAAAATTCAATTTTTAATATAGATACCAAATTTGTAATTTTGTCTTTTCCATATGTTAAATCCGTTTGTACTTGTAGTATTCATTTATGGAGGAGTAATATATATAATAATAATAAATTGTCAACCACAAGCTTACAGTAAAGGCAAGTGGCTCATCACTCATGTGGTGAACAGAACTATGGAAGTACTGTAAAATCCAACGTTTAAGACATCCAAGAAGATGATCACATTTTGGGCCATAATTAATTGTATAATATATAATAATTTTTAAGAGATCCAATGGTCAATTTTTATGCGTATATTTGAATATCAAATATTAAAAATTATATACAAATAAAAAGTTTTGGTTATTCTGAACATCAAAAAAATTAAAAATAAATTTAAAAAATCACTAAATAAAATTCATTTACAACAACATTATTCATAATTAAATTTATAATAATCTAAAACATTACTAAAACATCAAATAATAATACTTTTAATCATGGATAAATCGAATTTAGAGTTCAAGGTAGTCCGGAATGCCCTTAATTTTTTTTCCAATAGTGTAATTTTTTTAGAAAAAATTCGTTTTATGATTAATAGTACCTATCAAATAGTGAGAAACTCTTATTTATATAGGCATGAGGAGAGTCGGATGTTTAGGCTAAGAGATATCCTCAAACGTGAAAATGAAGTGAAAAGAGGCCACATCATTATTTTAAACTCATACAAAACACATAAAATTTTATACCGACAATAAAACACCATTTGAATAATTTTAAACTCATACAAAACACATAAATTTTTATTAATCATTGGATTGTATATAATCTATTTTATGAAACTCAAAATTTAAACATTTCGAAATCATTCGGTTTACATCTTAAGTAATAGATTGTACATAACTATTTAACGAAACTCTAAAATTAAAATGTCGAAGTCATTCAGTTTACATCTTAAGTAAGCAATTTTATCTTTAGTACTGAATTGTTGGCAGGCATATTAATAAATTCCAAGATTTAAACACTATATATATATATATATATATATATATATATATATATATATATATATATATATATATATATATCAATTTGAAAGGCTTTCATTTAAATAATTTTCATTTAAATAAAACGAGTAAATTACAAATCCTATCTACAAATGATACCCACATTACACATATACCAAACCTTTCTAACTCTATTCTATGTTTCACAAAAATAATATCACTATTCGAACAGACCAATCCAATCATATTATTATACATGTTAATCAACAAGTCACTTACAACACCCTACACTTAACTTTGTTTTAAGGGGTTCTCCACCAGTGATGATTTATTTTTAAAACATATGTAGGCCAACATGAAAAGATTATTATTGTATCATTAACATCAATCAGATGGACCAATCATCTTTTTTAGCACTACAAGTTCATCAAATTCTTCACTTATTAGCACTCCTAATTTCAGAACAGCTTCCTGCAAGTGTAACATTAGGAAAATATTGCAAGCAATTACAAAAGAGCAATCTGACTATTTTTTTTATCTTTTTAATCCTCAAAAAGAAAGAAACATCACCTTCAGTGTACTTCCATCCTTGTGGGCAGTCTTGGCAACTGCTGCAGCATTATCATACCCAATTTTCTGAACTAAATCACAATTACACTTCTCGGTGTGGTACGCGATTTGGAACCGCGGTCATGCCACGTGGGACATGAACACCGCCCCCAGGGTGCGGTTTGGGGCGGTCGAGACCGCACTACGGCCCTTGAAAACCGCGTTCTATGATTGGCTACTCCTCTCTTGACCGTTCAAAGATTCGTTCCATTTATTTATTTATTTATTTTATTTTATTTTATTTTTTTAACCTTTTACTCCATCTATATATACATATGTTATCATTTTTACATTTACACAACCTTTAAACACATATAAATACAATCATTTTATCCAATTTTCTTTGAAAAAATGTCTTCTTCCAAAAGACCTAGCAAAGAAAAAACACCAGTCAGAAACACCAACACCCCAATACCTTCATTTGATCAACCGATTTTCTCACCTCCGTATTACCACTATGGCGGTATGTTTCCTTCTTTTCCACAACGACCAGGGCAACCACATCCACAAACACCACCACTACCACAACCCGACCCGAATTTTAATCCTTTTGATTTTTTGTCCCAACCCGAGTTTGTGCAACAAACACAAACACAACCAGAAACGGTCGTTTCTGATTCTGAACCAGAATTCGTTAACTCAGCCCACTCGAGCAACGAATAAAAGAAAAGAGAAGGCGGATGCTAGATGTTGGGAACCTTTGGAAGCGTTGGTGTTGGCACAATCATGGATCGATATTTCAGAAGACGCGACGGTTGGAAAAGACCAAAAGCATGACCGTTTTGGATTCGCGTTTTACACAGGTTCCATAAAGGAATGAGCCGTGGAGAATACCGTTCAAAACATCAAGTGTACTCCAAATGGGGGAAGATGAACAAGGAAGTCATGTTGTTTAATGACTTGTGGAACAACATGAAACGTCAATGGAAAAGTGGAGAAAGTGATGAAGTCATTTTGAAGAAAGCCTTGAAAGTGTATCAAAAAGAAAATCTGAAGGCTTTCAAGTTTCTTGAAGTTTGAATTTTTTTGAAAGATAACAGGAAATGGCTGAGTAGCAAAACATCTGACCAACATATTGACAGTGGGTCAAAACGCAGCAGAACATCTGAGTCCGACCACACTACATCAGATGCTCGTGTTCAGTTTGATCTGAACGAAGATGAACCTGTTCCAGTTTCACCACCTTCTCGACCATTGGGAAGAGACAAATCAAAAAGCAAAGGCAAAGGCAAAGCGTCAGATTCAGATGATTTGAAAGAAATGGGAACCGACATGAAGGATATAAAAGAGAAAATGGACAAGATTTTGAAAATTGCTTCTGAAAGAGAGCTTCGGAAACAAAGGGAGAGCGACATGCGAATACTAGCAATGGACACGTCGAATATGACCGGGGCCGAGCTTGAAGTGGTTTTGGCGATGAAGGAGGAAGTGAAAAACCGTTATATGAATCGTGGCTAATTTCTAGTTTTTTTTTTTTTCAAGTTTTTAATGGTTTCTTGTGTGTGTGTGTGTGTGTTTTTTTTTTTTTTAAAGCTGTTGGTTTTTTGTTTCTACTTTGTTTTTCTAAATTTTTAGGTTTTTTTTTTCTTTCTAAAATTAGGTAATGTATGGTATTTGTATTTTTAATTAATGAACTATTATGTTTTTAAAATTATGTTTTTTTTATTAAAAAATAAGTTTTATTAAATTAAAATAGTTAACAAAAAAAACAAAAAAAAAAAGAAAAATAAAATAAAACTAAAACTGTGGCACCACACCCTTGGTGTGGCAAGAAATCACACTTAAGTGGTAAAATGTGACGTGACGCTTACATGGCGAGGGAGGGAGTGCGGTTTCGGTGACACCACCCCCTCCAACCTTAATTTACATCATCCATTCAGTTAAATAATATGTAAAAAAAATACATAGAATTGTAAATTTGAATAGGATAGAGCTTGCTTAATGGATTCAAAGATGTCACAAGGATAAGCGACTACAATGAACCATGTTAAACATACTTGTATTATCCACAATTATATTTAGTTATCCCTTTTTACGTATTTAGGCTTATTTTGCACACAACCCATTATCGTTGTATTGAGCCCATATTATATATATATATATATATATATATATATATATATATATATATATATATATATATATATATATATATATATATATATATATATCACATTTTCACCTTATTATATAAAAACTCAATATTTATTTAAAATACTTAAATGTTTGTATTATGGAAGCAATTCCAAGAAACTCCGCCTATCCTGCATCCACTTTAATTACCAGTGATGCATTTTGGTTACTCCAAAAACCTATTGATTTTCCCAAAAACATTTTCTACCAACATTTACTCTATTTTATTCAAAGAGATATACACCGCCTCCCTCTCAATCCTTGAAAATATTCTCATTTGCTTTTCTAGCTTTACTCTTCT
Source organism: Lactuca saligna (assembly GCF_052625555.1). Taxonomy (NCBI): domain Eukaryota; kingdom Viridiplantae; phylum Streptophyta; class Magnoliopsida; order Asterales; family Asteraceae; genus Lactuca; species Lactuca saligna. Next base: position 83,447,197 of record NC_136420.1, on the reverse strand, counting down.
CTCTATTCTCACATGTAGAAGAAATCGAGCCCTCCTCCTAACTTTGGAAGGTCATGCGGAAGGAAAAAAAAGTATAGCACGTTGAAGAACAAAACTATATTAAAGGAGAAGTAGAAGTCAAATTTCACACTAAAAGAGAAAACGTGGAACTTGAAACTTGAAAGAGTTTTGTTTGGTATTGATTTGATTTCCTCCAACCCAACATTGGTGCTATCTAAAATAGCAATGGATTACATGCTTGATTATGCAATTACCAGTTGGTCATATGACTCGTCCGAGTCACGAGTTGACTCGACTCGGTACGAATCAAGCCACAGCTCGTTAATTTTGACCGAGTCGCACAAGAAACGAGTCGCCTTGTTTTGGGTGTTAAATGACTCGACTCGTACGAGTTTAACGACTATGATTAAACTTATTAACCTTTGCTTATTTCACTTTGTTTAGGAATGGACCAATATACCCTTAACCTAATAAATAATGGACCAATATACCCTTAACCTAATATAGTTTTCGTTCGTATGCTTTCACCAGAAGAAAAAGAAACAGCGCAGCCTCCCTTCTTCTCTCGTCGCTCCTCAGGCGATTCCCTATTCCTCGTCGTTGATTGCTCACCGCCGACTTCCATCGTCAAATACCGTCGCACCCACAGCACCGGAGACCGTCGCACACCACAAATACGATTCATGTACGATTTTCTTCATCGTTTACTGCTTTCGTTCAACTGTATTTTGCTGCTCTCGATTTTCCTTTTTCCCCCGATTTCGGTTGAAATCGAAATCATGTGTTTGTTGAAATCGAAGTATGTATGATGTCTGCTAATTTTAGATGTATGTGTTCAATTGCTTCGATTTTCTTTTTTCCCCTGATTTCAGTTCAAATTGTCTGCTGTCACTACAATGGTGTATCAGTGTATGTATTCAATTGCTGTCTAATGGTCATAACTGTTCAATTACAGCTGTTCATAACAGGAAATACACAATGTGTTCATAACAAGAACATGCATATTGCCATAATATAAAAGGAAGCCCTTTTTGGTAATTTTGCCAAACACCCGTGATTCATCGGCTTTCTCACCTCTGCCGCCGCCGGAACTACCATCAACGTTACCGAAGCTCTGCATCTAAATCTATTTGATAAACTCTGCAACGAAACAAACGTTCACTTACTGTTTTTAGAAGTATGAGGGTTAAGGTTATTTCTCGCTCTGCAGATGATTTTACACGCGAGCGGAGTAATGATCTTCAGGTAATTTTGTTTCGGTGTCTGTATGATTTCGAGAAAAGAATAGCAAATATATTAGATTTACTACAAAACCTCGGTCGAATTTTCGTGCGATGAGTGCTTCGATTGACATCAAAATTCAAGTGTAGCTTTTTTTTTTTGAAACGATGGGAGTCTGATTATTCATTTCCTATTGTATCAGAGGGTTTCTCGAAACTACGACCCAAACCTTCGTACTCAAGAGAAGGCGGTGGAGTATGTTAGAGCCCTTAATGCAGCTAAATTAGATAAGGTAATACTTTCTCTCTATGCGATACCTGTTTGATATGCTTTTCATTTTTCTAACTAATTGATTTGTTGTGCTTTGAATGTTAAAGCAAATCATTGTTTTTTAGTTATTTTTTGTCATAGCTGAGATTAATTTTGACATGGACACATGGTAGGTATTTGCAAGACCATTTATTGGAGCCATGGATGGGCATATAGACGCCATCTCATGTATGGCAAAAAACCCTAGTCACCTGAAAGGTGTATTTTCTGGTTCTATGGATGGAGGTATGCTTCAGTTGCCATATTTATTTGTTTCTTTTGGCCTATGTTTTTTCTTCTTTTAAAAGCATATATTTTTCCTTAAGTAAGTCGGAATATTCTTTTGGCTATATGTTTTTAAAAACCAAGTTATGTTCTGTAACATGTTGAATTTGTGATTCCTTGCAGATATTCGTTTATGGGATATTGCTTCGAGGTAATACTTTACTTTGTTCTAACCTTGTAATTATTCAATTTCCATTAATTATATTTCTACAACCTATGATACATTATATAACAACATATGAAGAAATTTCTTTTTCTTATAATTGTTTGGAAACCTAACTTTGTATTATTGTAGGAAAACAATTTGTCAATATCCTGGGCACCAAGGTGCAGTACGAGGTTTAACTGTATCTACAGATGGGGGTGTTCTTGTTTCATGTGGAACGGATTGCACGTAAGCTTTATGATGTTAGATTTGGGTAGTGTTTGGTATCATGGATTAAATGTCTATTCAACCAAACAGACTGTTAGTGTTTTGGCAATTTATAATCCTGAACTTAAACATTAACTTTGATGTGTGTATTGTTACTTAATTGAATCAGTGTTAGACTGTGGAGGGTTCCTCTTTCAAGTGGCATCGACTCATCTGATACCTCAGAAAAGGTTAGTGCTAACTGCTAACCCTAGTTTGGTTTCTTGATTCTTTCACATGTTAACATGTTTATGCAAATTAATGTTTGTGATTGCAGTCAATTGCATCCTATGTTTGGAAAAATGCCTTCTGGTAAGTTTACTTGCTGGGAAAATATCTACTCAGTTTCAGCATTGTAGTTTCATTTTTGTTCATTATACATTGAAAAATCCACCCATTTATAACAGTGGAAATTGCTTTGTATTTGGATGATATTGCTATAATACAAAGAAGTGGAAGTATATAAGTATATATTACTATCTCTTGCATGTATTTTTCATGTTTTCATGGATTTTGAGTTTATTATTTTCAGGGGTGTGGACCATCAATGGGAAGGTAATCTTTTTGCCACAGCTGGTGCTCAAGTTGATATATGGGACCACAATAGGTAATGAGCCAAATTTAGGTCAGATCATTTTGATACAATAGTGTTTTGTTTGGTATGATGGAATTGAGAAGGGAAAGGAATGGAATTCCTCATTCCATTCCATCCAAGACCTGTATAGTTTTGTGTGTCTAATTGGTGTGGTGATGATATAGGTCGCAGCCAGTTAACAGTTTCGAATGGGGAAATGATACGGTTATTTCTGTCCGATTTAATCCTGGGGAGCCAAATATACTTGCAACATCTGGGAGGTCATTTGATTCTATATAACATTGGCTTAAATGCAAGAAACAGCTTCACTGTTTTCCTTCCATTCATTCCTCTCTAAAGATATTTTTTTTTTTTTTACTTGTGTGTAGTGATCGGAGCATAACAATATATGATCTTCGAACATCTTCACCAGCAAGAAAACTTATCATGAGGGTATGTATGCAAATATATAATTATAGTTGACATATTTCCCTAGATATATATTGGTGTGTATAATATAATGATATCTTCTTAGTTGTAGAATATTTTGTTTGAATTAACCATTTTTAATATTGAACTTTATATTTTTTTGTCTTTTCAGACAAAAACAAATTCTATTGCTTGGAATCCGATGGAGCCCATGAACTTCACAGCTGTAAGTACCAACTGGACATCATCTACAACATGCACTTTCCACATCCCCAAACCATTATAAATTATAAAAATATTGCAATAATCTACAAAAGTACATATCTTATCAATCATTTGTAAGTTGAAATGTTCAAATTACAAAAATCTGAAACCAAAAAACACATCCCATCTGCGTAAAAGACATGAATGCCCCTCATATGGTTTCTAACACTTAGTTTTGTGGCAGGCAAATGAAAATTGCAATTGTTACAGTTTTGATGCAAGAAAACTAGAAGAAGCCAAGTGTGTGCATAAAGATCATGTGTCTGCAGTGTAAGATATCTACTGTGATTTTAAACATTTTTTATTTTTATTTTTTTGGTATGGTAGTTATATAAAGACACTAACAGATTTGATGATGACTTTGCAGTATGGATATTGATTACTCACCAACCGGTCGTGAATTTGTAACTGGATCTTATGACAGAACAGTAAGTCCTTTTTTTTTGAAAAATTAATTTTCAGTTATATTTGTATTCATTTTAGTAAATAAAATATTTTGGATTTTCGTAGGTGAGGATTTTTCAGTATAACGGTGGACATAGTAGGGAAATCTATCACACTAAGCGAATGCAAAGGTAACCGTTATTCCCCTTGATTTTGATTTTCTGTACATATGTTGAAATATGTATTTGTGCATTAAATTGGGGACTAAGTTTGATAATTGATGAATTTTCAGGGTGTTTTGCGTGAAGTTTAGTGGTGATGCAAGTTATGTGATCTCGGGTAGTGACGACACCAATCTTAGACTTTGGAAAGCTAAAGCATCAGAGCAACTCGGTGTTGTAAGTTTTATTTTTTTTATTAAATACACTTGTCATTAATAATTCATCTGTTAAAACACTTTTTTTTTTGGTTTCATTAATGTTGTGTAAAATGATTGAATTGTGTGTGGCAGATTCTTCCACGAGAACGTAAGAAGCATGAATATATGGAGGCTGTCAAGAATCGTTACAAGCATCTTCCTGAGGTCAAACGTATATTAAGGTATTTCCCTCTTTTTTTTATTTATTCTTAGTTAATGTTTTTGGTTTCTAACTATATACTTAATATATGTTTTCTTTAAAAAAAATAATAATTTGCAGGCATAGGCACTTGCCAAAACCAATATACAAGGCAGGGTTGCTTAGGAGAACAATGGCAGATGCAGAAAAGAGGAAGGAAGACAGGAGGAGAGCTCACAGTGCCCCTGGAAGCATGCCAAGAAAGTCTGTACGGAAAAACAGAATCATTCAAGAAATCGAATGAGTCTCTCATTAACTCAAACTGGAAATTTCGTCATAATCATCATCAATTTTGCTTAATTTATTTTTAGGAAAATCACCGAGTTTCAGATATAGGTTACGACAACTTGCTTAAATTTGTAATGCAATGCGAAAAGTATGGATTTTGTTTTGGATGCCTTTGTTGGGCGATAGTTTCTGTTTATTACTTGTTAACTAGTAATGACTTTAGGTTGCAATTTTGGGCTAAATGCGAGATATAGTATTATTCAATTTTCATTGAAATCATTGGCATATTATTAAATATTATTACTGTGTTTTGACATATGTATGCCCATCAAAATACAAACCAGTTTCCTAAACTTCTTAAATTTGTAATTACTGTAGAGTTCTTTTGTGAATAGAAACCATTTTACCAACTCAAAATCTATATGAAACTTGATTAAACCCTTTATAATGAGTCGAGTTGTGTAAGTATCACATTAGGTCTAAGTTAAAACCCTAGCACACCCAAAATGTTGCTAGCGTTATCCGATTGATTATCCAAGACCTTCCACGTGAGCCTTGAAATGGGCTTATATAGTGCAGTTTACAATTATTTTAACTTTTTTGGAATGACAATATGTGTTGGTTGTTATAATGAGCCTCTATTTGACTAGATTCAACCTTTAGGATTTCCTTGGTGGGTTTATTTAACATTTACATTAAAGATTGCTGCTTTCTTTGCAATGGTTACAATTTGTGATGCAAGATTTGCAGAAGATAAGCTTAAGAACATTAAGAACAATTAAAGGACATTTTTTGAAAATACAAAGTAGTGGGGGATGGGGAAGGGTTGATGGAGGTCATGACATTCGATGGGATGAGTCGTCGGAAATGGTAAGTACTAAGCAGTAGGGATTGATACATTTATATGTGGAGGAGAGAGATTGGTGGTTTTGGATGGAGGTAGGGTCCTTAATTAGATAAAAGAAAAAAAACAAAAACATAAATAACAAAATGACAAAAATAGTCTTTTTTTATAAACACTTAGCTCCATTTTTTTATGGAGTTATTGATTAGGACTAACCGCACAAGATATTGAAATCATAAGGATCGTCCATATAAATAAATTTGAAAAGGATTAAATTGATATTGACCATTGATGTAATGTTGTCTTAATAACATCATAATCAAGATTATATAAAATGAAAACTTTTTTATGACTTAATATTATTTATTAACTAGGGGCGGAATTGGTATGGTATCGACCATATTTTTTTCTAAACCATGTATCATACAAATTAAAGTTGGTACAAAATTTTTATTATCACAACCATACTAAGTATAATTGGTACCAACTTAATTGGTTACTAATAAGTTTGGTGGGTAATGTTGGTAATGATATATGCCTAACATGTATAAGAATTTTATAAATAAAGATTTTCATTTTCTTAACATTGTAAACCGTGAATAGAGCTTGTGTGAAAGAAAGTTTTGTGATGGTTGAGATTGAAAATTCAATCCATAAAGATTTTATTAATTTCTACCGTAACTTTAAATTTTAATCATAGTAGAGAAAAATACGTTATGTTGAACATAAGTTTAAACTTTATGCTTTCCTTTCCTAATATGGTAAAAGGTAACATTAAAGCTCTTAAATCTTAAATACCAAATACACTTAGAATTTAAATATACGATCTTTTATATATATATATATATATATATATATATATATATATATATATATATATATATATATATATATATATATATAAAAGTTCAAATAAAAATAGTAAATAATGTGAGAACGTAAAATTACTATGTTTTTATTGTTATTTTGTAATAAATGTTGTGTGTGTGTGTATATATATATATATATATATATATATATATATATATATATATATATATATATATATATATATTTGAAGTAATTCTAATATGAATATTAATGTCTGATTATTCATATATTCATTAAAATATTATTATTTTATTATAAATTTATGTATGTGTATATTTATAGTAGATTCTAATTTTAGTTTTAACTTGTAACTATTCATTAATTTATTGTTGAATAATGACATAAAGTTGTTGATACAAAATTCATTGCCGAATAAGAACATAAAAATAGTGTTTTTATGTTCTCACATTATTTACTGTTTTTATTTGAACTATTATATATATATATATATATATATATATATATATATATATATATATATATATTGAGTTGGTTGGTATGGTACTACCAACCAAACATGTTGGCTACCAAACACATTGGTTACCAATATTATTGGTTTGGTTGTTAACATGTTGGTTGGTTTTCTGTAATGCATATTTTTCAACCCTACTTAAAACCATCAAATACCATTAGATCAATGTTGCATTTTAGCGATTTATCCAAAAAAAAGTTTGGTGTTATTGTTGAACATTAGTGGTTGTCTTTATATTACAAGATCAAGTTTCATTGGTGTCGGTTGTTTTCACATAAAATGACGATTAGGGTTAAGTGTTCTTACTTAACCCATTAAGGAATTAATCAATTAAGTCCATCATCTTACTAGGTAAATCATACGGTGTAATCGGGTGTAATTCATAATTCAATTCCAATGGCCCAAAGCATGGGTCCCGATAAGTCCAAACCAACAAATCTAAAATTAGGGTTTTCTAAACCCTAATTAGGGTTTACAACCTAATCGCATGCCCATTAGTCAAATGGTTAGGTTTTTAGGTCAATTAGGGTTTTATTAGGTCAATTAGGGTTAAATAAGTCAGGCACCACCCACTACCACCTCGGGTAGTGGTGGTCAATGGCGGCTCACGGCGACGGTCACCACCTTGTGGTGGTGGTTATGATTTTTTTTGGCTACATATGTCCAAGCATCACAAAATAAGAATCACACACACACAAAAGCACACTGCCACCCAAGGTGACGGTAGAATGGCGGCGTGAGGTGGCAACCACCACCTCACGGTGGCAACGGGTTGTTTTCCTTGAATAATTCGGCCAAACAATGTACATATAAAACAATATCCAAATGAACACACACACACATACATACATACACACACCGAGCCATCCTTGTGGTGGCAGGTGGTGGTTGGAGGTGACAGCCATCACCTCACGGTGGCGATTGTGGCTTTTCTTGTGAAATTTGACCAAGCCACCACATGTACGTCATGCGCACAAGTGGTAGAAGCATACACACACTCTTTTTGTTCGAAAAATGGACCCAACCACCCACCTGGTGACGTACGACGGCGACAGCAACAACGGCTAACGGCTGCAGCCACCATGGTTGGCAGCCATGGTGGTTTTCCTCGGGTTTTTATATCCATCGAGCACCCATCTCCACTTCACGTCTGAGCAGCAACACGAAAACGAGCTATAACACGAAAGGCACTTCCGACTGAGCTACCCTCGAGATGACGACGACAACATCCTCATGGATTCGGCTACTGAGGTGGCGTTAACAACGCTCACATCATTGTTGGCAGTCGCTCCGGTGGTTTGATTAAGTTGTTCTCCGACTTCACAGGCAAGGAGAAGGCGGCTGGAACGGGAGGGATAAGGGTGACGACATCGGTGGTGAAGGAGGCAGAAGGAGGGTGGCGGTTGTGTTTAGTTTAGGGTTAGGGTTACCGGGGTTGATGGGTTATATACCCGACTCACGTAAACTTCATCCCATAATGATGCAAATGGTCCCTTCTTCTCCTTTTTCTTTCAACTTAAGTCCGTAATTTACCCTTTTAGCCCCAAGACTCTAAAAATCCTTTCATAATAAGCCCAATATTTTACCAAACAGCCCCTCCTTTACAAATTATTTTCAAACATATATTACCATTCAGCCCCTTAGCCTCCAAAATCTTTAAATTTAGGTCCAATATTTACCAAACTCTCCCTGACCTTTGAAAATCTTTACAAAATAAATCCCGGAATTAAACTTTTAAATCCCCAATTCCAAAATTATGATGTTTGATTCCCCGAATCCAACACCCCGCTAACTATTATGGATTTTTGGGCTACTATTCATTCATTAATTTTTATCTATTTAATTATTTAATAAACGAGATGTTACAGAAGGAAGAGAAAAAGAGATATAAAGAGGGTATTGTTGGGTCTCCAGTCATATGAGAGAGAATAGAAATACGTAAAATGGTTCTCGATGATATGTTAGGGCTTTAGGGTTCTTTGTCCATTTTTATTGAAATATCCCTTGTTAATAAAAAGACAAAACTTCAAAAATGGTCCTTGTGGTTTTCAAAAATATTAAGTTTAGTCTCTAATTTCAAAAAACCTCACAGATGGTCCATGTGGTTTCAAAACTTTTAATAAATGGTCATTTTCGTTAACTCCGTTATCTTTTGGCCGTTAAGTGGAATGTATTTATATCATTTCACTGCCACATGGACCATTTATAAAGATTTGCTTTATTTTTTTATAAAAAAAGAAAAAATATAATTATTTAACATTAAAGGGTCCCACACACACTTTCTCTCCCTCTCTCTCTCTCTCTCTCTCTCTCTCTCTCTCTCTCTCTCTCTCTCTCTCTCTCTCTCTCTCTCTCTTATGGTGAAGAAAACTTAATCACCACCACCATTGGAAATATTCAAAACCACCACCTAAAATCAACCACTAGTCCACTTTCCTGTCCACCTCTAACAGCAGTTATCACTAACCACTGGTAAACCACCAAAACTAACCAACGACATCAAATCTGAATGAAATTCAAATCTCAAATAAAACAAATCAAAACAAACCATTATATTCATTTATGAATATAATGGTTGTTTTATGCATATTTACATCAAATCTGAATGAAATTCAAATCTCAAATAAAACAAGTCAAAACAAAACCTGGAAATCAAAACAAACCATTATATTCATTTATGAATATAATGATCGTTTTATGCATATTTAACAGATAGGACTTAACGGTGACAATCTTAGGGACAATACGTGCCAATTTTTTAAAACATTAGGATTATCAACATATATATATATATATATTTTTAAATTGCACTCTAACTGCATATTTGTATAAACTAAAGGGACTAAACTATAATTTACTCTAACTCATACTTATGGACGGCAGCGACGGAATACGTGTATTACTGGGTTGACTCAGTCAAGAGGTGATAGCTGGTGGACCCACTACCAACGCCGCTTTTATCTTTCTCTCTTTCACACCTTGACACCTATCCCGTAACCACCCACAAATTCCAATTAGGCTCAATTAAGTATTAACAGAAGGGAAACACACATTATTATAAAGGCATTTTCCGATGTTAACCACTCATAAAAGTTTAATTTTTTTTCATATCACTTTTCTATTTACTTTTAGTCATTAAAAAGCTTTTATAAATATTTTAAGGTGGATTTTCCTGTATTTTTGTGAGAGTTAAGACTGGAGGGAGTGGTTCCAGACACTCTCCTTCCTTCTACCACACCCAAACCCCAAGGGATGGTATTAAACTGAAAGAGGAAAGAGAAAGAAGAGAGAGATAGAGAGATAGAGGAAGATAGAGAGAAATGGAGCGCTCCCGATTCTTGCGACACTCCCCAAACCACACTTCAAAACCGCATGGAGGGGACGGTGTTTCAGTGCCACATCAGTTGAAACCGCACCCATTCCCTCCAGTCTAATACAATATCATTCATGTTTCAAATATGTTATATTGATTTTTTTCTTAATTCTCCAATATGATACAATGTCCATATCTTTTAAAAATGATCCCTATTGTCACATCAACAATTATTTTGTATATATTTTTTAACATATATTTTAAATATTAAACAAAATAATTACTCAATAATAAATAAATAAAATATAATTATTATAGTTAAAAGAATATTTTTAAAATAAAATAACAAAATAATAATACAAATTAAATTTCCAAGTGACATTGTGAATAAATCGTGAAAAACCGATATGGATAGTCTAAGAGCGATACCAACAATCGGTGCAACGAATCAGTGGGGGTTTCAGATGCCTTCAGCAAGACCCTTTGCTTCTTGATTAAATGACAAATCCAAAGGATGTAAAGGTCACAAATTTTCCATTAACAGATAACCCGGTTTGCTTCTTATTGATTTTAATCGATCATCGACTTTACGAAGAAAGATATAATCTAAAATGATGTGACAACAAAGTCGGTAAAGTGAAAAAAAATGGTTTCAACACTGGAGACATGCTTAGGACATGCAAATCTCCAATTGAAAAGAAATCATATAATACCTCTAGCACTAAGAGTATTATGAAACACTTGCAAAAGAAAGAGTTGGACATCATTTCGTTGGTTAGAAGATAGAGAGAATCACTTTTTTAGATTTGAAGTTGGTATAATGAAAATAATATGGAAAGAATGTTGGCCACTCAAAATCATTAAAAAAAAAGTTATGTGGTTTTGAAGAGTAGACCAATAACATTTGTTATTTGAAGTGGATGTTCTGGCTTTGTTGAAAGTCTTTCCGTAGAGAGGATTAGTTGGACCATTCACTATTTTGAAATTTGTGGAAAGCAAGCTTAAAGGCTCGATTTGTCTCATGATCTTTGACGGTATTCATAACATATTACATGCATGTTATTTATGAAGGTTTCTTGGGAAGAGTTTGATATTGTTAGGTTTAAAATAAATTAGAATTTTTATAAAAAGGATGGGATATAAGTATCGTCTATTTATAGAAAATAATAACACCAAAATATAACCTATAGGATGGAGGGAGTCCACCATTCGCCCATTCCCAACTCATTCATAATATCATCTTAGTTTTTTTCTTTTATCTCTTTCATCTTTTTCGACCAAGAACAAATAAAAATTTAATTTTTTCCAACCCATTTAACACATTCAATATTTAATTTTTTTATAAACATAAACTAATAAAACATCATACATGACTAATTTACACAATATTAGAAATATATAAAATTAATTCACAAACTATTTAAAAAACATACAAAATTACTTTGTTGCAAGTCTTAAAGCAAGAATACAAATACACAATGCATGAGGAAGTAAATGGTTGAAGGGGTTCTTAACGACACTCATGCATTATTACATCCACCCGCTTGACCTGCCTGCTTCTGCTTGACAGTACCACAAATCCGTATTCGTCGCCTCAAAAACTACCAACCTACGCCTGGACTCTATCCATTTTTTTTTTGGAAACGACGAATAATTATATAGATAAAGACCCACAACAGCAACAAATAGCATCAAAACAAACAATACTATAGCATCAAAACAAACCAGAGAGGAATAAACAAACACTATAGCATTTTGCTAACATTTTAAACTAAAAAAGAGAAAACTGAGCAACTATCCGTCCAACTTTCCATTCCATTCCTCATGTACTTGTTCCATTCAAAAGTTTGAGCTATAATGAAATATGCATTTTTGGTAGAATTTACTCAAATCTTTTAAAAATTCTATCATTTCTTGTTAGTCATATGTTACACATGGTAGAATATACTATCATGCTTAGCAAATGTCTTTTCTTGGGACAATTCCCCCATGTTATAGCAAAATCAATTAGGTATCTTACATTCCCAAATTGCCTGAATCCCACACCACCGAAAACTCCAATAGTAAAATCAATAAGGTCTCTTACATTCCCAAATTGCCTACGATGAATCCCACGCCACCCGAAAATCCAATAGCAAACTGATTTTGAGAATTCACAGCCAATTATTAAGTGGTTCACATTGGACAAATCCTGGTTTGGTCATTATATCCATCTAAAGTAGCACATCAGCTACTAGAATTCTTCCTATAGCAGCCCTCCATATAAAACATTTAACTTTTAAAGGTATGTTTTGAGTCCATTTAACCAACCCCAATAAAGAATGTGTCCATTTAGCCAACCCCAATAAAGAATGATGTGTTTAAAAGTGTTTAATATTATTAGCCCTATTTTCCATTTTTTCATAAAATATTCGATTGTTTATCCAGTTATATAAACTTGCAAATGAAATACTTCAATAATTATACCTAAAAAAACATCAGAAGAAATTCAAAAATTACAAAAAATGCATAATTTATATTAAGAATTATAAATCTCCTAATAAAATGCTGAATAATTACACACAATTTAACCGGTCGAGAAAGGGAGCTGCCCAAAATCCGGTCTGCCCGTCCAAAAAACACCGTTCTACTCTAAAATACTCAAAAAAAAATGACCCGAACCGGTCTACCCTGCAGACGTTACATATTGAACCCGGTTCGGTCTATTACCAAGTACACAGCTATCTATCATCTATCTTCTTAAACATCTACCGCCGGTGGCGCTAAATTTAGATCAAGATTAAGCTCTCTTCTCGACATGCTCGTATCACGAGGGGCGCTGCAATCCGCAACCGATGAAGAGTCCGACTCGCTCAAAACTCCATTAAATCTGTTCACATATTCCTGTTCAATCTTCGGATTGTACTGATTATACAAGTACGGATAACCTCGATCCATGAACACCATAATCGGCTGGCCATGGGGATGGGGTACGACCGCCACCGTCTGCTGCCCGCCATTATGAAACAACTGGTACCCAGCGACTGAAACATCTAGGCGGCGCGTGAGATCAAGCTCCAACGGCCGGTGGAACGGAGGACGACCATCTGGGGAAGAAGTGGAACACTCGACGGTGCTACTTTGGCTGGGGCTCTGGCCGTCAACGTCGTCTATGGATGGAGGGAAGTTGATCTTTGCCTTGGTGCCCCGGAAGTTGAGGGCGGCGGTGTCGTATGCTTTGGCTGCTTCCTCCGCCGTGTCGAAAGTACCCAACCACACCCGGGTTTTCGTTCCAGGGTCGCGGATCTCCGCCGCGTAACGGCCCCATGGCCGTTTTCTTACTCCCCGGTAATGTACTTGGTCCACACCGGGAATCTTGGCCGCTGTTACAGGCTTTGAAGCATTATTCTTCATAACCATTAGAGAAGTGTTTTAGTGTGTGTGTGTCTATGTGAGACAATTGTGTGTGTTTATTATATAAAGGAAGCAGGGTGTGGTGGGGTCAACGAGGGGTTTGACTGAGTAGGCAAAAGGCGCCGCCCAATTGGGTGAATGGAGTAATGAAATGTGGGTCTCGTTGCACGCGGAAGCGGCTACGACGTTGATTTTTGCCGGCTTTTTGTTTGGGCGGCGGGCGGCCGCAATTCTATAATAAAACAATTTGATGCAAGAATCACGTATTTTTTCTTTTTGTTAGAACTGCAGAAATTTTATAAACAACAAAAGTAGAGAATCGATTAATGGCAATAAAAGTTGTTAAAATAAAACTGGTGGAAAACTGGACATAATGAAGTACATAAAATACATGAGGATAAGGAATCAGTCACTAAACAAGTGTTAAATACTTAAATATAAAGAACAACACCAATAAGGATGAAGCAGCAACCGTGGATACGATCATCAAAACCCTTAAACTATTGAGAGGAATTCTGTCTCGAAAAAAATCCACACAAATTATTTAACTTTCAATTGCACTCAATTAAAATCTGGATTTGACAATCTTTATTAGCTTCAATTGTGTATAACTTCGGAAGTATTTCTTTTTAACTGAACATCACCACACTACAAGTCTTTCCAAAAATATGTTAAATCTTCAGCCCCCACTTTTCTTTTGAATAAATATATTAAAGAAATCCCCAAATCCAAAAATCCTAATCAGTTTGTCCCACATTAAGCCACACACTTTATGGATTTTTTATTTTTTTTTTTAATTTTTTTTTACAATGGGTTTACTGTCAACAAGATGCATTGCGATAATGCATTTTGTCCAAATTCCGTTAGGTGTCTTCAAACGCCACCACCATTTGGATATAACTGCAAGATTTGACAATCTCAAGCAATTAGCACTAAGACCACCGAAACTTTTGGGTTGAAGTATGGAATGCCAAACAACCTAACAAATCTTCTTCTTGTGTCACCTTTCCCCCATCCCTAAAAAAAGGTCATTCTAATTATTTCCAACTTATCAATTGTCTTCTTCAGCCCCTTAAAGAGAGAAAAATAATAAAGTGGAAGCCTCCCTAAGAGGCTAAGACCGAATTCAAAGTGTAGTTCTGCCAAAAAATAGGTTTTTCGCCTTCCAATAGTTTAATACTTTAATTTCGCTTGAAATTTGCCCACAATAGGAGATTAATTGTTCACAAGCTTCATATTGGAGCCAATGGAATCCCCTGATACATGAACCAATGAACTAGAATGAAGTGTGTTCATAATTTAAAATGACCGCAAGTCAAGCAACCTCTAGATTATCTACCCCAATTTTACATCTTTTTTCAACGACTTGCTTTTGTGTAAATTAACTTTTACACTAAATGTTAAATAGAAACATCCTACCAATCTATTAAGATTCGCGATGTTTACCATAGATCACTAATCATGTTTACCGGAGAACCTCCATGAAAAAAAAAAAATGAGATAGAGGATCGCCCTGCCCACCACCTCCTCTTAATCTCTTATAGTAAATGCAATTTTAGATGAACCATTAGCCAAAACCGATGATCTTTCGGAGTAAAGACAATCCTTGACCCTCTCAATTTTATCCCAAGTTTCACTTGCTCTAAAAGTGCTTCCAAGAATGCCCAATAAA
The DNA here is from genome assembly GCF_052625555.1 of Lactuca saligna. Lineage (NCBI taxonomy): Eukaryota > Viridiplantae > Streptophyta > Magnoliopsida > Asterales > Asteraceae > Lactuca > Lactuca saligna. Next base: position 83,431,910 of record NC_136420.1, on the reverse strand, counting down.
AAGAGTCAAATGTTTTATTGAAATCTACCTCCAAGTGGTATACTTTTTTTTTAAACTTTCTTAGCCAAGGAATAAAAGCTCATTTATAAGCAAAGGGCCATCCAAAATATTTCTTTCCTTCCATATAAATCGATTGTTCTAGGCTAATTACCTTGGCAATTACTTTTTTAGGTTGATTCACAAGTACTTTTGAGAGAAAGCAGTCAAAGTCATTATGATCACTACAATTTGGATGTTTTGGATATTCGGGAATAGTGTTGTTTTCCAAAATATCAAGTTTAAGAGTAGCTCTATTTTTTATAATATTGTTATGTATTCCTTTGATTGGTTTTATAATAGTAGTAATAGATCTATTACTTGGCGTTGTGGTTATAAAACTCAATGCTTCAAAACTCTTTGTAATTCTTTTTCCTAGCTTCTTGCTACTTGTTTCCCTTTTATAAAATTTAGCTATCCAAAAAAAACTTTTGAAAGAATTTTATACAAGCATCCAATTAAATTCACATGTCTACGATCCTTTAAAGTCAATGGGTCAAGAATTTTGGGAATTAACATAATAAAGGCGGCATTGCACCCATTATTTAACTTACCCATGAGCTCAAATTCTTTAAAAAAAATGCAAAGAAATTGACTTTTACAAGCTCCTAAAATTCCTTGATTTTGATCGGATCAGTAACCCAAGTGCCACCACAATAGTCAAACCATGTATTCTACATCTTTTTTAATTCCCGTTTATAACGCAGTGAAAAAAAAAATCAGGTGTTTTCTTCTCCCACAATATCCCATTGAATCCTTACTTTCTGTTTAATATCAAATTCATGGATTCAATATCCATAAGCCTTTTCTTCAATTATTGTCGATAAGGACCTCATTTCAACTATGATTTCCAAATCATCCACTTTCTTTCTTTTTCCTCTCATTCCGACATCTCACCACTTTTACAATCATATCTCTATGCTCTAACAACTTTTTTGGCAATTTTGAATTTATGAAGAAGCACCCGCTCTTTATTACCAAACAATATGCACTAATCCAAAATTTTACAACTATATCACCAAACTCTGGATAAAAATCTATCCTCCTTCCACCTTCATTGAAATTCCCCATAAAATTCAAATTTCACGTCTATACATTTTTAATTAAGGCAACTAACCCACATATTAGTTCTATAATCAGAGTCCACAGGAACATACACATTGACCATGTTCATAGTATCTTCTACGTCTGACCAAGTACCCGAAACAAGAATAAAAAATATGTTTGCAATTACAACTTCTTTATTGAAAATTAAATGATTCAATACACAAAATAATCCACCATGACGCCCTTTCGATTGAAAATCATATGACCAACTTCTTTACTAACTTATGCACAAATGTTTCACTTTTACCAACAAATAAATGTTTTAACTTTTTATCAATCTATACTTTTGATGCGAATTATACAAATACATCTTCAACTTTTATGATCTTGATATAATGATTTTGAAGATATACATCCAACTGGGTCAAAAACCACCAAAATATCATATGTCGAATCATAATGTGACGTTTGAAGGAAATATAGGAAACATATACAAGTTGTGCGATCAAACGTTCGAATAAGAGTATATGATTTGTAGAAAGACATAAATACCCTTCTCATACATACTCGAAAATGGCCCTAGCAAACATGTTCTGGAAGCATCATGCACATCACAAAACTTGGAAATACCGTTTTTATATTTGTATATTAGATTTATTATTTAAACAAAAGATGACAAAAATGTTGTGATAATATACATCAAATGTAACTAGAGTCACCTAAAAGTAAATCAAGCATGTTTGTAGGAGTGAGAAAAGTTGTTCCACCAAGAACCACTTCTATATCCAATCGCCCACTTTCCAATAAAGCCTCCTGAACTTCAAGCACCTTCCATAATCCATACACAACACAGCAAGAATCTTGTTAGTTACATTATCAAAAATACACAAAAAGAGATCAAAAATAAACTTTCAAATGAGTAGTTGAATACAAACCTCAATGGCATTCATGCCTCCCACAACAAAAACCAGTATAACATTTTGATCAGAGAGACTTGGTTTTGCCTGCACAATTACATTCCAATTCCATCAGATCTTTCCATTGGAATGGAATGAACAATTCCATTCCTTCCCCGATTCCATTAAACTAAGTAGGAGCATTGGCATACCTGTCCAAGACCAAACCTTCCAAAACCGGTTTTGAAAAGCCGACCAACAGTAGACGAATGATACTCCAAACCGGGTACATCATCTTTTCTCAGTATTCTTGTCACAAGTTTATACAATAATCCCTTTCTTGAATACGGATCATTATCACTTTCCCAATTTAACCTTCCCTTCCCACCCTTCAAATTCGTTAATTTATGAAAAAATTTAAATAGATTATCGACCCGATCCCGTAACTCCAATTTCAACTGCATATCACTATAAGCATTCTCATTATTATCACCACCATCTTCTTCATCCCAACTACCCCATTGATCATCTTCAAAATCATCTTTAGCCACTCGTTTCTTTTTCAAATTAGCTTCAAGATCATCATATAACCCATCAAGAAACTTAAATTTTCCAAGTTCAGGATTCTCAAGAATCGCATCCACAATAGCTTCTTTTAAAAAATGTTCTTCTTGCCATGAAAACGGGCCCGTTGAACTCGAAGTCGGGAAATTTTCACCAGCCAAAATATATCCAGTTATCGTCAACAACAACGCGTCTTCAATTGAAAATAAAGATTCGGGTTCTCGGGTCAAACTTTTGTTGATTATATCGCACATCTGTGATGAAAGGTTTTGCGTGGTGTCGGTGGCGTTTATCGCGAGGATTTTTTCCGCGCTAATAAACGAATCCCATTTGGCGCGGTTTTTTTCGGTCATCGCGTGTGACGTGGCAGCTGCCAGCTGGATAATACCTTTGTTCCGCGTGAAAGTCGATTCGTTTTTGGATAAAGATTTAATCAAACGTTCGAATCCCGGTGGAATTTTTGTGTTTACAGAGATCTTTTCTTTACGGATTGTTTCTTGAAGCCATTTCTTGATTAATGTGATCCCTTCTTTTGTTCTTTTATCAAGAATCGATTCAAGAAACAGTGTCCCGTTGAAATTTTCGGTTGAGATTAAAGACCCGGAAAGCAACTCGATTTCTGAAGAAGAAAGTTTCCCGGAAAGTTGATTGGTATCACTCCAACCCTGTAAAAAAGGTTCGATTGTTTGTAGAAGATGAAGGTCTTTCGGTGGGATTTCTTGAAGGATTTCAATTAGTGGTATTTGAAGATCGAGAGGAGAGCGGAGTAGGTTCGTGGGTCGGGAACGGGTACCCTTTGGACCGGAGGGTATGCGGGTCCTACGGGGGATGGATGAAAATATCCGGTCAACAAGGGTGTCTCCATGGCAACAAGGGGTAAGAAGGTCAACTGTTCGGTCAATGAGTAATAATCCTGCGGGTTTTTTACGACGCCCAACATCGTAAAGACTAGACATGTCAGTTATAAGCTTCCCGACACTTCTTGATAAATCACCAAGCGAAAAGATTTCCAATTTTAGATCCATCTACAGATTTTGGAAACAAATGTTAAGGTCATGAATCATGATGATGAAATTTATAATATACTCATTACCTTTGTTGTCAAATGATACAGAAATTGAGCTGTAAGAGCAACCCCAGGAGGTATATCCTCACCATCATGAAATGTCCCAGTACTTAAAGGAGGCAACCCTGAACTAATCGAATTCTCTTGATCACCTGATAAATATGCCTCAGAAATTGACCCTTCAGATGGAAGCACAAAGAACTTTGGTGAAAAGGGGCATAGAATCAAAGGGAAGTGATGAACATAAGCCATCAATCTAGGTCCTCCATCATAAGTATCTTTAGAAATGGAAAAAGGTTGGGATTTAGGGGTATCAGATTCACGAGGGGTAAGCTGCAACCACCCTTCATCTTCAAAGATGGGATTCTCCTTAGGTTTGTTGCTATTTTTGTGTATAGAGTTTTGATTGTTTTTCTTCTTCAGTTCCTCGTAATCTTGGACAAGTAAGATTTGATATTCATGATAAGCATCTGGTCCTAAAGGTGAATCCGGGTAAGCTGAGTGACCTGTCTGCAATAGCAAGAGAAAAAATTGAAATTGAAGTTCATTCAAGAATAAGAAATAAAATTTGGGATCATTGAAGAAAGAAACTTAAGGGTTTGCTTAGTTGGATGGAATTCTGGTGAGGAGGGCATTCACGTCTTTATCAAAGATATATCAAAGCAAAGCATCAATAAGTTCAAATAATTACAATAGCAAGGAAAGCTATAATGACAGAATAGCACCTCTGAGATAGATATGTATATAGTGCACTGGGAAACATGTTGAAGTGTGGTTAGACATCGTAAAATGTATCGATGTGCATCACTTAGAAGGCGACAAGTGAAGAATACTACTTTTGTGAGGTCATCATTCTTCTGATTCCAATCAATCGCCTAAAAACAGAAAGCAAAAAGAGTCATGGAATTATTCTTCATGTCTAAAAGTATTACCATAATGAAGAAAGAGAAGGAAAAGAAAGCATGATAAGAGTGAAACTAATCATAGTCCCCACTTCATTTTAACTTGTTTTCTTATTACCCAATTATAGTAATGAACTTTCAAATTTCTTCCTTTATTAGGGCATTATACTATTATAGCAGTGAAAATTGCTATGTATTTGGATGGCATTATTGTAATTGGGTAGACTAGATTGTTTATAGTACAATGAAAGTTGCTATTTCTTGCATTTAACCCTAGAATATAATGAAGTGTTCATTTCTTACAATGTGAAATATAAAATAAAAATCATATTTACCATGTCAAGAGAAGACATGCTCTCCAAGCTGCAAACAGAAAGTACACCCATCTCCAATAGAACAGGGAATGCCCCAAGAAACTTGAAACTTTCTGTACATCCCGCATCCAAATAAACTACTGCACCTTTAAGTTCCTCAGATAACTGAACAGCACAAGAAAGAAATCACAAACAAGATATTTAGAGAAGATGGAAAATTTTGAGCAATATAATTCTTTACTTACGCTTTGCAGAATGGATATATTCATTACAATCTGTATTATCTGTAACATCTTTAGCCTAGTGTGCAGTTATAATACTGCTTCTAAAGCAAACACAATCACAAAATTCTACATGGGAATACTGTTTGAGTCTTGAGACATCGGCATTAGGCCCAATGAGAGAAACTTTGGTAGCACAGGAATAATGAAATATATGGGCTAAAAAGCAAATAGTAAGAAGATAACTGGTTCATTATTGATCATATTAACGAAATATATGCAGATGAAGATGGAAGGGAGCGACTATTGAAGGCAAAGAGAACTTACTTCTCTGATGGAATCGAGGCAACAATTGATCACATTAACGAAAGCCATTTTTAAAGCTAATAATCTTCAGAACGCATAGGGATTATAATCTGTACAAGAAAAGATGTAGATCACAGCAATGCAATCGGTAAAAGCCGGAAAATCCACGATCATAAGGAACTTACGTGTCTTGATTGTTGATGGATGGTTCAACTGCAAGCCCTAATTCAGAAATTTAACGAATACTTGAATTATTATTTTTTCTTTCAGTTTGGTGTGAAGAACTCACGCTGTTCAACGTCTAATATGCCACTGCTCTCTGCGATTAGCTCCAGCTCCGACGCTGAACTGTGATCCCTGCTCGTTCGGCCACCGGAACTTGATACAGTAGCAGTAAGTCCCCAAATCGGCCAAATCCGGGTTATTTTACAATTTATATTTTAGTCAAAATAATAATAATAATAATAATAATAATAATAATAATAATAAAAAGAGAATTTCATATATGCCCCTCTTAAACCTCAAAATATCATATTTGCTCAGCTTAATTTCTTAATATCATATTTACCCTTCATAAACCTTCAAAATATCATATTTACCCAAATCCTTTTTTATAATGTTTTTAATATTTTATAATCATTTTTTATAACTTAAAATTACTATAATAATTAAAAATTTTAATGATATTATCCTTAATTTTATGATAATGAAATATGAACTTCTAATTGTTGGAATGTCGTCATTTTGACAAACAAAAATATTCATCTTCAACCCTCTCTATGGAATGTATATTTTGATTGTTTAGTTTTTTTTGTTGATTATGTTGTAGATGAAGGATATTTTAGATATTACCATTGATATTTTGATGTTTAAAAAGTACACATACGATATTTTGATATTTAAGAAGGGTATATATGATATTATGATGTTTAAAAAGGACATATATGATATTTTGAAATTTTATGAATGGTAAATATGATATTTATAAATTTTAGGAAGGGTAAATATAATATTTAAAAATTAAGTTGGGTAAATATGATATTTTTATGTTTAAGAATAGCATATATGAAATTCTCCCTAATAATAATAATAACTAGAGTGGTGTACCTGCTACGTCCGGATGGACGGTTTCAATATTTACACGTAAATAAGACCGATGTTGACTAATAGATATGCTTTAAAGTTATTTCCGTATTCTTTCTGCATGAGGAGATATGTCACCTTCAAGAGAAAGCATAAATGATATATAACTATTCGACTGTGATTCAAAGTAATTAATATGTTTTCGAAATATAAAAACAACGATGAACCGTTTGACGTTTCATTTACGATATTTAGCTCGCTTGATTAGGTGGAGCATTTATAGTATTGGTTGCTATCTGTTTTCGTTTATATTAGACATATGGATCATGTGACAGAATATGGATCAAAATACATTCGTTCATTAGAAGGTGATTACATGATTTTAGATTACATAATTGGTGGCAAAAAAAAGTTGATGTTGGTTCCTTATGTTGTTGGATGGTCTGTCACGATTTTGTTGCATATTTTGATCGATGCCGACATGTTTTCCTGCATCATGTCGAGCATCAGCACGGTGTCTTTCTCATGGTCGACGATGATGTGGTTGGTGATTATAAGTTGCTTGTATGGTAGTTCGTATAGGGCATCTTCTAGTAGTGTCTGCATGGTTGTGTTGATTGTGTTGTACGTTTGTTGGAGATCGGCTTAAGATGTCTTCATGGTTTGGAGTTGCTCCACCACCTTCTGCATGATGCTATTCATGATGTTTCTTTGGTGTTTGGTGGAGGGGGCGATCATTTGGTGGTGTGTTTTTATAGGAGATGACTGTGGTGGTTGAGTTGTAATAAGTATGGCGGATTAATTATTCTCATGGGAAGTGATTGATATAGGGTGGCTATGCCTTGGTTAAGGAGCCTTGAGTGTTTTTTTGCTTGTTTTGGTTGATACAACTTTTGGGTTTGGGTATCGCAATTAACTTCACAAGTAATGTGTGGTGGTTATATGTCACTTTGGTCAGAGTATTTAACTAAATGCTTACGTACATCTTATATAAATGAAATAGTAAGTTTTGAAATATTCACCGTATATATTTATTAAATATGTCCTTGATGAGTCTTCTTTGTATAACAACGATTATTTATTGGATGGATATAAATAACGTATTATGCATATATTAATCAATTGGTTATTTAGATTATTATGTGTGTATTCATGTTTTGATGTGGCGGTGACCATGCACTTGTTTACAGTAAAGTAGCTTCTGATTTGTTTGTTATTTCCTTTCTACTTTCATTATTATATAAACTAGATATGGTTATTTATGTATGTGACTTCAGAAGGCTATTATACACTGAAAGAGTTATGGATGATGCCTATTGTTAGTAAAGTCATATGTGAAATTTAGAAGAAAAGGATTCATGCAAAGGAAATTTAGTCGTTTGAGTTTTAGAGCTACGGTAAAGTAGCTTCTGATTTGTGTGTTACTCCCCTTCTACTTTTATTAGTATATAAATTATATATGATTACTTTTATGGTTATTTACGCATGTGACTTCAGAAGGCTATTATACACTGGAAGAGATATGGATAGATATGCATATTGTTAGTAAAGTCATCTGCAAAATTTAGAAGAACATGATTCATGCAAAGAGAATTTAGTCATTGTAGTTTTAGGTACTTAGGGGTCATAATGCTATTGTTATCTTACAAAAGATAGACACATTAGCCCGGCCAAAAGACGGTTTTTTAGTGATTGTGCATGATAATTGCTATTGGTTGATCTGTTTTGCATTATTTGTTGGTGTAGGTCCTGCGATGCATTGAGTGAAAGTCATTAGTATGTTTTAAGGTACTTTGATTATAATTTTTATTTTGTTGTATGTGTATGTACGTGTAGGGTGGTAGGATAGAGCACGTGCAACGTGTTGAGTAGCTGTGGTGACTCTGGTGATGTGTCATTTTGTCGCATTCTTGTCATTCGGGTTGGAGCTGGTGTTTTTGAGATCGACGTGTCGGACATGGTTGTTAAGGCTTCGAGGTCTATTATAAAGTGTATGTTTTCCGGAGTCGATGTCCTAAGCATTTGGATTGACATTGTTTTTGTTTCTCCTTTGTGGTGGGTGATTGTTGGGGGTAAGATGTTTTCGTTTGTCAGTAGGTTGTCGGATATAAAATTTTCAAGTGATGACCTTAGTAGCTTCCGACATGGTGTCTCTGATATAACTGTTGATATGGTGTCTGTAGCATCGATGATGCTAACCGAGAATTTGTATCTATGGACACAAAATATTTATAAGCATTGCAGTTGTAGAGAGATTATATGTATAATTTTTTTTGAAAGATGATTATGTGTAAGTTGGTTTTTCAATCAGTCCATGTGCATTGCAGTACCACTTTTCGCCCCTTCTAAAGATGGGATCCTTGCAAGTTGGACATGCCGTTTGGTGCCAACTGTTTTGAAAGACAAATTCTTTGATTGACGCACGAACAACGAATGTTTTATCCTGTATGTATGAAGTGATTAGTTGTCGATGTGTAAAATGATTGGTATTTGTGAATAGAGGTAGTAGCCGTATCACATTACCAGGAGATCTGATCAGCTTTTGGCCCTCATGTCATGTAGGGTGGAAGGTGTTCCTGCTAGCGGTGGCACCGGTCTTGAAGGTCCTGTAAACTTGATGGCATGGTGTTATTAGTATAGACTGTTTACTTTATGGAATATATCATCTTTGTCTAATTTATATGGCTTACAGGTTTATGAGAGATGTTGTTTCTGGTATCCCTGGTTTGACATAGATATGTGTAACATGTGATGAGCCGTAACGTAGTGCTCCTATAGATAAATAATTTGGAGATTAAAAATGGCAGCAGACAGTATGTGACAGGTATAGATGGTATGTATATAAGGATGTGTATGAAATAATATCGTTAGATATGGAGGGTTTTAAGTTGGTGACCGCAACGACTGTTGTTGCCGGTGGTGGATGTAAGGAGGCATAGTTGAATTTCTGTGGATTACCTATGCATTCTTTCCATAGATTGATTGCAAGTTCACTACCACTAACTAAATTGAAATTATTTTTGGTATTAGATGGGTAGGAGAGAATTGATAATTATACTTCGTTGCATGTGATGTATACCTTTCATCAGTTAGTATGAGTAAGACGTATGATTCCCCACCCGCTTTGGTGCAGTCTCTAATCTTCGATAGGACGCCAACGTAGTTTGAACAAAAGTAAATATAACTGTGTAAGGAGCAGGCATGAGATCAGATGGGGAACTGTGATTAGTACATGGGTAATAAGGTGGGGTTTCTCCAAGCTCTATCAAATGTGACTTCGAGACAAAACGAAACCAGGTTTTGGGTATAGTTAGTATGGCCGGAATTGGTTCTATCACGGATATGAGGCCAACATCAATATAGAAGTCATTTTTAAGGAATTTTTGATACTTGTCTAACTTAGGGCAACTATAATCCGATATGGTGTAGCATCCTGAAACATTGAGAAGAGATTCAATGTAGCTCTGATTGGTTCGTTGGCCAAGAATCTGTATGGCGTCCCCTTGTAAAAAAACAGATCCTTGTGACATTAGATTAGCTGTGGTGGTCATCCTTTGAGATGAGTTTTTGTTAAAAACAGTTATATTTATAATTTACACGTTACATTATATTAAATACAAATATGTTAGTTTTTCACAGGTAACTTTTATGTAAATAACAAATTATATGTTTTTACAAACATTAGAAAATAATGATTAATTATTTTGTTGTAGATGATGATAATAAATATATGGGATGTATGTATTTTAAAATGAATTCATTGATATTCTTATTTTTAGTATTTAAACAATATGCAAAGTGTAAAATTTGGTAGACAGTTTTATTTTATTATTTTTGGGTAACAACTTACAAATCTATCGGCAGCTAGGTACCAAGTCGCATATTGTCGGACGTCATGCTTCCATTTGCGTAATATTCTAACCTGTAGGGGGGTTCCAATACCATCAGTCTTCAGTTCCGAGATGTTGGTCATGAGTTGGCTGTGTTCTCTAATCGGAAGAAATATATGGAAATGAGTGCTATATTCAGATGTGAATGTGGTGGAAGTTGTAAACATATTCTACAAACATGTAAAATTTGGTGCAGAGATGAAGATAAAAAAAAAAAACAAAAAATACTAATGTTTTTTAGAAAACAGTTGATCAAAGGTATGACAATATGGGAAAGACATCTGGTGGTGATATTTTAGAGACCTCGGTTGAAGTAACTTTTTGAAGTAGATCTTTAAGGACAATGTTTTTGGTTTCATTGTGGCGCATCGGGTCGGTACTGTTTATCAATATTTTTATGGAATCTGGTGATGTGGCTCGGGATAGGGAAATGAAAGTTGGCCGTGTACAACAACAGGTTATGCTAAATAGATACCAATTCTACGCAGAGATTGTCCTTGGCTCTTATTGGTAGTCATCGCATAGCAGACCTTCAATAGGAACTATTTTCGTGATAAAGTGAATGGCATATATGACGACTTATGTATGAACTTTATGTGTGGTATATATGGACGTTTTCCAATGCAAGTGCCAGTTATGATGGTTGCTTCAATCACGTTTGGTAGCAACTGGGAGACTATCAGGCGGGTATCGTTACATAAACCTTCCTTCTGGTTAATGTTTCTTAACAACATTATAGGACAGTGTATTTTAAGTGTAAGCTCGTGTGGGGGTATTCCTGCAAAGTTTAGTTGGTTTAGGTATTCGATCGGATACATGCCTTCCAAATCTGACGTGTGTTTCCCATTCGGTTGCATCATGTCCGTACTATTGTAGGTCCTGTTGTCTGATGTCACAATCCTTAAAATGTGGGTATTTATGTCATCAGCCACATCATTTGTAGGCGAAACTATTGCTCTTATGGAATGGTGTATGGTAGTTAGATTGTTAAGTGCACCGTCTCCATAAACAAAATCTATTAAGGTTTTTAGAGAGTCGGCGCTAGGTGATATTAGGAGTGAAGATGGAATTTCTAGTCAACTTGAGTCTCGTGGGTCATCTTTGTCAGGTACGCCTATGAGTCCATCTCCAATACGTAGCAACCATGTTGCAAAAGCTGATGCAGACATTTAACCATTGGTGGTTATCTCGGAGGAATGTAGTCTCATGTTCGTACATAAAATGCGAATGGTGAAATATGGCCATAGGTACGAACTTGGTAGAGTTAGTGCAATGATTTCTGAACGTGTACATTTTGGTAGGACGGGAAGAGTTTGTCGGAAGTCACCACCAAGAAGAACATATATGCCCCCAAACAACTGGTCATCGCAGTCCAACACATCCCTAAGAGAACGGTCCAAAAATTTGAAGCACCTTCTGTCACTCATTGGCTCTTCGTCCCAAATGATGAGTGATGTACGTTGTAAAAGATCACCGAGGAATGTTCGCTTTTTTATGTCACACGATTTTTTGTCTGTTAGGTCAATAGGTATCTTGAACCTTGAATGTATAGTTGTTCAAGAAGGTAACAAAAGTGACACGATTCCAGAAGCAGCGACAGCCAAAACTATTTTTCCTATAGACCTAAAATAAGAGATAATTGTTGTCCATAAAAATGTCTTCCCGATACCTCCGTGTCCATAAACGAACATTAGTACTTGTTTTTTGTTTTCTATGGAAGTGATAATTGTCTTGTAGACCGACAGTTGGTCACTGTTTAGCTTTGGTAGGAGGTCGTCGTGCTGTCTTTGTAGAGCCTCTTTGTCATAGCTCATTTCTTCAAGTAGGATCCGATTTTGTAAAATACTGTGCACTTCTAGTGATGGAATTGGAAGACCAAAATCTGCCATTGATTTAGATGGGATGAAAGAACAGAGGGCGTCATCCAAATCGCGGAGAAGTTGCTGGTGGATTATATCCAAAGCCAAAGCAACGCCCTTATCCTACATTTGTCTTTTGAGGGTATGTAAGTACTCCTCTTTCATCTTATCACATGCAGATTCCAACAGTAAATGCAAGTTGATGACTTCGCAGAAAAGCAACAGGTGGCAGAAAAGGGATTGAAGTTGTAGTGAAGTTGCCCAGACGGATGCTTCTGTGAAAGCAGTGAGCCATTCGATATCGTCACCAATCAATCCGAGTGCGTTGCAAGCCGCCCTGAAAGTTGGGTAAACTATACCAGAGACGGTACGCAAGTCTTCAAAAGATGTACAATCCTTTTGGTGACAGAGTAACATCCGCAGGTAAAACAATTCACCAGAGGTAGGATGAACGAAGACAAGCCGACCAAGTGTTTTTGATGACTCATCAACTCTATGGCTCCACGATTTAGATGAGTTCTCCCATTTGTAAGACTTTAGGTATTCTAGGTATGTCAGGTGACGACCTGTTGGGTCTTTTGTGTTGTTGTGAAACCACCCGAGAAGGGTTGTTATGTTGTTGTATGGATTCGACAGTACCTCGGGTATTGTGGTGTCCTCCTTGAACAGTAGTTGTTGCATGTTTTCCTCATGTACAGATAGAACCTGAACAGGTGGATGCCAATGGTGTATATGAAAGTTAAAAATGTGCTATGATACCTCGTGTGGACATATGTAGCGACCGTCCAAAAAAATTTGCACCTCATTTATAGGACGAACATTTGGACCTTGAGGGGCGTTATGATCACCAGCAGGTGTGGCAACAGAGGATTCGTTGGGCGATTCCGCCTTTTGGATAGTGTATTTTACACAGTCCTCTCACTTGGAAATATATTTGAATAAGTACTTGATCGTCATGTTCCACCCACAGCACTCGACATTGATGTGTGCACGGAACTGTGAGCCAAGCCTTTTGTTGTAAGGAACAACATATCCGTTGTCTATAACTTGTCCATATTGGGTCGTATGGTGTGCAGATCGTTTGTAGCGTACATATCCTTCCGTGTTGAACAATGTAGTGTCAAGAAATGGTTTAGGGAAATGTTTACTACATTTACAATCTTTCATACATGGAGCTTTTAGGTTTAGTGGTCCACACGGGTCGTGGATCATACAGGTTGTTATCGTCTCATACAAGTCGGGCTCTGTGATTGGATCTGGCAGCTCGGCTGTAATATAAGTGTCAACATCAGTTGTGTTTTTTATTCGGTCTGAGCTTTTTACCCATAGTAGAGTGTGACAATGAGGAAGACCTATCCTCTGGCACTCCATGTCGCGATGTCGTAATCTAACATGCACATAATTTGAAGAAGGATGCCGTAATCTAACATGCAAATAACTTGAAGGTAAGTGAATGACGATTCACTAATTCTCCACCATGAAAAACGAAAAAGAGATTAAGTTTTAAATGTATTGAAAACTCCTAGATTCTTTTGAGATTCATTGAACTTTTCAATGACATGTTTAAATCTCGATATGCCCCTCTAGTTTGTGACTGGGATGCCAAGGATCAGAAAGCAGGTGTGAATAACCATACACATGTACATGGTGCCCTCATTGTTACAGTCACCTATTCGATGTGCCGGTTAACCACATACACTCCATCGACCTATGACAAACAATGAGTCACCCTTTTCCACCTTTGCTTAGAGTCCAATTAGTGTGTCGGTTAACCACACACGCTTCACTAACGTCTTAGCAAGGGTGCAAAGTGTAATTTCATGGAATTGCATCAATTTATTTTTTCCTAAAGTAACTAAGATTGGGAATTGTTGTAAAAACATTTAGTTACTTTTATAATTCATTATACTTTTAAGGAGGAAAGGTTTGACCTATCCTACCTGTTCGACTAACGACCCTCCAACAATCAAGGAAGCGGTGGGTGAGAATGGACACTTATTAAACGACCATTTTATAGGCCACAACCTTATACTCCCCTTATAGACCGACTTTGTGAATGATGCCTACTAACGGTAAGACTAGCAAATTAAGTTATACATATATACATATTAATCTTGTAATATTATAATAGTATAGGGTGTATTTTAAACATTTCAAAATACTAGGATTTTAATCAAATTTAAAATTTCTAAAATTTAAAACCTTTTAATTTTTAAATTTTAAATATTAAAACTTTGATTTAATAATTATCCCAAAATTAAACAATTAAGTTGAATTATCAAATCTTGAAGGATTATCTATTAAACAATTAATCTAAACCTAATCCCTTAAATTCCCTAAAATTCAAAAATTGGGATGGGATAATTTAAAAATCTTTAATTACCATATTAAAAAATTACAAGGATAGTTACAAGATATGGAATTATCCAAATCCCTTAAATTTAGGGATCTTATCTTGGGGAGGGGAAATTTCGAAAACCCTTGGGTTGGATAACCCTAAAATTTGAAATCTTGAAGGCTAAGGAAAAGGTTTGGGAAATCCTATCAAAAATTCAAAATTTAGGGTTTATGAACCCTAATTTTGAAAATCAAGCCTTTAGGGTTTATTGGCTATAAACCCTAATATGTCAAATTCATACTTTTGTATAAAACTAATTGAAAACAAAACCAAACACTATGATACAACTGATGAGTTTTATACAAACAAATTATATGTGTGCATGCAACCCTAAATACGAATTTATGTTTTCACTATCAGTCATACAACTTCATGAATACAAAAAGAAACCTAGCATGCTCCTAGTAATTTCGAAAATCATAAGGAAGAATGGAATACATACCTCTTGTTGTTATGTTGTAATAACAACTTGTTTCTTGAATCTTCTTGTCTTTAAAAGCAAGCACCGCAAATGTAGTACCTCTAATGACTCACAAACACCATGAGCAAGTAAATAAGCAAGAGAGAGAGAGAGGGAGGGGAGGAGAAATTCGGCTCTAAGAACTCTAGGGATTAGGGGTGAGCAAAAACCGAACCGACTAAATAAAAACCGACAAAACCACAATAAACCGCAACCAAAAAACCAAAACCGATGCAAAAACCAATGGTGTGGATTTAATTTTTGCAAAAACCAAAGGTCAACGGTGTGGTGCGGTTTCTATCCTAAAAACCGGTCCATCAAAACCAAATCGCACCGCAAACATGTATAGTAATAAATCAATCAATGTATATTATATACATTCTATTTAAAATAGTTATAAACGATAATATATTTATTATATGTTTATTTTGTGTTTGTATAAAACTATATGGGGTGCAAAAGAAATGTTCTATTGTTAGCCAAATGTACTAATCGATTACATGTAATAAGCTTGTAACAAATTAAGTCAAAATCAACCAACCTTCAATCATTAATTAGTTTGTGAGAGTAGTCACAAGTAATATTTTAAGCGACTTACAATTTTTGATTATGTAATTTTGTTTTGAGTTGAAAATGAATGTATTAAAAAAAACAGCACAATAAAAGCTTATATGCACATTGTTTTCAGTTTTTATAGTTTTAAAAAACCGCACAAAAAAACATAAAAAAAACTGCACCAAATTCTTAACACGGTTTAAAAACCGAAACCACACCGATACAAACCGAAACCGCATTTAAAAACCGAAAAACCGAACCATTGCAAAACCGCACCCAATGGTTTTAAGAATGCAAAAACCGCACCATGCGGTTTGCGGTTCGGTTTGATCTGAAAACCGCACCAAACCGCACCATGCTCACCCCTACTAGGGATCAAGTGGCCGAATTTCTAATGCCAAGGGGCCCTCTATATAGGTGTAGGAATTAGGGTTTCAGTCCTTATCCTTATTTGGTTACTTGGCCACCAAGCAGCCCATAAGATAACTCTAGAACCCTTATCAAGGACGAATTCTAAGGCCTTTATCCCCTTGAATTCGTCCACCCTATACCATAGGCATTCCTTTCCCAACTTTGTAACTATCACCTAATTGCTAAAAATTAATCTAAAAGCAATTAACTACAATGAGGTTTTTTTTATCTGATTTTGCAAGTTCAGATTAACTTAAAACTAACAAACACTGCCTAAGAATGAATGTTATCAAAACATTACAAGCACTTTTGTTTAGTTTTGAATCCATTTTTTTTCCAATGATTAGTTCTTATTTTATGGATTATGTGAATTTGGATTTAAGCTTGTGTTTTATTTTGATACTTAACATGATAAAGCTTTAATCTTTGTTGCTTATATTTAGGTTAAGTGTAATTGAATGCTCAATTAATATTTCATGAACTTGATTGCCTAGTAGTTTATGAACACTCAATTGCTAGAGTTAGGATTCATCAATCTTAGATTATGTAAGAAAGACATCAACTGTATCTGTGTTAGAGAACACAATTTGATCATAATTGTGTTTAGATAAATCTTACATAACTCACTAGTTCTTAGTAGTTAAGTATGCGTTTGCTTGTGATGTTCATTACATAGTAGTTCATGAACTGATGAAAATATTAGAAGAGAGATATAATCAAGATTGCTAATAATAACTATTGTATTAACCCACTTTATTAATCCATAAATGAGAACTAACCATAGTAAAAAGGTGGATTCAAAACTAAACGAAAGCGCTTTTAATATCTTGATAACATCTGTTCTTAGTTAAGTGTTTGTTAGTTTTAAGTTAATCTAAACTTGCAAAATCAGATAAAAAAACCCCTACTTTAGTTAATTGCTTTTAGATTAATTTTTAGTAATTCTTTTAATATACTGAATCTGTTCCCTGTGTTCGATACCCAACTTACTTTACTATACTATAAATTGATTGGGTACACTGCTTATAGGTGCATTAGTAAATAAGTAGGTAGGTTATAAATTTATAGCTATATAGGTATAATTTGTATCACATCACGTATCAAGCGCAAATGGTATGGGCATGTGTTGATTTCCAAATATGATTTCTCATGTTTTGTAACTTTGCATGTGACAACTTTTAAAGCATCATGTCCTACCTTGAAACCCCAACCCTCAAACCCACACAAAGGGGATACCTCTATAAGGTCCACATAAGCGTATTTCCCTCCAACCCATCCAAAAACCAAAACATTAGCCAACCTAAGGGTTGACCTTCCTTCTGTCGAGCCAGTCAAGAAATTCACAAGTGTCTGTTTCTTGGCGGAAACCCCGACATGCTTAAATATGTCAAACAAAACATCGCTAACCGTATTGTGTCGATATTTGAACCCCGGGAGTTCTTTACAATGAACCGCATGCTCTCTAAAAGAGTCCAAACATGCCTTGCGGCACACTAAACACATCTCGTCAGCTTGAAATATAAGAATCATGAGCTGATATTTAAGGATAGTGCGATAATACACATAAGATATATGTTGGCCAAACCTATCTCTATGGATAACTAGAAACATCAGCCGGTCTAAGGGTTTGAACCCCTGAGAGTTATTTACAATGGTATGAACACGCGTTGATTTCCCAAACACGATTTCTCATGTTTCATGACTTTGCATGTGATAACTTTTAAAGCAACATATCCCGCTTTGAAACCCCCAACCCTCAAACTCACGAGATGGGATACCCCTGTAAGGTCCCCATAAGTGTGTTTCCCTCCAACCCATAAAAAAAACAAAACATCAGTTGGTCTAAGGGTTGACATTCCTTCTGTCGGGTCAATCAAGAAATTCATAGGTGTTTTTTTCTTAGCGGAAAACCCGACACGCTTAAATATGTCAAACAAAATATCCATAACCATACCGTGTCGGTATTTGAACCCCGAGAGTTCTTTACAATAGGATTGTGCAAAAAACCACACAAACCGCCCGCATCGCACCAAACCGCACCGCATAATGCGGTTTAGAATTTCGTAGTGTGGTTTGCGGTTCATCATTTTATCAAACCACACTATGCGGTGTGGTTTGCGGTTTGTATTTATAAAACTGCGGTTCAAACCGCACCGCACCGCATGTTATATATATACTTTTTTTTCTTTACTTTGTTATAACTTCAAATCACGATTTAGAAACGATGTATATACATATATTTCTTACAATAACCAAATATCTATAATGTAACATTAAATCATTATTAGATCAAGATCCTATAGTTTACAAGAATATAGCTATTATAACGACAATATAAAACAATAATAATGATACTTACAAAACTATAGTAGCATGAATCACAATTTATTAAAAATGATTTAACTCGAAAATTGTATTTATTTTTATAAAATGAAAACAATCAATTTTTTTAACCCGGTTAGGTTTTTGATTTTTGATAGATTTAATGTTGAACAACTCATCAAACCATACAAACCGCAATTAAACCGCATAAACCGCCTGCATCAAACCGTACTGCATCACGCGGTTTTGAACATATGTTGTGTGGTTTGCGGTTTCTAAAATATTCAAACCGTATATGCGGTGCGGTTTGCAGTTTTGACTCAAAAACCGTACCAAACCGTACCGCACACACCCCTACTGTACAATGAATTGCATATTCTCCAAAAGAGTCCAAACATGCCTTACAACACACCAGACACATCTCGGTGTCGTCAGCTCGTCAGCCGGAAATATAAGAATCATGAGCCGGTATTTAAGGATAGTGCTATACTCCACATGAGACATATATTAGCCAAGCCCCGAGATACTTCAAGAAAATATAAATATTTTTTAAAGTATTTGTACAATGTATTTTGAATGTAAAATGCGTTCTAGGGCATAGTTTCTCAAAATTTCCTATCAAATTAGAGCGCAACAATTGAGACCGGGACTAAATTAGGAATTTCTAGGGATTAGATCACTTTATGTAGTTGGGGGAAGGGGAAAGGGAAAGGGTCAGTTTTATTCTCAAGGGCTGAAGGATCAAACGTCGTATCATCGCTCATAGTTTATAGTGTGAGTTTGAAATTGAGATTGAGATTGAGATTGAAATTGCGATCAAGTATCATGCAGGAAGGGAACTGGAATAATCCCACCACCATGCCTGACTTGCAAATATCTCCTGCTGGTCCGCATGGCGGAAATCCAGGTAAGGATCAACAGGCGGCAGGGGTAGGCATTCTTCTTCAGATAATGATGCTCGTCCTTTCATTCATTCTTGGACATGTCTTGCGGCGTCATAGATTCTATTATCTTCCTGAAGCAAGCGCCTCCCTTTTGATCGGTAAACCATGATCATATAATCCCGTATTCCTTTTATACTCATCCTGCTTGAGTTCAATTTCTTCGATTTTATTGCCTTTCTTGTATCCTCAACAATTTCCCTGTGATTTCGTACAAACTTGAGTTTCTTCTTAGTTCCAGAGTCATCTACGCGATGATGATCATGATTTCACGTTGGTTTTGACAGGGTTAATCGTTGGTGGACTTGCGAATATCTCGAATACCGAAACTAGTATCAGGTTCTTGAATGCTTTTTAGCTTCATGGTACCTCTCTTAGTTTGTTGAACATAGTACAACTAACTATTGCAGTTCGATTTACCTTCTTCCCTTTCTACTGCAGGGCCTGGTTTAATTTCCATGAGGAGTTCTTCTTCCTCTTTTTGTTGCCCCCCATCATATTATATCCTTCGTCAATCTCCTTAATGATTTATTATTCTTTATCATCTGTTTTATTAATCAAAAGAGGTTGTCTAGTTATTTCCTTGACCATTCATGTGTACCCAATCAGGATTCAGTTTGGCACCTGTAAGTTATAATGAATGTTATCTAATCCCCACATTCTGTTATTACATATATATTAACTGTTGGCGTTTTTTCAGAAACCATTCTTTTCAAACTTTGGAGCCATTGTGACATTTGCAATATTGGGAACTTTTATTGCTTCAATTGTTACAGGTCTTTTGGTGTGAGTATTCCTTTTTATCAGTAAAATAATGTTGATGAACATAAACTTATGTTAATTGCCTCAATAAATTCAGACTGCTTTCATGTTTGATGTTACAGGTACCTTGGTGGTGTAATGTATCTCATGTACAGACTTCCATTGGTTGAATGTCTGATGTTTGGTGCTCTTATTTCAGCAACAGATCCTGTCACTGTTCTCTCCATTTTTCAGGTTGAATTTGGTGTAGAGTGAATTCCTTTTTTCATTAATTTTCTAGTTGTTTATCAGTATTGATTATTGATCTGCTTTTGGTAAGAAAGACCAAAAATTCCTTTTTGTATCCACATTCTTATATCTTTGTGAATTTATGTTCATATGAAAACTGTAGGAGCTTGGCTCAGACATGAATCTTTATGCATTGGTTTTTGGTGAATCGGTTTTAAATGATGCGGTAAGTTTTATCTTGATTTTAATTATCCCATTCCCATATTATTTGTAGATATTAATACTTATATCATTTTCTTTTCTTTGGTCTATGTTCTTTTATATTTTGCTCAACTTCAAAGATGGCAATTTCCCTATACAGGTTTGCATTACTCCAGTTCTACTTTCTGACAATATTTGATACACAGGACAGGATATACTTCTAGGGCTTTTTTCAATGATGAAGATGAAAAGGGCATTTATGTCTTTTGCACATATGAGAGATCCATGTCTTCCCTTGTTCCACTTAAATGGGTGGACATCAATCAGTCCTGTTTGTCCCCTTAAGCAGCCTCAAATCTCAATATACACTGAGACACATTTATATTATGCAATAAGAAAACTTGAATACATATTACAAAAACTGATAGAATTCATTTTTTTTAGGACAATGTCATTGGTGAGGAGTAATTCATCTGAGCAAAATTTCTTTTTGATAGTTGTGAGGTTTCTTGAGACTTTTGTTGGTTCCATGTCAGCAGGTCAGTTTTGATGTCGGCTTATGCTTTTTTTTTTTTTTTTTGCTGCAAATAAATTTGAATTTATTACATATGCTATTGACCTTTAAGTCGTTATTTCCGCATTAAGTCCAAAAGAAACATCCACATATAATATATAATATATAATATATATCTATCATTGTGTATTATTTTTCAGTATTGCTTTTGATTCTTTGAGTTACTCAGATTATTTTATTCTTGTGTGACAGGTGTTGGTGTTGGGTTCACATCTGCTTTGATATCCTTTAATAGTGATTATTGTTGTAAATATTAGGTAGAAAATTTTCTTGTTTGTTATAAACCTTAACTGCAGGAAACCTATTCAAGTATGCAGGTTTGGACATTGATAAGTAAGTTGGCTTCTTATCTTATATAAACTCAATCTAAAAAAACTGTATCATCTTTTACACTCATACTGACTTTGGAACATATAATTCATGATTTTCAGCCTACAGAACTTGGAATGCTGTCTGTTTGTTCTTTTTCCATACTTCTCGTGAGCTCTCTAAACCCTAAATCCTAATTTTGTATTTACAGAATGTTTTACTCTCTTAATGATATGAATTTTAGGTACATGTTAGCAGAAGGTCTTGGTCTCTCTGGTATTGTGTCAATTCTGTTCACTGGGATGGTTAGTATATACATATGGTTTTGGCTACAAATATCTGTTCTGTTTTTTTATTATTAAGGATTTTTAGTGAATATATTGGTGTCTTTTTTTTTTTTTGTTTATGGGGGTAGGTTATGAAGCATTATTCCTTCTCAAACTTGTCAGAAAATTCTCAAAGATTTGTGTCTGCTTTTTTCCACTTGATATCGTCTTTAGCTGAGACATTTGTGTAAGGAAGCCACTTTTATTTGTGTTATTTTAAAACATTTATTTAGTTTCTTTGTAACTATTTATTTTGTTGGTTTTTGTGCAGATTCATATATATGGGTTTTGATATTGCTATGGAACAGCATAGCTGGTCCCACGTGGGATTCATCTTCTTTTCTATTGTATCCTTGAGTTATTTATCAAAATGTGTCATTAGGATCAAAATCTCTTTAACATCATTATTTTATATTATCACATTAATTTATTATATTAAAAATATACTAATACATAAAAAAAACTTGATTTATGATGGACTTCAATTTATAAGTTAGGAAGTTTTGTATTATTGATTTTAACAGCACTTTGTATTTTTTTTCTTAACTCACTCCTTGATTGCCCCAGATATTCATCGGTTTAGCAAGGTATGCCTGAAGGATTTAAACACTTGTATTTCACCAATTTTTTGTTTTAGCCAGTTAGCTAATATCCATATTTATTAAAACCATTATACTTTTTTTTTTTTTTTTTTTTACCATGGAAAAAACCATGTATTCTGTTTTGATACCAGGGCAAAATACAGAAATATATATTTTTAAAATTTGGAAACACCTTTAGCTTTATGATGTGAATAGTTTCAATGCTATAAAATAGTTACTAAATTAATTGTTTTTTATGTTGTGAAGGGCTGCAAATGTGTTCACTTGTGCATATTTGTTGAATTTGGTTCGACCTGCACAACGACAAATACCTGTAAAACACCAGAAAGCACTTTGGTATAGTGGTAAGCATAGAAAAAGTTGCTAAATTTTTATAAGATTTTATTTTACTGAATTATTTTATATATAATAATAATATGATGAATCAGGACTTAGAGGGGCAATGGCTTTTGCCCTTGCTTTGCAATCAGTTCATGATCTCCCAGAAGGACACGGTCAGACCATATTTACTGCAACCACTGCAATAGTCGTCTTAACGGTACCCAACCCAACTCATTTTAATTTCATATATTATATTATATTATTAAAATATAAATGCAAAAAATAGTTGCACACTTTTATTTCTTTGTTTATTGTAACATTCTACTTTCAATTCTTCCTATTACAACATTTCATTTCTTATTTAGGTATTGTATTGCGAAACATATCCTCAATTAGAGAAGCATTGTACTTTCAATTTTTTTTTTCTTATCAGACTTTAAGAAATCTACCCATAATTGTGAAAATTGCTTTATATTTTTTCAAATTACTATTATATTTTATGTTTATAAGCTCTACAAATAACAGTTCACATTCTTTCAACTGTAAAATCATCTTTAACCTTTCCCTTCCATTTGTTTTTTGACTTTGCTTTTCAAGTATTAATTACTATGTAGTATCTCTTAATGCATGGGGTGGGACTTAATCTGGGGTTTCTTTTTGAATTCATACAGAAAGAAGTTAATAGAGAAAGTCTTTCTTTCGCCATATCTTAAATAATCATTTATTTATGCAGACAAAATTAATAGAAACATTGCTTCTGACATTGTAATTGAAAATGCAGGTGTTGCTTATTGGAGGCTCAACAGGTACTATGCTCGAAGCTTTACAAGTTATAGGAGGAGATACCCATGATGGCCACTTGAGTGATGTGAGTATTGCTTTTTATAAATTCTTCTTTCATGGAGTGTATATAATTTTTAAAATTCAAGTGAGCTCCAAAGTTTATACAAAAAAGATTTAACCTCCTTACATTTTTTTTTTAAAATTTTCTTCCAAAATACCAACAGGGTTAAATGCAAGAAGTAGCAATATACTTTTTTTGATTTGTTTACTATATATATATATATATCATCATCCTACTTTTATTTCTTCCTATTAGCTACTGTATTAAATATATAATGATGATTGAATAAGAATAAGATTATAATTTGATTTTGGTCCAGAGCTTTGAAGCTAATAATGGCTACGTGGCTCCATTTGATGGAGAGCCATCATCCGGTAACAGACTAAAGATGAGACTTAAAGAATTTCACAGAAGGTAATGGTCGTGGGCCCCACCTTTTTTTTTTTTTTTTTTTTTTTCTAATGTTTATTTATTTATTTGTTTGATGCAGTGCTGCATCTTTCCGTGCGTTAGACAGGAACTACCTTACCCCATTTTTCACCACTCAATCTGGAGATCGGGATGACAATGATGATAGTCATGGTAAGGACCATTATTAAAAAAAAAAAACAAGTATCAAATAAATACAAAGTATTAATAAGAGATGTGTAGGTGTATGAAAATGAAGATTTTATTTGAGGCAGCTAATAATGTTTGAGAAATTTTGTACTTGTAGCGGAAGATTCACTGCTGAGGTCTAGAAGAGAAGGCTTCCATTAGCAGAGGAGTATAGCACGATTTATATTTTGATGATTTGAATCTTAGAATTCTACTAAATCTCAAAGTGTTAGGGGTGGTAGGCAGATATGATTAGCATATACAACTTATATGTACATGATGATTATACTAGATTAACAAGTGGAGATGAGATGTTGTTTACTTTACTTTATTTTACTTGCATGGATCAAAATTGCTTATATTGTTTTAATTTCCCATATCAATTTCTATGCATATGTTTAAGAAATGGATGCTGTAATAGAAAAGATGAAAGTAGGAAGGGAAAATGAATGCAAGTTTGATGCTATTTATATCTGATTGATGATGCATGAATGTGAGATATATTTTATGTTGTGAGTTTAAATAATAAATTGATGATCGCTGACAATATATTTGGGTATAACGAAATGGTTATAACCTACAAGTGTCGGTAGTAGTTGTAAATAAATGAAAAAATGAAGCACATATAAAATTAAAGAAAAAGAAGTAATTTTAAAAAATACTTGGTAAACTTTGCTGCTGACCACTCAACAGTTTTATGTTGCATCCCTTTCAGGATATGGGATTGATTTTTATAGAATATTAGTTGTGAGATCTGTATATTATACGAGTTGGATAAAATAAAAATTTTAATATAATTGTTTTAACAAAAAATTATTTAGATTTAAAATTTAAAATTTAAAAAGAAACATATTAAATACTATATGAGTAGTAATATTGTAATTTATTGATTATTTTCAATTAATGCAATTATTAATTGAGGTGTAAATATGATGTGTTAATTAAGAAATGATAAAAAAAAAATTGACAAAATGACAAAAGGAAAAACATTTATTCAAAAATACTAAAAATGATATGTGTCCAAGTTAATAAGAAAGTGATATGTGGTAAAAAAAAATTATTTATTAGGTAGGATATATTGTATAAAGTGTTAAGTCAATTGATCTAAAAACCATGACCTCATTACGATTTTTAGCTCATGTTTGTGTATGGTGCATAATTAAAAAGACAAATAGTACCCAGAAATGAAACCTTGCTGTCATTGGAGGTTAAATAGTGTCTGATGTTGGTATAAGTCGTTGTTGATGGAGAGCATATCAAGGACTTTGAGAGTCTCATGGATTAGTGGGACAAGGATAAAACAAATCTAACCATGCTAACTTTAAACAATCATAACTTTAATCCATTGGGTGTTTCATTGCCTACCCTACATGGATGACAAGAGCTCTCAATAAGTTAAAGCTCTTGATAAACCCCGGAAAGTGGTTCACCCACCCATCATCCCTAATTTAAGTTGTTTTGCGCATCAACTTTGATTTCTCCAAATTTACAATATTCTACGATCAAAAATTAAATATCTTTCTACTTATTCTTGTTACTCATTCTCCTATCATTTTTAGATAATGACACATGTAATAAAAATTTATTAATTTTATTAAATATGATAAATATCACAATATTAAATGTGTAGGAATATGGTAGAGAAAAAAAAAGTAGGAAGCTATTTGATTTCTCTTTGATTTTATTATTCTTTAGTGGTTCATCACATGAAATCAATGACTTCTATTTAATTTGATTAGATAACAACCAATTTCCTTTCTTCTTTATCTTATTTATTTATTTCTTCTTCATCTTATTTATTCAGCATGCTTGCTAACTTTAGCTTAGTCATATTTAAAGAGTTGATTTAATGATCATCTTGGAAATAGTTAACATTCATCCTTTTGGATTTCCTTGAACAATTCTTATTCTTTACTTCCGTTCCGTGTCAGTTTGTATCAAAGCTCATTAGCATCTTGATGATGAACGACATTGAATAAAGTGTTAGGTAGGATATATTGTATAAAGTGTTAAGTCAATTGATCTAAAAACCATGACCTCATTACGATTTTTAGCTCATGTTTGTGTATGGTGCATAATTAAAAAGCCAAATAGTACCCAGAAATGAAACCTTGCTGCCATTGGAGGTCAAATAGTGTCTGATTTTGGTATAAGTCGTTGTTGATGGAGAGCATATCAAGGACTTTGAGAGTCTCATGGATTAGTGGGACAAGGATAAAACAAATCTAACCATGCTAACTTTAAACAATCATAACTTTAATCCATTGGGTGTTTCATTGTCTACCCTATATGGATGACAAGAGCTCTCAATAAGTTGAAGCTCTTGATAAACCCCGGAAAGTGGTTCACCCACCCATCATCCCTAATTTAAGTTGTTTTGCGCATCAACTTTGATTTCTCCAAATTTACAATATTCTACGATCAAAAATTAAATATCTTTCTACTTATTCTTGTTACTCATTCTCCTATCATTTTTAGATAATGACACATGTAATAAAAATTTATTAATTTTATTAAATATGATAAATATCACAATATTAAATGTGTAGGAATATGGTAGAGAAAAAAAAAGTAGGAAGCTATTTGATTTCTCTTTGATTTTATTATTCTTTAGTGGTTCATCACATGAAATCAATGACTTCTATTTAATTTGATTAGATAACAACCAATTTCCTTTCTTCTTTATCTTATTTATTTATTTCTTCTTCATCTTATTTATTCAGCATGCTTGCTAACTTTAGCTTAGTCATATTTAAAGAGTTGATTTAATGATCATCTTGGAAATAGTTAACATTCATCCTTTTGGATTTCCTTGAACAATTCTTATTCTTTACTTCCGTTCCGTGTCAGTTTGTATCAAAGCTCATTAGCATCTTGATGATGAACGACATTGAATAAAGTGTTAGGTAGGATATATTGTATAAAGTGTTAAGTCAATTGATCTAAAAACCATGACCTCATTACGATTTTTAGCTCATGTTTGTGTATGGTGCATAATTAAAAAGCCAAATAGTACCCAGAAATGAAACCTTGCTGCCATTGGAGGTCAAATAGTGTCTGATTTTGGTATAAGTCGTTGTTGATGGAGAGCATATCAAGGACTTTGAGAGTCTCATGGATTAGTGGGACAAGGATAAAACAAATCTAACCATGCTAACTTTAAACAATCATAACTTTAATCCATTGGGTGTTTCATTGTCTACCCTATATGGATGACAAGAGCTCTCAATAAGTTGAAGCTCTTGATAAACCCCGGAAAGTGGTTCACCCACCCATCATCCCTAATTTAAGTTGTTTTGCGCATCAACTTTGATTTCTCCAAATTTACAATATTCTACGATCAAAAATTAAATATCTTTCTACTTATTCTTGTTACTCATTCTCCTATCATTTTTAGATAATGACACATGTAATAAAAATTTATTAATTTTATTAAATATGATAAATATCACAATATTAAATGTGTAGGAATATGGTAGAGAAAAAAAAAGTAGGAAGCTATTTGATTTCTCTTTGATTTTATTATTCTTTAGTGGTTCATCACATGAAATCAATGACTTCTATTTAATTTGATTAGATAACAACCAATTTCCTTTCTTCTTTATCTTATTTATTTATTTCTTCTTCATCTTATTTATTCAGCATGCTTGCTAACTTTAGCTTAGTTATATTTAAAGAGTTGATTTAATGATCATCTTGGAAATAGTTAACATTCATCCTTTTGGATTTCCTTGAACAATTCTTATTCTTTACTTCCGTTCCGTGTCAGTTTGTATCAAAGCTCATTAGCATCTTGATGATGAACGACATTGAATAAAGTGTTAGGTAGGATATATTGTATAAAGTGTTAAGTCAATTGATCTAAAAACCATGACCTCATTACGATTTTTAGCTCATGTTTGTGTATGGTGCATAATTAAAAAGCCAAATAGTACCCAGAAATGAAACCTTGCTGCCATTGGAGGTCAAATAGTGTCTGATTTTGGTATAAGTCGTTGTTGATGGAGAGCATATCAAGGACTTTGAGAGTCTCATGGATTAGTGGGACAAGGATAAAACAAATCTAACCATGCTAACTTTAAACAATCATAACTTTAATCCATTGGGTGTTTCATTGTCTACCCTATATGGATGACAAGAGCTCTCAATAAGTTGAAGCTCTTGATAAACCCCGGAAAGTGGTTCACCCACCCATCATCCCTAATTTAAGTTGTTTTGCGCATCAACTTTGATTTCTCCAAATTTACAATATTCTACGATCAAAAATTAAATATCTTTCTACTTATTCTTGTTACTCATTCTCCTATCATTTTTAGATAATGACACATGTAATAAAAATTTATTAATTTTATTAAATATGATAAATATCACAATATTAAATGTGTAGGAATATGGTAGAGAAAAAAAAAGTAGGAAGCTATTTGATTTCTCTTTGATTTTATTATTCTTTAGTGGTTCATCACATGAAATCAATGACTTCTATTTAATTTGATTAGATAACAACCAATTTCCTTTCTTCTTTATCTTATTTATTTATTTCTTCTTCATCTTATTTATTCAGCATGCTTGCTAACTTTAGCTTAGTCATATTTAAAGAGTTGATTTAATGATCATCTTGGAAATAGTTAACATTCATCCTTTTGGATTTCCTTGAACAATTCTTATTCTTTACTTCCGTTCCGTGTCAGTTTGTATCAAAGCTCATTAGCATCTTGATGATGAACGACATTGAATAAAGTGTTAGGTAGGATATATTGTATAAAGTGTTAAGTCAATTGATCTAAAAACCATGACCTCATTACGATTTTTAGCTCATGTTTGTGTATGGTGCATAATTAAAAAGCCAAATAGTACCCAGAAATGAAACCTTGCTGCCATTGGAGGTCAAATAGTGTCTGATTTTGGTATAAGTCGTTGTTGATGGAGAGCATATCAAGGACTTTGAGAGTCTCATGGATTAGTGGGACAAGGATAAAACAAATCTAACCATGCTAACTTTAAACAATCATAACTTTAATCCATTGGGTGTTTCATTGTCTACCCTATATGGATGACAAGAGCTCTCAATAAGTTGAAGCTCTTGATAAACCCCGGAAAGTGGTTCACCCACCCATCATCCCTAATTTAAGTTGTTTTGCGCATCAACTTTGATTTCTCCAAATTTACAATATTCTACGATCAAAAATTAAATATCTTTCTACTTATTCTTGTTACTCATTCTCCTATCATTTTTAGATAATGACACATGTAATAAAAATTTATTAATTTTATTAAATATGATAAATATCACAATATTAAATGTGTAGGAATATGGTAGAGAAAAAAAAAGTAGGAAGCTATTTGATTTCTCTTTGATTTTATTATTCTTTAGTGGTTCATCACATGAAATCAATGACTTCTATTTAATTTGATTAGATAACAACCAATTTCCTTTCTTCTTTATCTTATTTATTTATTTCTTCTTCATCTTATTTATTCAGCATGCTTGCTAACTTTAGCTTAGTTATATTTAAAGAGTTGATTTAATGATCATCTTGGAAATAGTTAACATTCATCCTTTTGGATTTCCTTGAACAATTCTTATTCTTTACTTCCGTTCCGTGTCAGTTTGTATCAAAGCTCATTAGCATCTTGATGATGAACGACATTGAATATGTTCCACAATCAAATCCTAATCGTGGGGTCACATAGTTAAAGACCTATGGCGTGTAGTAGGCAATATCATTGTAAAACTTGAAAAACTATGTGTCGTGATTGTATGTGGTCGAAATGACTATCAAATCACGAGAGTAGAAACCACAGGACCAATCATCGACAATAGGTTAACAATCATGATGGTAGTATAACAAGAGGAGACTATATACCCATAGTTAACAACATAGGGGTCATCTACGTAGTTGACTTTTCTGACGATGATGAGGATAAACATCTTGATGAAAAACATGGTAGAGACATGCATAATGGACCTGGAGGTGGCTACCACATCAAGCTTGAGATAACACAATTTCAACGGGAATCTTAATCTCGAGGGATCTCAATTGCTATAAGAGATTGAGATTTTTTTATATTAGGGACATTCTAGAGGATCAGTAAGTGAAGGTTGTAACCTACAAGCTCATTGGAACATGAGATTCATGGGATCATGTCTAGGAGGGACGAATGCAACAAGGGAGGTGTCTGGTGCTAGAATGGTATCACATGACTCTGTTGATCAAGAAGATATTATAAGCATTTTCTCTACCAATAATACCATTACTACAGCCAACAAAGTTAACTAGTTTCGGAATACACGACAAAGTTTATGTGACTTCAATATAGAAACGATTTGAAAAAGATCGATGAATGACAAGCATCATGTACATCAATGGCCTAAACTATAACATCCAAGATCGTATAGATTTACATCCAACTTGGTATGTTGATTAGGCCAAAAAATTGAATTTAAGAGAATATAGGTTAATTTCTAGAGCCACATAAACTTCGCGACACTCACCAAGCACGACGTCGCATTCGAGTAACAATCATTATCTCAGGCCAATTAAAATCTAACCAACAATCTGAATCGAACATCCATAACTCATAAAAAACTGAAATAGAAAGCGGATGTTGCATTAAAAGGGACAACATTGGTCAGGTCCCCAAACTTGTTAATAACCGTATATGCCAAACCCTGAGCATTAAAGTGATACAAATTTGGTGAAAAAGGTCACAAATCCAATGAGTGTCCCAAGCATCAACAAGCCCTTCTAGTATATTTTGATGATGAAGTTTATGAAGCTATTGAAGTTGAAGAGTTTTGCGAGGACATGGATGAGTATGCAAATTTTTAGGGTGAACTTGTGGTATTCTTGTTTCAAAGGATACCGTGTTCTCAAAATGTCTAAAATAATTTACATTGCAACAAGATCTTTCAGTACAAATTCTCCGTCAACAAAAAGCTATGTACATTAATTATAAATAGTTTAAGTTGTGAAAACCTAGTTTCAAAGGTCTTGGCTAGTAACCTGAAGCTACCCAGGAAACCATACATAAGCCATATTGATAAAACTAGGAAATGCTCTAAGTAAAATGACTATGAAAGTAAGTATGAAATATATAACTTAACAACTTATATATAGAACAATAATGAAAGATGTAACGTCCCGAAATTATGAGGTAAAAATTTCATTTTTAATTCAACCAAAACATTAATTATCTTTAAGTCAACATTCATTATCATTTTTCTAAATATTCAAAAGTACTTTATAAGAAAACAATTATCAGAGTACAATCCCAAAATCAACATGATGCGCTGTGATCAAGTTAGTCCCTTCCCTTTTGAACCGAAAGTTCCTGAAACCATAAACATAAAAACTGTAAGCACAGAACTTAGTGAGTTTCCCAAAATACCGTATACCATACATACTATTGGGCCTAGCCCTCACATTGGGCCCAACCTACCATAATAGGCCTAGCCCTGCCAAACCAATGGGCCTAGCCCGATCAAACAAATGCAAAAGTCAAAAAGACAATTAGCACCTACATAACATACAATGGGCCTAGCCCAACATACAAATGGGCCTAGCCCGTCATACAAATAGGCCTAGCCCGACATACAATGGGTCTAACCCAACATACAAATGGGCCTAGCCTAATATACCATGCAAGAGTCACAAAGACAACTAGCATAATAGAACCTAGTGGGCCGACATTGGTGCCTTCAACCCACGAGGTACAGTGGGGAGACTCACCTCAATCCGCTGATAATCAAATAACTACTCGAGTCGCTGAACCGAATAACTTCGCGCCAACTAACAATAAATACGATCTTAATCAATAATTATCCCGATAACTCAAAATCCAAGGCCCACTCCATACACCAACTTCCTAAAGGGTAAAAGACCATTTTACCCTTTTCTTACTTGTCCTAAAACCAAGGCCTAGCCCAAATGCACAAAAAGCCCAAATCCCAAAATGGCAACCCAAAGCCTAATATGGCCCAACTTCCTAATTGGGCCCAAAAACTATCATGGGACCAATACCAAGAAAGCCCAAAGTCTAACCATAGCCCAAAGTCAGAAGTCCAATGACCTAACAAGGCCCAAATCCAAAAGGCCCAAAATAACCATCTTAGGGAGTACGCCCTGCGTACTCAAGACGTATGCCCCGTGTACTCAGCCATGAAGTACGATGTACAAACGGTTGATGCGTAATCACCCATTACGCCAAGCGTACTCCTGTGTACGCCCAGTGTACTCATAAGAAAGCCAAAAGTCTCAAAAAGCTCTCAATGGGTTAAGCCAAGTTGTCCATAACATAGATCTGATCCCTAGGCAAGGTCTTAAACAATAAAGTTACCAAGTTTACTCTCTTACATGCCTTAATAGGACTCAACACTTAAAAAGGAGCTTAATAAAGGTCTTAATGCTTGCAAGGACCAACAACTTCTATAAAGTTGTCATTTTTATGAACATGGGGACCAAATGGAGACAAGATCTAGCATCCATAGCTTTTGGAGCAGATCAAAGGCTCACCTTTAACTCAAAAGTCTCCAAAAGTGCAAAAAATACACCAAAGTTAGATCTGACACCAAAGACCACCAAAGCCTTTGATCCGTAAGTATACTGAGGAAAACTCACCTCGCAAACTAAACACAATTGATGAGGCCCAACTCCGAATCTCATCTCTCTACACAATACCTATATCCACCAAGTGACCAATTCCATCAAAATCCTGAAATACCCTCAAAGTAAAAATTGGTCAAAGTCCAAGTCAACCGGTCAAACCCACTAAACCAACTGAGTCAACTCAAACGAGTCAACTCAACAAGGATTGACTCATGCGAGTACGCGGGGTATAACTCAGAGGTACGCTTAGCGTACGCGAAGCCTCACATTGACCAGCTTACGGGGTGGCTGACCAAGTGCGCGGGGCATAACCTCGCAACCTTAAAACTTCATTAAGAGCTTAATGGCTTAAGCACTCAAGCCCATACTTCAGATCTACGGTCCAAATGCATCCTAGAGTCATAAAGTTTACAACTTTATGACTTTACACGTCCATAAAGTCCTTAACACAATGTGTTAAACCATTAAGATCTTCTACAAGATGCATGGGAAAATTCTAGCCATTGGGACCATGTTTTTATGGCTTAGGACCCTTCTTAGGGTCTGGAAGGACAGCTCAAAACAACAATAATCAACCATGCACAAAATGGGACCTTTGGGACAAGAAAAGCAACATAAAACACCCAAAAATGGGATCTAACAACCAAGACATCAAAGTATAGACTTTATACCTTCTAGAGATTCTCAAGAAGACAAAGATCCCAGATCCACAAGCTAGCTTCCACTTCAAGTCTTCTTGATGCAACTTCTTCTTCCTTTAACACACCAAAAACACACTCTTGCGCTCAAAACACACAGTAAGGGGATAGGGTTTTGCAAAAACATCTCAAAGGATGTGGAGATTGAAAAGGTGGAGAGAAATGAGCCATAAGGATGCTTAAATACCACTCAAACCCTAAAATTTAGGGTTTCCTCCAGACATGAGTATGCCCAGCGTACTAGGGTGCGCCCTAGTACGCTCAGCGTACCCTCATGTACGCTTAGCGTACTCCTCCTACCTAAAATTACCATATTGCCACTAGGGCTTCAAGGCACAATCTCTTGGAGTTTGGGACCAAAATGTCATATAATAAAATTATAGGGATGAGTTTGGAAGTACTTGAACCTCGGGGTGTTACAGGATGAGCACTTGAATTACATAGGGAGACCGATTGTGATCCTAGACAAGAAGACGAAGACTTTACGGAACAAGGTTGTGAGTCTAGTGAAGGTGAAATGGCAGCACCAGAAGGGTTCAGAGTGGACGTGGGAGCTTGAGGAGGAGATGCAAGACCATTACCCAGAGTTATTTGCATCAGCGGACTTCGAGGACGAAGTGTGATTCAAGTGGGGGAGAATTGTAACCCCGGATCCCAGGTAGATTCCTTTAATTTCTAAGTGTTTAATTATTTTGCTAAGGTAGCCATTATGATGGGTGTAATTGAGGTACGCAGGGCGTACCTCGTTGAGAGTTGGACATGGGGTTTCCCCCCTGGTACGTTGGGCGTACTCGAGTCAGGGGCAAACCCTAATTTTTAGGTTTTGGACCTTATAAAACCTCATTAACTCCCTTGAGGCTGACCTTATCCTCAACCTCCATCCTCTAAGAAGTTTACCTTGAAACCCTAGCCCCTTTTTAGGAAGTATTGATCCGTTTGTGTGTTTTTGGTGCATCTTGAAGAAAGAAAAACCCTTTGGAGAAGCACTTGTTGATTTGAAGTTTGTAGATATAGACCTTGCTCACCTTGACCATTATTCTGGAGGTATAAAGTCTCAACCTCGTTGATTCATCTCTTAGATCTAGTTAGTTTAGTTTTTTTTTTGGCATATTTTGGTCAGGGACGGACCCAGGATTTCGTAGTAGGTGTTGCCGGACGCACGTAGGTGTTGCCGGTGGCACATTTTTCCTTTTATGTAGTGGCACAAATGTAGAAAAAAACAAAAAATTTGAAATTTTTTACACTATATCCGAAAAAATGACGGGTTTCCGGTGCCACTATGGACACCATAGTGGAAACGTCCCTGATTTTGGTCCCTTGGGTTGATTTATGTGAGTATAAGTTACTCCAGAAGCTTAGGATAGTAGATCTTGATGTTTCTGAAGTCCCTAATGCATAAAAATATCATCTTGATGGATTTAGCTTAACCATGCATGAGTTTATGTTTATAATGTGAGGTTAGAATGTTAGGAATGGGTTTTGGGTCTCTTTAAGCCATGCAAAGGCTTTAAGTTGATGACTTTATCATTTAAGACATTCCCAAGAGCAATCTCTATGATTTGGCCGTTTGGGCTTAATGCATTAAGTGCTTAAGTACACTGGGTGTAAATTGGAGTACGCTCATCGTAACGCGGGTCGGCCCTGTTTTCCCTTCATTGTTGAAGCTTGTACGTCGGGCTTAAGAGGATGGTACGCCTAGTGTACTCAACAAAAGATATTTGTGCCATTATTTGGGACTTGGGTATTTATGGGTTTGGGCCATTGTTGGGCCTTAGGTCTTTATGGGTTTGGGTCATTGTTGGGCCTTAGGTCTTTATGGGTTTGGGCCATGGTTAGATGGGTCCAATAAGAGAAGGGTAAAATGGTCTTTTACCATTATCATGTTAGATTATAATCTGGACCTTTTCTTATGGGTTATTACCCTGATTATGTATTAGGGTCAATTCTGGATATGCTCAGTGTGAGGAGCCGTGATAGCAGCGGCCCGGGAGTAATTTGTTCATCTTCACATTGAGGTGACTCCTCACTGTACTTGTGGGTCGAAGGCACCAATGTTGGCCTACTAGGTTATGTTGTAGAATAGTAGTGGTCTTTGTGACACTTCCTGGTATGCCTGCATGTGCTTGTTGTCTTCGTGACTCTTGCTAATATGACTGTATGATTAGATGTAGGGTGAAATAGACCCCTACCGGTTGAAAGATACCGAAGGAGTCAGAAGGGACTCAGTGAGTCGGAAGAGACTCAAGGGCGAAATAGACTCGTATTTGTTATAGGATGATATGTATGTTTGGTATGTGGTATTTGGGAAACTCTCTATGCTTTGTGCTTACAGTTTAATTTTATGTTTAAGGTACATCTTGTTCGAAGGTGAAGGACCCGACCTGATCGCAGCGTATCCACGCGTGTGTAGCATTTTTATGATTTTAGGATTGTACCTTGATAACTATTTTTGATGGTTGATATGAATATTTGATAGATTTTGGTTGAATTAAAATTGTAATTTGTATTCATGATTTTTGGGACATTACACTACCTATGCCACCATCCTCCCTACATCGAAAAACTGAAAACCACCGCCATTTTCGAATCTGCACACACCACTGAAACCACCTTCCATTCGCCATCAAACACTGCCAACCACCACTGTCTTCCGACCTCTCTAGTTTCCGCTGCTAACATCTTAGTCATAAAACCTATTCGCCATTGCTGCCACCATCACCTCTAGCCGGTCCATGTTGTCTGTTTTTATTTCATATGGTGGTGGTGGTGGTATACCCGATAATTACCCGACCCGACCTCAAACCCGAATACCCAAAACCCGAAAACCCGAATTACAATATAGGTCGGGTATCGGGTATTATTTTGTTAAGGAAATACCCGTTCTACCCAAAACCCGAAAATTTTACCCGTTCGACACCCCTACAATGGAGGACAGTTGCGTAGGTAGGTAATCGGCCAAGGAGGTGACAGTTGCTTATGATGGTGGAAGTGAGGCATATTATGGTGGTGGTTACATGTTGTAGGCAAGGGTGACATTTTGTAGGTTAAAAATGGTTGAATGGAAAAAATGAACAAATATTTTCAAATATTAGGTATTAACACATGAAAAATAGTCATATCAACGAAACTTGAAAAACTTTAACTTTTATGCTAATAACATTCTTTTAAAAGTTATTCATAAGGGGGTTTTAATGGTCTTAGGATTTTTTTTTTATTTTTTTATTTTTTTTAAACTTACTCTTTATTAACTATAATTTTTTTTACCATATTTTAAATGCTAATTCCAAATTTACTTTTGTTTGTAACATTTTTTTTATATTTACCAACTTAAGGTATTAATCTAATTCATCGTATACTCGAGATAGATCGTATCCTCGGATTTGTTGAAATTCTAGAATTTTATTTTATACTTTTTTATTTACATGTATATTTTTAATCTTTGTATTTTTTATAATATTTGTCTTATGTGAGTATTGTTTAAGCTTATTTACTCAATCTATTAGATTATATAACAATACAAACTTTTATTTTGAACAAATGATAAATGACCTCGAAGATTACTTTAAAATCTCATAGTGTCCTGCATAATTATATTTAAAAGAATATGGATTCTGATTATGACTCTGCCTTGGCTTCCCTTCGCAACAAGCTTCTAAATTTTGACCTTAACAATTTTACTACTAAAAACACCCCCCCCCCCCCCCCTAAATCCCAGAATACACTGGCGGGTGCCATTTTTCGTAAAATTATCCAAGATATGGAAGTGCATCTCGACATGACGGCTCGGCAGAAAGCGGTTTTCCAGTGCTTACGTGCACCACATGCTCAAGATTTTCTTCTGGCTATCCCTATAGATGGGCTTGGCCAACACATGTCTCCTGTGGAGTATCGTAATATTCTCAAATATCGACTCATGATTCTCATATTCCCAGCTGACGAGATATGTCCTGTGTGTCGTAAGACATGTTTGGACTCTTTTGCAGAGCATGCAGTTCACTGTAAAGAACTCTCGAGGTTCAAATACAGGCACGATATGATTGGGGATGTTTTGTTTGACATATTTAAGCGTGCTGGGGTTTCCGCTAAGAAAGAAGCACCTGTTAATTTTTTGACTGACCCGATAGAAGGAAGGTCAACCCTCAGATTGGCTGACATTTTGATTTTTGGATGGGTCGGAGGGAAACACACATATGTGGATCTTACATGGGTATCCCCTATCGTGGGCCTGAGGGCTGGAGGTTTCACGACGGGACATGCTGCTTTAAAAGCAGCTACAGAGAAAATCACCAAACATGAGAAATTGTGCATGGATAATCAATACGTGTTCATACCATTTGCATTTGATACGTTTGGTTTCCTCGCACCGGATGCGGTAGAGCTTCTTAAAAGAGTACAACGAATCATGCATAGTAATTATATCCCCTAGATCTTCGGATGTAGTTTTTAAAAGAATTAGTTTTACCATTCAAAAAGACTTAACGGTACAGATTGTTGCCCGTTTGTCATCTCACTCATTGTACGATGACAATTAAATATTGGTGGAATGATATTGGGTTATATATATATATATATATATATATATATATATATATATATATATATATATATATATATATATATATATATATATATATATATATATATATATATATATATATATATATATATTTGAAAGTCTGGTCTACGAATATGAGAAATTCATGATAACATTGTGAATGTGATATAAGACGCAAAAAATTGCAATTAAACATAAATAACCGAAAAACTTTTATTTATTATTTATTTTAATTTAATAAAATGTATTACATATTTGTTTTATAATATTGAATATTTGTTTTATTTCATTTTACATTTCCACATCTAGTTTCAATTGTAAACTTGTTTTTCAACTAATCACCTAATAAACATATCCTAAAACTTGTTTGTGTTAATAGATAAACTATACGTGTAGTATGTAGATAAAAGAGTTAGAATCAATGGATAAATGGTTAAAAAGAAAGCATGGTCGTTATAAGAAGCATATTTGGGAAGAGAGAGAAAACCAATGATGAAAGAGAGACACACAAACATTATATACATCCACAGCCATAGGATTGGATTGGATTGGATGATAGGCTTATCTGTGATCACCAAGCTCATCCACACTTCATTTTAACACTATAAGCATACAACCCCTAACCTTCTAGCTACTGCACACAACCATGGCTTCTACAGCCTTCTCCATGGCCAATGCTTCTCTCCAGGTTATAACTTTATCCATCGATCGTCTTATTAACATTAAATCATATATATCCCAGCTTCTTTCTTTCCTTCTTTTTCTTTATATAATAAACTTTTGCAGGTCAATGGTAAGGGCTTCTCGGAGTTCGCCGGTCTTCGCAGCTCATCTGCATCTCTTCCTTTCGGAAGGAAAGGTTCCGATGATTTCGTCTCAATGGTTGCCTTCCAGACAACTCTTGTAAGTCCCTCGATCATACCTGTTTCAAGCTTCATTCTTGAATTCGAATGCTAGGTAGTATCAAGTATATATGTGTGGTTTTGGATGAAACTTGTTCAATATATACATGTCTGAATTAAGTTTTAGATCATGGAATATAACATTATCTGTGTATATATCCTCTTAGCCATTTCTTTAAGGGTATAACGTACGTACGAAAAAAAAAAAAAAAAAAAAAGATATATAATAAGGAAGCATTTATATATGGGTGTTGATCAGGTGGGTGGAAGCAAGACTCCTAAGGGAGTGACGGAAGCAAAACTGAAGGTAGCAATCAACGGATTCGGGCGTATCGGAAGGAATTTCTTGAGGTGTTGGCATGGCAGGAAGGATTCACCTCTGGATGTCATCGCCATTAACGACACCGGCGGTGTCAAACAAGCATCCCACCTTCTCAAGTACGATTCCACTCTCGGCATCTTTGGCGCTGAAGTCAAACCTTCCGGCGACAACGCCATTTCCGTTGACGGCAAGATCATCAAAGTCGTTTCCAGCCGCAACCCCTCCGACCTTCCATGGGCGTACGTTCTTTTTTCTATAAATTAACTACGTATTAATGTTGCAGGTAATTATTTGAGGAACTGAGTGTATGAATGCAGGGAATTGGGCATTGATTTGGTGATCGAAGGAACCGGAGTTTTTGTCGACAGAGATGGAGCTGGGAAGCACCTTCAGGCCGGAGCCAAGAAGGTTCTAATCACTGCGCCTGGAAAAGGTGACATTCCTACTTATGTCGTCGGAGTCAACGCCGAACTTTACAGCCATTCGGACACGATCATCAGCAACGCCTCCTGCACCACCAACTGCCTCGCTCCTTTCGTCAAAGTCATTGACCAAAAATTCGGTAATTCCCTTTCCGATCATCATCATCCGTCGTATAATTAAGTTTCCGGTTGTAAAATGTAAACAAAGATATGGTACGTTGACAGGAATCATAAAGGGAACAATGACCACAACTCACTCCTACACCGGAGACCAAAGGCTGCTCGACGCCAGCCACCGCGACCTCCGACGTGCAAGAGCTGCAGCACTGAACATCGTCCCAACATCCACCGGAGCAGCAAAGGCCGTCGCGCTTGTGTTGCCGTCACTCAAAGGGAAGCTCAACGGTATTGCTCTCCGTGTGCCCACACCCAATGTCTCCGTCGTGGATTTGGTGGTTCAGGTTTCCAAGAAGACCTTCGCTGAGGAGGTCAACGCGGCGTTCAGGGAGGCTGCTGACAATGAGTTGGCTGGTATTCTGGCGGTGTGCGACGAGCCTCTGGTGTCTGTTGACTTTAGATGCAGCGACGTGTCGTCGACTGTTGACTCGTCGTTGACCATGGTTATGGGAGATGACATGGTGAAGGTGATTGCATGGTACGATAACGAATGGGGTTACTCGCAAAGGGTGGTGGATTTGGCTGACATTGTTGCAAATAACTGGGAGTGAGCCTCTCGATCCTTTCATTCAATCGTTTAATTGTTACCATTTCTTTTCAAGTTATCTACATTTTTGTTGCAAATATATATATGAAATGTAATGTAATCAGAGATTGAAGTATTTGGAACAATGATTCTAATGCATAATAAGAGCATTCCCTGTAATGCTTTCACATAGAAGACATCTTTGTTTGTTAAAGCTCGATGGGAGGTTTGTCTTTGTCCAAAGGAAAGAAAGAAGTGGTCAGTATCAAGCTGAAAGTAGGAGCTATATATATCACCTGAAAATCCCGACTGTTATCCATGACGTATGTGTTAAAAATAAAGAAAGACACAGTTGCAACATTTATAAAACTTTTAAATTGTTAAATATTTCAATAATATGTTATTTTATAAAGGCATCATGTATACATGTATAAAACATGTACAAAAAATCTATGTTTTAGCTTTTATCAAGTTTTGAACGGATCGACATGCACACATGAAGATGATCATCTCTAGAATCCATCAATCTGTGAAAACTTTTGAATACCTAGACAATATTTCCAAAGGGGAATAATACCATTACAATTTCAATGTTTGGACAAAGAACAATGATTTCTTCGTCATCCAAAGCTCCAAAACCGGTAAATACCAAATACCTAACAAGTAAGTTTCTTATTTCATCACATCGATATAATCTAGTTTGTGTTTGTGTGATGTGTGGTTGTTGATTATGGAAATATAATGCAACATGTGGTATCAAAGCCAATTTATAACATCATACACACATAGTATGCATCACATTAACCATAATTTTGTCCCAAACTTTAATTGATTGGATTGATCAAATTAAAATAATGTAAAATGTGGAAAACCACATGATTGGTTTGGTTTTCATCAATCCTTTTGCAAGAGCCACTATAAGATCCCATACTACACACTATTATAACACCATACTACGTGGTTTTAATGGAAGTTTTCGAAGAAAACAAATTAAAATTTGGAATTTTCATGGTAGTTTTCGACCGGCAAACAAATAGACATTCTGGCATAGGACGCGGTTGGATCACCCTATGGGTATAACTCAACATGCAACTAGTTCACATAAGTAGTTTGTCATTACGGTTGGATTTTTTTCCCCCAAATGGTATCATAGGCTTTATTTCAACTTAAACTAATTTCAATGTTGTCACTATGGTGACATTCGTTTGAACCCAAATGCTAGTTGCATGACAATGATGTATGTGATCAATCATTGAGCCTAATCCACATAAACATCACATTTGTATCCAAAGGTGATGTCAAGTTGTAACGTCCCAAAAGGTCCGAGTAAAAATTTCATTTTAAATAAGTTAAAACTATTTATTCATTATCCCAAAATACGAACTTAATAAAAGTATTCTAAAAACATCGGAGTAAAATCATAAATAATCAATGTGGAATAAATTTATAGGGAATGCAGTGCGATCAAGTCGGACCCTTCATTTTGAAACAAGTAGAACCTGGAAATATTTTAAACATAAACTGTCATCACGATGCTTAGTGAATTCTCCAACATACCACATATCAAACATACATAACAACTCGAAACTAAATTGGGTCCATTTTAGTCCCTGAGTCTATTTCAACTCCTTCAGTATCTTTCAACCGGTACTGGATCTATTTCACCCCCTGAGTCTATTTCAACTCCTTCGGTGTCTTTCAATCGATATTGTGTCTATTTCAACTCCTTCGATATCTTTCAACCGGTATTGGGTCTATTTCACCCCTTGAGTCTATTTTAACTCCTTCGGTATCTTTCAACCTATACTGGGTCTATTTCATCCATACATGTAAGCATACAGTTATATCAGCAAGAGTCACAAGGATAACAAGCACATACAGGCATATCAACAAGTCTCACAAAGACAATTATCATCCTACAAACATAATACAGTGGGTCGGCATTGATGTCTTGACCTATGACCTGAACAATTCAATAGAAGCCCAACAGCTACCTCAGCAACAGAACATCAAACCCAAGCTTCCTAAAGTCAAACCAAAACAAATCATTAGCCAAATGCTCAATTCTACTCAAGTTTGACCAAAAGTCAAACTAGGCAAAAAGTCAACGGTAAAAGTCAAAGTTAAAATTGCCAATCAGCAACCCTTCACGTCGTCGCCTTCCTTTGCCACGCCGTGGGCACAAAATGCCAAAACAATCGCTAATCCCCTAGTAGCCACGCCAAGGCAACCTAAGATCTAAACTTTAAGTCTCAAAGGGACCCAAAATGTATCTTTCTCAACTTAATCCATGAAGTCTAAGTCTCTAACTTTCATATCTGAATCAACAAGATGTCTAGATGAATAAAGTTTCCAACTATATCCATAATAATTCCACAATCTTCCAAGAACTAAACTTTAATACACCAAAATGACCTATAGGACCAAGATAACGTGCATGGATAAAAGAGAAGGCAAAAGATCTTAACTTTCTTAGTCTATGGGGTCCAAGAAACATTCCAAACTAATCAAAAGATGTTAGAGTCCACTTAACTCCAATATTACTCATAAAATGGACCAAAAGTGCCAAAAACAACCCTAAGTGACGAGATCTAATGAACTAGATAGCAAAATTGGAACTTTATACTCACAATGGTCCAGAAATATAATGCATTTGATGGATCCAAACTTAAAGCATCATTCCTTGTAACCAAAAGAACCTTCTAGATCTTTAAGCTCCAACAAAATATCCAAACAAGGAGGGAGGAGAAAGGAGAAGCTCAAATCTTGAAGGTGGAGACTAGGGTTTCTCCTAAGGGGTTCCAGAGGTGATGGAGGCTGGTAAAATGCCCAAAAATGTGGAACATTATGCTTAAATACTGAAAACCCTAAGAATCATGGGCTTGGGCCCGACTGATCGCCACGTCCTGGGCTCCGATCCCCACGTTGTGGCTACGACTTTTCACCCAAATTCATTTCAGCTTCAAACCACCATAACTTCTTAGTTTCAACTTCGTTTTCGGTGATCTTTGTATCCAGGGGAAGGTATTGATGAGCCCCACACTTCTATCTAGTTAATATTGGCTTAACACATGTCGAACTAAAAACTGTATGGTTGGCAATTCTCGACACGACCCGCAACATGACACGAAATAAATGGGTTTGGGTCAAGTTTTTCAACCCGCTAACCCGTCAACCCGCCAACCCGCCAATCTGTTTATTAAACGGGTCATATATGGGTTTCTAAAAAATAAACGGGTTGACCCACCAACCCGTTTACAATTTTAATAAAAAAAAATATATTTTATTTTTAAATGTATTTGTGTATCAAGTATTAATATTTAATAAGTATTATATAATACTCCATCCGTCCCATAATTATTGTCCACTTTTGACTTTTGAAGTCTTTATTCGTCAACTTTGACCTTAAATATTTTTATTTGTGTTATATATTGTTTTATGAAACTTATAACAATGAAAATACATTTAAAATACAATCCATTCATATATTTTGTATCAAATAATATGTATCAAAAATAGAAATATTTTAGGTCAAAGTTGAAGAATAATGACTTCAAAAGTCAAAAGTGGACAATAAATAGGGGACGGAGGTAGTATATATACCATTGATTCATACACCACTTGAATTATCTATGTTTATATTAATGTTTAGTTTGAACATGTTTCTATGAATATTTTTAATTTTCATTTGGATGTTTAAGACTTAAGTGCCTAAAATTCGGATATGTTTGCATCAACCATAAAGAATTTAATCATGTTTAATTGTCAAGTTTATTTATGAAATCTAACCCACCAACCCATGAACTCGTATAAATAAATGGGTTGGCGGGTCATATATGGGTTTATGTTTCAAACCCGTCAACCCGTGACTTGTATATTTAAATGGGTTGTGTTTGGGTTGGCATATTTTGACTCGTCAACCCGCCAACCCGCGACACGCCAACCCGAACACGACACGATTGTCAGGCTTAAAAAACTGTAATCCATGCATGAAGTCTAACATATGACTTTTTCCATTTT
Organism: Lactuca saligna; assembly: GCF_052625555.1. Lineage (NCBI taxonomy): Eukaryota > Viridiplantae > Streptophyta > Magnoliopsida > Asterales > Asteraceae > Lactuca > Lactuca saligna. The sequence goes on along the minus strand of NC_136420.1, from coordinate 83,387,647 downwards.
ACCATTTGGCTCCAAAACACAAACCAAGAGTTTAGATCATATAACCAATATAATCTAATAGGCTCTAAACCTTATTCCCTTGAAGCCCAAAGCCTTTACTTGATCCATTTATTGCTTATAATCTCAAAATGATAAACTTCTCGAAATATGGTGTTATAAAAGTTAGTCGCATATTGTTGTATATTACTTGTTTCATTATGTTTGGTTGATGTTTATTCCCAACGTGAAACTAGTTTGTAAGCAATACATTATCACAAACTATTATTTAGGTATTGCTAACTAATAATCTTTAGATATACATGTTGCTATAATTTATCCCTTGTTGTATTTAGTCATTTTTATGCATGTTATTGATGTACATCCTCTTTAGTTACCGATGTATTGTTGGCTTTTTATTCAAAATAGTCCAATTTTAGTCTAAAATTTTAATGTAATTAAGAACAGAAGCAATTTTGTTTGAATAAACTAAAACCATTTTACACCCACCAATGATCATTTTGCAAGAACTTAGAAATATTAAGCATAATGAAAGCGAAAGAAAAAAGTGTAAAAACCTTTGAAGACTTTGGTTCCTTTTGGAAATTAGGAAGTTGATGAAGATGGATTTAAAACTCCAAATAGAAGTTCTTTATAATGTATCCAACAAACAAGCTTTGAACCACCAAAATATGTTAGTGAACACTTGTTATAAAGTTGTTCTTAAGCTTTAAGACTTATATCAAATAAGTGTTTAAAAAGAAGAAACGTTAGAGCCTTCATTTCTAGCATTAAATGGAAGAAAGAAGAAGAAAAGGAGAGCATGCAAAATCTAAATTTTGGCTGCCATTTTTTAAGAGAAAAATGAGTAAAACATCTATTCGAAACTTATCTCTTAAGCCTTTCTTTTATACCAACACTTAGTATAAAATGTGGACATAGAAGGATGGAGTTTTCTTACAAGCATGGAATGAGATAATAAACAAATCAAAATGCATGTCTAACACCATCATTTCATATAGATCAAAGGAGATAAAAATGAAATGATTTTTACTTTATTCAACTAGCTAGTTACATATGTTAATTTGATGGTTACTCAAAATGATCAAAAAGTTGTATATAACATTTAAATATATACCTTATGTATATTAAGCTAGTTATGTTCTCTTTATTATTATTTCCTAGAAATAATAATTCCCAAAATATTATTTTTCACAAAACTAATGTTTTTCGAATTAAATACAAGTATTGATATATTTATTAATAATCAAATTATACTAATAAATTATCAATTATTGGTAATTTACTATAAGGTGCGACTATATATGATTATATGTTACTAGTTTATAACCCGTAATAATCACGGTTATAAAATTAAAATAAACTTTCGTATTAAAAAATCAAAATTATTAATCAATTATTTTAAATAAATTATTACTTAAGATATATTTTTTTAGTTATATAAAATATAATCGTTGATTTAAATAAATACGTGGAGTTATATCATTTTATAATTTATATTAATTTTATTTTATTTTTTAATCTAATGTTATTAATTTAATATAATTAAAGGAATAAATTTTAAATTTTAAAATTTAAAATGAAGAATCAATTATTAATTATTAATTTAATAAAATTAGAGTGAGAAATTTAAAATTTGAAATTTGAAATGAATAATTAATACGTTGACAAGTAGCATGATAAATGATATATAATATTAATGCGGGGTTTTAATTGCATGATATTTGTCAATATGAGATTAAACTTATTCTTTTATTAGAATAGGGAGATTAGCAATATCATTAAACAAGGACTCATGGGCATACAAAATATTTCATGTATATGTTATTATAATCTATGATTTAATGTATTTAGTCACTTTTATGCACACATCTAATGTTTCTATAACCTAAGCAACCTTAACCGCAAACGAATGAATTGCGTGGATTTCTCGACACAAAGAAATCACATAAAGTTGAATCTTTGAATAAATTATGTAGATCACGAATGGGATATTATTATCTTGTTTCACTCGCTACTAGAATGGGAGCAATGAATCACATGTCATTCATGATTGTTAAAAAGGTCCATGTCGTTATTTGTTCGTAAAGCCATTCGAAACCTAGACAATAAACAAACACATATTTAGACTCAATGGAGAAACAATTCAAGGTTCCCGCTTATGAATCATACAAGACTTTCATATTGAATATGTTGATTACTAAATATGATGGTATGAGTGGTGTGTGTGAACACATCATGATGATAAAAAAACAGAAAACACGCTAAAAGGCATAAATATGTAGATAAACGAGGGCTTACTTAACATGTGTTTCAACTAACGGTGTAAAATTATTACTAACAAATGGGCATTATATTGTAGTGTGTTAGTACTTATAATTTGTACTTCATCTAAAATATCAATGATAAATTTACCAATTATCATGGTATTAATGGTTTCTTAGGTAATCTCTCTCCTAAAATATCTCCATTCACTCATTGTCCATTTTCTCTCTCTTCTTATGAGTCTTTTTGTTATCGTCTCCCTCTTCCACCACTATAAGTTTTCTATGATTGACCCTCATTAGATACACTTTCATTCCATGATACGCATCTTGCGTTACATACAAGGTACTCTTGATCATGGGCTCCAACTTCATATATCCTCATTAACAAATCTTAAAATTATTTTGATGTCAGATGAGGGATTATCCAATGACTCGTTGTTCCACATCTGGGAACTTGATCATGGACAACATAATGGTTTTTTCGAGCATTGGAAGATAATAAGTATACTTTTCCTTATTTTTTAGATCATTTTATGCATATTAAAACTTTTTGAGTATTCAAACTTGAAATATTTAAGTCTATTAAACTATTTAAATCCCATGTGATGTTTCATAAGAGTGAACTCTCAATTTCACGGATGTTGATACTTATGTTAATAAATTGAACAAAAGCTACTAAAGGGAGTATGAATTTTGCCACTAGCCAGATGAACTGATAAATATTGATCAATTCATTTTATATGACATTATTTGTCGTTTTTTTTTTTTTTTTTTAAACGTCCAATTTTAGTCTTTAGTGGTTCCATTTTGATGTTTTGTAGGATTATGTATTAATGGAAATCAAAGAACTAGGATGGAAGTAAGAAATTCATATTTTTCATATTTTGCGAAATATATAAAATGGAACGATCTCTAACCCTTGGGGGGGGGGGGGGGGGGGGGGGGGATCTAAGGTCACTTTCTAGGGTTAAAACATCATGGAGTCGCTCAAGAAACATCATTTGGTTCACATATAACTCCAAAGTTCATCTCATTCATCATAATCTTTCTTCACATGTCATTGAAGAATAAAACCATGATCAAGTCATTTTTGTTGGAGACCATGGAAAGGTTAATCACAACAAAATTGCTTGCATTGAGATTTTTATGTGGTTAGAATATAATTCTTTTGGAGTTACTTGGATTGGGAACATCCAATACTTGAATATGTGTAAAGTGTTGCAATCATACTGGTAATAGCATGTTTCATTATGGTTGCTCATAAAGTGCATTGCTTTAATTCGTAAGATAATGTATTGTATATCATTATTTTTGATAAACTCAATTTGAATACGAGTATAGACGAGTAACTGATGAAGCACACGCTATGCCTAATATTTGATGGCGTTTTTTGATAACACATCACCTTAATTACAAGACACTGGATCACAATACCATTGTATGTGCCAAAATCTAGTAGCGATGCTAGGGATATCATATATGATGTGTGCAAGGTTTAGTATCGGTATAATATTGTAAAATTAGATTTATGTATGTGACTATATACAAATACAATCAAAGGGAAAAACTATTTAATTCTCTGTGTGATAGTTGCAATAGTTCAATCTTTTTTTTTTTTTTTTTTTTGAGTCAGAATAGTTTTCATTTAGACATTGTACTTTGGTGACTTTTTCTTTTAAACTTATATACATGAAGCATGTTATATGACTACATACTCTTGATGGTTTGACTTACTTCTCCTGGTTAGTTGGTGGTTTCTTTTATTTTTTTATAGAGTCAACTGTTAATGTATATCACATCAATGCAACACAGTTCTTTATGTCTTTATATATGTTGAAGCCTTCCACTTTTCAGAATAATGTTTTTGGAAAGACAATCTTGCAATCCACATATATCTTACATAAACGACCTCAAACAAATTGGGAATAGAAGAGAAGGAAAAAGGTGTAATATTCTACAAACAAAACACATGTTAAGTAAGTAATATTGGCATAGCAATCAAATACATCATCATGATCATGTTAAGCAAAATATAAAAGTCATGTTTTAAATAAGTGTAGTGTCTAAACCTGAAGTTCAACATGTTTGCTTCAAAACTCAAAACTCAAAACTGCTCCCTCCCTCTAAATTTACTCCCTGCCAAAACAAACATCCATCAATACTCAGGACACTGTTTAAGAAATTCTTTGTAATCTTCATACTTCTTGTAGCATTGTTTTTTATGGGTATTCTAATATTCTGTTTCTAAATTCCTATTAACTAATACAACCTATGCAATTACACTAAATTTGGGATTTGATGTCATAACTCATAAGTATTTGGGATTTGATGTCATAACTCATAAGTATTTGATACTTACTTGATTGACAAAATTCATTTTGGTGTAAAAAAGGTATATAGCCAGAAATTATACTAAATTTGAGCAGATGTTTTATTTTCCTCAAGAAGGTCAAGAGTTTGAAGAGAACAACTTCTACTATGCAGAATGGCTAGTGATCATGATCCAACAATTTATATCCGAAGGATGTTTAGAAACTCAATACCATGTTTAGAGATATTCTTACATGATGAGGATAAGCAAGAAATTGAAAATCCTAACTTTAACAAATGGATTTGAAGACTAAAACATGAACATAAGACTTACCAGTTGATGAGCCAACCAAAGAGGAAATGCTGCATAATGGGAACTTTCTCCATGACCTCCACTTTATACATCTTAAGCAATCCACTGTTCACCTTCTTCCAATTCGGCACCCCACTAATATCATCCAACAATGGCGAGTGCTCTGCAAATGGCCCCTTTTTAACCTTCTTTACAAAGGCAATACAAGATAGATACATGTACTCCTTGGAAAAATTATCGAGTATATCACCATTATGGATTGATTTGGGCTTCATATACTTGTGATCAATCAACTGCGAAGACCCAAAAATGAAAGGCAAGAAGTGATAGTCATCAAGCCCCCACACCCCATGTGAACCAGCAGGCTCCAAAGAGTAAACCAGCTGCAAGGTTCGCATGAGTTCAAGGTACTTCACGAAAACCCTAGAAACAACAGCTGGGTAATCCTCTTCCTTGATGATTCCCAATCTCGCAAGACAATACAACCAGGCAGCAAAATTAGTCTCGTGTCCAGTTCCGTAGTCTATTCGGCTCGCATTCCCAAAACTATCGGTAAAATAAGGGGTTATCTCCACGGTGGCGGAATTGAGATCGGCGGGGAGGAATTGGAGCGTTAAGGAATCCGCATTTTCAGTCATACGGCTGTGCCAATCCCGATACGCGAGGTTACCGTATCGAGCAGACTGTTGGAGAGGAGGAATTTCATCTACAAATTGAAGTAGGGTTTGAAGGATGGAGATGATGGAGGTGATTGTGGGAGACATGTGACATGGATCAGAGATCTTGTGGCCGCGGATGGATTCTGAGAGGGCGACAACGAAGCCGAGGTAGTTTTTGGAAGTAGCAGAGTCACGGAAACGGCGGATATCGTCTTCTGAGTGAATGATTTTGGTCGGGGTTTGGAAGTGGTAGGGTGGAGAGACGACGGAGACCTTTTGGGCTTGAGGAACTGGTGTCAGTATAATGGTCTGTTGCGCGTTGTTGTTGGGAGGGAGGTTGATTGCGGGAGCGCGAATGGGGCGATAGACCGGCGGAGGAGAGGTTTCGGACCATGTTGGTGGTGGTGGGAAGGAGGTAGGGCCACCGCAGTTGACGCAGGCGCTGGTGTGGTCGTGGTGATGGTGGGGTTCTGGTGGCGGAAGCTGAGGCGGCGATTCGATGGATCCAGGAGTGTTGCCGGTTGTGCGATCGGTTTCCATGGTGATACGGGAAAGATCGGGACGAGAGAGCGGTTTTGTTTATGTTGGGCTGAGTGAAATGGAAACATGTGTCAATGGTGAAATATTGTAAATAACAATTCGGTTTTTGGCCTGAAAAAACATTTGAATATGATTTTTTTTCTGTTAGATTGTTTCTGTTTTTGGGTTTTAATGTAGAATTTTGTGAAATGATTTTAAATAATTGTACAAGGTTGTTTTATTTATACGTGAATAATCATAAACAATCAAAATTTTAATATCCAGCAGTATTTTAACTTCTACCATTATTTTCGTAAATTTATAAATTTTTCACAAAAATATTTTATTTTTTATGAAATGACTATTATGTTTCAGGCTCGGAACTATAATCACTACTTGTTACTACGTTCCTTAGCATCTTACACCTCCAGGTTGCCCACAACCTTTGTGTTCACTCCATCTTCAACCTCCAGCACGTACTCAGAGTTTCGGTTTCTCCATGATCTCAGGTAAATCGGCTACCGCAACAGCTACCATCCATTTCTTCCGGTATCTTCCCATATGTCCCTAATCTCAATTCTTTTCCCCACAATAATCTTCCAAGAATTCATATCCCCTTTGCACTCCACAATTCTATTAACCTCTTCATCCATTTAATTCCATATGTGTCTCTTTTATTTCATTCCTCCATTCTCCCACAGTAAAAGGGAGGCTGGTTTTGTCTCTGTACAAAGTGGTGAGTGACATGCTTCCTTTTGATTTTTTGTTCTTTTAGTCTCTCTTACTTATCTTATTTGAATTTCCTACGACATGGAACAATAAACACCGGCAGTGTCGATCACTAGCCAACGACTTTGAATTTTTCCTTAATCTTATCAATGTCGTTGAATGCTTTGAATGTTGAATTAAAGAGGAATAATCCTATCGTTTTGCTCTTGGTATGTATAATTACACATTTATCCTTTGCGCGAACGGTAATTTGATTTTAGTTCCAATTTAAAGGTTTATTATTTATTATTGCTTAGGGTTAATCCATGAGTCGGATATTGAAACCCAAAATCATTTGATGGAGTTGAAATTGTGTAAAACCTATAACACGTGTACATATTAACTTGTAAATATATAGTTAGTTGATAATATAGCTATAATTAGATTCATTTGTACACAGTCAGTTTGTAACAGAAAATGACAAACAAACCTTCCCCTCTACTTTCTCTTTCTGCTTTCTCTTGCTAACTATATTGGAATGGTATCAGAGCATTTGGGTTGATTGTTCGATCCAAAATTTTTCCAAATTCATGAATACGATTCCAACTATGGATCAAAACACTAGTTCTTCATCTAATTTTACAAATAATTCATCTTCTAATGTGAAAGGAGATGATCATATGTTCTGGGTACCAAATTTGCTGAATGGAAAATTAGAATTAAATCCAGTGGAAATTCTCAATTCAGTTAGCACTTGGAGTGAAGAAGACAGGATTCATCAATGGCAAATTAAAGAAACCTGAATCAGAAGGATATGAGCTTGATGAGTGGATAAGCAACGATTGTATGGTCAAATGGTGGCTTCTTAATGTAATTTCAAAAGAAATTGTTGGAGCATTCATCTTCGCAAACAACGTAAGAGAATTGTGGTTAGAACTTGAAGAACACTTTGGTGAAAGCAACAAGCCTCTCATATATTAACTTCAGACACAAATTGCATCGATTAATCAAGGTGATTCACCTCTTTCCAAGTATTACCTTCGTGTATATGTGGATCAACAAAGTCAATCTCATATTTCAATTCATCTGCGAGATTAATGCAAATCATTATGGGTCTAAATGATTCGTATGATGGTTTATGTAATCAAATCCTTGTTTTAGATCATTTACCTACTGTTTACAAGGCATATTCCATGGTATTAAGTGTTGAAAAACATAGGGAGATTCAAATGAATTTTTCAAATTCAACTGATATATCTGCTATGATAGCAAGATCATCGAATTATAATTTGAACACTGTAACATCTCAAATTTCAGAAGTATAATTTAAGGGCTTAAGTGTAAATTTGAAGCATGGACTCGACGAGTAGGATCACTTACTCACCGAGTCGGAGCGGGTTTGGGTCACGGATTAAGTGACCAACTCGCTGAGTCGGAAGCTAGACTCGACGAGTTGGTGCTGAAGAGGGAAAACCCTAATTCTGGGGGTTGTGCCTTATATAAAGAACATTATATTCCTCCCTCAGCCTCTTTACTTCCCTATTGAGTTCCAGAGTTTCTAGAAACGAGTGAGCTTTCATCATTTGAAAGAAAAGAACTTTGGAGGAGGGAATCTTTGAAAGGAACTTGAAGATCAAGAGGCTTGCTTCAAAGGAGAGGTGTAGATTCGAGATCTACTTTAGTTGTGCTCATTTTGGAGGTAATAAATTGTTACCTTCACTCTTTTGCATCTAGATCTATTCTTGTTATGAGATTTGGGATTTTTATGCCATGTTTAAGAACCATTTCGAGTTAGAGCCTAGATCTGAAGTTACTACTTCATATCTAAGTGTATTTTGGTCTAGAGAGTCATAAACTTTCAGTCTTGGGGGTGTAAGTGAAGCATGGTTGCCTTAAACCCTAGTTTGAAGTGTTTTGGGCCTAGAAATCCTTAGCTACACATAAAGTTTGCAACTTTACATGAGGAATAGGCTTTGGAAGAGTGGATCTATAGTTTGAAGTCCCTGCATGACTCAAAAAGCCTCTGAATGTATGAAGGACTGAATAAACTCGACAAGTCCTTCGAGTGGACTCAGCGAGTAGTATGAAGATGGAGATGATCTCAACGAGTTGGATGAACAACTCGGCGAGTCTGTTGAAGATTGCCTTGGACTCGGGGAGTATGTTCTTGGACTCGGTGAGTTAAGTCACGAAACCCCAAACCCTTCGAGTTAAGACTTGAATCAGTGAGTTGAGTGGAGACTCAGTGAGTTGGACAGGTCAGGACTCGGAAATCGGTAGACTCGGCGAGTCAGGGGATGACTCGGCGAGTCGAGTTGCGAATGAAAGGATCCTAAGTGTATGAACTCGGCGAGTTAATAGGCTAACTCGGCGAGTAGGGTCAACCTGGAGGGTTGACTTTGACCATGACTTTGACTTTGACCAAAGTGGACTTAGTTGACTGTGAAGGGCAGTTTGGGACTAAGTGTTATATTTGGTATTAGTAGATCGGGGAGTCATTGGAGTAGCAGTGCGGGAGTTGTCAGATAGCGGTCAGAAGGGTATCAACAAGAACTTCAGTAGTGCAAGTGATTTACCTTTTCGGTAGTGGTGGGTCTACGGCCATAATACCGGCCCACCAGTAGGAGTTGTATGTTAGATGATTGTCTTTGTGATATTCATCTAGGTTTGCTACTACCTAATATTTTATTTGCTACTATGATATGATGTTATGTGCTAGTGACAGTAGGGGTGATAGTCCCCAGAGTACCGGTCGGCAGGGCCGAAGGGGTAGTCATGCTCGGCCTGATATGTTATGTGCTAGTATGATATGATGTTATATGACAGTAACAGTAGAGGAGATAGTCCCCAAGATTTCCGGTCGATAGGGCCGAAGAGGGGTAGTCATACCCAGTCATACTAGATAGAATATGATTATGTGATACATGTTATGTGGTAGTAGTAGTAGAGGGGTGAAATAGTCTCCAGTATCCGGTTGAGAGGACCGAAGGGGAGGTCAGCACCCAGATATGCTAGCTAGTATCCGGTCGAGAGGACCGAAGGGGAGGCTAGCACCCAGATATGCTAGCCAGTGTCCGGTCGAGAGGGCCGAAGGGGAGGCCAGCACCCAGATATGCTAGCCAGTATCCGGTCGAGAGGATCGAATGGGTAGGTCGGGCACCCAGATATGTCTGACAGTATTTGTATGTTATATGATTGGATGGTATATGGTACGTTGGGGGAAATCACTAAGCTTTGTGCTTACGGTTTTCAGTTTTGGTTTCAGGTACTCAGTTTTCAAAAGAGGAGCTCGGGAAGATTGCAGTGCACACACCATAGCCAGCCAGCCTGGGGATGTTTTACTCTGATAATAAGTTCATGTTTGAAATTAATACTATGAAATTATGTTATGACTTACGATACGGTGTTTATAAATGTGGTTTAGTAATGTTTTAAAATAAATTTTTTATCGTGAAATTTGGGTCGTTACAAACACCAAGAAATCATTCCAGGCTAAGTCAAGAAACGATTCAAAAGGAAAGAATAACAATGGTCGTTACTGTGATCATTGTAAAATTATTGGTCATTCAAAGGATACTTGTTTCAAGATTCATGGGTATCCAGACTGGTACAAGGAACTTAAGGAGAAAAATAAGTCAACTATAAATTGTGCACATATGGTGAATATACATCAAAGTGAAAGTTCTTTTCAGATAATTCAGAAGAGAAGAACACAAATGAGAAATCCATGGAAGATCTACTTCAACAATTTACTCAATTCATGAAGTTAAATCAGAAGATCGATGGTCATTCTGCGAACATGACTCATTTTACGGATTTCGAAGGTATAAACCTTTCACTTCTAAACACTTGGATTATTGACACTAGAGCTACAACTCATATGTGTTCTAACATTTCTTCTATAAACAATCTTTCTCCTGTTTCCAAATATACCCCTATATTTTTACTGGGTAACTCCATAAAAGTAGTAACTCATACTGGTTTTATTGTTTTAAATTCTAGAATAATTCTTAACAATGTATTACATGTTCCTGAATTCACATGTAATCTTATTTTTGTTAAGAGGCTTGCTGAATCTACAAAAATTATCTTCAAATTCTACTCAACACATTGTGTTTTGCATGACCTTGAAACTAAGAAAATCCTTGATTATGGAAGAATCAATGGAAATCTCTACGTTCTTGATAATCAAAGTTTTTTTTTTCTGTTTTATTTGTTTCACATCGTTATCCTTGTAATCCTAGTAAACCAACACATTTGTGTAATGTTGTTCAGACATGTACTAAGGATTCTTTTTCTATGTGGCATAACATATTAGGTCACTGTTGTGAATCTACTTTATATCATCTAAAATTTATTCATCATAGAATTGACAATTTGCCATGTATTCCATGTCATGAAGCTAAACAAAAAAGGCTATCATTTCCAAATAATGAATTTTCTACTTCAAATATATTTGATCTTATTCATGTTGATTTGTGGGGCCTATATAGATTAAAGACTATTACAGGATCATCCTATTTCTTGACAATTCTTGAAGATTTTTCAAGGTCCACATGGACTTTTCTTTTAAGTGATAAAACCCAAGGGATACAATCAAATCTATGGAATTGATTATTGTGACATCCCCAAAATCACGGCCAGAAAAGACCGATTTTGTTTATACTTTATGAAAATCAGAGTACTTCATTTTATAAAAAGGTTGCGGAATTTGTTCCCAGAAAAACTTTATTAAAACATTTTCGAAGAAACGTATTTTTATTCATCTTAAAACGTTTGGGATGTCATCGTTAATACAGAAACATAAGCATAAACAGAACTTACAATTATTTACACTAGTGATCTACATCTCTTTAAATCTCTCAGTGTAATGTCACTTCATATCGCCACCTGTGATGTAAATAAACTGAGTGGGTCAGGTTGGGAAACCTGGTGAGTACATAGGGTTTTCAACCCACAATAATATAATTGTTATGTTCAATCAGCAAACAATTAACCCAATTACCCATCCCCGTTATCTTCTTCACTCCTAAGAGTCATCTATCCTACATTCGTTTATTCCAGAGTCCCTTACTTCCAGGGTTATAGGACTGGCACTAAATCCATAGCTGCCGATGTTCGTTCATAAAGCACTAATTCCATAGCTACTATAGTCTATTCATCGGGTACTAAATCCATAGCTACCAGTCTTTATCTAATAGGTACTAAGTCCATAGCTACCAATTCCCAACAGGTACTAAATCCATAACTACCAACGTCTAACAGGTACTAAGTCCATAGATACCGGTGTTTGTCCCATAGGCACTAAGTCTATAGCTTCCAATGTATACTCACGTCATCTTCTATCTCTCATCATTCATCTACCCATCATCATACCCAACATATTCGTATATATAAAATACGTATACAGTTTAAATCCTTTAAAACATGTATAAAACGTTCATCCAACATAGACAGCAAGTATTCAGATAATATGCAGACATAGCACGTAGTTTATATAAAATACTTCATATCTATGTGTAAGATGAAAGGGACTATGCACTCACTTGATAGGTGGTGAATCAACACTCGGACAGCGCTTCGATACTCTCAACACAATTTCCTTCGATAAAACCTAGTATCAATACCACTAAGGTTTAGTCTAACGATAACCGCGACAAACTAATAGTCTGACTATTATTATTATATAAGCGTTAAATAACACTCAATATAACTCATAATAATAGCCCAAATACTCATTATAAGTTCCTAATAATGTTACTATATTAAAACATAATCTATACTAAAGATAGCGTAGGCATAGTTCACTTACAGCGAGTTTTTCTCGAAAAACCGGGCTTTGCTGGAGCAGCGTTTCCGAGCCGAAAGACCCTTTTTCTCGGGACTCCGGGAGCCTCGGGGCTTCCTTCGGGTGCTAGGGGTTTACCTAGGCTTTTAGGGGGGTTAGGGGGCTAAAGAGAGAGTATAGAGAGAGAAAGAAGAAGGTTGAAGGTGTGAGAATGAATGGAACCCGGCACCTCTATTTATAGGGGTGCTGACTGGCCTACTCGCCGAGTAGGGGGGACCTACTCGCCGAGTTGGTCCATGTGGTGGCCTTATGGTGGTGCCACGTGTCCAATTCTGGTGGTGCCACGTCACCCCCTATCGCGTATCAGCCTTCAAACTTAGAAAAATCATAACTTTCGCATACGAGCTCCGTTTTCGACGTTCTTTATATCCACGCGTAGGTAAAATCAAGATCTACAACTTTCGTTTAGAATCCGTCATCTAATTCTCGACCGATCTCAAATTTAACAGTAGGAGGCGTTTAGACTGTTAAATGACCGCGAAGAGTTCATAACTCCTTCATCCGGACTCTGTTTTCGTCTGTCTTTTTACCGTTGAGTTCCTATTAATGAGACCTTCAACTCTCATTTAGTTCGCGTAAGCCAAAAACCGCTCGAACTAAAATTTGAGTTTCGGGTCGTGCACTGCTAAGCCGAATCTTAGAAAAATCATAACTTCTTCATACGAAGTCAGATTTGGGCGTTCTTTTTATTGATGTTCTTAGTTTAACATATTCTACGACTTTTATTTAGATTTCTAAGGCTAAAAAGTCTTCTATCGTAAATTCACTATTTACGTCTCCCGGTGCCGTGCCGGTTTTGCCGTAAAACTTCGGCGGGCCATAACTTCTTCGTTATAGCTCGGATTTCGGCGTTCTTTATATGTACGGAAAGCTTGTGTCATATTCTACAACTTGGTTAAGATTATTTATTCTAAATAATCTTTTGTCGAAAAGTCATTTTTGAACCCTATTGCCTTTAAATTGAGTAGGCCGGATCTGCGGGCGTTACAATTATCTCCCCCTTAGGATGATTACGTCCCGGAATCATCAATGAAACAGGGTTCGTATAATGACTCTATACGTCATCTCTTCATCCTAGGTAAAAATTATAACTTCTTTATTCCTTCAAGTCTATCTCTTAGACTTATTGACTGTAAGCAGTACTTAATCGTGCACCTGCTCTCTACCCCAGGTTAGACTCCAAATTATGATCTATCATCATGTGTTGCATTTTTAGACTTAGGTCTCTTAGAGTTAAATTCTAAAACAGACTAGGCCTTCCTTCATGTTCTATTGTGATATAATCACACCTTAACATGTAGCATTTCTAGCCACTAACTTCTTCAACAACGAGCGCGATACTTCTATTGATTGCTCTGATTTTAATCGTTTGGTTTAAGTCGGACTCTATATCAAACTTGGTTCTCTGAACCACGTAACCTACTCATCATAGTCGGACTCAATGTGATATGACCACTAGGGTCGGGATAACAACAATCTTCTTAGTCATTACCGAAACAATGGTAACGACATACTTGAATAAAACGAAATCAATTACTGGCTTCTTGGTAACCTTGTGACTTTCCCTGATCCAAGTGTGAGTCCTATGCTTCCAGTAGTATAGGCCTCTACTACCTTTCACACCTACTCATACTCATCCCAAGTATCGTCTCGCAGTTTCCCAAGTCACCATGCAGCAAATCACACAACAATTTCACACACCAGATATCAAAACGAAGATTTCATTATTTCTAGAAACTATTACATAGGTGTTCAAGTTCACCCTAGACTATGCCTCTACTAGGCTACATCGTACGAAACTATGGCTACTGCATAATCCGATCTTCGGGTAAGAAGTCCTCATTCTTGATTCCTTGCATGGTTCTCTGCCTCGTCAAGGATCATGTGAAATGCCCTCGGCCTTGGTGGCGTTTCTGGTCTTGCTGCTTTATTGTTCCTTGGGCAGTCTCTGGACATGTGCCCCTTGCCTCCACATCCGTAGCATACTTTGTCATTATGCGTGCAGTCTTTGGAATAGTGACCAGTCCTCCCACACTTGTAACAAGTCACTTCTTCGTTGCACTTTCCACCATGCTTCTTCTTGCATCTATCACACCATCTTGCTTCACCTCCATCTGCTCCTCCAAGCTTTGAGAATTTGCTTTCCTTGTTCGTCCTCGAAGATCCTTCAAACTTCCGCTTCTCTCCTGCCTTATCTTTTTCTAGACCCTTTTCTCTTATCTGGGCCTCTACGTTCTTAGCTGCCCTAACAGCTGCTTTCAAAGTAGTTGCCATTTTGACCATTGGGCCAAAGTCAGTGGGCAGTCCGTTAGCAAACCTATCAATCTTGGAGAGTTCAGTAGGCACCAAGTAGGGGAATAGCTTCATCCTTTCGGTGAACGCGGTGGCATACTCATCAACACTCATCTTCCCTTTCTTCAGGTTCTGAAACTCGTTGTTTAGGTCTATCAGATCTATCTCCGAGCAGTATTGCATTTTCAACTGTTCCAAAAACTCTTCCCACGACATCCTTAAGGCTTCTCCTCGTGGAATCGTATCTGCCAATAGCTTCCACCAGCTCAAGACTCCAGTTTTAAGCTGTCTTACTGCGAAGACAGTCTTATGTTTCTCGTTACAGCTGCAGCTCTCAAACACCATCTCCATCTCAGAGATCCAATCCATAATCTCAACCGGCTTCGGGCTTCCTAAGAGGCTTGGTGGTTTCGCACCCAAGAAATTCTTGTACATCCGCCTATCCTTGTTGTTTCTCCCTTCTGGGCCATCCCTTTGCTCACCTTGAGTCCCTACTCGACTCACTTGGCGGCTGTAGTTCCCTTCCTCAGATTGCTCGGGAACTGGCTCCGTCGGTTCAACATGTACGGTAGGTTCGTCCCTATTCAACATCTGTCTCATTTCTTCCCTTTGTTCAGCTAACATAGCCCGAATCATGGCTTGAACTCCAGCCATGGTGACTGGCTCAGGCGCAACTTCTTCAACAACAGGTATTTGTTGAACCACTGGGGGTTGGTTCCTGTTCCCATTTGCGTTTACGTTTCCACTACGGGTTCTTGCCATCTTGATCTATACACCGAATAAGGTGAATCTAGATCTTTACTTAGGATTGATGGTTAAATCATCCTTATCACTCCGAAACGTTTATATGCTAGTTCTAATATCGTAGTCGTACGTTTAGAATCCTAAACACATAAGGTTTCCAGATCCGGTCGACAACAGACCATAGATCCGAACAACTAACACCATATCAGGCACAAGTATTTAGCACATAAAAGCATTTTAGGCACAATTCCTAAAATAATCTAGTGCTCACACCTCACAATCATCGCTTAGCATTCTAAGTTTAAGTCTAGAAATAAATCCGTATTCCTAGTTCGCTTAAACTAATGCTCTGATACCAACTGTGACATCCCCAAAATCACGGCCAGAAAAGACCGATTTTGTTTATGCTATATGAAAATCAGAGTACTTCATTTTATAAAAAGGTTGCGGAATTTGTTCCCAGAAAAACACGATAAATACGTTATTAAAACATTTTCGAAGAAACGTATTTTTATTCATCTTAAAACGTTTGGGATGTCATCGTTAATACAGAAACATAAGCATAAACAGAACTTACAATTATTTACACTAGTGATCTATATCTCTTTAAATCTCTCAGTGTAATGTCACTTCATATCGCCACCTGTGATGTAAATAAAGTGAGTGGGTCAGGTTGGGAAACCTGGTGAGTACATAGGGTTTTCAACCCACAATAATATAATTGTTATGTTCAATCAGCAAACAATTAACCCAATTACCCATCCCCGTTATCTTCTTTACTCCTAAGAGTCATCTATCCTGCATTCGTTTATTCCAGAGTCCCTTACTTCCAGGGTTATAGGACTGGCACTAAATCCATAGCTGCCGATGTTCGTTCATAAAGCACTAATTCCATAGCTGCTAAAGTCTATTCATCGGGTACTAAATCCATAGCTACCAGTCTTTATCTAATAGGTACTAAGTCCATAGCTACCAATTCCCAACAGGTACTAAATCCATAGCTACCAACGTCTAACAGGTACTAAGTCCATAGATATCGGTGTTTGTCCCATAGGCACTAAGTCTATAGCTGCCAATGTATACTCACATTATCTTCTATCTCTCATCATTCATCTACCCATCATCATACCCAACATATTCGTATATATAAAATACGTATACAGTTTAAATCCTTTAAAACATGTATAAAACGTTCATCCAACATAGACAGCAAGTATTCAGATAATATGCAGACATAGCACGTAGTTTATATAAAATACTTCATATCTATGTGTAAGATGAAAGGGACTATGCACTCACTTGATAGGTGGTGACTCAACACTCGGACAGCGCTGCGATACTCTCAACACAATTTCCTTCGATAAAACCTAGTATCAATACCACTAAGGTTTAGTCTAACGATAACCGCGAAAAACTAATAGTCTGACTATTATTATTATTATATAAGCGTTAAATAACACTCAATATAACTCATAATAATAGCCCAAATACTCATTATAAGTTCCAAATAATGTTACTATATTAAAACATAAGCTATACTAAAGATAGCGTAGGCATAATTCACTTACAACGGGTTTTTCTCGAAAAACCGGGCTTCGCTGGAGCAGCGTTTCCAAGCCGAAAGACCCTTTTTCTCGGGACTCCGGGAGCCTCGGGGCTTCCTTCGGGTGCTAGGGGTTTACCTAGGCTTTTAGGGGGGTTAGGGGCTAGAGAGAGAGTATAGAGAGAGAAAGAAGAAGGTTGAAGGTGTGAGAATGAATGGAACCCGGCACCTCTATTTATAGGGGTGCTGACTGGCCTACTCGCCGAGTAGGGGGGACCTACTCGCCGAGTTGGTCCATGTGGTGGCCTTATGGTGGTGCCACGTGTCCAATTCTGGTGGTGCCACGTCACCCCCTATCGCGTATCAGCCTTCAAACTTAGAAAAATCATAACTTTCGCATACGAGCTCCGTTTTCGACGTTCTTTATATCCACGCGTAGGTAAAATCAAGATCTACAACTTTCGTTTAGAATCCGTCAGCTAATTCTCGACCGATCTCAAATTTAACAGTAGGAGGCGTTTAGACTGTTAAATGACCGCGAAGAGTTCATAACTCCTTCATCCGGACTCCGTTTTCGTCTGTCTTTTTACCGTTGAGTTCCTATTAATGAGACCTTCAACTCTCATTTAGGTCGCGTAAGTCAAAAACCGCTCGAACTAAAATTCGAGTTTCGGGCCGTGCACTGCTAAGCCGAATCTTAGAAAAATCATAACTTCTTCATACGAAGTCAGATTTGGGCGTTCTTTTTATTGATGTTCTTAGTTTAACATATTCTACGACTTTGTTTAGATTTATAAGGCTAAAAAGTCTTCTATCGTAAATTCACTATTTACGTCTCCCGGTGCCGTGCCGATTTTGCCGTAAAACTTCGGCGGGCCATAACTTCTTCGTTATAGCTCGGATTTCGGCGTTCTTTATATGTACGGAAAGCTTGTGTCATATTCTACAACTTGGTTAAGATTATTTATTCTAAATAATCTTTTGTCGAAAAGTCATTTTTGAACCCTATTGCCTCTAAATTGACTAGCCCGGATCTGCGGGCGTTACAATTATGTAGATAGTTTCTCTCCTGTGGCAAAGTTGGTAACAGTAAGAATACTTCTTGCTTTATCTACTTCAAATAATTGGTTTCTACACCAATTAGACATTAATAATACTTTTTTGCATGGATCTCTTGACGGAGAAGTATACTTACTTCCACCACAGGGTTATGAAAAAGCCAAAAAGGGTGAAGTGTGTAAACTAAATACGTCATTGTATGGCTTGAAGCAGGCAAGTAGGCAATGACATATAGAGTTTTGTAATAAACTCTTGAGTTTTGGCTTCAAACAATCCTCACATGACCATTTTTTATTCACAAAAGGAGAAGGAAATTGTTTTTTGGCATTATTGGTTTATGTGGATGATGTGCTAATCACAGGACCAGATACAGATCTTATTAAAGAAGTCAAATCTTACTTGCACAATATCTTCACAATCAAAGATATTGGTGATGTAACCTATTTTATGGGAATTGAATTATTAAAAATAGAGAAGGACTTATATGTAAATCAAAGAAAGTATGTTCATAGGTAGGACTTACAGGGGCAAAACCGTCATCAAGTCCAATCATTAAAAATATGTAATTATGCACAGATGAGGGGCAATTACTACAGAATCCAGAAAGATACAGGAAATTAGTTGGAAAACTACTTTATCTCAACTTTACAAGGCTAGACATCAGTTATGCATTTCAACAATTAAGTCAATATTTGCATAAACCAACTAAAATACATTGGAAGGCTGACATACAAGTCTTGAAGTATTTAAAAATATCTCCATCAAAGGGGTTATTCTTTGATAAAAATTCTTCAAATTTGGAAATAATTGCATACAGTGATGTCGATTGGTCAACATGCAAAGATACAAGAAGATCCTTAACAAGATATTGCATATTCATTGGTTCATCCTTGATATCATGGAAAGCGAAGAAGCAAAAGACAGTGTCAAGATTGTCATGTGAAGTAGAATATAGAAGTTTGGCTGCAACTATATGTGAATTACTATGGATTAGCTACATCATTAGAGATTTGAAGATTAAAGTCAAGATTCATGTATCGTTATGGTATGACAACAAAGCAGTTGTACATATCACACAAAATCCATTCTTTCAGGAAAGAACCAAACATTTGGATATCGACTGTCACTTAGTAAGAGATCAGTACAAGGAAGGATTTGTTGTTCCTAAATACATTCCAACCAAACAACAAATTGTGGATATGTTTACAAAAGGATTGTATGGACCATAGTTTCAAACTTTAATGTCCAAGTTAAACTTACAAGATATTCATCAAGGAAGTTTAACTTGAGGGGAGGATGTAAAATCTATAACATGTGTACATATTAACTTGTAAATAGTTAATTGATAATATAGTTATAAGTAGATTCATTTGTACACAGTGAGTTTGAAACAGAAAATGAAAAACAAACATTTCCATCTACTTTCTCTCACTAACTATCTTGGAAAATTATGAAACCAAGAAAGACAAAATTTTGGTTCACGGGACTTATTGGATCCATGGAATGTAAGTTCTTTGTCAATACATCTATTTGTTTTTTTAACAACATTGGTTTCTTTGTTGCAGTGAATTACTGAATTTGAATGAAGTATAATTCTCACAAAAGTTATTGGACTAATTTGTTATATTCTATAGGGCTCTGTAATTTGTACGGTCAATAATTTTTGTAATTTAACTTTGAAGTCATATTGCCTTCTTGTCCTACATCATTTAATCGATTTTTAGCTTTCATCTTTATAGAAAATTTGATTTCTTTATAGTTTGCATTTTAATGAGCAGGAAATGCAAGTGAGAAAGGAAAAAAAAAGGTCTAAGTATTTATGATGGTTCTTAAAGGGGATGAAGGTAAGCGGAACACATGAACATAAGTATTGGACAAACAACGGCATGAAACCAACTCCTAATGAGCCCAATTGGATCAACCTCTTCAATAAATTATTTCCTTTACTCGAGTGCACACTTTATCAGCACAGTCAATCATTTGAATTCCACGTAATATACAATAAGAAAAAAGGTAGCATAAAACATCACGTAATATAAAATAAGAAAACAAACAAACAAACAAAAACTGCAATTTCATTAGACATAACAAAGTGACAAATAGACTATAGAATATTTTATTTCACAAATCTGTCTTCAATAACTTCATTGTTGAAAAACATAATTGTCATCTAATTGTATTTTGAAAAAAAATGTTAATAGAACCTTACAATCAAAATATTCCAACTATAAACCTGATTTCAAGTTTCAATAACAAATAATCATTGATTATTAACCCTAAGTCCCTAACTAAATAACATACTTGCTAAGTTCTAATTTTTCAAGTTTCAACATAATGTCAAATAAATAATGAGAATTTATAATAGCCTAACAATAAATAATAGGAATAAGATTGAGTTAACTTACTTGCTTCATTGTGCAATGTGACTATGTGAGCCTGAAACCCATTGGTCGGAGATGGTCGTCAGACGTCATCAGCAAGCGACAATAGTGAATTACGGGACTTAGAGAAGGCAAAAGAGAAGGGGATGATCGATTAGCCTTCTGTTTTCATTTTTTTTTATCAAATGGGTACAAGATTTGGACATTAAACTATTTTTTATTTCATTAAAAGATTAAGCTTAAACATTTTGGGTTATTTTATAAGAGTTGACTATTAAATTTGGACTTCAAATGTTTGGATTTATAATATAAGATAACACATATTTTTACCGGGATAGCACCGCAATATAAAGAAAAATACTAAAAATAAGAAGCTTCTAGATGAAATTTGAGGGGTCACACGGGCTACCATGATCACCCATATGAATCTGCCCCTGGTTTAATAATTCCTTAATATTGTAAGAGAAAGCTAAGGAACAATTTATGATGATTAGGGGTGTAAGTGAGCCGAGCTACTCGTGAGCTACTCGGGATCGACTCGTTAAAAGCTCGACTCGAGATCAAATTAAACGAGCCCGAGCCGAGCTCGAGCCTAAATATGAGGCTCGTTTATTAAATGAGCTAGAGCCGAGCTTCAATTAATGGGCTCGCGAGCCTAAACGAGCTTAAACGAGCCTCTATATATATATATATATATATATATATATATATATATATATAGATATATATATATACACACACACACACACACACACACACACACACACATATATATATATATATATATATATATATATATATATATATATATGCACACACACATAGAGGCTCGTTTAGGCTCGATTACGCTCGCGAGCCCACTAAATTATTCATGAGCCGAGCTCGAGCTTCATTTTAAGGCTCGAATCGAGCTCGAGCTTCCTCAAATTAAACGAACCGAGCTCGAGCTTTGTCAGGCTCGGGCTCGGCTCGGCTCGTTTACACCCCTAATGATGATTAATCCCTTCATAGTCGAAGCACGATTAAGCATCGAAAAGTTACAAGATGCTTGTAATCACGATTATAGAGTATCTTCCATAATCATAATTTTTCTCCTTCCAATTAGACAAATCCACATAATCACAATTCACAATCTAGCATGCGTTTTATGATATAATCTTGTTCAAAAATTATTCATGTAACATTTCGTTTAGTTACTTTGCATTTATCATTACAAATAATTATATTAAAATCAATGTAATACAGAAAAGTTAAATCGGTAAATAAATAAAATAACTTTTATATATTCAATCTAAAGCATTGGATTTTGTAATCAAGTGGTATATGACAAAAACAAGTTCACTGCAAATAGATTACAAAATTATAATCCAAATCCACATCATCATCTCACACGTTATAACAAACACTAGTATGATGGATTTCAACATTTTCATCTTTCCATATTTTTAATCTAAACTTGAACCCAATAACATTCATTTTGCTCGGCAAAAACTACATTACGTATAATATAACATCATTGGATATACATGAGGTACTACAATTTTCACAATATTGAAAAATAATATGTTGGACATCCGACTTAAAATATAATTTATCAACCATCATAACTGAATAAACCATATAAAGAAAATAAGTGTAATATATCTTTTGAATAATTTGGATTATAAAAGTTAAAGTCGGATTTGATTTCTCCATAACATGAATAATTGTGCATACATTTTGAGCAAAGCTAAGTCGTATGAAAGAGGGAAAATCATTTTCGTTCCCTAAACAAATGTTGATATAATGACTTGTACTTGATGCATGAAAAGTTATACATGACTTTAAAATCCAATTAAAACCCATAGCAAAAATACAGTATCCGATAAATAAAAACATGAAATTTATGATGCAGCAGAGAGTTGTTTCAGTTTGGCTTGCAACACCATTCCTGCCTCATCCGCTATGTTTTTCTTCTTGCTTGCAACCTTCATAAATAAATAATCATAATCACAAATGACAAAACAACAACTTATTTTACTCTTATGACCAATATAGGCAATTACAAGTTTTTGGTTTACACATTGTTGTTGCCTATTACTCTTAGTTTAGAAATGCAAAAACACGAGATTTATTGAGAGAAAACATACCTCTAAAAGTTGGTCATAATTTGATTTCAGCAGGTTGATTTTACGTTCACAATAATCCTTCCCTTCTTCCATTGTTTTCTATTCACAAACATACACAAACAAATAAAGATAAAGAGAGAAAATGTTATATTGAGAAATGATAACACAAAAAGATGTTTTATGCAGTCTATCTCTATTAACATAAAGAGAAGAGAGATTCAAATTAGAGGTTATTTTCCATCAAAGGTGAGCATGTTGGATTGGAAAGACAAAAAAAACAAATTCCAAAGATAAGATTTTTTGTATTACCGATATTACCCTGATAAAATTACACAAAATACCATTTTTGATGGTTGTGTAAAATCCTAGTTTGAACCATGAACAAGCTTTTGCATTTACAAATACCATCCAACTTTACATTTTGAAAAGGGCAAAAATGTAAGCATTATATTTATTATCTTCTTCCTCGGCTTTCTTCTTCAAATTCAAATATTCAAAATCAATCTAGATGCTGCTTCTATAGATTATATCTATTTTCACAAATATTGCAAGTTGTAGTTTTGATTACAAAAAGTCATGTAAAGTTTTAGGTTTTCTATTTTTCTTGCTCATTCGTTCTCGGATTGGAGATGTGAGTCTTTGTAGCCTGGATTCGATCCCAAAACTAGAAGCGTGAAGCATAGACATATAAAATTGGAATCCCTCTCTTCTCAATCAGAGTAAAAATGTTTCCAAATAGAACATCAAAATCTACATTAAACCCTAGAGCAATTGCTACTAATATGAATATTATTGGCGTTCTACTTGCAAAACCAAACCACGATACGAACCTCAATGAAATATCCAGTACCAACGTCAACGAGAACTTTTTCAGCGTCATCGAGGGTGCCAGGAACATAGAGGGAAGCTGTTAAAGGAACCAACATTTTCTTTCCTGTAACATGGAGAACGAATTAAGAACACTGAACTAACGAAACTTCACAAAGAGAAAGATGTGCGTATAGGGTGATATGAAGACCTTGAGGTCGGATGGAGAGATCTTGAAGAGCTATGGAAGCGAGATCGAGACGAGTAGTGGCGGTACGGATGTTAGTGAGGCTGTCTTGAAGAAGATTGACTTCTAGATCGGTCTGTTCTTTGATTGCTTTCAGCTGTTCGACGCTCATCTTCTCCAACTCCGGTATCCTCCCTGCGACTGCTCCTCCTCCTCCTCCTCTCGACGCCATATTTTATGTTTTCTCCAAAACCCTCTTTCTAATCAAAGCCAAATATTTTCTACAAAAACCCTCTTACAATAGACACAATTTTTGTGACACTGCTACTTTGATCGATGAAAAAATTGTGTTGTAGATTTTATTAGGGCTAAAACGTAAACTTCACAATGGCCCGGCTAATATCTGATTTAACTATATTACCTTTATTTATTTATTTATTTATTATTATTATTATTATTTTTTTTTTGAATGCCAAGTAGTTGTTAGAAGAGTATCCAAGTTAGTAATTTGTCTACCGAGAACTCTAATCTTAATCTTAAATATTACTAAAAGAGAAACTTTATGATATCATCTTAAATAATCTGGACCATTGATTGTATTTCAATCTTATTTTTTCCACCCTTAGATCAAATTGCTGACATCATCTTCCCCATATGGAATGTATTTAATTCCAATAAATGATTTTCAATCATCAATCAATAACTTACATTCGTTGAAATGGAATGTATTTAATTCCAATAAAAACTTTCCATATTTTACATCTTGAATTTTCAGTTATGAAGATTTTAATATGATCAATTTTAAAAATATATTACTAACAAATCATTTCAAATAAGGCCTTAATATCAACCATTAATATAAATCCATTTATATTAGTAAACCAGTAATATAAAATCTTTTTTTATTAGGAAATCATTTATACCGAAAAATCATATTCAAATCATCACATACATATACGATTCATCATTAAATCCGCGACTCACATTTATTTTCAATCGTTTCTTTTCTTCAAACATTCTCATACAACTTCGTTAATATTACTTATAACTTCCATCATCATTTTCTGCTATCAACATTCGCTCTTGTGTGTTATTATGCAATGAACGTCTAATTAAAATGCGTATAAATATATAAATATTATAACTATATAAGACGAGGAAAATCGTTCAACTAATAAAACAAAAAAATGATGCCTACAAAGAGATCTTTCAATGATTATATATATTTATCGTTTTCAATGTATTTTCTACATATTTCAATAATACCAATAACCATATATTTTTTTAATAATCATTATACAATATCTATAAACGATTATATGTTTTTTTTTTTTTATGTATTTCCCGCGTTTAACGCGGGCTATAATCTAGTAGTCTTTACATAGTTTAGTCTCATATTGGTTTTTATTTTTTAAATAATCTCTATTTTTATCAAGCTCTATCCAATCATTATTATTTGTTGTTGCAGGTTTTTTTGTTCTGAAAAATCATTATCTTTTTTTTTGTTCTTAAGGACTTATTTCTTATTGAAAAAAGAAATATATCAAAATTTATAATATTTTATTCATTATAAATGTACATTTATATCGATATTTTAGGTACTTCTTTACAACGAAAGATTACATGACATTTTGTATATGTACACATGAATTTTGGCTTAATAAGTGTAGCTTGTGGGTTGGCTTAATAAGTGTAGCTTGTGGGTTATATGGTGAGTGAAAAATGTGTCCAAGTGGATTCATCAAAGGTTCGATATCTTGAAGAACAAAAGAAAACTTTTTCAATAATGAATGGAGTTGTTATGTAATGCATTCTTCGTATTTTTATGAGGTAAAACTCAAAATCTTTGCTGACCATGAGTGCTTAAACATGTTTTGACCAAAAAGATTTAAATTTAAGGATGATATTGTAATGTTGCATAATATATGTGAACCTTATATATTTATTCACATTGTGTGTGAGCCTTATGTATTTATTCACATTGTGAATACCAACCACTGCAATTTTGAAAGAAAAACATTATTCTAAATATATTGGTATAGATGTCTCAAAAGGTTATATTTGATATGTTCAGTTTTGAATTTGATATTATGATATAATAATTTGAAAATATGGTGGTTTTCTTAGAAACAAACAACATATAATGGTTGTTCCGATAGAATTCTAAATTTAAATAAAAAAAATTATTCTTTATCAATTATTAATATGGCGTTGGAAAAAAAAAATACTTAGGAATAAAAAATATTCACATATTTGTTACTAATAGAATCTTGAATTGAAATCATGTATATGGAGGGGCTTTCAAATTTGACCAAGGTATTCAATATCAAAATCCTTGCAAACAATCACACAACTTGGATGTAGTTTAACAAATCCTCAATTTTTTCGAATTGAGTTTCTCTTCTTATAAGATCATACAATACATTCATTTAGTCGTATCATACCATCTACCTACCTAATTATAACAGTGTCATCCAAATATAAAGCAATTTTGACAAATATATAGTTAAAATCACATTGGTTTTAACTTTCAAGTATCGAGCATAGAGGAAACAAATCGGTCGAAATTATCAATACCAATACCTCTAAAATTGGTAACAGAAATGCCAAAAAATTGACTTAAAGATCCAATACACATTAATGAGAAATGAGAAATTAGAATAATAATGGTCCCAAACCAAAGTAAGTTCCACGAAAAAGCTAAGGTAGGTAGCTAAGCAACTACACCATATTATATAGAGATGGTATGTAATATATAACTAACAAACAATACAATTGTCACAAATCATATTATTTATGGTGCTTTTCAACTTTCACACAATAGTCAACCTCCATCAATTCATTCATCTTCCGAGTCAACAACCTGTGTTTCCCGTTCCAGATGATGTTGACACCTCCGTGCTGCAAACAGGGCACACCTGCACCACAATAATAATAGTACAAGTATCTTCTTAATAATTAAAAAAAAAAAAAAAAAAAAAAAAAACATTTTACAAAAATAGACTTAAAAGTTGACATATGATATGAGAAATTGACATACCTTGTTGATTTGTAACCAGTTGGTTATACATTCAGAATGGTAAGAATGTTTACAAGAAAGCAAGATCAAGTTTTCCCCATCTTCATAATCTAACCGACAAATAACACATCTGCAATCAAAATTAAAATTAATAAACAAACAAATAGTATCAGAATAAATAAAATAAATCCCCGAGGAATAAAAAAAATTTGAAAATTGTTGTTTGTGTTTACGTGTCACTGCTTCCGTTTTGATTATTTTGGATCTTGTATACTACTGAGCGCAAAGAAGAAATTGAATCAGCAGAGAGCCCTCTACTTTCTGTCCCCACCACTTCACCAAGTGCAAGTAATTCCTATATGAGAAGGTCATTTAAGTCTTTTGCACAGAAAGGTATGAATTATGTGTGTAGAATAGAAATTATTACCTCATATGATAGTTCATCTGGGTCAACATCATCCCATGTACCCTGAAAGATAATGAACTATCACTATAACAATCATAAGAAAATAATAGCTTTCTTCTTTTCTTTATTTTGCCTTTAATTCCAAATTTACATTAGAATACATTGCTTTTAATTTACTTTCATTCAAAACTTCATGTATTCATAATATATATAGTATTCTATTCAATAGTATTCAGGCTTTTGGATACACATCTAAATAATAATTATGAACCAAAGGGTATATCAAATTATCACCTGAGAATTACCACCCTGATCATCAATATCATCATCTTCCTCTGTAACCACTGGCATTAAGCAAAGACTTTGTTAGACATCTATGTTTTCCACTGAAAGGATATAAATCAATGTCGACATGATATTAAAGATGGTAAAATAATAAGAAAAATGAAATTCATGATGAGAACTCACTGTCATGTATGCCAGTGAGGGCTAATAATCTAGCAGCCATTTCTTGATCTTCAGCATCTTGTAAAGCTCTTGCATATGCCTCATCATCTGGGAAAGAAGCGGGATCTAATTCAACACCGTGGTTACTTCTATCCTCCTCTCCAGATCCAAGATCGAGGTGAGCATGGACATCAAATGCATCTTCTTCGTCTTCATTGGCTTCAGAACCCTCATATTCACTGTTGTGATGATCGAATTCATCATCATCGTCGTGCACATAACTTCCTGTTTCCCAACTCTCATGGTCACTCCCATCGCCGTTCATTCTCAACATCATATATGCCCTTTCCTATTGAATCCAATCATAATTACATAAGGAAAAAAATCTAACAGGAGATATCACATGAGAGAAAACCACAAACCCACAAAACAATCAATACCATAATGTTCTTATTTAAATTTAGGGTTCATGCACAGCACACTAAGACCGATGCTTGCATCTCGCGCCTAAATACTAGTTTCAATTGAAGCAAGAATCATACTAGAAACAATCAAGGCCAGAATTCAAAATAATGAATTTCATACCCTCAAACTCCACCTAGTTTAAAACAAAGAATAAAAGACAAAGAACTTGCAATCCAGATAAAAAAAAAAAAACAAACCTCAGACTACAGATACGAAGAGATATACCTGGTCTTGTAGTGTACGAGCGAGGGCAAGATCAGCATCGACCTGACTTAGATTGGTAAAGGGAGTTCTAGGAGCCGCAGAAGGGCGGTTTGGATTGCCATTTTCTACAGCGACAGCAGGAATAAGGGAAGAATCAACAGGAGATTGAGTATTGTTGCTAGGGTTTTCATCGCTGTTGGCGATCTTGCTGCCTTGGTCTTTGGAGTTGTCCATGAACTAGGGTTTTGAAGAAGCAAATTGTTAAGGTGAATGAAAGAGGCAATGAATCAAAAATTCTTTGGGACGATGATTGATTTCAGAGAGACAACAGGAAGAACACAACAGGAGTACGCAAACGCAATCTCTTCACCGCAATCGAAAGCGATGATTATAGACAGAGAGATCGGTGTCGGTTAACCAACGGGTCAGGCTAACCTAACAGGACAAGCAAATGGCCATTCCAATAAAAATTTGTGATATTTGAATTCAAAATTTTATGTAACAAGTAATTACATAAATTTTGTCCACTAATTTCTACATTATTTGGATTCAAAAAAAGGCCTTTTTTTTATTTTTTTTTAGTAATTACCTCATGATTTTCAAATCTATCAAAAAATCTACGTTAATAAATAAAAACTTTTTTTTTCTACTTGTCACATTCTCATTTAATTTGTCAAATGTCATTTTATGTTTATTTTAAATAAAAAATTTTATCACCTATTATTTTAAAAGTTTTTTTTCTTAAATTCCATATAATATTTTAATATAATAATTACAATAAATATAGTAATAAATTGATATTAATATCATTAATAAATTTACCTTTTAATTTTAAAATTTTCAAAATTAAAGCTTACTAGTTTATTTATTTATTTAAATTATTTGTTTAAATTTAAAAGATAAAAAACATTTTCATTATAATAATTCATTATTTTTTTTATTTTCTTATAAATTTAAAGTTCTTAAATATTTAGATTTTTATATATATATAATATATATATATATATATATATATATATATATATATATATATATATATATATATAATGTAATACATGAATCTAACGACTAGTAAATAAGGATTACTGAAAATGATGGTGGTGTTTTGTATTTATAGTTTAATAACTATAATCCACAGTTAAGTTTAATAATTGTAATGATTTAGCGTTATTTACTGTTAAATTCATAGTGTGCATTGAGCTAATTGTTTATATTTACAATTTACAAGTGAATTTGGTGCATAAGAGATTCGTAACCTTTTTTTATTCCTATTTAATATCTCCCCCAAACGAAATAATATAATATAATTATTATATATTTTAACAGAATAAAAAAATTAGAGTTTAATTACTATAAAAGATAGGGTTAATGTCATAAAAACCCTTAAGTTTACAGGATTTTGTCGGTTTTGCCCAAAGTTGAATTTTATGTCCGTTTTTACCCTAACATTTTCGAAAAAATGTTCGGTTTTACCCTTTTACCGGTAATAACAGGTTTTCCAGGTTACCATTATATTAAATTCGCAAAAAAAAATCCTTAAGTTTACCCTTTTTTGCGTTTTTACCCTTAAGTTTATAATTTTTTTACACTTTTACCCTAAGTATTTTTTTTTCATAATATACGTATTCATGTAGAAAAATCGTATTTATATACGAAAAAATGTTTAATTAAATACTGTATTTATATTTTTTTAATGTTATATATATATATATATATATATATATATATATATATATATATATATATATATATATATATATGTTTGTTTCGTTGTGTGTGTGTGTGTTTGCAAGGTTATACCATTTAAAAAGATAAATAATATTTTTATAATTATGAATACCTGTTTTATAGATATAGTTTTTAGAAGTATAAATACATATTTTTACATTATTATATATAAATATGTATATATACTTCTAAAAATATATTTATACTTAAAAAAACATATATCAAAATACATATTTACACTTCTAAGATTATATGTATATACTTATATAAACATGTTTATGATTCAACAAGTTTTTTTATTAACATGTATATTTTTAAATGCATAAAAATATGTACTTGTAGTTCTAAAAACATATTAATTTGCGTTTTTTTTACATCTTAAATGATTTATCCAAGAAAAAACCCATACACACACACACACACACACACATATATATATATATATATATATATATATATATATATATATACACACACATGTGAAGAAATAACATTAAAAAAAATGTAAATACAATACTTAATTAAAATTCTTTTGTATATAAATATAAATTTTGTGCATGAATACATATAATATGAAAAAAAAATACAAAGGGTAAAAGTGTAAAAAAAAAATATAAACTTAAGGGTAAAAACGTAAAAAACTATAAACTTAAGGGTTTTTTGCGAAACTAATATAATGGTAACCTGTTATCACCTGTAAAAGGGTAAAACCGAACATTTTTGAAAAATGTTAGAGTAAAAACGGACATAAAATTCAACTTTGGGCAAAACCGACAAAACCCTGAAAACTTGAGGGTTTTTATGACGTTAGCCCTAAAAGATAATTTGATTGACTAGGATATATCATTGGTGTTTAGATATTTTAACTAATTTTAAATGTCATAGTATAATACATTATGTTTATCTAACAATAAATTTTGAAAGAAAAAGGTTTATAACATTTAATCTTATTTACTTTAATTTAAGATATTTATAAAAATTGGAAATTTTCAAAAAATAATTATTAATTTTGTCAATAGCTCCTACGGAATCATCAAATGATTAAGGTTGTGTTTGGCGTGCCACAATTAGCTGATAAACTAGCTTATTTTTTGAGGTTTTTTTTTTAAATTGTCATGTTTGGCAAGTCAAAAATTAGCTGATATGCAAGCTTTTTAGGAGCTTTTTAAAAAATTTCCTAAATATACCCTTATTTAATTACAAAAAATGTATTCTTCTTAATGTCATTTTATGTCTTTCAACTGGCTTATCAGCTAGTTTTTACCAAACGTTATTTTTTGTCAACT
This sequence comes from Lactuca saligna, assembly GCF_052625555.1. Classification (NCBI taxonomy): domain Eukaryota; kingdom Viridiplantae; phylum Streptophyta; class Magnoliopsida; order Asterales; family Asteraceae; genus Lactuca; species Lactuca saligna. The sequence goes on along the minus strand of NC_136420.1, from coordinate 83,356,350 downwards.
AGCTTTTCAGCTAGTCTGCCAAACATAACCTAATATTATCAATGGGCCAAGGAAAAATCATATTGGAATATGAAAATGTCATTTTTAAAGTGTATTTGGGACGAAAAGTTTAGGAAGTTCTAGCTTCTAGTGTTTGACAAATGTTCCGTTTGAACAAAAAACTTCATTTAGCGTTACAAGCTTTAAGTGTTTACTTTAAATAGAACACTCCAAATCTAAAAACTACATCATGTAGCGTTTAATAAAACACTATCGGCTAGCAGCTACATGCTACTAACTAGTTTACCGAACACACTCAAAATGGGCATGACTATTAGACCATGGTCTCATATATAAGGTAAAAATATATTTTCTCATCTTTTAAACGTTTGTGTCGTATCTACGAACAAATTATATCTGAAGAAAATGAGACAAGATGATAACAATCTACGAATTAAAATAAGTTTTTTCGTTATATATATATATATATATATATATATATATATATATATATATATATATATATATATATATATATATATATATATAGTACATTTCATGTAGCGTTTTTTTCGTTTTTGGTTATATTATACTTGTGAAAACAACTTTTTGATATGTAGAGTTGCGAAAATCTTATTTTCACATCTACATTTTAAGATTTCACTTGTAAAAACAAGATTTTCATATGTTTTTTAGTCTTTTTATACGTATTTTGTAGTTAGTTTTATGTTTGTTGTTGTACTATACCCATGAAAATATTGTTTTGCACATATTTAAGTGAGCAATTTAAAATTCACGTTGTTGTTATTGAGCTTTAACAATTTGTTTGTTAATGTCGCATGAGAACATAATATTTGGTGGAGAGGTGAATGCAAAGAAACTATTGGCAAATTTAGAGAAATCATAAATACTTTACGAGGAAGAAGGCTATGTTATTTCAATCGAACATTGGCCAATGTTGCCCACCACGACCTACCTTTGATGGTAGGGAGGCATTGCCAAGCGAGTCGATGAGAAGAAAGGAAAGGTGGTAACCCTCTCCTACACTAAGCTTGTTGGGCTACCTACCTGGCGAATCGACTATTGGTGTGTAGCCCATCTATCTGTCTTGTCTTAGGCCTTGTTGGTTGGTGCCAAGCATGGTAAGTCCCACCTCGGTCGAGCATGTTGGGTTGTGAATCGACCTTTGGTGCTTTTTCCTGCCTATGAGTTGTTTTGCTTTAAGCCTTGTTAGTTGCTCCCGAGTAGGCATGATAGCTTGGGCGTTAAGTTTCCAATTAAGCCATGGTTTTAAGCCCATTTGGTGTTTGATTTGTTAGGGTTTCCTCTCGGTAATACATATTATCACAACAATAATTAAAATACAACAAGACACTAATTTATGCATCAAATGGTAACGCCTCATTTCTGGTATGTAATTCAAATAAAGTATTTTCTGTTCTGAAGGGGTACTCGACTCGTCGAGTAGAGACGTGACGATCACGCGTTTGAGCTGGCTACTCAACGAGTCCATACGCTGGACTCGACGAGTCCGCATGTCTGGATGAAGCCCTAATTTTAAGGGTTTGCACCCTATTTAAACACACTTATGTGCCCCCAACCTCGTGTAACATCCCGAAATATCAAGAGTAGAGTTGAAGGGGCTAAAAGAGTAAGTTGTGAAAGAGTGACTCGGCGAGTCCATGGATGGACTCGGCGAGTAGAGTCGCGACTAGGTCGCGTGTTAAGTTACCGACTCAGCGAGTCAGTGAGATGGACTCGGCGAGTAGGCGCTGAGTGGAGAAAACCCTAATTCTCGGGGTTGAGCCTTATATAAAGATCATTATGATTTCCTCCCAGCCTCTTTATCACCCCTTGAGCCCCATAAAACCCTAAATCATGGAGAAGCACCATTGTTGAGTGGATTGGAGCTTGGAGAAGTAATTGTTGAAGGAATTTTGGGAGATTGAAGGCTTGGAGCAAGGGGCTTTGCTTGGATTCGAATTACATTGCAGTTGGGGCATCACTTAGAGGTAATATCTCGTTATTGAGCTGTTGTTATGTTGTTTCTTCATTTTGGGGTTTGTGAGAATTTGTCTATGGATGAAATGGGAAGTCTAGAGGTTAGATCTGAGGTTGCTACCTTAGATCTGGAAGGGAGAAGAATCAGAGAGCATGAAAGTCCCTGTGTTGGAGTGTTTAGTGAAGCTTACATGTCCCAAACCTTAGCCCAATGTGCAAATGGCTTAGATCTCTTTGGATTCACGTAAAGTTTGCCACTTTACGTGATGGATGAGTGGTAGGAGACTAGATCTATGTTTTGGAGCAGTTGCATGACCTGGAATGCTTCTGAATGGATTCAGACCGGTGGTACTCGGCGAGTCACATGGGTGTACTCGACGAGTTGCTTGAAGATGAGCTGGGACTCGGCGAGTTGGAAGAACAACTCGGCGAGTAGGTTGATGATAGCCTTAGACTCGGCGAGTCTTGTTGAAGGATCCCGATATTCTCTGGTTGAGTCGAGAATCGGTGAGTCGAGGGATGACTCGGTGAGTTGTGTGCGAGTGGACTCAGAGTTGTTGGACTCGGCGAGTCTCGGGGTGACTCGGCGAGTTAGGTCGCGGATTGAGTGAAGTTCTGATTATGGGAACTCGACGAGTCACAGGGTTGACTCGGCGAGTAGGGTCAGTCAGGGGTTAACTTAGACAGAGGACTTTGATTTTGACCAAGGGTTGGTCGTTGACTTTTAGGGTTTGGTCAGCGATGTGGCCTTTAGGCCAAGAGAGGGGTAAAATAGTCTTTTACCTTAAGAGGGTGTCATGAGAGGATTGATTCTAGTCTCGAGAGTTATATTCATGAGAGTATTTGCCTTACGTGTTAGGCGGTGGCGAGTTCGAGATTTAAGTGTGGGGATATCTGCTTTCTGCTTGCCAGGTGAGTCTTCTCACTATACTTTACCTTGAGTAAGTAACCAGAGTTATGTGATCAGAGTATTTGTATGCTATATGTACGTGATGTGTTGTACTGCATTACTTCTATGTGATTTATGTTGTGCATGTTTATAGAGTTGGAACCGGAAGGTTCCCAGAGTTAGAACCCGAGGGTTCACAGAGTTTGGGTGCACAGACCCATAGAGTTATAGCCTCGAGTGGCTAATATGTGTTATGTGTGGTATTTTGGGGAACTCACTATGCTTCGTGCTTACAGTGTTTTGTGTGATGTTTTTCAGGTTTCTTTCAGTATCACGGGACGGCACCGGCTTGATTGTACACACCAGAGAAAGAGTCATATTTTGGAGGATCCTGGTTTTCTATGCAAGTGAAAATGGAGTCATGTTTTGTAAATCGACTATGAATGAGATTTTAAACAAGTGTTTCTAAGAATAAAATGATTATTTTAAATGAAAAATTTGTCTTGAAATTTACAGTGTTACACCTCGCCTCTATCACTCTCAGAACATTTCCCCTGTAAACCCTAGCCCCATTGTTAAGTTTAAGTGTATTTGTGATAGCTTGGAAGCTTTGGGGAAGGAAAGAAGGTCCATTGAAAGGAAGGAAGATCCAGGAGTTAGCTTACATGTATTCTTCATCCAGGTAATGAATTTATGACCTTGTGCATTCCTCCATTATAACCTCCTTTATGCTTGTTATGCTTTCTTTGGAACCTTTTATGATTCAAAACTTGAGATATGGACTCTCCTTGGAAGAAAACTTCAGATCTGGACTCTTATTGCATTCTAGAAGTATAAAGTTTCAGTTAGGGTCGTGATTGAAGTCCCTCTTGAGTTTGGAACCCCATTAAGAGCTTAAGGTTGGCATTTGAAGCCTTTAAAGCCATGGATCTGTGAATTAGAGTCGTTGCATGGCTCAAATCTGGCATGTATGGAAAATGGACTGAATGGACTCGGTGAGTCATATGAAGATAGCCTTGGACTCGACGAGTTGGATGAGCAACTCGGCGAGTCCGATGAAGATTGCCTTAGACTCGACGGGTTGTTCTACAACTCGGCGAGTCGGATGAGTTTTTCTCGAGAAAAGTAGTGTTTGAGTGAAATGACTTCATTCCTTCGTAGTTACACGTAAAATGGGTCAGCAACTTTACGTGTTCAGATGGTCCCAAGGGCTCATATCTATGAGTTAGAGGCCGTGGAATGGATTAGAATTCGATTGCATGGAAGCTGCGTTCGAACTCGGCGAGTTGTTCTTCGAACTCGACGAGTCGAGTCACGAGTCCCCGTCTTCCCTTCGAGTTGTGAGTTTAGAGTGAATCAGTGAGTGGGAAAAGGGCTCGGTGAGTTAAAGTCAGACTTAGTAGGGGAGGGACTCAGCGAGTCTGCGCCCTGACTCAGCGAGTCCGGTCAACTGGAAGTTGACTTTGACCAGGGGTAATATAGTCATTTAACCCCAAGAGCATTTACCAGTACCTGATCTAGTGTTTTTGGAAATTGTATCCGGACAGTTCCGGAGCGGCGGTCAGCCACTTTTAGAGATAGCATCACAACAGCCAACACTACGAGGTGAGTTTTCCTTCCAGTAGGAACGGGTCTACGGCCACAATGTTAGCCCGTCTAGTTAGCCGCTAGTTCCGAACTTTGGTCTGATGCAGTGTGTGGTTGATGTCTTTGTGATTCAAGCACGTCTTTGTATTATGTGTTCCAGACTTCGGTCTGATGCAGTGTGCAGTATATGTGTTTACGCTAGTTGATATGTTTATGTTATGCTATGTATTGCTCAGTCAATTTTCGGACTTCGGTCCGATGCAGGGGACAAGGTCCCAGTCAGTTCTGGATTTCGATCTGATGCAGTTAGTTCCAGACTTCGGTCCGATGCAGGGGACAAGGTCGCAGTCAGTTCCGGACTTCGGTCCGATGCAGTTTCCGGACTTCTGTCCGATGCAGAGGGCAAGGCCCTGGTTAGTTCCAGACTTCGGTCTGATGCAGTAGGCAAGGCCTAATATGTGTTTATATGATTGTATGGTATGTGGTAGTCTGGGGGAGCTCACTAAGCTTTGTGCTTATAGTTTCAGTTTTGGTTTTAGGTACTTCCGCAAGCAAATGGAAGGGCTCGGGATGATGGCATTGCACACACCACCGCTTCATCTTTTGTCCTGGGAGTTTATTTCATATACTATGATATGTTGTTACAGTTCTTTTGTTATGACATCTCTATTATAACTTTTTGGGATTTATGAAGTACGATTTTATGTTATAGTATAGATCGTTGATAACCTTAGTATTATTTAAACGAAAAAATTTGGGTTGTATTTTGGGTCGTTACAAGTTGGTATCAAAGCCTTGGTTTGAGGGATTCAGGCACACTTATGGGTATGACTGAACTCAACTAAGGAAATGGTAAAAGGTTTTCAAAGGAAAAATGTTTTCAAAATAATTTTTGAAAAAGAAACTTGAAAAGAAAAGAGTTTTTGAGAAAGAGAACAGGATGTGGTGCATGCAATCAACCGAGCTCAAGTAAGTACTCCCAAATTACCCATACAAGTTTATGTTATGTTATGTTATGAATATGAGAACTGCATGCTTGATTAGAGCTGATGATCTAGGAAGAGATGCCTTATATGCTTATTATATGTGCTTGTAGACTTACATGCTAGTATTGACCAGTCAGTGATAGGATAACGTGTTTAGGTTATGCTTGATTGTATGAGCCTTTGAATTGCATGTACAGATTCCTGTTTAGAGGATAAAATGGTTGGATTGGAATATGATGGTTAGATTTTCCATTATCTGAATGCTACTTACTTTGTTCTTTATGGGACTCTGAGTGATGGGAGTTAGTCATTAGGTGAATATGTCAAGTCACATCTGATCAGGGTTAAATAATCTCACAGTATTGGATTTGGATCTATTGCTCAACTCTCATTTGATTCTAACTGCTGTAAGGACGAGTTCTTTACTCGAAGGATTATCTAAGCCTCGTCACATGTGATGGTATTCAGGTAGCGGCTAACTAGCATTATGAAGATACGTTCAGTAGTTGAGGACTGGGTGTGGGTTGGAGGTTACCCTAGGGAAAGCCTAGGATGAGAGTAGTAGGGACCAATACCAGTTTGAGGAAGTGACTTGGTGGAGTTTAGGCAATTCTTGAGGAAAGTACATATAGATGTGGAAGGTAGTATGGGCTCGTACTACTGAAAGAAGAGGATCCGTACTCGATTCAAGAAGGGTCGAGATAAAAACCAGGGAACTAGTAGTGAGTATGTGAGATCCCTCAGTAGTGATGAGTATTCTGATGATATTTATGTTATGACTCATGCAGTATGGTCACGCTACTGGGTAGGCCAGTGGGCAGTTCAGGTGCAGGTGAGGAGTCAGGCTCGGGTTCAGGAGCCGAGCAACTCGGGGAGCAGATAAGAGAGTTTATTTTTAGCAAAGATTACACGTAATATTCTAGACCAGACTCCTGTGATCTTTGGTACGGTCAAGGAGGGTATTTTGGAGTTTTTGGATAGCCGTCTCAAGGCCTTTCGGCTGAGATTGCTGCGGGGAACTTAGGGGCTCCTCTAGGCCCAATGTTTATGGATCTTTGGGATCCCTCAAAAGGGAGGGTACCGTTATTAGCTCATGTCATCAGGGATCGGAGGTGGGTTATGCACCTTGTCTCCAAGAGAGTTCACTACAGGATTGGATCGCTGTGGAGGTTTCACGAGCCGTACACGAGGAGTTACTCGACATTATAGAGCGTGTTACTGGCAGGGTAACCGCTAGATTTCAGGGGTGGTCAGTCACTGTGCAGTTGGTTGATGGGGTAGGGAGCAAGAGATTGGGTTAGATGTGGAGTTAGGGAAGAGTAACCACACTTCTAGTCAAACTCAACAAGCTAAGCAGCCACACGCTGTCATAACTGATGCCAGAGACATGAGTGGTTGTAGTATATGTGCAAGGGGTAAATTGGCACATGAGAATGCCCACAACAGGTTGGAATGTGGTAAGTGCGGATGGAAGGGTCACCTCCATCGAGAATGCACATCAAAGGAAGAATTGTGCCTCTGTTGCCATCAACCTGGTCATTTCCGAGAAAATTGCCCTTGTATAGTGGTTAAGACAGTTCAGTTTTTTTCTCTGATGCTTCGGTAGAGAGAGGGGGTTCAAATTCCAATGACCATGGTTCCGCAGGAAGTCAAGATCGAGCCTCAATAGATCGCTGGTATGTATTTCAATTCAACTTCTGTTTATGATTTTATTATTATGCTACTACATCGATGTTACTAAGTGTATTTCAGAATATTATGTTTCCTGCTTATGATTAAGTTATATGCCATCTACATACCTTGGATGCTAGAGTAGTAGTTCAAATATGTTTCCTTTTTTATCAGGTTATCAGGATGAAATCGCTGTAGCAAGTGTGAGAGGGGCTTGGGAGGTATTATGTTAGTCCTTCAGAGTGGTTCGGATTCAGTATTGGTTAGTTTTAGAGCACTAGCAATAGTAAGTATTGGTTGTTATCATATCGACCATTAGATGGAGAAAAGGATTGAGAATCCTTTTCAAGCTGTAATCTGTAAGGAGCTAGTGGAATCAAAGTAGGCGAGAACCACTCGAGTGGTCAGAAGCAGAAGTTAGTGCGAGACTGGATTGAATTCGCATCATTGTTGAGGAGGAAAGCAGCCTAAGTGGCTGTTTGGATAGAGGAGCACGTGAGTGGGGAGTTAGGAAACTTCTCGACATTGAGTTCGGGTATGGACGATTAGCTAATGAATGGTTGGGAGACCAGACTGGAGATTTTTCCGTCAGGAAGGAAGACGATCGAGTGGTCGTCTTGATTGAGGATTGGATGTATTGTGAGTTCAGAAAACATTCCAAAAATTGGTTTACGATTTTCCATGGCTTTGGATAGCAGGTTTCAGGAACCAGGATAGAGCCCCAGTTAAGACTCAAGTTCAGTTGAGTGTTAGGTCGAGTTTGTGTTTGACACAACATGAGAGTGTTGTAAGTCTGCAGGTGTAGCTATAGCATTCACTAGTAGCTAGATAGTGTTAGAGTGTTGTAAGTCTGCGTGTGTATCCGTAACATTCACTAGCAGTCAAATAGTGATAGAGTGTTGCAAGTATGTGGTTGTAGTTGTAGCACTCACTAGCAGTCAGATAGTGATATGGTGTTGTAAGTCGGCAGGTGTAGCCGTAGCATTCACTAACAGTCAGATAGTGATAGAGTGTTGTAAGTCTGTGGGTGTAACCGTATCATTCACTAGCAGTCAGATAGTGATAGGGTGTTATAAGTCTGCGGGTGTAGCCGTAGCATTCACTAGTAGCCAGAGAGTGTTGGGGTGTTGTAAGTCTGCAGGTGTAGCCATAGCATTCACTAGCAGCCAGATAGTGTGAGAAGGTGTTGTAAGTCTGCAGGTGTAGCCGTAGAAATCACAAGGTTGGCAGGTAGTGCTATAGTGTTATGAGACTGTGGGTGTAGCTGTGGCACTCACTAGGTTGGTTGATAGCATGGGAGTGTTGTTAGATTGCAGAAGGAATAGTGATACCCACCAGTTCGGGTGTAGCAGTAGGGGCGTGGCAAATCCATAGATTGGTTTACGGTTTTCCCCAGATGAATTAGACTTGGTAATCCAGTGATGATACCGTATTTAGGGAGGTCCCGGTAGACCTTGGGGAAGCTGTCATGTAGCAGCGTCTTGTTTCACGCGGTTCTGTGTTTCAGGCAGTTCAGTGTTTCAGGCAGTTTAGTGTCTTGAATAGTATTAGTGTTTCAAGTTTGGAGGTACAGACGGAGTAATTGATAGATTGGGAAGTGACAAGTCACTCACAGTGAGATTTAATAATCTCAGAGTAATTAATTTTACCTTGTTGCGTAGCTCTCGTATGAGTCTAATCGTTGGGGGGATGAATCTTCTACCCAAAGGATTATCTGAGCCTTCTGTCAAGTATAAGACTCCTGCAGTGGGATTATGGTTAAGGACTTTGTATTTAGAGGTTGCATCAATGTCATCTGAGTTGGAAGTTCTGTGGTTGAGCAGTTGTTCGGCGAGGTTTGAGTATGGTAACATTGTAGTAAAGGCGGTCAGTCACGGAGACACACCATTATGGAACTCAGACCTTAGGAATACTATGTTATTTTTGGGTTTATGGCCGCATTGTTCAAGTCGTTTGGTATATCGAGGATGGTAACAAATGATTTTGAGGACAAAATCTAATTTAAGTGGGGGAGAGTTGTAACACCCTGTTCCGAATTGACTCCTAGTCCGAGGCTGTGACCCGGAGGTTGGTTATCATAAGGATTAGGGCTTTCAAAAATGTAAGATCTAGGCCCATTTGCGTGCGAGTGATGTATTAGAAGTGATCCGGATGTTCGGTTTGTGTTTTGGAGCCTAGGGGTGTTTCGGTAAAGTATCAGTTTGGGCTTTTGTGGAAATGGGCTTTTGTTGAGAAGTTCTTAAGGAAGTTATGAGTTGATAGAAGTGTAGGGCTTCTCGTCTACTTTCCGTAGATGTAAGGATCGTTGAAATTGGGTTTATAACAAAGAAGTTATGGCCTTCAGAAGTTTCGTGGTTTTCGGGCTTAGTCGAGTACACGGCACGTACACAAAGAGTATGCGGGGAATACTAGTGAAGAAGGCAGTACACTGGGAGTACCTCGGAGTATGCTGGGCATACTGACCAGGATGGTCGCGAATGTTCTTCGGAGTACGTTGGGCGTACCATAATTACGTTGGGTGTACGCCAGTCAGATCAGAACCCTATTTTAGGGTCATGGACCATATTTAAGCTCCTTATCTCATAACCTAACCCTAATATCTTCAGCCTCCACCCTCTAAACCCTATAAATCGACCCTTAGCCCTTATTTGAGTGATTTTGGAGCTTGGATGGCCATTAGAGGAGTATTTTGGTGTTTTTGAAGAAGAAGGTGTTTAGAGAAGAAGCAAGAGATTGAAGACAGCTTGTAGATCTAGACGTTTTACATCATTTCTAGCCTATTGAAGGTATAAAGTTCTCATCTTGGTGCTTCTACACCATAGATCTAGGTTCTCAAGGATATCATCCCTATTTGGTTTCAAGAATGGATTTTTATGGTGCAAATCCATTTCTAGACTTAGGGTTGCCACCCATGAAGCTATTTGATTCCCTTGAGCAGTAAAGTTGTAATCTTTAAGTCCCATTTGCATCCATGCAAGATATCTAGCCATTTTCATGAAGATAGTTGCTATTTTTCCAAGTTTGATCTCATTTGGTGGGGTGCAAGCCACCAAGTGATCAACTTTACAAGTTAAGAAGGATTATTAGACTCAGATCTGAAGTTGGAAGTTGTGTCTTAAGGGATTAAGTAGTTTTGAAGAAAATGGATTATCAGGGGAGTACGCTGGGCGTATACGCCATGCAAGTTGTACGCGCAGTGTACAGAAGATTACCTCAGCGTACACTCAAACTGTGGACTTTGCGTTATTGTGCCTCGGTTTGGGGCCAGGCTTTGGGTTAGCAGATGTTGGAATGTGATGGGCCACCAGGAGACAATTAAGGGTCTAAGGGCTAGTTTGGGTTTGGGTGGAAAGCCCATTTGAGGATTTGGGCCCAATTTAGAAAATTGGGCCTTTAAAGGACTTTAATGGGCCTTAGTAAGTTTGGAAATACTAGAAAGGATTATGCCTCGATCATGGTCCAATTTAGATCAAAGGGGTAAAATAGGCATTTTACCCATTAAATGGATTCTCAGTTTTTGACTAAGTGTTTATTTTGGTCATAATAGTCGGGGAGTCGTTAGAGCAGCTGACAGAGATACCCTCACTCGAGTTTTCAACATCCAGTTTGAGAGGTGAGTTTTCCTTCAGTAGGAACGGGTCTAAGGAACCAATGTCGGCCCGTTTAAGTAGCATAGTATGCTGGGGCGAGCCCGATGCATTTTATATGTTTTCGGACTTTGGTCCGATGTCGGGCGCGGTCCCAAGAAGTAGTTATGTATGCTTAATGTCTTTGTGATTCATGCATGTTTATGTTATGTGTTATATGTTCCGGGCTTCGGTCTAATGCCAGGCAAGTCCGATGCAGTATATGTGATTATGTTATATGTTATGTGTTATGTGTTCCGGGGCAAGCCCGATGTATGCTAGTTTATATGATATTATGTGTTACGGGCTTCGGTCCGATGTTGGGGCGAGCCCGATGCAGATTGTGTGACTATGTTATGTGTATATGGTATATGTTATGCTGTGTATATGTCGGGGTAAGCCCGATGCCGGGGTGAGCCCGATGTTGGGATTCTTCCCGATGCAGTTGGGAGTAGTCCTAGAGTTATGTTATTTGTTATATATTAAGTGTATGGTATGTGGTATTTTGGGGGAGCTCACTAAGCTTCGTGCTTACAGTTTCAGTTTTGGTTTCAGGTACTTCAGCTAACAAGGGGAATGGTTGTGATATCCCCATTTTCACAGCCAGAAAAGACTGATTTTGTTTATGCTTTATGAAAATCAGAGTACCACTTTTAATAAAAATGTTGTGGAATTTATTCCCAGAAAAACACGATAAATACTTTATCAAATCATTACCGATGAAATGTATTTTATTCATTTTAAAACATTTGGGATGTCATCGTCAATACTTAAACATAAGCATAAACAGAACTTACATTCATTTACACTAGTAATCTATATCTCCTTAATCTCTCAGTGTAATGTCACTTCATATCGACACCTGTGATATAAATAAACTGAGTGGGTCAGGTTGGGAAACCTGGTGAGTACATAGAGTTTTCAACCCACAATAATATAATTATTATGTTTAAACAATCAAACAATCAACCCAATTACCCATTCTCATTATCATCTTTAGTCTTAAGGATCTACCCTAAGAATCATCTATTCCTCGTTCATTCATTCCTAAGGAATAGGCACGAAGTCCATCGTTGCCACAGTTTACACAACGGGCACTAAGTCTGCATAGTCGTCAGGGCCTAGGCACTAAGTCTGCATAGTCGCCAGGGTTTAGGCATCAAGTTTGCATGATCACCAAGGTTTAGTTATCAAGTCTGCATGATCACCAAGGTTTAGTTATCAAGTCTGCATGATCACCAAGGTTTAGGCATCAAGTATGCATAGTCGCCAGGGTTTAGGCATCAAGTTTGCGGAAGACAAAAACCGCTCGAACTAAAATTCGAGTTTCGGGCCGTGCACTGCTATGCCAAATCTTAGAAAAATCGTAACTTCCTTATACGAAGTCAGATTTGGGCGTTCTTTTTTTGTATGCTCTCGGTTTAATGTATACTACAACTTTTGTTTAGATAACTAAAACTAAAAATTCCTCTATCTTAAATTCACTATTTACGTCTCCTAGTGTCGTGCCGGTTTTGCTAAAAAACTTCGACGGGACATAACTTCTTCGTTATAACTCGGATTTCGGCGTTTTTTATATGTACGGAACCCTTGAGACATATTCTAAAATTTGGTTAAGATTATTTATTCTAAATAATCTTTTGCCAAAAAGTTGTTTTCGACCCCTATTATTTCCAAATTGACTAGTCTGGATCTACGGGCGTTACAAAGGCTTGGGTTGATGGCATGGCACACACCACAGTTTCTTAGCCTGAGAGTTTACTCTGATATTTTATATGAGATTGTGATACGTTGACAAATTTTATGAAATTTTGAGATACATGGTTTATGATTTTATACTATGGTGATGATGTTTATGTTTATCAAATGATTTTGGAAAACGAAATATTTTGACCGTATTTTTGGGATGTTTCACACTCAATCCAAATATGATTATCCATTATTTCATAAGGGAACTTGAGACAATTATGTAGCATTACTTGTGTATGTTGATGATATAATCATCACTGATCCAAATACACAAGGAATACAATTCCTGAAGCAACAACTGAGTAACCAATTTAAATTGAATGATTTGGGTTCCTTAGGATATTTTTTGGGATTAAAAATAGCCAAATCCAAAAAGGGTATTTTTGTCTCTCAACAAAATTATACTCTTCAACTCATTAAAGATGCTAGTTTATTAGCTGCAAAGCCCCAAACTACTCCTATGGATCCCAAGATTCATCTTCAAAAGGATGTTAGTTAAGTGTATTATGATCCTTCTAAATATAGACATCTAATTGGCAGATTGTTTTATTTGAACATCACACGTCCAGACATTTCTTTTGTTGTTCAATGTTTGTCTCAATTCATGTTAAATCCGTGTGTTTCTCATTATGAAGTTGCTTGTCATCTTATCAAATACTTAAAAGGATCACCTATACAAGGTTTATTTTTCTCAAAAGAATCATCTTTACAATTGAAAGGGTTTTGTGATTCTGATAGGGCCACATGTAAAGAAACGAGAAAGTCTATTACTGGTTTTTTCATATTTCTTGAAAATTTTCTTATTTCATGGAAAACCAAGAAACAACCAATAGTTTCCAGGTCTTCTACAGAAGCCGAATATAGAGCAATTGTAACAGCCAGACTCTCAGGTATAAAATTTGTAGTTTTATTTTCATTTCGAAAGGTCAACTCGACGAGTTGGATGCCCTGACTCATCGAGTAGGAACGAATTTGGCCACATGTTTTAAGTGACCAACTCGACGAGTCGGAGGACACGACTCGACGAGTTGGAGCTGGAGGATGAAACCCTAAATTCTAGGGTTTTGCACCCTATTTAAAGGGTCATTTTCCCCCTTAGCCCCCCTTACAGTCCTCTCTTAAGTCCAGAAACCCTAAATCGTTGCTTACTCTCCATTTGTGTGATTTTTAAGATTTGGAGGTGGTTGTGGAAGGAAGATCTTGAAGCACTAAAGTTTGGAACAAGAAAAAGTCCGTCGATCCGAGTCCTACTTCATATTAGCATCGTTTTCTAGGGAACAAGTAGTTACCTTGAACTTCTTCTAACTAGATGTATTCATGTTGGAGATTTAGGGCCATTTTAGCAATGTTGATGATTCATTTTGGGTAGTGGGTGTGATATGAAGTTGCAACTTCAGATCTAGACTCATCTTGGCTCTTAAAGTCATAAAGCTTCAGTCTTTAATAAGTTAATGCCTTTTACTCACTTAGAACCTCATATTTAGATTGATCTTGGCCCTTAACACCTTGCATGTATGTAAAGTTTGCAACTTTACGTAAGAAGTATGCCCTAGGAGCTTAGATCTGCGATATGGATCTTTGGGTGGATCATAAGCATCTGAATGAAGAAAGGACTGAAGGGACTCGACGAGTTGCATGGCCAACTCGGTGAGTCCGATGAAGATTAAACTTGAGGACCTCTGCATGGACTTGACGAGTCATCAAGACGACTCGACGATTCAAGAAGGGTTTTTTTCCCGAAAATTGGACACGCATGAACTCGATGAGTTGCCTAGGAACTCGGCGAGTCAACTAGGGTTTTCACGACTTCTCGAGTTCTGGAAGGACTCGAAGAGTCAGTGAGCTACACTCGATAAGTTGGGTCAACATGGACTGTTGACCTTGACCGTTAACTTTGACTTTGACCAAGGATTGACCAGTTGACTTTTGGGGGTATTTTGGTAATTTGGGAACTTATGGAATTGGATCATTGGTGGATATAGGCGTTGGTGTTGGAGCTGTATTTGGAGGAGATTGATACTATCATTCCGAGCTATTTGAGATGTGAGTTGTCGTCACTATACTAACAGGGTCGAAGGCACTAATGCCGACCATTTCGGATTTGTATCTGAGATTATTGTATGTTATGCTTTATGATATGTATCTTGGTTTTAGGATGGCTGTTATGCTAGTGATTGGTTAGATCAATATCTTGGTTATAGGATGGTTGTTCTGTTAGAGATAGGTTAGATCAGTATCCTGGTTATAGGATGGTTGCTATGTTATTGATCTGTTAGATCTGTATAACTAATTGTTTATATGTATGTGCACATGTTTGTTGGTTTGTAGAATGAGTTGAGGTAGGTCCTGCTGTGTGCAGCAGGCCAAGACACCCAGGGCGGACCGGGTAGACTGTAGGCTCGAGCCGAGAAAATCTAGTCAGGCCGAAGGCCCATCGGGTGGTCTGGATTGGCCGAAGGCCCTAAGGGGTGGTCCAGACGTGTTGAAGGTTTGGAGAGCGGTCCAGATACACTTAAGGCCTAGAGAGGCGGTCCAGTCAGATTGATGGCTCATTATGCATGTTGTTTGCTGATTGTTATGTAATATGTTTATATCTGTATGCCGTTGGTATTTTAGGGGAAACTCACTAAGCTTCGGGCTTACAGTTGTTGATTATGTTTCAGGTACCTCTGATGATCGCGGGAAGGCGAAGGCGTGATCGTACAACTCCTCATGTTTCATGTTTTTATGATTTGATTATGGGATACTCTAACATTACACTATTTTGGAAACATGTTTGTAATAATCGTTGTTTTGAAAATGGTTTAAAAAGTTTAAATTTGGCTTGATTTTATGGATGTTACAGCAATGGCAACAACTACTTCTGCACTTGTTTGGCTTCAACAGTTATTGAAAGATTTTGGAATAAATGCCATTGATTCTACACTACCATTTTGTGATAAAAAAACAATGATTCAAATAGCCACTAACCCCAAATTCCATGAACGGACCAAGCGCATAGAAGTCGATTTCCATTTTGTGCGAGAGAAAGTTGAAAACAAGTCTATAAAGTTGCTTCCGATTCGATCAACTATGCAATTATCAGATATGCTTACAAAACAGTTACCAAGTTCGAAACTATTACCCTTTATAAGCAAGTTGGGTCTGAAGAATATTTATTCTCTAGCTCCACCTTGATGGGGAATATTAGAGGGTTAGAATTGTAATTAATGTTGGTAGAAGGTTTAAAGTGTAATTATGTGTAAAAGTTAGTTAGTCGTTATGATCTTCTTCTCTGGTATATTTAATCAGATAGACGATTGAATGAAAGTTTGAGAAGTTTTCTTCCTCATTTTTGTTGTTAATAAACGATGTGTACTTCTTAGGTTTTCAACATAACATAGTATTTTTGTGCATACTTAAGGTAATATCATGTTTATTAGTGCTATTGGGGAGTAAAGTTTAGTCACACAAATAAATATATGAGACTCATGGACATGTGAGATCACATATAAATTTATTATTTTTTCAATTATCTATATATCTATTGAGATAATCTTTCTAAAATTTATTTGTTTTGAAAGTTTTAGTGAATATAATACGTATGGTTTGTTATAAGATCTTTAAATATAGAACGATGATTTTGAATACTAGTTCATATAAAATATGTTTTAAATATCTAAAAGATAATATAATTTGATTATCTACTAAATGCGATTTTATTTTCACCAAATTAATCAAAGATCAATCCACTAAAATACCAAATTTGGAACCCAAATATAACCTAACAACCACACTTTCAACGTCCTTCACAAAATGATCACTTAGCTTTCTAATTATTCGAGAAGGTTATCATCTCCCATATTCAATGTATCTGTATCTATATATGTATAACATGATGTGTACTCTTTTTTATTAACTCAAAATATTCCCCCTTACCCTTGTTTTTCAACTTAAGGAGCCCAATCAAGTGACTAGACGAAGAAGATGATAACATTACTTAATCATATTCTTTAATGGTAGAGCTTACCTGGTTAAAATTTTGAGAATGAAGCTAATCAGTACACAACAATTTTTTTTCTATACACAACATTTTTAAAGGGTTGTACACTATATAAATTGTACAGTCATCTAAAACATAAATTCTTATGTATGAATCAAAAAAATCACTCTCCAAAAGGACTCATGGGAAGTACTGCAAAGTTTTTGAATCATCCGAGAAGTTTGTTTTCGGGAAAATGACTCTTGAGGGTAATTAACTTTTGCGTTTGTACTTATTTGGTCCCTTTCCTATTTTTTTTTAATTCAATATACCATCGAACTTGTTGTTTGCGTTCACCATAACCCTTTTGACCTATGATAGCCGGTCAAAGGGTTATGGTGAACGCAAAGAACAAGTTCGATGGTATATTGAGTACAAAAAAAGGAAAGGGACCAAATGAGAACGAACTCAACAGTTAGTTACCCTCCTAAGTCATTTTTCCCGAAAATTTAAATGAAATTAAAGTTGCAAAATTTTCAAAGATTGCAACCTTCTTTGGCTATAACGTATATGAAGAGCGTTTCAAAGGGGTAACCTTGTTAAAACTATTGGATTGGTGTCTAAGTCCATAACTATTTTGGTATGTACTTGACCCGATGGTGCATGGTCCTTTTGGGTCTCCTTCACCAAAGCAACTTGATAGGATGAATTATGGAGAGAAATGATTAAATATGATTTATTAATATATTATGGGAACAATATATTAAAGGAGAAATCATGTTGTTTAATTAATATTAGTCAAGAATTAATAAGAATTAAGTTTGTGACTAAAAGAGATTAATTAAAACTTAAGGGACTGGAATTGTAATTATACGATAATTGCAATTGGGCTATGGATTACCTTATTATATAAGGTTGGATGTATTCTATGGGGAAACCCATAAGAAATCGTCCAAGGCCTTTAAGTAAAGGAATCCAAGGGTTGCTTAGGGCTTAAGCATCCAAATTAGGGTTTCCTTGTTAGATAACCCTAATAGCCTCACTATATATAGAACCCTTAAGCCCCAAAAACGTATGGAACTGGTTCTCTAGGGTTTTGGATGGCTTTGGGCAACCTCCTTCTCTTCTCCTCTTCATCCTCTTACTCTTGGTGTTTGTGAACCATTAAAGGAGTGACATTTGTGACTCTAAGCTTTCTAAAGTCATTACAAGAAGAATTGTGATTGTTATTGCTACATAACAATCAAAGTAATATCTTAAACCCATTATTATGTTAATGTCGATTTTCATATGCTAGAATTAGGGTTTATAGTCTTGGATAAATTGCATGTACAATAGAGAAACCTAGATCCGAGCATTAGGGTTTGTATGAGCACATAAGATGTTCTTATGACTAAAACCCATTAGTGGTGTTAGAGCCTAGATTGGTTTCTATTGTATTGATGCATTGTGTAGCTAAAAATCGTTTTCTAGCCTTTTGTTCGACCTGACTCGGCGAGTCACTACCTGGACTCGGCGAGTCAACCCTACTCAGCGAGTTCCAGAGTGTGACTCGGCGAGTCGGAGTGTCAGACAGAGGGATTTTCGGATTTTGTTGCTGTTTTGCTTAAGGATAATTACCATATTCATTTTAAACCTATAAAATATGAATTTTATTGTTTATTAAAGAATATCCTTGCCAAAACACAAGATAATTACCAATTGATTAGATAATAACTTTCTTATATGATAAAGATTGAATTATTTGTATTAATTGGGTAACTTATTTTGCAAGAAATTGAAATTAAGTCAAATATAGATAATGATGAAATTAACTGTTTAATTTATATTATTTGTTATTTGATCCTTGTGTTATGAAAAGTTTAAATTTTCCCCTTTAGGTTTTATAGTTTAAATTTGAACTTAAAAGTTTTGTTTTGAAATTTAAATAGTTAAAACCCAAATGTTTTGAATAGTTTCAAAACTTGCCCTCAAGTTTTGGAATTTAAATTATGATTAAAAGTTTAATTTTGATGTATACTTAAATTCTAAACCCCAATGTTTTGAAATGTTTCAAAACTTGTCCTCAAGTTTTTGAATTTAAATGTTGATTAAAAGTTAATTTAGAAATGTTAAATTCTTAAACCCTAGTATTGTTTTGAAAAGTTCAAATCACACCCTTATGGTTTTATTAATTAATTAAGGTGTATAATTAAAAGATGTTTAATAAATCCATAAAAGTTTTGGTTTACATTTAATTGAATTAAAAGTATAATCGTTAAATTTGACCACCTAGTATTTTAAAAGTGTAAAATACACCCTATACTATATATAACATTAAAAGTCTAACATTATATATATATATATATATATATATATATATATATATGTATGAGTAAAAGTCAGTCTTACTGTTAGTAGGCCTCATTCACGAAGCTGGTCTATAAGGGGTGTTTAAGGAAATTGCCTATAAAATGGCGATTGAATGGGTATCCACTCTTACCCACCGCACTCTTGACTAGTGCAGGGTCATTAGCCGAACGGGTAGGATAGGACAAAAACCTTCCATTATCAGTATAATGAAATACAAAAGTAACTAAATGTTTTACAAATTCCCAATCTTAGTTACTTAGGCAAAAGTGAATTGATGCAATTCCATGAAATTACACTTTGTGCCCTTGCGAAGACGTTAATGGAGCATGTGTGGTTTACCGGCAGACTAAATGGTTTTAAGCAAAGGTAGCAAAGGGTGACTCAATGTTTGTCATAGTTCGGTGGAGCGTGTGTGGTTTACCGGCACATCGAATAGGTGACCGTAACATGTGAGGGCACTATGTAAGTTTGCATGGTTATTCACACCCGCTTTGTGATCCTTGGCATCCCAGTTACAAACTAGAGGGGCATATTGAGATTTAAACATGCCATTGAAATGTTCAATGAATCTCAAAGGATCTAGGAGTTTTCATAGATTTAAAACTTAAATTTCTTTTTCGTTTTTCATGGTGGAAATTAGTGAATCGTCATTCACTTACCTTCAAATATTCTGCAACTAGATTACGACATCCCTTTTCTAGGTTGTAGCGTATTGTGTTGGGTCCTAGCCTTAATATCTCATTTGGGTGATTTATTAAGGACTCAATCTATCAACTAACTTGAATTCGTTTTCTCCCGTTTTGTAGATGTCAAAGTTCGACAACTATGGTCTTCCCAAGTCCCGTGGAACAAGCATTCCACATGAAGATGATATTCCACGATTCGATCGAGGAACAAGAAATCATGCTTCACTCCCTCCTCCTCCTCCAATTATTCTCCCTAACCCACAAGATCGAAGAATTGAAAGGTTCAATGTCACTAAATCCCTATTGGAAATGAGACATGAAGATGGTAAACCCGTGTGTGCTCACGTTCTAGGAACGAAATCACACATTGATAGGTTGAGAATGTTGGGCGTGTCATTCCCGGATAAGTTGGCTGTGAACTGGGTTCTGCAGTCACTTCCCGAATCATATAATGAGTTCAAAAGAAAGTATTATATGATGGATCATGACAAAAGCCTCATTGACCTAACTTACATGCTCATTGCTGCTGAATCAGAAATGATTTGGCAAAGCAATGGAGCGTATTTGTTGGGAAAGTCAACCAACCATGCTTCCGAGGACGTTCTAGGAGAACCGACCTGTGTTTGCTGCCAAGAGAAAGGGCGTTGGATACAAATCTGCCCTAAGAGCCTGAAGAGTCCAGAAGATGGGAGAGTAAAAGAGTATGGTTGTACTTCAGGTAAAATACACTATCTAACTCGATTAAGTTCCTATTCATTGATTCTTAATACATAATGTGATAAGATTGCATTTGAATGTTTTGTAGGATCGATGAAAAGAGAGGAAGCTTGATGAAATAGCAAGATGAATCTAATCACGAAGACATGGATTTGAAGATTAGATTTTGAGCTTAGATAGAGTTGTTAGGAGTATTTATTACATAGTTTTTCAGTTGATTTTGCATTGTAAGGACAAATGTTTTCCGCTGCTTTTATAAGTAAAATAAATTTTTGTTTAACGTGTTTATTTATTTATTTCATTGCAATGAAATCATTATGAAAAATTGATGTTCGTATATTTACAACAAATGGATGTGATTCTTAATTATGTTGTTTGTGGAAATGTCGAGAATTTACCAAATAGGGAAAGTTTCTCAAGTTTCTATTGGATAAAGATTTGGAATCGTACAACAAGAATTGTATGATGAATGAATAAACTTTCACATTTGGAAATTAGACTAATTCGTCGACAAAGTATCAAGTGAAGGACTAGGAGATCGAGTACACAAGGTTATGTGTTGATCAAGTCCACCACAAGAGTAATAAAGATATTCCTCATGATTTACTAAAAGTTTAGCAAATATGATTACAATTATAAGATTAAGTGTAATTCTGAATTGATTGTAAAAGTTTAAATCAATAAGCAGAACGAATAAGAAGAATCAAGTAGGCAGAAAGATAAAAGTTTCTCTATTCTAAGAAGAAGGGAGAGTACTTTTTATTATGTTTTATGATAAGTCTTAATGATTAAGAACCATATCTCAATTGATCCTATAAGTAAGTCTTAGTACAATTGTATGTCTAAGAAGAGGAATCAAGAATTGAAGAAGTGGTTAAATCAAGAAGTCAATCATACTTCATTCCAAAACAAGTCTTAAAGCTAAGATTGTGACATTGAGTAATAAGAAGGTTTATAACATTCATCAAATGAGGAAACTTGTGATGTCTTGGATAAGACAAAGACCAACTAGGACCTATTTATGAAATGTTTTGATAAAAACTACATTAACTCTAGAATATTTGGTTGTCAAGAAATGTTTATTGACAAGAGAATCTTATATGTCAAAGAGTCAGTGGGAGTTTTAATGATCTTCAAAGTTTCAAGAACTAATCAAGAATGAACCTTATCTATCATCACTAGCACACGACTTGAGGTTCATAACCTATTGTGTTGATACTATCTTGTTTCTATGTCGTTCCAATTGAGTTAATTATGCATGAGAGCCCTGCGATTTCTCATTTGAATGCATAAAAGGCAAGGACCTTAATCAATGAAAAGTACATTGACATGAAAGGGTGAGCTGCTTAACTACTTGGAAGACATGGTGGGCAGCCGTGTTACCATAAGGCAAGAAATCAAGATTGAGAATGTTCGGTCCATATGAGTTTGGATTTATCGCAAACTTGGGTTTTGACAAATTCACATGGATAGGAACACATACACCATTAAAATATAAGTGTCATAAGATTCCCTCCTTCATGAAAATGACTGTGAGGAAATGCTTTCACTAAGAGAGATTTTAAGAAGATAGTAATTGCAAAATTGTATTCTCGAATTCGATTATGGTTACGGTATCCCTTTCCATGATTCGAATTGTGAAATTTGGCAATTAGTCTTAATTGTTTAGACACACATATAAGTTATCTAAGGCAAAGGTGTATGAGATTAAGAAGCCTTGATAAAGGATTATCAAAGCATTAGATATTAGAAACATGAACTTAAGAAATTCAACAAGTATTGTTTTCTGAAAGTTAAGTTGTTTCTGAATACATGTCAAAGCTAGTGGGAGCATAAGTGTTATGTTTATAATAATCATGATGATAGTGGGAGCATAAATGTTATGATTGTATGATTATTAAGACAAGTATTGCAAAGTTAGCGATATTAATTATAGAAAACAAGAGTGAAACTTTGCAAAGTTGTAAGAGTTGAACAGTTGTTTTGCTATAATTAAGGGAGAGAATATTATGCTTCATTTCAAATCTAAAGGCTTAGGTTGTGGAATGTTAATAATTTATTCAAGGATACGTAGTGCGTTCTTAAATTTCGATTATGATTACGACATTCCACTTCATAATTCGAATTGTGAGAACATAGCACATAAAATATTATAGCAAAAGATAGATAAAGTATCTGTCAGACCCCCAAACCAGACGGCGGAAACGTCCGAGGGCTGTCGTGACTCAATTGAATACCATCACAATGAATATACATGAAACATAACATTATACATCACCAACATTTGGAATGATACAACTGGTAGCGTTTACATCCATTACATTGTTCCCAGAATATTACATTCTCAAAAATATCTGTTTGATACTAAATTAAACCACAACAAAACGTCATAGAGTACAATTCATCCTTCACTTTATCTGTTACCTGAGAATACAAGTATTTTGAAAAATGTCAACATATGAAATGTTGGTGAGTTCATAAGTAATGTTTGAAATCCAATGTTTGTATTGTTTTGAAAAACACCAGAAAATCCGATATTTTCTGAAAATAGTAAAGTCAAGAATGTGTGAAGATCCATAGGTATGCTTGTTTGTTTCTATACTTGTAAAAATTGTTCATTTAAAATTTGTGTGCATTCCGAATCCGTATGTATTGAAATACCCTAGGAAAACCCGATGTTTTCCTAATTCTTTGAATTACATGAACGTACATTGAAACAATTGCAACGTGTGAAGTTATCGGTACCAGGCGACGTTGGATTATTTTTGAGCATTATTATTTGCTACAAACACACGTTACACAAACGACTAGTCTATAGCAATACTAACGATCCCGTAGGCGTCGTCCGTACTAATCACGTTATCCAACCGCCCTGACTACGTGTAGTCCCACACCCGAAGAGAACGAGGACACGAAGGCCTCGGTGATTCCATTAGCCGGTTTGGGATAAAAGGTACGAGGGGTCCCAGACCCGCCTCGCATGAAGAGGTAGACTTTACTAGCAATACCAAAGGACCCTTGGGGACCAGTAGTATACAAGCCATTGAAAGTCCTTTTACGTTATGTCGGATCGGTAAAACCCAACACTTCGTAAGAGAGAGGTCTTCGGGCCTTAAGATCAGGTCATTGGGCTAGCTAGGCTCAACGAACGAGATTTTACACTTTTGGGGCCCAAAGGTGGTGCGTAGACGTCTGTGCACACTCGCATGTATAGTGACTTCCCAATCGTTATTAGTTATGAATCAAAATGTCGTAATATCATAGTGTCGTCGTGTTAGTAGTTTCGGATTTTTATTGGTTCGAGACCGAACCAATTCGTTTGACAACGACTTTTGGTGTTGTAATGTATTGTATTTCGTCGATAGTCGTGGTACCATCATTTGATCAAATTGCATGTATTGAAGTAGTCTTGAGAATTTTTCTGTTTTCAGCCCCTCCTTATTTGTAAAAATTTACTTTTTCAACCCTTTATTTAAAAACTTTCCGGTTTGGTCCTTAAATCAATTTTCTTGACATTTTAATACCAAAAATTATTGAAATAAGTATTTTCCAGCATATTTTTCATAGAAAACAGCTTAAGTCCCTGAATTTCAATTTTTCTCGGTTATAACCTTTCTTTTTCGAAAGTTTGACAATTTTGGCCCAAATTGTAAATTTTTTGCAACTTTGGTCCTTTTTAAATTTAAAAAAAGCATTTTAAACCTTTGAAAAGGACTTGGATCACTTATAGTCCACTGTTTTATAGAAAAACACAGTTTTGGCCCTCCAAAATCAGAAAATTTCGCATAATGGGCCTCATTGGGCCGAAAATGTCATTTTTAGCCCATTAAGCTTGAAATTTATGTTTTTAATCCTCTAAATGAGTATATTTCCAGAAATTGTTTTATTGAAACTATTTTGACATAGTTCAACCATCAGAATTCGTGATTTGTCAATTTAGGCCCTTAAAGTTTGTATTTTTCGCATTTTAAGTCCAAAAATGGTATTTTTAGCCCAAAGAAATTGTTACTAAACCATTTAGCCATTTTTCTAGAAATACTTTGTATGTAGAAATATATTTGATGCTAGAGTCTTTTAGCATAAGGTATATCTCGGTTTTGAGGGGTTTTATGGCTAGATCCAACATTATAACACACAAAAGCACACATATAAGCATGGAATCATACAAAGCATACAAAACACATATAGATCTACACTTTCACTTGCATTCCCCCCCCCCCCCCCTAAAAAAAAACTTATGAAAACCGAAAATAGGGGGTATGAAGCTCACCTTGTTTGAAGCTTTCGGTTTTTGGAAGAAAAGATGGAAGAAAGTTTGGTGATTTTCGGCCTTAGCACCCCTTGATGAAGATCTCGGCCTTGAGGTGTTTCTAAGGTACAAGATCATGATTTCTCATGAGTTAAGAAGAGATATTTGATAGATCAAGGAAACTGGATCATAGAATTAAGTATAACCTTACCTTGGATGGTGATTTTTGTGAAAAATCTCCTTGGAATGCACTTAAATCTCGAAAATTTTAGGAAAGGGAGGAAGGAATGCTCTTCAAGACTTAGAGAGGTTTGGAATGAATTTTTGGTGAGTGTAGGAGGTTGTTCGGCCGAGAATGAGAGAGAGGAGAGAAAAGAAGTGATTTTGAAGTGATATGGGCATGGAAGAATGAGAAATAATGCATGGATGTCCAATGGATAAAAATGAGGTGGCAATGATGAAGTCAACTCTCCTCTTGGGCTTGATTTGGGCCGAGGATGATGGGGGAGAAGAGGATGTTTGGGCCTTAAATACTTAAGCCCAATTTTCATGGTTAAGTTGAGTGATTTTTGGTCCAAGTAAATTTAAAGGTGATTTTTATGACTTGTTAGGGTCAAATTAGGCTAATTATGGTTCATAGTCATTAATTTATTTCATTCTAGGCCCAATGTGGTCCAAAATGTTGAAATAAATTAGTGTGGGTCCAATTAGAGCCCAATTAAGAGTTCTAAACCCAAGATAGTCAAATTGGAAGTTTATTGGTCCATCAGGCCCAATAAGGAAGTTCTAGTCCAAACTGGACCTAAATAAGAACTTCTAGGGTTTCCAATTGCTTGTTGGCTATTTGTAATGCTTGTATGGTGTATTTGATTGAAATTCTATTGTCACAATAATAGGTGTTACGCATTTTCTTAAGCTTTTGATTCACTTTAGCTTGAGTGTATAGTTTACAAGACACAAAATTTCCAGTTGTGACATCATCCCCCCGTTAGAGGGAATTTCGTCCCGAAATTCTGTTTGAAAGCTAGATTTGAGAATGCTAGAATAGGTGAGGGTACTTTTGCTTCATTTGATCTTCACGTTCCCAAGTGAATTCCGGCCCACGCTTTGCGTTCCACCGTACCTTCACGATCGGGATGCGGCTCTGTTTAGTACGCTTCACCTCCCTGTCCATGATTTCGATTGGTTCTTCGACGAACAGGAGATTCTCATTGATTTTGATTTCGTCAAGAGGAATGACAAGGGTTTCGTCTGATAGGCACTTCTTTAGGTTAGAGACATGGAACACGGGGTGTACACCGTTTAGCTCTGCGTGTAGTTGCAGTCTGTATGCTACTGGACCAATTTGGGCGACGATTTCGAAAGGTCCAATGTATCGTGGATTTAGTTTTCCCCGCTTCCCAAAACGAATGACTCCTTTCCAGGGCGAGACTTTTAACAGTACTCGATCACCGACCTGAAATTCTAAGGGCTTTCGGCGTTTATCAGCGTAGCTCTTTTGTCGGTCACGCGATGCTTGCAACCGAGCTTTGATTTGAACGATCTTTTCCGTGGTTTCACGGATGATCTCCGGTCCCGTTAGTGCTTTGTCCGACATGTGTGTTTTTGCTAGCTGGGTGTCACCTACTTCAACCCAACATAACGGTGATCTACATTTACGCCCGTACAGTGCTTCGAAAGGAGCCACCTTGATGCTCGAATGGTAACTATTATTGTATGAGAATTCGATTAAGGGTAGGTGGGTGTCCCAAGACTTTCCAAAGTCTATCACGCATGCGCGGAGCATATCTTCGAGCGTTTGGATGGTTCGCTCGCTTTGACCATCCGTTTGTAGATGATAAGCGGTGCTCATATCGAGGTTTGTTCCCATCGCCTTATGGAGTGATTGCCAAAATCGGGACGTGAACCTACTGTCCCTATCCGAGATGATAGATGTTGGTATTCCGTGAAGTCTCACGATCTCTCGAATGTATAAACGCGTCAATCTCTCCATCTTGTACGATTCTTTGATTGGCAGGAAATGGGCAGATTTCGTCAGTCGGTCAATTATTACCCATATGGTGTCTAATCCATCCGACGTTTTGGGTAGCTTGGTCACGAAATCCATAGAAATCCCTTCCCATTTCCACTCAGGAATTGCCGGTTGCTGTAACCATCCTGAGGGTTTTTGGTATTCCACCTTTACTTTGGCGCACGTAAGGTACTTACTGACGTAGGTCGCGATTTCCGCCTTCATGTTAGGCCACCAATAGTGTTGTTTAATATCCAAATACATCTTATCGGAACCGGGATGAATGGAGTATCGCGTCTTGTGGGCTTCCTTCATGACAACATCTCTGAACCCTCCAAATTTAGGGACCCAAATACGGTTCATGAAATAGTATACTCCATTCTCCTTTGCTTCCAGGTTCTTTTCCATTCCGCGCAATGCTTCGCTTGCTCTATTTTCCGTCTTCATGGCTTCTGACTGGGCTACTGCAATTTGAGTGGCCAGGTGCGATTGAATGGTTATCGAGAGAGTCTTCGTACAACGATTAGAGTACTCCTTCCGACTTAAGGCATCAGCTACCACGTTGGCCTTGCCTGGGTGGTACTTAATCTCACACTCATAATCGTTTAACAATTCAACCCATCTTCGTTGCCTCATGTTCAACTCCTTTTGGTTTAAGATGTTTTGGAGACTCTTGTGATCCGTGAAGACGGTGCACTTTGTACCGTAAAGGTAATGCCTCCAAATCTTTAGGGCAAAGACTACAGCTCCCAACTCTAGGTCATGGGTCGTGTAGTTTACTTCATGCGTTTTTAGTTGGCGGGATGCATAGGCTATCACTCTCCCACGTTGCATGAGAACGCAACCTAAGCCCTGATTTGACACGTCGCAGTAGACTACAAAATCTTCCGTTCCTTCAGGCAGAGATAGTACAGGTGCGCTACAGAGAGCTTGTTTCAAGGTTCGAAACGCAATCTCTTGTTTGTCTGTCCATTTGAATGGTACGCCCTTTTGCGTAAGCGAGGTAAGTGGCTTGGCGATCTTAGAGAAGTTTTGAATGAATCTCCTATAGTAGCCTGCTAATCCTAAGAATTGACGAATTTCTGTGGGCGTTGTCGGGATTGCCCATCCTTCTACAGCTTTGACCTTAGAGGGATCCACATGGATTCCATCTTGGCTGACTACATGACCTAGGAAATTCACACTTCGCAGCCAGAACTCACACTTAGAGAGTTTGGCGTAAAGTTTTTCTGATCGCAGAGTTTCTAAGACTTGTCGGAGATGTTGGCCATGCTCTTCCTTGCTTCGAGAATAGACGAGGATGTCATCGATAAAAACAATGACAAAGTTGTCGAGGAATGGTCGGCAGATTCGATTCATTAGGTCCATAAATGCGGCAGGAGCATTCGTTAGACCAAAGGGCATTACGACAAATTCATAATGTCCATAGCGAGTTCGGAAAGCGGTTTTTGGAATATCCTCTTCTCGGACTTTGAGTTGGTGGTATCCGGACCGTAGATCTATTTTAGAAAAATAACTAGCTCCTTGGAGCTGGTCAAATAGATCATCGAT
This sequence comes from Lactuca saligna, assembly GCF_052625555.1. Classification (NCBI taxonomy): domain Eukaryota; kingdom Viridiplantae; phylum Streptophyta; class Magnoliopsida; order Asterales; family Asteraceae; genus Lactuca; species Lactuca saligna. The sequence goes on along the minus strand of NC_136420.1, from coordinate 83,328,335 downwards.
TCGTGGGAGTGGGTAGCGGTTCTTGATTGTGAGTTTATTTAATTCTCTGTAATCGATGCACATTCTAAAAGATCCGTCTTTCTTTTTGACAAAGAGCACCGGAGCTCCCCATGGAAAGTAACTAGGTCGAATAAATCCCTTGTCCAAAAGTTCGCTGAGTTGGCTGGATAATTCCTGCATCTCGGCAGGAGCCAGCCGGTAGGGTGATTTAGCGAGAGGAGTTGCTCCTGGAATAAGGTCGATTCGAAACTCAACCTGTCTCTCTGGGGGTACTCCCGGGAGATCTTCAGGAAACACGTCCGGAAATTCACATGCTACGGGAATGTCTCGAACGTTAATCTCCTCCTTGGTTTTATCCACCACGTGAGCTAGGAACGCCAGATTGTTCCTTCTTAGATATTTCTGTGCCTTGATGCACGAAACGAGGCGAAGGTTCATGCTAGATTTGTCTCCGTAAATTACTAGGGTTTCGTGATTTGGGAGGCGAAGACGAACGGCCTTCTCATGGCACATAATTTCGGCATGGTGGGGGCTTAACCAGTCCATGCCGATGATCACATCGAAACTCCTAATTGACATTGGCATTAGATCTATTCGAAAGACGTGTTGATTAAGAGTTAGGGTACATCCGGTGTAGATTTCCCCAGTGGATTCGGTTTTCCCATTGGCCATTTCCACCGTATAGGTTTCATTTAGCTTTTGGGGTAGTTGTTTTAATAAATGCTTAAACTTATTGCTTACGAAGCTTTGCTTCGCTCCGGTGTCAAATAAGATGCATGCATAAGCGTGGTTTAAGGGAAACGTACCGGTAACAACAGAGGGGTCTTGAAGGGCCTCACTCTGACCCATGGTCAACATCCTTCTTGTTCCTCCATTTCTTAAATTGTTGTTGTTAGGACAGTCTCAGCGGATGTGTCCAGTCTTCCCACATCCGAAGCAGGTGTAGCTAGGCCCTGCATTATTGCCGCTGGCATGGGTGTTGTTGTTGTTGCGAGGGTTGTTGCTGTTGGTTCCCTGATTTTGGTTATGGGGAGGGTAAGCCTTGCAGTACTTTGCAGTGTGTCCCCTTCGGTTGCAACTGGTGCACTGAAAATCCTTGCATTCTTCATAGTGATGGAAACCGCACTTGTTGCATTTGGGAAGATTACCGGAATAAGGTCTGGAAGCATTTGAAGTGGCTGAGGTTGGAGCATGTGGTGCGGCTGGAACCGGTGTGGTAACAGCATTAACCGCCACTGTCTGCTGCTTCTTGGAGGTGTCGGGGCCCTGGCGCCCCTTCCTCTTATTGTTCTTTCCCCTCTTGCCATCACTTTCCTTCGTCTTCTCAGTCTCCACTGGCTTCTCTCCCTTCTTGTTGTTATGGTCATACAACCTTTTTGCCAATCTTTTCGCACTGTCAAATGTTTCGGGGTTTGTAGCTATCACATTCCCTTGAATTGGTGATGTGAGTCCCCATATGAATCGCTCAATCTTCTTTCCTTCCAAGGCGATCATACCCGGGCACAGCAGAGATAGTTCGCTAAATCTCGATATGTAGGCATCGATATTCGCGTTCTGCACAGTGAGGTCCCATAGCTCTTGCTCCATCTTCTGTATTTCGCCTCGTGGGCAGTACTCAGCCATTAACATTTCTTTCATCTCTGTCCACGGCATAGAGTTGGCTACAGGGAGTGTCATGGATTCTACATGTCCGTTCCACCAGGTGAGCGCTTGATCCACAAAAGTGCAGGCCGCGAACTTCACCTTCATGTGCTCAGGGCAGTCGCATATCTCGAATACCGACTCCACCTTTTCGATCCATCGCTTAAGAGTGATCACCCCTCCAGTGCCATTAAAAGTTCGTGGTTTGGCGTTTGTGAAGTCCTTGTAGGTACATGTCTTGGTGGGTCCTTGATTCATTCCGTTGTTCGAACTTCCGGCTCTTTGCCCATTGACTCCTCCATTGTTCCCTTGTTGAATTTGCACAATCGCTGCAGTGACTGCTGCAGATACAGCTGCCTGGAAAGCGGCTGAGTCAACTTCAGGTGGGGTTGGTCCTGGGTTTCCGCGAGCAGGTCGGGGAGGCATCTTTCTGTCACAATACGGAAAGATGTTGAGGGTATGTTGTTTCTGTGAGGTCGTGATCCTACTGACTAGGTGCATGGTACGAACTTAAACACTACTACCATTGACCAATCAATAATAATTTCTCAACACATAGCAATTTGCAATATCGTAATAAAACACGTAAAAATTTATTAATATTATCCGCATTTGATACATGAAAATTTGCTCGTAGGAGCATACATGAGTGATACTAGTTCGACAGCATAACGACTCTATGAGTAGTGTAGTCACTTAAACATAGAGTCGGAGTACATAGCATATTTCCTAACGACCTACTATGATAAGTCTATCCCTAACCGCGATGAGCTGCGTCCTACTATAACGGTGAAATCATATGCCGAAGTGCTGAGCCAACAGCTGAGCCATCTCAGTCATGTCTACAATGACCTCATCCCTCTCAAGCTCTGCTTGCACGGCACGTGCTTCCATGGCGAACAGTTGTTGCCACAAGTCGGCAATCTCGGCTTCTGGGGAGCGATTTTCCATCGCGGGATTCACTGGTGGGACGTGGTGATCCTGTTGTGCTTCGCTAACAGGAGATGCGACGTGATCTATGTCCGGGGCCTGATCCTCCCCCATGTCATCGTCGGTCTCCTCGAACTCGTAGTCGGTGTCCATGTATTCGTCAGGTTCAACGCCGTGGACTCCCTCCTGATTCCCCTCTGGTTCGTCTTCGAGTATCCCGTGTGCTCCTAGGGCTTGGTGAAACTGAATGCCCTGATGCTCTCCCTCCATGAAGACTGGGAGAAAGTATACGAATAAGCTATCACTTTCCTATGACTCTACCGCTATTGCACAAGCTAAACAGGCGTTCTCTTTTTGGTGGTAGGGGTATAGTTTTAGATTCCCTAGCTATCCTGATCTCATCAAGACGTGTGTTAGTTATACTTTGGAGAGAATGTAGTTGATCAGGCTACATTCACTCCTTGGTATCACTAAGAACAGTCCCGAATTAACCGAGACACTAGTATTATTTTTGTTTGGTTCGTCGTTATGTTCCTATTCCTAGTGCAAGCAAGGGCGTTTTATTTACTTGTTTTGTTCAGAGTTATGTTAGTCCCTCTTTTTGGTTTATAGTTGCATATCCATGTGTGGCTAGATATGCTAATTCACTATAAACAAAGCTCTGATACCAACCTGTCACACCCCCGAACCAGACGGCGGAAACGTCCGAGGGCTGTCGTGACTCAATTGAATACCATCACAATGAATATACATGAAACATAACATTATACATCACCAACATTTGGAATGATACAACTGGTAGCGTTTACATCCATTACATTGTTCCCAGAATATTACATTCTCAAAAATATCTGTTTGATACTAAATTAAACCACAACAAAACGTCATAGAGTACAATTCATCCTTCACTTTATCTGTTACCTGAGAATACAAGTATTTTGAAAAACGTCAACATATGAAATGTTGGTGAGTTCATAAGTAATGTTTGAAATCCAATGTTTGTAATGTTTTGAAAAACACCAGAAAATCCGATATTTTCTGAAAATAGTAAAGTCAAGAATGTGTGAAGATCCATAGGTATGCTTGTTTGTTTCTATACTTGTAAAAATTGTTCATTTAAAATTTGTGTGCATTCCGAATCCGTATGTATTGAAATACCCTAGGAAAACCCGATGTTTTCCTAATTCTTTGAATTACATGAACGTACATTGAAACAATTGCAACGTGTGAAGTTATCGGTACCAGGCGACGTTGGATTATTTTTGAGCATGATTATTTGCTACAAACACACGTTACACAAACGACTAGTCTATAGCAATACTAACGATCCCGTAGGCGTCGTCCGTACTAATCACGTTATCCAACCGCCCTGACTACGTGTAGTCCCACACCCGAAGAGAACGAGGACACGAAGGCCTCGGTGATTCCATTAGCCGGTTTGGGATAAAAGGTACGAGGGGTCCCAGACCCGCCTCGCATGAAGAGGTAGACTTTACTAGCAATACCAAAGGACCCTTGGGGACCAGTAGTATACAAGCCATTGAAAGTCCTTTTACGTTATGTCGGATCGGTAAAACCCAACACTTCGTAAGAGAGAGGTCTTCGGGCCTTAAGATCAGGTCATTGGGCTAGCTAGGCTCAACGAACGAGATTTTACACTTTTGGGGCCCAAAGGTGGTGCGTAGACGTCTGTGCACACTCGCATGTATAGTGACTTCCCAATCGTTATTAGTTATGAATCGTAATGTCGTAATGTCATAGTGTCGTCGTGTTAGTAGTTTCGGATTTTTATTGGTTCGAGACCGAACCAATTCGTTTGACAACGACTTTTGGTGTTGTAATGTATTGTATTTCGTCAATAGTCGTGGTACCATCATTTGATCAAATTGCATGTATTGAACTAGTCTTGAGAATTTTTCTGTTTTCAGCCCCTCCTTATTTGTAAAAATTTACTTTTTCAACCCTTTATTTAAAAACTTTCCGGTTTGGTCCTTAAATCAATTTTCTTGATATTTTAATACCAAAAATTATTGAAATAAGTATTTTCCAGCATATTTTTCATAGAAAACAGCTTAAGTCCCTGAATTTCAGTTTTTCTCGGTTATAACCTTTCTTTTTCGAAAGTTTGACAATTTTGGCCCAAATTGTAAATTTTTTGCAACTTTGGTCCTTTTTAAATTAAAAAAAAGCATTTTAAACCTTTGAAAAAGCACTTGGATCACTTATAGTCCACTGTTTTATAGAAAAACACAGTTTTGGCCCTCCAAAATCAGAAAATTTCGCATAATGGGCCTCATTGGGCCGAAAATGTCATTTTTAGCCCATTAAGCTTGAAATTTATGTTTTTAATCCTCTAAATGAGTATATTTCCAGAAATTGTTTTATTGAAACTATTTTGACATAGTTCAACCATCAGAATTCGTGATTTGTCAATTTAGGCCCTTAAAGTTTGTATTTTTCGCATTTTAAGTCCAAAAATGGTATTTTTAGCCCAAAGAAATTGTTACTAAACCATTTAGCCATTTTTCTAGAAATACTTTGTATGTAGAAATATATTTGATGCTAGAGTCTTTTAGCATAAGGTATATCTCGGTTTTGAGGGGTTTTATGGCTAGATCCAACATTATAACACACAAAAGCACACATATAAGCATGGAATCATACAAAGCATACAAAACACATATAGATCTACACTTTCACTTGCATTCCCCCCCCCCCCTAAAAAAAAACTTATGAAAACCGAAAATAGGGGGTATGAAGCTCACCTTGTTTGAAGCTTTCGGTTTTTGGAAGAAAAGATGGAAGAAAGTTTGGTGATTTTCGGCCTTAGCACCCCTTGATGAAGATCTCGGCCTTGAGGTGTTTCTAAGGTACAAGATCATGATTTCTCATGAGTTAAGAAGAGATATTTGATAGATCAAGGAAACTGGATCATAGAATTAAGTATAACCTTACCTTGGATGGTGATTTTTGTGAAAAATCTCCTTGGAATGCACTTAAATCTCGAAAATTTTAGGAAAGGGAGGAAGGAATGCTCTTCAAGACTTAGAGAGGTTTGGAATGAATTTTTGGTGAGTGTAGGAGGTTGTTCGGCCGAGAATGAGAGAGAGGAGAGAAAAGAAGTGATTTTGAAGTGATATGTGCATGGAAGAATGAGAAATAATGCATGGATGTCCAATGGATAAAAATGAGGTGGCAATGATGAAGTCAACTCTCCTCTTGGGCTTGATTTGGGCCGAGGATGATGGGGGAGAAGAGGATGTTTGGGCCTTAAATACTTAAGCCCAATTTTCATGGTTAAGTTGAGTGATTTTTGGTCCAAGTAAATTTAAAGGTGATTTTTATGACTTGTTAGGGTCAAATTAGGCTAATTATGGTTCATAGTCATTAATTTATTTCATTCTAGGCCCAATGTGGTCCAAAATGTTGAAATAAATTAGTGTGGGTCCAATTAGAGCCCAATTAAGAGTTCTAAACCCAAGATAGTCAAATTGGAAGTTTATTGGTCCATCAGGCCCAATAAGGAAGTTCTAGTCCAAACTGGACCTAAATAAGAACTTCTAGGGTTTCCAATTGCTTGTTGGCTATTTGTAATGCTTGTATGGTGTATTTGATTGTAATTCTGTTGTCACAATAATAGGTGTTACGCATGTTCTTAAGCTTTTGATTCACTTTAGCTTGAGTGTATAGTTTACAAGACACAAAATTTCCAGTTGTGACAATATAGTATCGTATCCTATACGCTTTGGGTATAGGATTGATTGCAAATGCTATAGTATTTGACCATTCTAAATTTTTTTCAAATGTCTAGCGCATTTAGATGGAAAAAGGACAAGAATCGGTTTTGACTAAGATAATTAAACAACTCTCAAAAGACAATCCAAAGTTCGTCGAGGATTGGTCGCTTGTGAGTAGGTTGAAAGTATAGTATTGGATGGAGTATATCGACATTATTATGAATAGATAAGATTATATTAAGAATAAGTTGTCATATGGTAAGTATGGAAAGGTTTCCATATTGGGAGTTAGATATTGAGAATCTATGTTTAGATTAGAAACTTTATGCAAAAGGATATTCAAAGAAATGTACTTTGAGTGAGAGACATCACATCTATGGAATTGTCTTGTAACACTCTTCGATAGAGGACTTTGTAATTGGCAATAGTCATTGTGACTTTAGTGCAATGACATGATGAAAGGATCATTGCATAAAAGGTTAGAATCTAACATATTCTATAAGTGGCAAGAATTTGATATTCTTACACTTGTGGAAAGGATTAGGAGTTGTGAAATGAGTATGATTAGAAATGTGTTCATTTGATCTATTTCACAAAAGTAAGAACCATAGGTAAACATTGTGTGCATGATAAGTGATGGGTTTTGGTCATAAGACATCCTATGTGCTCATACAAACCCTAATGCTTGGATCTAGGTTTCTCTATTGTACATGCTTTGAATCCAAGACTATAAACCCTAATTCTAACATACAAGTAATCATATTAATATGTAATTAGGTTTAAGATCATACCTTGATTGTTATGTAGCAATAACAATCCCAATTCCTCCTTGATTTGACTTTGGAAGGCTTAGAGTCACAAGTGTCACTCCTCTAATGGCTCACAAACACCATAAGCAAGAGGATGAAGAGGAGAGAGGTTGGAGGCTGCCAAAAACGTGTGTAAACCCTTACAAGAACCTTAGCCCCGTTTTTGAGCCTTAAGGGGTCTTTATATAGTTGGGCTATTAGGGTTATCTAACAAGGAAACCCTAATTTGGATGCTTAAGCCCTAAGCAACCCATAGACTCCTTTTATTAAGCCCATGGACGATTTCCTTATGGGTTTCCCATTAGAATTCGTCCATCCCTTAATACAAGGCAATCCATGGCCCAAATTGCAATTATCTTATAATTACAATTCCAGTCCCTTAAGTTTAATTAATCTCTTTTAGTCACAAAACTAATTACCAATTAATTATTGACTAATATTAATTAAACAATATGATTTCTCCTTTAATATATTATTCCCATAATATATTAATAAATCATATTTAATCCTTTCTCTCCATAATTCATCCTATCAAGTTGCTTTGGTGAAGGCAACCCAAAAGGACCATGCACCATCGGGTCAAGTACATACCAAAATAGTTATGGACTTAGACACTAATCCAACAGTCTCCCACTTGGATAAGTCTAACAACTATTCTGCGTATGATTTCAGATCCCGATCTGCAATCGTAGCTTTCCAAAGCCGCTGTCAACTATGATCCTATCAGATACGCGTGTCCTTAGATAAGGGATCATATATTCCTCCATTCTAGATATCGTATGAGATATGATTTCAAATCATTCTCTTTGTACTATATCTCGATTTCCGATTTATGACAACAGACTAATTGAACAAATCAAATTAGCCCTAGCCCGGCCGAGCATTTACGTATGTCATCACTAAACCATCGAGGGGCCCAAAGATATCGCTTCTATCCTACCTTGGATAAAAGGAACGGATAAACTTTGATACAATGCTTGCTTGCACTCACTCACCGAATTACACACAACAATATGTTTTATAACACCAAGTTACTGGTGCGTTTACATATTATCAATGTGCAACCGATCAGCAAGATACAACTCACACATCTCGGTTTCAAGAATATAAGATGTTATCGTCTCACTAATCACTCGAGATAGTGATCCAAGTGAGCGTGGGTTTAATCCAATGCTCAAATCATATTCATAAGCACTCATGAACGTTGCAGCAAACATATGCTTATGTCTAATACTCTTTTAGACAATCCACACACCAATTCACGACAATCTTCATTCATATCTACTTCCAACATATGAACGACTGTGGCCCGTTTGAATAATTCGATTATTCTTAATAAACTCAATTATTCTGGAAGTCAAAACATGCAAGGTGAAACACAAGAATAATACTAATCCCATATGGCCTCAACCTTTGAGTATAAACAAAACACATTTTATTTATCATCATATCGATTACTCATTATTTGTCGTTTCGGGTAATCAACTTCTTACTTGAATTCCAACACTTGTCCCATGCTCCTAGCATGCACACAATGTTTACCTATGGTTCTTACTTTTGTGAAATAGACAAATTGAACACATTTCCAATCATTCTCATTTTACAACTCCAAATCCATTTTCTTAAGTGTAAGAATATCAAATTCTTGTTACTTATAGAATATACTAGATTCTAACACTTTATGCAACGATCCTTTTGTAATGTCACTGCACCAAAGTCTCAAAGACTATTGCCAATGATATTACAAAGTCCTCTATCGGAGATTGTTACAAGACAATTCCTTAGATACGATGTCTCTCACTCAAAGCACATTCCTTTGAACATCCTTTTTGCATAAAAGTTTCTAATCTAGACATAGATTTTCAATATTCAATTCAATATAGATACATTTCCATATTTTCCATATGACAACTTATTTTTAATAGAATCTTATCTATTCCTAATAATGTCGATATGGTCCATCCAATATGGAAACATTTCCATAATTTCCAATACTATACTTCCAACTACTCACAAGCGACCAATCCTCGTCGAACTTTGGATTGTCCTTTGATAGTTGTTTAATTATTTTAGTCAAAACCGATTCTAGTCCCTTTTCCCTCTCAATGCGCTAGACATTTGGAAAATTTTAGAATGGTCAAACATTAAAGCATTTGCAATCGATCCTATACCCGAAGCGTATGGGACACGATGCACAATGTTTTATTTGCTATGTTCTCAAAATTCGAATTGTGAAGAGGAATGTCGTAATCATAATCGAAATTTTAAGAACACACTATGTACCTTTGACTAAATTTATTAACATTTCACAACCTAATCCTTTAGATTTGAAATGAAGCATAATATTTTCTCCCTTAATTATAGCAAAACAACCTTTCAACTCTTACAACTTTGCAAAGTATGACTCTTGTTTTCTATAATTAATATTGCCAACTATGCAATACTTGCCTTAATAATCATACAATCATAACATTTATGCTCCCACTATCATGATGATTATTATAAAACATAACACTTATGCTCCCACTAGCTTCGACATGTATTCATAAGCATCTTAACTTTCAGAAAAAACAATACCTATTGAATTTCTTAAGTCCATGTTTCTAATACTTAGTGCTTTGATAATCTTTTATCAAGGCTTCTTGAACTTATACACCTTTGCCTTAGATAGTTCATATGTGTGTCTTAACAATTAAGACTAATTGCCAAACCTCACAATTCAAATTATGGAAAGGGATGCCGTAACCATGATCGAATTCGAGAATGCAATTTTACAACCACTATCTTTTAAAATCTTTCTTAGTGAAAGCATTTTCTCACAATCATTTTCATGAAGGAGGAAATCTTATGACACTTAGATTTAAACGGTGTATGTGTTCCTATCCATGTGAATTTGTTAAAACCAAAGTTTACGACAAATTCAAACTCATATGGATCGAACTTTCTTAATCTTGATTTCTTGCCTTATGGTAGCACAGCTGCCCACCACGTCTTCCAAGTAGTTAAGCAGCTCACCCTTTCCTATCAATGTACTTTCCATTGATCAAGGTCCTTGCCTTTTATGCATTCAAATGAGAACTTATAGGACTCATATGCATAATTAACTTGATTGGATTGGCACAGAAACAAAATAATGTCTTCACGATAGGTTGTAAACTTCAACTCGTGTGCTAGTGATGATCGATAAGGTTTATTTGATTTGTTCTTGAAACCTTTCAAGACCATTAAGACTCCCACTGACTCCTTGACATATACGATTCTCTTGTCAATAAACATTTGTTGACAACCAAATATTCAAGAGTTAGTGTAGCTTTTATCAAAACACTTCATAAATTGGTCTTAGTTGGTCTCTGTCTTATCCACGACATCACAACTTTCCACAATTGATGAATGTTATAAAACCTTCTTAATACTATTCACTCAATGTCACAATCTTGACTTTAAGACTTGTTTTGGAACGAAGTATGATTGACTTTTTGATTTAACCATTTCTTCAATCTTTGATTCCTCTTCTTGGACATACAATTGTACCAAGACTCACTTAGAGGATCAATTGAGATATGGTTCTCAATCATTAAGACCTATCATAAAGCATAAAAGGTACTCTCCCTTCTTCTTAGAATGGAGAAACTTTTATCTCTCTGCCTACTTGATTCTTCTTATTCGTTTTGCTATTGATCTAAACCCTTTAATCAATTCAAAATTACATTTAATCTTATAAGCATAATCATATTTACTAAACCTTTAGTAAATCATGACGAATATCTTTGTTACTCTTATGGTGAACTTGATCAACACACAACTTTGTGTACTCGATCTCCTAGTCCTTCACTTGACACTTTGTCAATGAATTAGTCCAATTTCCAAATACGAAATTTCTCATTCATCATGCATCCACGTTGCATGATTCCAAGTTTCTGTCCAATTGAAACTTTGGGTGATGAGAAACTCTCCCTATTTGGTAAATTCTTGACATTTCCATAAATAACATAACTAAGAATCATATCCATTCGTTGTAGAAATATGCAAACATCAATTTTCACATAACGATTTCATTGCAAGGAAGTAAACAAATAAATAAATAAGTCAAACAAAATTTATTTTATTTATAAAAGCAGCGGAAAACATTTGTCCTTACAATGTAAAATCTATTGAAAACTATGTAAAAGGAAAATTTCTAACAACTCTATCATAACTATCTAAGCTCAAAATCCAATCTTCAAGTCCATGAGATTGAGATCCATCTCTTGTGATTAGATTCATCTTGCTCTCTTATCAAGCTTCCTTTCTTTTCACCGATCCTTCAAAACATTCAAATGCAATCTTATCACATCATGTATTAAGAATCAATGAATAGGAACTTAATGGAGTTAGATAGTGGATTCTTACCTAAAGCGTAGTCATACTTTTGACTCTCCCATCTCTTAGATCTCTTAGGTAAATAGGGCAACTTCGTCTCCAATGCCCCTTCTCTTGGCAATAAAAGCAAATTGATTCTTTTGGAACAACACATGGAACTACTTCAGACATCGCCTTTCACTTATGATCAAACTTTTCGATCATTGGATGTCTTCCATTGCCATTTTCTAAATCCATAGAGGTCTTGAAGGCAGATTCTCCAATCAACTTTGCTTTTCTATTGTGCCAAACCATTGTTGATTCAGCAGCAATAAGCATGTAGGTGAGATCTATAAGTGTCACGTCGTGGTTCATCATATAGTACTCTCTTACGAACTCACTATACGAGTTAGGAAGTGACTGAAGAACCCAATCAACAGCCATCTCTTCACCGACAACGGATCCCATCATTCTTAACCTATCAATGTGTGACTTCATCCCTAAGACGTGTGCACACACCGACTTGCCAAAAGGGCTTGAGTGATATTGAACTTTTCAATTTTACAATCTTGTGGGTTAGGGAGAATAATTGGAGGAGGAGGAGGAAGTGAAGCATGATTTCTTGTTCCTCGATCGAATCGTGGAATATCATCTTCATGTGGAATGCTTGTTCCACGGGATTGAGAAGACCATAGTTGTCGAACTTTGACATCGGGAGAAAAACGAATTCAAGTTAGTTGATTGATTGAGTCCTTGGTAAATCACCCAAATGAAATTCCAAGGCTAGGACCCAACACAATATCCTACAACTCGGGAGAGGGATGCCGTAACCCAAATTGCAGAACATTTGAAGGTAAGTGAATGACGATTCACTAATTTCCACCATGAAAAACGAAAAAGAAATTTAAGTTTTAAATCTATGAAAACTCCTAGATCCTTTGAGATTCATTGAACATTTCAATGGCATGTTTAAATCTCGATATGCCCCTCTTGTTTGTGACTGGGATGCCGAGGATCACAAAGCGGGTGTGAATAACCATGCAAACTACATGGTGCCCTCACATGTTACAATCACCTATTCGATGTGCCGGTAAACCACACACGCTCCACCGAACTATGACAAACATTGAGTCACCCTTTTCTACCTTTGCTTAGAACCATTTAGTGTGCCGATAAACCACACACGCTCCACTAACGTCTTCGCAAGGGCACAAAGTGTAATTTCATGGAATTGCATCAATTCACTTTTACCTAAGTAACTAAGATTGGGAATTTGAAAAACATTTAGTTACTTTGTATTTCATTATACTTATAATGGAAGGTTTCGTCCTATTCTACCCGTTCGGCTAACGACCCTCCACTAGTCAAGAGTGCGGTGGGTAAGAGTGGATACCCATTCAATCGCCATTTTATAGGCAATTTCCTTAAACACCCCTTATAGACCAGTTTCGTGAATGAGGCCTACTAACGGTAAGACTGACTTTTACTCATACATATATATAATGTTAGACTTTTAATGTTATATATAGTATAGAGTGTATTTTATACTTTTAAAATACTATATGGTTAACTTTAACAATTACACTTTTAATTCAATTAAAAGGTTAACCTAAACTTTTATGGATTTATTAAACCTCTTTTAATTATACTCCTTAATTAATTAATAAAACCATAAGGGTGTGATTTGAACTTTTCAAAACATTACTAGAGTTTTAGAATTTAACATTTCTAATTAAAACCTTTAATCAACTTTTAAATTCCAAAACTTGAGGGCAAGTTTTGAAACATTTCAAAACATTAGGGTTTTAATTATTTAAATTTCAAAACTTTAAAACTTTTGGGTTCAAATTTAAACTATAAAACCTAAAGGGGAAAATATGAAACTTTTCATAACAACAAGGATCAAATAACAAATAATCTAAACTAACATTTAGTTACATAATTATCCATATTTGATTTGTTTAATGATTTCTTGCAAAACAATTTATCAATTTACTCAAAATAATTAATCAATTATCTTATAAGGAAACAATTATCTTGTTAATTGATAATTATCTTTAATTAGATCAAGAATATAGTCATATATATCATCAAATCGGATTTAAATTGATCTAACATGATAAGGTAACTATCCATATGCAAAAACAGCAAGAAATCCCGAGATAAGCATTATCTGACGCTCAAACTCGCCGAGTACCACACTGTACTCGCCGAGTTGAGGTCTACTCGCCGAGTTCCTCAGCCATAAAGCCCAAAAAACGATTTTCCAGTTATACAATGCATCAATACAATTGAAACCAAGCTGGCTCTGATACCACTGATGGGTTTTGGTCATAAGACATCCTATGTGCTCATACAAACCCTAATGCTTGGATCTAGGTTTCTCTATTGTACATGCTTTGAATCCAAGACTATAAACCCTAATTCTAACATACAAGTAATCATATTAATATGTAATTAGGTTTAAGATCATACCTTGATTGTTATGTAGCAATAACAATCCCAATTCCTCCTTGATTTGACTTTGGAAGGCTTAGAGTCACAAGTGTCACTCCTCTAATGGCTCACAAACACCATAAGCAAGAGGATGAAGAGGAGAGAGGTTGGAGGCTGCCAAAAACGTGTGTAAACCCTTACAAGAACCTTAGCCCCGTTTTTGAGCCTTAAGGGGTCTTTATATAGTTGGGCTATTAGGGTTATCTAACAAGGAAACCCTAATTTGGATGCTTAAGCCCTAAGCAACCCATAGACTCCTTTTATTAAGCCCATGGACGATTTCCTTACGGGTTTCCCATTAGAATTCGTCCATCCCTTAATACAAGGCAATCCATGGCCCAAATTGCAATTATCTTATAATTACAATTCCAGTCCCTTAAGTTTAATTAATCTCTTTTAGTCACAAAACTAATTACCAATTAATTATTGACTAATATTAATTAAACAATATGATTTCTCCTTTAATATATTATTCCCATAATATATTAATAAATCATATTTAATCCTTTCTCTCCATAATTCATCCTATCAAGTTGCTTTGGTGAAGGCAACCCAAAAGGACCATGCATCATCGGGTCAAGTACATACCAAAATAGTTATGGACTTAGACACTACTCCAACAATAAGAGCATGGGACAAGTGTAATAATTCAAGTAAGAAGTTGATTACCCGAAACAACAAATAATGAGTAATCGATATGGTGATAAATAAAAGGTGTTTTATTTATACTCAAAAGTTTGAGGCCATATGGGATTAGTATTATTCTTGTGTTTCACTTTGCATGTTTGACTTCCTGAATAATTTAATTTGTTAAGAACAGTCAAATTATTCAAACGGGCCACAGTCGTTCATATGTTGGAAGTAGATATGAATGAAGACTGACGTGAATTGGTGTGTGGATTGTTTAAAGAGTATTAGACATAAGCAAATGTTTGCTGCAACGTTCATGAGTGCTTATGAATATGATCTGAGCATTGGATTAAACCCATGCTCACTTGGATCACTTCATGGATTTTATCACGAGTGATTGGTGAGACGATAACATCTTATATTCTTGAAACCGAGATGTGTGAGTTGTATCTTGCAAATCGGTTGCGTATTGATGATATGTAAACGCACTAGTAACTTGGTGTTATAAAACATATTGTTGTGTGTGATTCAGTGAGTTAGTGCAAGCGAACATTGAGTCAAAGTTTATCCGTTCCTTTTATTCAAAGTAGGATAAAAGCGATATCTATGGGACCCTCGATGATTTAGTGATGACAAACATAAATGCTCGGCCGGGCTAGGGCTAATTTGATTTGTTCAATTAGTCAGTCGTCATAAATCGGAAGCCGGGAAATAATATAGAGAGAATGATTAGAAATCATGTCTTAAACGATATCTAGAATGGAGGAATATATGATCCCTTATCTAAAGGACACGCGTATATGATAGGATCAGAGTTGACTGCAGCTTTGGAAAGCTACGATTGCAGATCAGGATCTGAAGTCATACGCAAAATAGTTATTAGACTTATCCAAGTAGGAGACTGTTGGATTAGTGTCTAAGTCCATAACTATTTTGGTATGTACTTGACCCGATGGTGCATGGTCCTTTTGGGTTGCCTTCACCAAAGCAACTTGATAGGATGAATTATGGTGAGAAAGGATTAAATATGATTTATTAATATATTATGGGAATAATATATTAAAGGAGAAATCATATTGTTTAATTAATATTAGTCAAGAATTAATAAGAATTAAGTTTGTGACTAAAAGAGATTAATTAAAACTTAAGAGACTGGAATTGTAATTATAAGATAATTGCAATTGGGCTATGGGTTACCTTATTATATAAGGTTGGACGTATTCTATGGGGAAACCCATAAGAAATCGTCCAAGGCCTTTAAGTAAAGGAGTCCATGGGTTGCTTAGGGCTTAAGCATCCAAATTAGGGTTTCCTTGTTAGATAACCCTAATAGCCTCACTGTATATAGAACCCTTAAGCCCCAAAAACATATGGAACTGGTTCTCTAGGGTTTTGGACGGTTTTGGGTAGCCTCCTTATCTTCTCCTCTTCATCCTCTTGCTCTTGGTGTTTGTGAACCATTAGAGGAGTGCCATTTGTGACTCTAAGCTTTCTAAAGTCATTACAAGAAGGAATTGTGATCGTTATTGCTACATAACAATCAAGGTATTATCTTAAACCCATTATTATGTTAATGTTGATTTTCATATGCTAGAATTAGGGTTTATAGTCTTGGATAAATTGCATGTACAATAGAGAAACCTAGATCCGAGCATTAGGGTTTGTATGAGCACATAGGATGTTCTTATGACTAAAACCCATCAAAAACATGGTCTACGTTATACTTATTGTGGTTAGCTGTCAACACCTCTCTGCAAAAGAATATGACTGTGTATGAGAGGTATATTTATCAGCATAAACGTTTATCTCAATATATATTATGGTGATGTATCTACAAAAGCAGCATGATATTGTACATATTGATGTTGTATCTTATCCCATGAATTCGATCTTAAAGCTAAGTAAACCCAAAAATCACAGCACTTGTTATTCCACTAGCTTGTAGACTTGTTTAGAATCCATGATACGATAAATCATTTGATTGGAAATGTAAATGTAGTCATGAAATGTGTCTGCTTAGTCAAGATTTCCCTAATAAATATTCAAGTGCATTACAAAGTTGTACATGTATGAATAATGTTCTTTTGTGGGTTATGTTTTAAAGAAAAGTAAGAATGAATCTCATAAAGTCATTAATATCAGTAGGGGATGACGTGGGATTTGCTGTAAATGGGTAAAAGGAAAATGAATCAGGAGGGTAACCAACTGTTGCATTTGTTCTCATTTGGTCACTTTCCTTTTTTTTTTTGTACTCAATATACCATCGAACTTGTTGTTTGTGTTCACCATAACCCTTTGACCGGCTATCACAAGTCAAAAGCCGGTCAAAAGGGTTTTGGTGAACGCAAACAACAAGTTCGATGGTATATTGAATACACAAAAGAGAAAATGGACCAAATGAGTATAAACGCAAAAGTTAATTACCCTCAAGAGTCATTTTCCTTTTGTTTTCATGAATTGATTGAATTTATGAATTTATGATACATTTTCCAAGAAAAAACGTTTTCACTAATGACTAATTCACAAAATGTATTTTGGGAAGTTGATATAAGTTAAAAACTATGATTGTTGGGTTCCAAAGTTTGGTCATTTCAATGAAAATCAACCCATTAATAGGTGATAGCCAAATGTAATTGAAGGTAGGTATGATTATATGTTAAATGTTATTATCTTGCCATAAAATTAAGCAACTTAGAACACATTATACTTAAATTGTAATTTGGTCTAACTGAAACCGACAAATACATATGAAGATAATGCAAATTTCACGAAAATCGAGGTATTTGATATTTCGATAATTATTCGCTAAAACCTAAAAATAAAAACATTTTTTTTGCATGATGAAATAATGTAAAAAAGGAGAGTTAGGGGTTGTCGGTAGTGATTCGTGCTATTTGCTAAAGTTGAAAACTTGAAAGTCGTATACAGTCTCGCCGCGCCAATCTCGTCCGCCACCACCCACCGGATATTAAACTGCCACAGCTGCTTCCTCAACCTCGCGCACTTGGTCTTCTGAAATTTCTAGTATCACTTCTATTTCGTAAGTTCCGATGGAAACTTAATATAAAATCTCAAATTACTTTATATCTTGTCTCGAATTCATATTCTTTTTCTTCGAAATGCAATTAATCGTTTAAAACGGTATAATTCTAAAATTAGAGTATTCTAGGGTTTTTTCTTTTGAAGCAGCATAACATTTTGTTTCACCAATTAAGATTTGTTTCGAGTAAAAGTGGTCATCTTGTTGTAAAACCCTCATGATTTTCAAACTGGAACGTGTTTTCCGATTTGGTATGTTGGCTAGATTGATGAACTCTTGAATTAGATTTCTTAATAGGAAGAATGCTAGAGGTTGGGTGGTTTTGCCTTTACTCGTTTCTTATCATGTTAGAGATCAATAGAGCGTGTGTTTGATAACAACTCCATTGATGTACTTGATGTTAACTGTTAGTTTCCATACATAGGCTGGATCAATAAATTTGCATATGAAAGGGAGAATCTTGAAGATCAGCAATGGTATATGAGTGATTACCCATGCTTTTAGATTAGACATCTTATGATTTTTATGAATCAGTCCTAGTACATTTGAGCTAGAAAGCAAGGATCTTGTTACATGTGTGAGAACTCGAGTTTCCATATATTATGGATGAAGAGACTGAATTAACGAAATTATAAATTAAAGATACATAATATTCCATTTCCATATTACTCTTTATTCTAAATCCTAAACCCTATGTAGAACTGGAACTATTGGTTATTAACTTATTATACTTATTAATTTTGTTAAAATAGTCATAACATGATCTTTAAAACTTGATCTTTTTGCAGATGTCACAACAGAAGGAGGATGCACTTATAAACGAATCTATTGATTGTAAAGAAAAAGACAATAATCAAGATCAAGATGTAGGTAAGTTTTGTAAATATGTTTGGATTTATTATCACCTATATTTGTCACTAAGTTTTGTAATAATATATTCATGACCTTTTTGTTGTGCAATCAGTTTCATCAGATGATGATGTAATAGACTATTCTGTGAAGCCTGAGTTATATGATCCAAATCTTGATGATAAAGATCAACTCTGGATTCAAAAGAAAAGAAAAGGTCAATATTCTGATGCAGTTCTCACCTGTCCTGCATGTTTCACAACCCTATGCCTTGAGTCTCAAAGGTATTTTCATTCCCCTGTTTCCTTTTCATGTAAGGGTAAAACGGTCATTTAGTCTCTGCTCTAAAAAGCTAGCTTGCTATTTTGTGTTGAGTCTTGAATCGATTTTAGAAGCTTTGTTGTATCTTGAAATACTGAATTTGGGGTTTGTTGTTTTGTTACTTATTAGGCATGAAAAATATGTGACACAATATCGAGCAATGTTTGTGTTGAATTGCAAGATCAAGAAAGGGCAACACGTATCATCATCATCATCATCAAAAGATAAAGGAAGTTTAAAAAGAAAAAGAGTTAGAAAAAGTTTAGCAGTTGATGGTGAATCATTTACTCCAGTTTGTTGCTCAGTTTGTGAGACTGAAGTTGGGGTTATTGATGATGATGAGGTTTACCATTTCTATAATGTTCTTCCAAGTGAATGTTGATTATCATTCATATGTTTTAAGTTTAGATTAATGAGGAATTATGCAACTCACATGAATTATGGTATAATGTTTACTTGAAAAACTACTTTGTTGCATAAGGGAGGAAGATAAGAAAAGTTGTGGTGGAGGTTGTGTATCAAATATCAATCCATGGTTTCCATATGCGATGCACTTGTAATGGAATTCTTGTTGCAAAGGATTTTCATGAGCACCATACTTTAACCAAATTCTTTTGGATAAAAAGGCAAAGATTTGGTTCAAGACAAAGTTAAAGTGAAAAAAGATATATTAAGATAATCATGTTTTTAAAACCTTTTTGGACTTGAAGGAAAAAAAAAAAAGATTTTATACATTCACGTCTAATCTTCTACATGATACATATTTTATTATATAGATGGACCCGGAGTTGTCGAATATTTGTTGAAAATCTTATGCTTCATCTTATTTGTATAGATTTTTAGAAAATAGAAAGGTTTTTTCGTTGTTTCGTTTTTCAAAATAATAATGAACAAAAGAAAAGATTATTCCTTTCTTTAGAAAAAAAAAAAAGGTGTTTGGTTACATTAAGGAATTGAATTCTTCATTACATAAGGAATCATATTCTCTCTGATCTGGTGACGTTTCATTCTTTAGTTCTTTACCCAACCCTGAATTTTATTTATTTATTTGTATTTTTTTTTTACCTCCTCCCATTGAAAATTGACTAAACTACCCATGACATAATTGCATCGATTTGGAAGCGCTTATGTTTCTTCAGTTTTAATAAATGAATTTACCAAAATTCAGTTCTGTGTTCCTCTAGCACATTATAATCGAGTTTACTATATGTACATAAACCATTTGATGAAATGCCTCGTGTGAATTTCAAAAAAAAAAAAAAAAAAAAAAAAAAAAAAAAAAAAACTTATTATATTAAAACAGCGTATATGTACATTTGTTTCTGTGTTTTGTGATCCCTAACAAAATCTAGGGGAGGGGTAACTTGTATAACATTTTACAAAGGGTGTTTTGTAATTGGTATGATTGACTTAAAATCTTGAAGCTTATGATTTCTTCAAAGATAATTAATGTTTCTTGTTTTTGTTTTTAAGCAGTGTTGTTGGGAAATACTCGGTGGAAGTGAGGAATTTATCGTTGAGAATGTCCATTCCCAAACAAGTGAAGATGATACAGTCATCCTTAATGTCCGGAAGAAGCTTGGTTTTAACATACCTTTAAAATTTGTCGAAGTCTTTTATAATAAAAGAGTGATCTACATATAATCTATTTATATTAATATGATACCTCGTGTGTTTTTTTTTATTTTTTATTATTTCTTAATACCCATTTTATTGCAACATAAGATTATATCTTTAAATGGGTGACATGCTAAAAAAATATAAATGAGTAAATTATACGAATGGTCTCTATGGTTTAGGGTAATTTGCATGTTTGGTCTCTAATATATTTTTTTTAACTCAGAAAGTCCCTACTTTTTGTTTTTGTTACGCGCTTGGTCCCTATCTTACATAAAAATACTATTTTGGCTTTGATTTTTTTAATTTATTTAAATAAACGCACCTCCAACTCCACCCTCTTACCTTACCTTACCCATCACACCATTTTTTTTTCTATTTAAATAATAGTTTTTTTAGGTAAGACAAGGACTAAGTACGTAATAAAAACAAACAGTATGGACCAAGCGTGTAACAAAAACAAATAGTAAAAACTTTCCGAGTAAAAAAAATAAGTTATTGACCAAACGTATAAATTACACTAAACCATAGCGACCATTCATGTAATTTACTCTAAATTATATGTACTTTGTAGAGTAAATTATACAAATGGTCCATGCGGTGTGGTTTAGCGTAATTTGCGTGTTTTGTCAATAATTTACTTTTTTTTTTTAAACTCAGACCATCCTTATCGTTTGGTTTTATTATGCGCTTGTTCCCTGTTAGACTTAAAAGGACTATATTGTCCTTCTCTATTTTCTTTTTTATTTTTATTTTTTATTTTTTTGTCATTAATAAACTAAAATAAATATTTGATAAAATTACCGCCCCTCTTAATCCTTGAGTAAATTACTATTTTCCTTCCTTATGCTATCTGAAAGAGAACCCCGATGACTGATAACCAAGAATCACATAATCAATTAATTAGGCAAACATCCATTGATGGTTAACTTGAATCAATCCCAAAAATCTCAGGACCCGATCCACAAAATAGTAATCAAACCCTATTCAAACCTAAAAATCAAAATTATAAATCAAACCCATAAATTTATTCAAACCAGAAATCAAAATCACAAACCAAATACTAAAATCAAACACGGAAACTTATTCAAACCATAACTCATAACGATGTATATTGGAGCTTTACAAGACCTTGTGAGGAATTCAAAGCTTTTTGAAGACCCTGATGGTGGTGATGATATCACCGAAGACTATGGATTTGATTCTCAGGGATTGAGATGGGTTCGAAGATTTTACACACCGAAGAGATTTGTTTGAAGGAGTTTGATGATGGAATTTATGGTTGAGAGAAAGAAGACGATGCTGGTGATTTAGGTATGGTTTAGGGTTCTTCAAATGAAAGCAGATGGTGGTGGTGCCGAGATTTCCAATCTAAGTGTAGTTGAAGAAAATCCATATCAACTGAAAGGAAGAAAACGTTAATGCAGGGTTAAGAATGGAGTGGGTTCCACCATTCCTTTTTCGACTTCAATGAAGGCGTTCATGGTGGCAGATTGGGGGTTTAACAGGAAGGATCGTTGGTGGTGATGTATAGAAGCAAGATGCAGGATTAACGTAGGGTAGAGGTGTAGGGTTTGGCTCCACTTACTAGTAGTAGGTATGTTGGTGGTGATGGATGATACCTGAAGCTTTAGATATTTATTTGTAGGTTTCTTTGGTTTCTTTAGAGAAAAAGAAAGAGATAGATAGAAAAACAAATGGATGCGATAGGGAGGGATAAAACTCAAGTGGGTGACACCTATATTTAATAAATATTTTTTAACAAGTTAGAAATAAATAAAACAATTAAAATAGTCAATAAGGGCATATTGGTCTTTTTAAGTCGATTAGGGACAAAGTGCATAACAAAACCAAACTACAGGGATGATCTGAGTTAAAAAATAAGTTAGAGACAAAAAACGGAAATTACGTTAAACCACAGGGACCATTCGTGTAATTTACTCTACTTTGTAATTCAGGGTATTTTGTCATTGTCACTCAAATTCATCCCATTCATTTATATCCTCATATCAATTTGATTCCAAACAGCATGGATCAATATCCTTATATCTATTTCATTCCAACTCCAACGTATCAACTAAACATGAAAATGAAATAACAACAACAACAACAACAACAACAACTAGATGAGGAACCCTGCTTTATGGGGATGGATTTGGACAGCTCCGATCATTTTGGTCACTTCATGCTTGTTATCGATAGAAAGGATTGCATAGTAATTTGGAGTAAATATAGAGACTGTAATCCACTTACTCATTTAATATTACAAACAAACAGAACAAGAAAAATAGGTTAAATGCATGAAATAACTATGTATTTAACCCTGAGGAAAAGAACATATTGCAGGCACCTGGGAAGAATGAAAGTACTGAAGTTTAAAAAGTATTACAAAAATTAAAAGCAAATAAGTCAAATTCCATAATGTTGAAAATAGTATGTTATAAACCAAAAAAAGAAAAAAAATTATTTTTTTAAATTTTAGTTTAATGTGTAATATATCAACTTACTTTAGTATCTAACTGTCATTCCTTTCTATTCCAAAATAACATTCAGAAAGTAGAATGTTATTCTCAATCTATTTCTATTCCAAAAAATGAACATTTAAGTGTTTCATATAAACATAAATCTTATATGTAAGTTCTTGAGAAACAAATTCATGGTTTTTTATACTATCTATTGAATTAGGTAGCATCCATAATTCCATAAAAGGAGCTTGAATTTGTTTAATCCATGTCTCTTTAAATTATGTCCAGTTTGCACCTAAAATAGATGCATATCAAGTTAGAAATCATATTGTTTCAAGGTAAAAAGATAACAGATGGTGGCTATAATTAAGTAAACTGAAGTAAAAAAGTTTGATTAATCAGAAACTTGTCTTACAACACTACCAAAACAGAATTCGAGAAGCTAACTTCACTCATCTTAATTTCCATATAAAAGAGGCGAACAGGAACCCTCCAATAGCTGTTGGCGCAGGTAAATTTTCTCATATATTGTTATCATATTAAATCTTAATTTCAAGTTTAACATAAGAACCATTATTTAGGTGACATCATGGAATATTATGCATAATAGGTGGGAATAATGGAATATAGGATGTCCTGATACCTGGAACACAAAGGGTGTGCAAAAAAAAACCATAAAACCACAGAACCAAACCGATCTGGTCAACCTGAAACCGAAATAAGCCGAAACCGCATTAAATTGAAACCAAAAAAGTCGGAATCAAAATAACCGAGTACTTATGGGTTGGTTTTAGTTTGGATATCTAAATATTTGTGCATATTTGAAATTTTGTTCTCTGTTCCTAAGGAAAATATTTGTTTGTTTCATGTCAACTCATGTATAAAGTTGAATATCAATAAAGCTTTAAGCTTTACCTTCTTGAAATACACTTCTTGTTTTGAAATCTGTTGCTATGTCATATGAATGATTTTTTTTCAATACATTGTAGGCTAATTCCTAGACAACCTTCATAAAAGGCACAATAGAAAGAAGAATATTTAGGTCAAAGACATACTGGAAATAATCGATTTCCAAAAGCTTGGAAACTTTTGAAGAGACTGTAATAGTTCACCTACTGTAGCATAGCATCGTCATATGAGAACTCGATTAGTAATTTTACCATTCCATCAATATGTATCAGATTTAATGTCTATAGGTAGTAGCATGAAGTTGAAGAGAAGGATTTTTTTTATTTGCGGTGATTGAGACACATATATGATAGGAAGAAACAAAGCGAAATTCGACCAATTTAAACCCTAATTTCAAGTATATGAAAGAAATTGAGATTCAAAATAAAGATAAGTGGATTAAGAGAGAGCAAAGTGTTACCTGTTACCTTTTAGGGTCAAACGAAGGTCCAGGTCTAGCATGAAGTTGAAGAGCATGAGTTCTTGTTTCTTTGTGATGATTGAGACACAGACAGGAAGAAAGAAAACCAAATTCATCCAATTTAAACCCTAATTTCAAGTATATGAAAGCTATATAACAGTATGTATGCGTTACCTCGACTGCACGAGAGAGAAAGGGTTGACCGAAGTAGTTTCAAAACCAAATTTGCCAAATTTAAATCCTAATTTCAAGTAAATCGAAGCTATATCAGCATACATCGGTGAGCAGTTGGAGAACACACATTTTTGTACAAATGAGGTGGAGCAAGCTACAATAGGGACAGACTTTGTACGACTTGAATCGATATATCAACAGATATGGTAATTGATTACAATTATTATTTTCCAATAAAGCAAAAAGCAATATCAAAATACATGAAAATTGAAGGGCACATTTTTCAACATTAAAATAGGGTAAATCAACCTGATGTACACAGAGGAACAAAATTATACTCCTTCTCCTTCTGTTTATGGAAATTGTAATGCCCATTTTTGGATGCGTGAAAAACTTTTGAGATGCATGATGTTGATTTCTCTTAAAAAGATTCGATTATTTTGTTGGTATTTAACGGTGTTTATGATATTTTTGTTACAATTGAAGACTTCAAAAGTTGAATTTTCATGAAAAGAAGAGAGTAGAAAATATAGTTAAGATTATTGTTATATCCTTCCAAAATTCTTCCTAAAATCCTGCTTACTGGATATCGTGCTTGCTTCTGTAAGTGTAATTTTTCTTTGGTAAATGTCTGTAAGCAGGATTTTTAGGAATCGTTAAACCCTATTTGAACGGAATTAAACGAAAAGAACACTAACCAGGGTCGCACTGCTGATAGAACTCTTCTACATCTATCAAAACTCGAACAAAATCAAAATTAGATTAACAAACTTAAGCAAATTAAACAAGTATAAACAAAGGGGAATCAAAAACTGAAATGAAATTAGAATTCAGTTAATCAAATTCGAAAATTAAGAGAAAACATTATAATTGCAGAGATAAGGGAAAAGGTGGAAGGAGGCGGAGCACAGAGCTCGCAAAGTAAAAATATAAGGTGGAAGGAAGTGGAGCACGAACCTGTAAATTGTCTTCTTGCCATTGGACCGTCGATGTGTAACGACCCAATTTTCACATCAAATTTTTTTTTTGTTTAAAAACGTTACTTTAGAAAATATTAATAACTAAAACATCATTCGATCATCCATAATATAAACTGAACCATGTCTGAAAACCAAAACATACAACTAATCGGAATATCAGAGTATCAATCCCAGAAAGCTCGTAAATGCGGAAACCGAAGAGTGTGTGTGTGTGACATGCTGCTACCGCGCCGACTCCTTTCCCCTAGCTGAGGAGGTACCTGAAACCAAAACTGAAACCGTAAGCACAAAGCTTAGTGAGCTCCCCCATAATACCCCATACCATGCAAGCATTTAACAAACAACATGAAATTAGGAGATACGGGCCACACCCACACTCGTGAAGATACGGGCCCCGCCCACACTTCGCTATCTGGGAGATACGGGCCTAGCCTACACTCCATTCTCGGAGAGATACGGGCCTCGCCCACACTCAACCGCCAACTCATATCATACAAGTATCGCACAGACAACAAGTGTAAACAATTCTATCATACTTGCATATATCATAATCAACTCAACTAAGAGATACGGGCTCGGCCCACACTCTAATACTAACGTCTCGTCTATACGGGCCGGCCTTGGTGCCTTAGACCCGTTACTACTGGAAGGAAACTCACCTCGAAATAGCTGCTGGTCTGTGTGGGAATTGATCACCTACTACTGCTACTGCTGCTCCGGAAACTCCCCGGCTGTAATTCCCACAATATACTTAATCATACACTGCTAACTGTCCTTTGGGTAAAAAGACCATTTTACCCCTGGTCTAGCCCTAAGTCAATTCGAAGTTAACTTTTAGTTGACCTGACTCGCCGAGTGGATCTCCACTCGCCGAGTCCCTGTCCGGACTATTGTCCTGGGTCCCTGATTCTGCTCGTCGAGTTGGGCTATGACTCGACGAGTTCATCTTCTAAACTGACATTCAACTCCTTCATCCTACTCGCCGAGTTGTATGAACAACTCGTCGAGTTCATCTTCATCCGAAGAACACATATGCTAAGACTCACCGAGTTGTATGAACAACTCGCCGAGTCTGTTCTTGATCTATGAAGATTGCCTTGGACTCGCCGAGTCAGGGCATTGACTCGCCGAGTCCTAACATGGGTGAGTTCAGCTCCCAACTCACCGAGTCACCCCCTGTGACTCACGGCTCAACTTGACACATCATGAAGGGACCAATTTAGTGACTCGCGATCAGACTCGTCGAGTCACATATACGACTCGCCGAGTCGCAGCCATGCATCCATCAAATACACCGATTTGCTCGATTCCAGTCCATGCCATTCACAGATCTGGGCTTCTAGGACACAAATCACACGTAAAGTTTCCAACTTTACGTGTAGATATTCACCAATATGAATTTTAAGGCTCAAAGTGCACCAAAAGAGGTAGATCTAGGGCTTTCATGCAATATGACCCCATAAAGGCATTAGATCCAAGCTCCAGGGACTAAATCATGCCTAGATCTAAAGGCTAACAACTTATTACAACCCACAAAGCACAAACAAGCTTGGGGAAGAGCCCAAGAAGGACTCCTATGAAGCTAAAAGAGATTACAAGCTTGAAAACAGAGGGGAAACGAGCTATACCTCAAGGAAAACGTTGAGATGACACAAAGATGCCTGGTCTCCTTCTCCTCTTCTTGATCTACTCTTCTTTCTCCTCAAAATCTCCAAGAACACTCCAAAAACACTTCAACCTCTCAAGGAAATAAGGGAAAAACGATGTTGGGAGTTCTGGGGGTGAATGGGGACGAGTTTGGGGTGGAATGAGGGTTTAAATAGGGTGCAAACCCTTGAAATTTAGGGTTTCAACCAGCAGCGGTGACTCGCCGAGTCCGGGATATGGACTCGCCGAGTCGCCAACTTAAACGTGTCCTGAGTCTCGTCCCTACTCGGCGAGTCGGACCTTATGACTCGTCAAGTCCAAGGCTAAAATAGGGAAATGCTCAAATAAAATTCACATACCGGAAACCAGGTGCTACAAATCTCCCCCACTTATTTTAGACTTCGTCCTCGAAGTCTGCTGCTCGATCCTGAAACAGCTCGGGGTAATGCTCCATCATCTCGTCCATCGGTTCCCAAGTCCATTCCGAACCCTTGCGGTGCTGCCATTGCACCTTCACTAGTTCTACCCTCTTGTTTCTCAAAGCCTTTGACTTCCTGTCGAGTATTGCGACTGGGCGCTCAATATAATTCAAGCTGTCATCAACCTGAATATCCTCCAACGGTACTACCGCTGAATCGTCCACCAGGCACTTCCGCAGCTGCGAAACATGGAAAGTACTGTGGATCTGACTGAGTTCGGCTGGCAGATCCAGCCTATACGCCACCTTGCCCACCCGGGCTACAACCCTGAACGGCCCGATGAATCTTGGGCCCAACTTGCCCCGTTTCCTGAATCGAATGACGCCTTTCCAAGGAGACACTTTCAGGAGAACCATATCCCCGACTTGGAACTCCAAGTCGGATCGACGCTTATCGGCGTAAATTTTCTGCCGACTCTGAGCAGTCTGAAGTCTGCTCCGAACCTGCTGGATCCTCTCGGTCGTCTCTAGCACCACCTCGGTGCTTCCCATGACTCTCTGGCCAACTTCACCCCAACATATCGGGGTTCTGCACCTCCGCCCGTACAACATCTCGAACGGTGGTCGGTCAATACTCGCTTGATAGCTGTTGTTGTAGGAGAACTCAGCCAAGGGAAGATAGGTATCCCAGCTACCACCGAAAACCAAAACACACGCCCGCAACATGTCCTCCAAAGTCTGGATGGTTCGCTCACTCTGACCATCTGTCTGCGGGTGAAAGGCGGTGCTAAAATGCAGACGAGTGCCCAACTCGTCATGGAATTTCTTCCAAAATCTGGAAGTAAAACGCACATCCCTGTCCGAGATCACCGATACTGGCACCCCATGCCGTGCCACAATCTCCCTGATATAGATGTCGGCCAATTTTTCGGCCGATATGCTCTCCTGAATTGGAATAAAGTGAGCACTCTTGGTCAATCTATCCACGATGACCCAAATCGAATCCACTCCACGTGCGGTCCTGGGAAGCTTTGTGATAAAATCCATCGTGATATCTTCCCATTTCCATAGTGGAATGTCCAACGGCTGCATCTTGCCATGCGGTCTCTGATGTTCGGCCTTGACCTTCCTGCAGGTCAAACACCGCTCGACGTACCATGCCACATCCCACTTCATGCAGGGCCACCAGTAATCCGGACGAAGATCCCTATACATCTTCGTCGCCCTGGGATGAATAGAGAATCGGGACATGTGCGCCTCCTCCATCAAAATCTGGCGCACGCCTCCTTGATACGGCACCCACACCCTACGGTGTAGTGTCAAAAGTCCTCGGCCATCATAATCAAAGGAGGAAACTTGACCCACCACACGCTCGCTCTTCTGATGCTCCTCCTTGATAGCCTCCTGTTGAGCCTCCCGAATCTGCTCCAATAGGGGAGTCACCACGGTCATCCTCAGGCAAATGTCCCTAATCGGCACCGTCTTGCGGCTAAGCGCATCGGCCACCACATTGGCCTTCCCCGGGTGGTAAAGGATCTCGCAATCATAATCCTTCACCACGTCCAACCACCGACGCTGCCTCATGTTCAGATTCGGCTGGTCCATGAGGTACTTCAAACTCTTGTGGTCCGTGCAGATGGTACACCGAACCCCGTAGAGGTAATGTCGCCAAATCTTGAGGGCAAAGACCACTGCCCCCAACTCCAAATCGTGCGTCGGGTAGTTCGCCTCGTGAGGCTTGAGCTGCCTTGAAGCGTAGGCAATGACATGCCCCCTCTGCATCAGAACTGCGCCCAACCCCGAAATGGACGCATCACAATAAACCATAAAATCCTCTACGCCCTCAGGCAGGGCTAGGATCGGCGCCTCACACAATTTTTGTCTCAGCATCTCAAACGCAGCCTGCTGCTCGGGTCCCCACCGAAAGACCACGGTTTTCTTCGTCAGTCGTGTCAGGGGTACGGCTATCTTGGAGAAATCTTGGATAAATCTCCGATAGTAGCCCGCCAATCCCAGGAAGCTCCGAATCTCGGATGGAGACTTCGGGACCTCCCATCTCATCACGGCCTCGACCTTGGCCGGATCAACCAGAATCCCGTTCTGGTTGACGAGGTGTCCAAGAAATTGCACCTCGCGCAAATAAAACTCACACTTGGAGAACTTGGCATACAAGCTCTCCCTCCTCAGGGTCTCCAATACCTCCCTCAGATGCTCCTCGTGTTCCTCCCGAGTCTTGGAATAGACCAAGATATCATCGATAAAGACTATCACAGACCGATCCAACATCGGTCTGCATACGCGGTTCATGAGGTCCATGAACGCGGCAGGAGCATTGGTGAGCCCAAATGGCATCACCACGAACTCGTAATGACCATAGCGCGTCCGAAACGCGGTCTTCTGCATATCCTCCTCCCTGACCCTCATCTGATGATAACCCGAACGCAAATCAATCTTGGAGAACCAAGATGCCCCCCGAAGCTGGTCAAATAGGTCATCAATCCTCGGAAGCGGGTAACGGTTCTTCACCGTTACCTTGTTCAGCTCCCGATAATCTATACACATCCGATGCGACCTGTCCTTCTTCCTTACAAACAGAATCGAGGCTCCCCAGGGTGAACTGCTCGGACGAATAGATCCCTTGTCTAGCAGCTCCTGTAGCTGCGTAGACAACTCCTGCATCTCGGGAGGGGCCAACCGATACAACGCCTTGGCTATCGGAGCCACGCCAGGGACAAGGTCAATCCTGAACTCCACCTGTCGCTCCGGAGGTATCCCAGGAAGCTCCTCCGGGAAAACATCTGCAAAGTCTCGAACCACCAGAACCTCGCTCACTGTCGCCTTACCCGACTCCCGGGTATCTATCACATATGCGACATATCCTGCGCATCCCTGCTGGAGGTAGCACCTAGCCCTCGCAGCTGAACATACAGTGGGTCCACACTGAGGCCTCTCTCCATGAATCACTAGCTCTCCCCCGCTTGGGGTCCTGACCCGTACTAGCTGCTGCACGCAATCTATCACCACCCCATTGGGGCTCAGCCAATCCATGCCTATAATCACCTTGTTCCCACGCAACGAAATGGGAACCAAATCTACCAAATAGCGCTCCTCGAACAAACGCAGCACACAATCTCGGAATATCATCGATGCTCGCACCGATCGATCGTCAGCGATCTCCACTTCTAAAGGGCATTCTAACTCGCCCGATGGCTCATGAAACTTCTTGCTAAGTGCAAGGGAAACGAATGATCAGGATGCTCCTGAATCAAATAACACTTGAACTGGGAGGCCGTTCACATGGAACGATCCTAAGGCATACATATACATATAGAGCACATATCAATAACATAACATCATCATAAAAAAAAAAATAAAGGGGAAGAATCGTACCCGTCACAACATCGGGTGCGGCGCGTGCCTCCTCGGCAGTCAACTGAAATGCCCAACTCCTCACCATTGGAGCCTCTGACTTGCCCTTCCGACCATCCGTGATCTGCAGGGTCGCTGGAGCTGGCGCCTTCACTAGCGCTGCAACTGTCAACTGGGGGCAATTGGCCTTCTTGTGGCCCCTCTGGTTGCAGTGAAAACACAGCAACTCGGATGTCTGAATAGCTGAAACTGGAGCAGTACAATCCCTGCTAAAGTGCCCTGTCTTGCCGCACTTGTAGCAGCCTCCTGATCCCATCCTACATACCCCCACGTGCGTCCTGCCGCATTTTCCGCAGCGGCTCGATCCTGAATGACCTTTCGGCCTACCGTCCGATCCCTTGGGCTTCTTCCCCGAAGCCCCTCCTGCCTAACCGTCCTCTAGTTTCCGTTTCCGGATGTGCTCCAAATCTATCTCCCTCTCCCTAGCCCTGGAAATCATAGAGTCCAGGGTAGGGCAAGCCGAAAAGCTAACATGCTCCTGGATGTCAGCTCGTAGCATATCATGGTAACGAGTCCTCCTCATGTCCTCGTCACCGGCATACTGGGGCACCAATAAAGCCCTCTCCCGGAACTTGGTGGTGATCTCCGCCACAGTCTCCGTCGTCTGCCTCATGTCTAGAAACTCCCTGGCCAGCTGCTGAAGCTCGACCGCCGGTGCAAACTCTGCCCTGAACCTGGTCACAAAGTCCGACCAGGTCATTGCCTCGATAGCTGAGGCTCCCAACGAGTCACCCACTGACTCCCACCAATCCCGGGCTCGGTCTCGTAAACACCCTGCTGCGTACCTCACCTTCGACCCCTCGGGGCAGAAGCTAGTCAACTGGGCAGACTCGATATCTGCAATCCACCGCCTGGCGACAATGGGGTCCTTCACCCCATGGAAATCCGGCGCACCACTGCCCCTGAAGTCCTTGAAGGACAGTGTGCGAGATCCTGAATGGCTAGAGGCTAAATCGCTCCTGAATGCCCGTAGGCGATCCTCCATCAACTCCATGATCCCTTCCTTGATCGACCCAAAGAGAATGGGGGTCGACTCAAGGATGCCCCTGGTGATCTCCGACGTGATGAACTCACGTAGCCTCTCATCAATCGGCTCGGAGCCTGATCCCAAACCTGACCCCTCTCCTGAACCGCCATCTGTCGGTCTCGGTCGAAGTACCACCATTCTGCAAAACATCATAATAATCATTAGTGATACTGCTACTTTCTGAGGGATCTCAACTACTTACAGGTTCCCTGGTCTCATCTTGGCCTTCCTCGGTTCGGGTACGGATCCTATGCTTTCAGTAGTAC
Source organism: Lactuca saligna (assembly GCF_052625555.1). Taxonomy (NCBI): domain Eukaryota; kingdom Viridiplantae; phylum Streptophyta; class Magnoliopsida; order Asterales; family Asteraceae; genus Lactuca; species Lactuca saligna. The sequence goes on along the minus strand of NC_136420.1, from coordinate 83,296,152 downwards.
GGGCCCATACTACCTTCCACATCTATCCATACCTTCTCCAAGGAATTCCTCGACTTCACCAGACCCCCTTCACTACCGCTGATCAAAGCTATACTCATCCTAGGCTTGCCCTAGGGAGATCTCTAATTCTACTCTAACCAGTCCTCAGCTGCTGCAGGCCTCATTATAATGCCAATTGGCCATTACTCGAATGCCATCACACGTGACGAGGCTCAGATAATCCTTCGAGTACCGGACTCGCCCCTACAACGGTTGGACTCAAACAAGAGCTACGCAGTAGGATCAAATTCGACACTCTAAGATTATCCAATCCTGGTTACATGTGATGTGACGCATTCGACTAATGGCTAACTCCCATTATTCAGAGTCCCACGAAGCACGAAGCAAGCAGCATTCGGACAAGGGTAACAGTCTCAACTAACTCTATCCACTCTCAGGAACTGAGCTAACATATAGTGCTAAGCTCATACTACCAGGCATAACCTATTCAGGCTATCCTACTTACTGTCTACTCCGTAACTAGCATGCAATTTCTCATACAACTGAAACACAAATAGTAGGCACATAAGGCATCACTCCTAGATCCTTAGTCCTATTCTAGCATGCGGTTCTACGAAAGCTGATAAACATAACATAAACTTGTATGGGTACTATGGGGAATACTTACTTGAGCTCGGCCGGTCGCGCACGTCACACACTTCGCTCTTTCTTATGACTCTTTTCTAAGTTTTAGAGAACATTTTCTTTTAGAAAATCTTTCAATCCCTCGATTTGAGTTCAGACACTCCCGAAGGCGTGTCCGAATCCCTCAAACCAGGGCTCTGATACCAACTTGTAACGACCCAATTTTCACATCAAAATTTTTTTTGTTTAAAAACGTTACTTTAGAAAATATTAATAACTAAAACATCATTCGATCATCCATAATATAAACTGAACCATGTCTGAAAACCAAAACATACAACTAATCGGAATATCAGAGTATCAATCCCAGAAAGCTCGTAAATGCGGAAACCGAAGAGTGTGTGTGTGTGGCATGCTGCTACCGCGCTGGCTCCTTTCCCCTAGCTGAGGAGGTACCTGAAACCAAAACTGAAACTGTAAGCACAAAGCTTAGTGAGCTCCCCGATAATACCCCATACCATGCAAGCATTTAACAAACAACATGCAATTAGGAGATACGGGCCACACTCACACTCGTGAAGATACGGGCCCCGCCCACACTTCGCTTTCTGAGAGATACGGGCCCCGCCCACACTCGTGAAGATACGGGCCCTGCCCACACTTTGCTATCTGGGAGATACAGGCCTAGCCCACACTCCATTCTCGGAGAGATACGGGCCTCGCCCACACTCAACCGCCAACTCATATCATACAAGTATCGCACAGACAACAAGTGTAAACAATTCTATCATACTGGCATATATCATAATCAACTCAACTAAGAGATACGGGCTCGGCTCACACTCTAATACTAACGTCTCGTCTATACGGGCCGGCCTTGGTGCCTTAGACCCGTTACTACTGGAAGGAAACTCACCTCGAAATAGTTGCTGGTCTGTGTGGGAATTGATCACCTACTACTGCTACTGCTGCTCCGGAAACTCCCCGGCTGTAATTCCCACAATATACTTAATCATACACTGCTAACTGTCCTTTGGGTAAAAAGACCATTTTACCCCTGGTCTAGCCCTAAGTCAATTCGAAGTTAACTTTTAGTTGACCTGACTCGCCGAGTGGATCTCCACTCGCCGAGTCCCTGTCCGGACTATTGTCCTGGGTCCCTGATTCTACTCGTCGAGTTGGGCTATGACTCGACGAGTTCATCTTCTAAACTGACATTCAACTCCTTCATCCTACTCGCTGAGTTGTATGAACAACTCGTCGAGTTCATCTTCATCCGAAGAACACATATGCTAAGACTCGCCGAGTTGTATGAACAACTCGCCGAGTCTGTTCTTGATCTATGAAGATTGCCTTGGACTCGCCGAGTCAGGGCATTGACTCGCCGAGTCCTAACATGGGTGAGTTTAGCTCCCAACTCACCGAGTCACCCCCTGTGACTCACGGCTCAACTCAACACATCATGAAGGGACCAATTCAGTGACTCGCGACCAGACTCATCGAGTCACATATACGACTCGCCGAGTCGCAGCCATGCATCCATCAAATACACCGATTTGCTCGATTCCAGTCCATGCCATTCACAGATCTGGGCTTCTAGGACACAAATCACACGTAAAGTTTCCAACTTTACGTGTAGATATTCACCAATATGGATTTTAAGGCTCAAAGTGCACCAAAAGAGGTAGATCTAGGGCTTTTATGCAATATGACCCCATAAAGGCATTAGATCCAAGCTCCAGGGACTAAATCATGCCTAGATCTAAAGGCTAACAACTTATTACAACCCACAAAGCACAAACAAGCTTGGGGAAGAGCCCAAGAAGGACTCCTATGAAGCTAAAAGAGATTACAAGCTTGAAAACAGAGGGGAAACGAGCTATACCTCAAGGAAAACGTTGAGATGACACAAAGATGCCTGGTCTCCTTCTCCTCTTCTTGATATACTCTTCTTTCTCCTCAAAATCTCCAAGAACACTCCAAAAACACTTCAATCTCTCAAGGAAATAAGGGAAAAACGATGTTGGGAGTTCTGGGGGTGAATGGGGATGAGTTTGGGGCGGAATGAGGGTTTAAATAGGGTGCAAACCCTTGAAATTTAGGGTTTCAACTAGCAGCGGTGACTCGCCGAGTCGCCAACTTAAACGTGTCCTGAGTCTCGTCCCTACTCGGCGAGTCGGACCTTATGACTCGCCGAGTCTAAGGCTAAAATAGGGAAATGCTCAAATAAAATTCACATACCGGAAACTAGGTGCTACACGATGGTTCCGTGCAGCTAGATGATTATGTGAAGTAGAAGAACCATCGACTTGGTGAGATGATTAAAGGCATTCTCAATCCATTAGTCGCCGACCTGTGGATATATACTTCCATTTTGAGTCAGTGAAGCACTCGTCTAGTGGGACATCGATTGAACGTCGGAGGTGCTGGACTGCCGACACCGCCGGCCAATGAAGGAAGGTAGAGGTTACATATCAAAGAATAGGATTAAAACTATTTTTGAGGCGTTCTCGATCCATTCGACGCCGACCTATGGACATTTCCTTCCCAAGACTAGTTTTAAGTGGGTAAGGGTTTTCCAGAGGTGGTGGAAGCATCGAGATAAGTGTGTATGGAGATGGAATTGAACATGAAGCAAGGAGATGAAGAAGAAACAACCACTGAGCAGTGAGACCTATCGGGCTGAGGAGCAGGCAAGTGTTACATTTGTGGATTAAAGCCATTAGAAGGCAAAGGCGATGGAAGATACGTGTCTAGAAAACGCATAGACCCATACACCTAAAGAATTAACAAAATGGCATAAAATGCCCCACACAAAAATCGACAGCGGCAAAGCCAAAAGAGAACACATATCCATAAACAAAGGACCATTCTTGCCAAAACTAGTTTGAGTTCACTATTCCTTAGAAGTGTCCATCTTTAATATCTGTATAAGAATAACAATAATAATTTATTCCATCACCTACTTCATTCCTTCATCTCATCCATTTCATTATCTGGTCATTCCATTTATGCATACCAAACAGACCCTAATAAACTAAGGGTTGCACCTCCACGTGAAATGCAACAGAATCCTTTAAAGGTTTTTAATGGAAAATAATGATAATATAATTTTGGATCAATATTATGAAATTAGAATAAAATGATGATTGAAGTAGAATTATGGGTATGAGGTTATTTTATTGATTTTTATAAATAGTTTAATATCTAATCCGTAGGCCGGGAGGTGATACTAGTTATCAACCCGTGTTCCGACGAAAAACAACCCCCCCTTTTTTTTAACATGTTCCTATTCTGACGAAAAATAACTTTTTTTGTTTACTATGTTCTTATTAAATAAATTCTTATGGTAAAAGGAAAAAAGTCCTCCGTAATAGGTCTTACTGCTCAGTGGTAAGATTTTCTCACTTATGTTTGGGTACGACTGGGCCGGAAACTATCAATATCTATTAATCTCTTTTTCTTGGAATGTTGAATAGGGGATTGTACATATATAAAATCTTTGATCTAAAAAATATTTTATATATATATATATATATATATATATATATATATATATATATATATATATATATATATATATATATATATATATATACAAAATTCAAAATTCAAAGAAATTTAAAATTTTCAAAATCATCCATTAATCAACATTGTTTATAAAAAGAGTAATTGTTTCAAAAACATTATTTTAAATCAGAGTATTCCCAAGACCTAGTGACATAAAAGAGGAAGTTGTGTACGATCACGCATTTTCTCTCCCATGATCATCAGAAGTACCTGAAACAATAAACTAAAAATTATAAGTCAAAGCTTAGTGAATTCCCCCAAAGTACCAACATACACATACATATAAAAACATATATTGGGTCCACAACTAAAAGACTAGATTACCCCTGATCCCATAGTATGAGTTGGCATGCCTAACGAGCCCTCAACTCATATTTGGATTGCTCCCGATCCTACAACATAAGTATGAGTTAGCATGCCTATCGAGCCCTCAGCTCATGAGTTGGCCTGCATAACAGATAAACATATTCTAACTAACAGGTAAACATGCAAATGTTAACAGATCACTACAACATAGAAACATCATATAACATGATGTTTAATCTGCTAGGCCGACATTGATGCCTTCGACCCACTTGTAAAGTGAGGAAAACTCACCTCTCAGCCGGAATGCAAGCTGAATAAATATATGTTCCAAAAAATCGGCTCAACGATCACCTAACCAAAACTAAGGACCTAATCTCAATTAAAAGCTCAAAATACATAAAATACACTTGGTCAAAACCGGTCAAAATCAACAAAATCCATCGAGTCAACCCAGTCGTGTCAACCCAGGCCTTATACGTGGGGCGTAATTCGGATGTACGTGGGACGTACTTATGGTTCGAGGCATCGGGGCTCAACTTGCATACACACAACGTGCCATTTGGTATGCCCAAAGTACGCACATGTTTCCTTCTTAACCACTTAAGAACTTAATACTTTGACTTTTTATGCCCAAATGCAGATCAAAAGCCAAAATACCACTAAGAGTCATAAAATTTCCAACTTTATGACTTTGGATTCCCATTAAGTGCTTAATACAACAATCCTAACATCTTAACACCTAAAAACCTTCTTGATCATGCATGGGGAAGAACTAAGCATCAAAATCTCATTTTTATCACTCAAGACCCCTCATTGGGTCCGAAAGGATGACTTATTTGATTAAGAGCATGCCATGCTCAAGAATCACAAAGGTTGGGACCAAAATGCCCTAAACGAGGGAATATCTAGATCTATAAGAAAGGATGATCAAACTAGGAGCTTTTTACCTCCAAAAGGTTGCTAGCAAGGTGACAATCCTATATCCAAGCTTCTTGAAAGCTTCAATGTCCTTCTACCACCTCTTCTTCTTCAAGAGCACCACCAAAACACAAAAATTAGCTCAAAGATGCAATCTTCACACTTAGAATTAACTATAGGGATGATTTTTAGGTGGAGGCTAATGAAGGTGAAGGCATTGGGGCCATAAGGTGATTATATATGGTGAAAACCCTTAAAACTAGGGTTTTGGTCTGAACAACGTACACGCAGCGTACCTTCTGAGTATGCTCGGTGTACACGTGTGAGTCTCGTTCTTTTCATGTATGAGTACACCATGTGTACACCACAAGTATGAACGGTGTACGTACCAAAATGTCAATCTTAAATATTAGGGTTAAAAACGAACCTTTCTCCGAATGGGTGTTACTATATATATATGTATGTTTGTATGTATGTATGTATGTATGTATGTATGTATGTATGTATGTATGTATGTATAGGTAAGTTAAATTGAGAAAATAAAAAATGTTGAGAATGGAGGAATCATTCTTAGCAAATCATTTACTTTTGCCGCAAAACGCTCTGGCGTACTGGGCCAATGGAGGATGAGTAATATTCATATATTCATATAAATATAAGTGTATTTATATATGAATGAACCACCTTCCCTCCGCTACAAACCACCATCACCGTTGCCACCAACCATCTCAGTCGCCACGACCACCTCCGCAACCACCCACCACCAATGAATATAAATGAATATGATCTGTTCCGTTTGCTATGCTGGAGCGCTTAAGCGTAGATTCAAAATGAGTGGTCTAGATTCATTCCCTCATTCTCAACCTTTTTTTTCTCAATTGAACCTTCTCATATATATATATATATATATATATATATATATATATATATATATATATATATATATATATATATATATATATAATTATATATTTTTATTTATTTAAATAACTGCAAGACCACAAAATGGGATGGAAAAAACTGAAAGCCCTTTTTTACACTGTACCTATGGGATAGAGGAAGAGGAAAAAAACCAAATATTTCATATAGTGCTTTTAATCAATTTGCGGCCATGAAAGGGCTATTCCCCCTTTCATTTAAGTAGGGAGGGCTTCTTTCCCCACCATTCCGACAACAACATTCATGCTTGCCTTTGTCGTGATTGTCTGTTGTTCCTTTGGTGCGCTGTGATTAACGGGGTAAATCTGTTCATTCGAAAAAAATATGTTGATCTCTTTCCATATCCTATCCCTGGTTGTCGCCCTATCAAGATTTTCCCCTTCCTTTGACCTCTTTTCTGAGTCTAGCTGTGACATCCCCATTTTTACGGCCCGTAAATACCTTTTTATGCTTATTTTAAAACATATTATTCTTTATATTGTGGAATTTGTCCCATAAAAATTATTTCCAAAGAAATGTTTTTTTATTGATTATTAAAAACTTAGGATGTCATAACTGATACAAAAGCATAAGTATAAACATAGTCATTATAGGCCTTACTACATCTTTTATACTAATGGCCTACATCTCCTCGAATTCCTCATCAGATCTAAACATCATTATCCATGTACCTTTGTATTGCTTCTTGTGATACAAAGAAACTGAGTGGGTCAAACTACGAAGCCTGATGCATATAAAAGGTTTTCAACATATAATAATATAATTAATTTGTTTAATTATCTATTTCACATCAAACAGTTACCCAAATTACCCATCCTTGTTTTCTTCTAAATTCATCTCCAAGGATCTATATTCTAAGCATCATCATGCAACATTGAGTTAGAAGTACTGTTTTAGATATTCCTCTGCACTACATGTCAACAAGGAGTATAGTACATCATATGAACACGTAGTTCATCACCTATAGGTTGTGTGTAAGAACCTGGAATTTATAGCAAGTTGACTTTAAGTCAAAGATTTATCAGAAAGGCAATTTGGTCGTTTATGAGAAAGAGATGATAAATAAAGTTGTAACTTCATGAAAATGACCAAGAAGAGTTTAAGTCATTTAGAAGATATTAGGTAAGTAAGATTAAGATAAATAATTCATGAGAAGATGCATTTATGGCCAAAAGGGCAAAACAAAAATTTTATGCTTTTTGGGTTAAGTTTGTGACTTAATTGATTAAGACCCATATTAAGTCAGTGAGAAGTAACTTAATAGATGTGTAGAGTATGTTCCCATATTTGTGTGGGTATAAATAACAATGAAAATGGGTAAGAAAGAAAGAATATACGAAGGCTAGACGTTTGGATAAAAATATCCCAAAGCTGGTATGGAATCAACCATGGGACTGGTGTCAAACAGTTTCTGCGGCACGAAAAACATATAAGCGGACTTTAACCGAGGTCAAAGTGGTCTCCACGGCATGGATAATAGCATCTGCAGTGTGGAAACACATCAGAACACATGTTTTAACTTGTTAAGAGCTAAGTCGATCTATTTTTAGGGGGAGATTGATTGGGAGCTCAAAGGGGGCGGTAGCTGCGGCGGGGGCGGTAGCAGTAGCGGGTCGGCGATGGTGGTGGTGGCGATGACAATTATGGTAGTGGGGGATGGGGCTGTGTGTGTCTGTGTGTATGGGAGGGGGGTATGTAGGGGGATCTCTTTGTATATACGTGTGTATTTGTGTTTGTGGGGGTGGGGTGGGTGTGTGTTTGTATGTGTGTGTGTGTCGGGGGGTGGGGGTGTAGGGGTGTATGTGTGTAACACCTGGTTCCTAGTATGTATTTAACTTATAATTTATTCTTTTTTATAGAGAAACTCTACGAGTTGGAAGACCCAAACTCGTTGAGTAGAGATCATAATGGTTGCATATTTTACGTGACCTACTCGACGAGTTGGGAAACCTCAACTTAACGAGTAGGCTGCCAGATATGAAACCCTAATTTTCGGGGTTTGCACCCTATTTAAACACCTTAACCCCAAGGTGTTGGCCTCATTTCTAGCCTCCAAGTTCATAACCCTAAATCTCGAAACCCTAAACTACTGTGAGTGATTGTGAGCCATTCTAAGTGTTTTTAATGTGTACTTGAAGCCATTGGAAGAAGGAAAAGCTTGAGGACACAACAAGGAGCTTATAGATCTAGAATCCTTGTCTCAGCCATGACATTTTGCTGGTGTAAAACTTGATTCTTGTCTTTTGGTCATTTAGATCTCCATTTTGGATTTCCTTGCTTGTTTTTGGTCCAAATGATATGACTGTTGGGATTTAGATGTCCCAAGTGGAGAACACTTCAGATCTAGAGTCTTGAGGGGTTTTCATGGTATAAAGGTGCCAGCTTCATGGCTATGGGAGTCCTATGCAGCCATTAGACCATCATTTTGGTCTTTTGGAGTTTCTAATGGCCATGCATGTAGAGAAAGCTGGGACTTTACGTGATATTTTGTCCCTAGAGTCCAGATCTAGGACCTCATGGTCTATCTTGTAGTTTTGCTGGTGTTTGGATTAAGACTTTGGCCTTTTTGGGTTAGGATGTGAGCTTAATCCCTTTAGGAAATGTATTAATGGCTAAAGTTGGAAACTTTACCCTTCTAGAGGCATTTCCAGTCTAGGTATGGAGTATAGGGTGTAGATCTGAAGAGTTAGGGCTTAATGCATTAAGAAAGGCTAATAGACTGAAGAACTCGACGAGTTGGGTCGAAGTGTCCAGAGTCTGTTAAAAATGAAGAACTCGGTGATTTAGATGAAAACTTGACGAGTTGGATCACAATTTAGCGATTCTGTGATTCATGGGAACTTGGCGATTTGAAGGGCAAACCTGATGAGTTGAGTCAACTCAGAGCGTTGAATTTGACTTTGACCTAGACATGACTTTGACCATAGTTAACCCTAAGGGGTTATGAGTATGAAATGGTATCTAAGGGGTTGTTTTGGTCCAGGGAGTGAGTAGAGTTGATTCCGGGGAAGAGAGGTTTCAACTATCATCTAACATTTGAGGTGAGTTTCCTCTTGGATTGAACGGATCGAAGGCACCAATGTCGGCCTGTGTATTTTATGTGTACTGATTAGTAGCTAAGTATGGGCAGGGCCCGTAGCTTAGCATTACTTAAGTATGGATATGGAATGGATTAGCAGGTTTTGGTTATACTTGTTGTCTGTGTGACACTTCTATGTGTCTCTTAGTTAGCTGAGTGTAGGCGGGGCCCATATCTCACTATTAGCTGAGTATGGGCGAGGGTCGTATCTCCTAGTTATCCGAGTGTGGGCGGGGCCCGTATCTCATAGGACAGGGTCCGTAATCTGAGTGTGGGTGGGGCCCGTATCTCCTATTTGTATGTTATTTGTATTGTATGTTGTAGTTTGGGGGAAATTCACTATGCTTCGTGCTTACGGTTTTCAATTTTGGTCTCAGGTACTTCTAGTAGTAAAGGGAAGAGCTCTGGATGACTTCATTGCACACACCATGATATTTTAGCCTAGGATGTTTACTCTGATGTTTTTTTGTGAATATTCTGTTTTATAAACATGATTGTGATGTTTTGGATACTTGACTTATGTTTTGACGAGAGGTTTTGATAACCATGGTTTTATTTAATGATTAAAAATGAAATTTTTGGGACCATATTTTATGTATGTTATAAGTTGGTATCAGAGCCTTGGTTTGAGGGATGAGGGAACACTCTCGGGTGTGTATGAACTCAAACTGAGGACATGGTATGAAATTTTTCAAAAGAAAATCATTTTTATAAAAATGAATTTTAAAAGAGAAAAAGGCGTGGTGCATGCAATCAACCGAGCTTAAGTAAGTTCTCCCAAATTACACATACACATTTATTTTATGATATGAATTGTGAATATGTGAAATGCATGAGGGCATGGGCTAAGGATCTTGGAAGGATGCCTTGTATACCTACTGTATGAGCTTATTGAACTGCATGCTAGTATTGATTAGTCAGTGATATGATGGCCTGATTAGGATATGCTTGGTTTTGTTTACTTGATTCCCGAATGTTGCTTGCTTTGTGCATTTATGTGTTTTAGCTACATTTAACTAACTTTTAAATGAATATGCTAAGTTACATAATACGAGGACTAAATAATTTCAGAAGGTTAGGTGTAGCCTTATTTCACAACTCTTGCTTGAGTCTAACCGTTGTAGGGAGAGATCTCTCTTTCGAAGAATTATATGGTCTTAGTAATATGTCATGGTATTCACGAGCTAGTTAGGGAGAGATAGCAGGGACTTCTTACGCAGCTGATGGCAGAGAGTGGGTCAGGGATTACCATAGGGAAAGCCTAGGATGAGATTAGCACGGAAAGCGGTAGTAGTGAAAGGGACTTGGTAGAGTCAATGCAATTCTTAAGGAAAGTATGGATAGATGTGGAAGGTAGTATGGGCCCGTACTACTGAAAGCAGAGGATATGTACTCGAGTCAAGGAGGGATGAGATGAACCTAGGGAACTTGTAGTGTGTATGATCACTTGAGTTATGACGAGTATTCTGATGATCGTTATGGTGTATTTTCAGTATGGTGACACTATGCACTAGACTAGTTGGAAATTCTGGCATCGACGAAGGATCAGACTCGGGCTCTGGAGCTGGGCAACTTAATGATCAGATGAGGGAGTTTATTTCATATGAGATCACACACAATATCATTGACCTGACTCCGATGATCTTTGGTACGGTCAAGGACGACACTTCTTATTTCGCAGTATGTGGCAGATGAGGAGATGAAAAAGGCCCAATACCATGAGATGCTGAGGAGCTAAAATCGACAGTTTATGAGTTGATCCAATAGCAATACGCTGGAGGACATGATAACGAGGGCTCGGGAGAAGGATACCGACTTAGATATGTAGAGGAAGAGGAAGATATATGCGGCGTTTAGTGTGGAGTTTCGGGCAAGAAACCCAAGGTGGATTCCTGAGGGAAGGGACAGCAGGGCGAGGCCACTGCGGCAAGTGTGGTAGGACGCACGAGGGGTCATGCAGGGCGGATAGTTCGAGTTGCTTTAAGTACGGATGAACTGGTCACGTCACCAGGGATTGTACCGCGACCATCACCACCACCATAGTATTGATGGGTTTTAGTCATAAGAACATCATATGTGTTCATACAAACCCTAATGCTTGGATCTAGGTTTCTCTATTGTACATGCAATTTATCCATGACTATAAACCTACAACTAGCATATGATAATCGACATTAGCATAATAATGGGTTTAAGATATTACCTTGATTGAAATGTAGTAATAATAATCACATTTCCTTCTTGTAATGACTTTAGAAAGCTTAGAGTCACAAATGTCACTCCTCTAATGGTTCACAAACACCAAGAGCAACAGGATGAAGAGGAGAAGAGAAGGAGGCTGCCTAAAATCTTCCAAAACCCTAGAAGGAAGCTTTACCACGTTTTTGGGGCTTAAGGGTGCTATTTATACATGTAGGCTATTAGGGATTTAAACTAGGAAACCCTAATCAGACTGCTTAAGCCCTAAGTAGCCCATGGATTCCTTTCCTTAAAGGCCTTGGACTATTTCTTATGGGTTTCCCCATAGAATTCGTCCAACCTTATATAATAAGGTAATCCATAGCCCAATTGCGATTATCTTATAATTACAATTACAGTCCCTTAAGTTTAATTAATCTCTTTTAGCCACAAAATTAATTATCTATTAATTATTGACTAATATTAATTGTACAATATGATTTCTCCTTTAATATATTATTCGCATAATATATTAATAAATCATATTTAATCCTTTCTCTCCATAATTCATCCTATCAAGTTGCTTTGGTGAAGGCAACCCAAAAGGACCATGCACTATAGGGTCAAGTACATACCAAAATAGTTATGGACTTAGATACTAATCCAACAGTCTCCCACTTGGATAATTCTAATAACTATTCTACGTATGACTTCAGATCCTGATCTGCAATTGTAGCTTTCCAAAGTCGCTATCATCTCCCATCTCATCAGATACGCGTATCCTTTAGATAAGGGATCATATATTCCTCCCTTCTAGATATCGTATAAGACATGATTTCTAATCATTCTTTGTGTACTATTTCCCGACTTCCGATTTATGACGACTGACTAATTGAACAAATCAAATTAGCCCTATACCGGCCGAGCATTTACGTTTGTCATCACTAAATCATCGAGGGGCCCAAAGATATCGCTTTTATCCTACTTTGGATAAAAGGAATGGATAAACTTTGACTCAATGTTCGCTTGTACTCATTTACCGAATCACACACAACAATATGTTTTATAACACCAAGTTACTAGTGCGTTTACGTACTATCAATGTGCAACCGACTCGCAAGATACAACTCACACATCTCGGTTTCAAGAATATAAGATGTAATCGTCTCACCAATCACTCGTGATGAAAATCCATGAAGTGATCCAAGTGAGCGTGGGTTTAACCCAATGCTCAATTCATATTCATAAGCACTCATGAACGTTGCAGCAAACATTTGCTTATGTCTAATACACTTTAGACAATCCACACACCAATTCACAACAGTCTTCATTCATACCTACTTCCAACATATGAACGACTGTGGGCCGTTTGAATAATTTGACTATTCTTAACCAATTAAATTATTCAGGAAGTCAAAACATGCAAAGTGAAACACAAGAATAATACTAATCCCATATGGCCTCAAACCTTTGAGTATAAATAAAACACCTTTTATTTATCACCATATCGATTACTCATTATTTCTCGTTTCGGGTAATCAATTTCTTACTTGAATTACAACACTTGTCCCATGCTCTCAGTATGCACACAATATTTACCTATGGTTCTTACTTTGTGAAATAGATCAAATGAACACATTTTCAATGATACTCATTTCACAACTCCTGATCCTTTCCACAAGTGATAGGATATCAAATTCTTGCCACTTATAGAATATGTTAGATTCTAACATTTTATGCAATGATCCTTTTGTAATGTCACTGCACTAGAGTCACAATGACTATTGCCAATGAAAATACAAAGTCCTCTATCGGAGATTGTTACAATACAATTCCTTAGATATCATGTCTCTCACTCAAAGTACATTTCTTTGAACATCCATTTGCATAAAGTTTCTAATCTAGACATAGATTCTCAATATCTAACTCCTAATATAGACATGTTTCCATATTTTCCATATGACAACTCATTCTTAATAGAATCTTATCTATTCATAATAATTGTCGATATACTTCATCCAATACTATACTTCCAACTACTCACAAGCGACCAATCCTCGGCGAACTTTGGATTGTCCTTTGATAGTTGTTTAATTATCTTAGTCAAAAACCGATCCTTGTCCTTTTACGTGCTTCGTTCTCACAATTCGAATTATGAAGAGGAATGCCATAATCATAATCGAAAATTAAGAACACACTATATATCTTTGACTAAATTATTAACATTCCACAACCTAAGCCTTTAGATTTGAAATGAAGCATAATATTCTCTCCCTTAATTATAGCAAAACAACTATTCAACTTTGCAAAGTATGACTCTTGTTTTCTATAATTAATATTGCTAACTTGCAATACTTGCCTTAATAATCATACAATAATAACATTTATGCTCCCACTATCATGATGATTATTATAAACATAACACTTATGCTCCCACTAGCTTTGACATGTATTCAGAAACATCTTAACTTTCAGAAAACAATGCCTATTGAATTTCTTAAGTTCGTGTTTCTAATACTTAATGCTTTGATAATCCTTTATCAAGGCTTCTTAATCTCATACACCTTTGTCTAAGATAGCTCATATGTGTGTCTAAACAATTAAGACTAATTGCCAAATCTCACAATTCGAATCATGGAAAGGGATACCGTAACCACAATCGAATTCGAGAATACAATTTTGCAATTGCTATCTTCTTGAATCTCTCCTAGTGAAAGAATTTCCTCACAGTCATTTTCATGAAGGAAGGAATCTTATGACACTCAGATTTAATGGTGTATGTGTGTGTTCCTATCCATGTGAATTTGTCAAAACCAAAGTTTGCGACAAATCCAAACTCATATGGACCGAACATTCTTAATCTTGATTTATTGCCTTATGGTAACACGGCTGCCCACCATGTCTTCCAAGTAGTTAAGCAGCTCACCTTTTCCTATCAATGTACTTTTCGTTGATCAAGGTCCTTGCCTTTTATGCATTCAAATGTGAACTCATATAAATCCATGCATAATTAACTCAATTAGAATGGCACAGAAACAAAATAATGTCAACATGATAGGTTATAAACCTCAAGTCGTGTGCTAGTGATGTTAGATAAGGTTTATTTTAATTTTTTCTTGAAGGCTTTCAAGACAATTAAGACTCCCACTAACTCCTTGACATATAAGATTCTCTAGTCAATAAACATTTCTCGACAAATAAATATTCAAGAGTTAGTGCAGCTTTTATCAAGATAAAACACTTCACAAAATTGGTCCTAGTTGGTCTTTGTCTTATCCAAGACATCACAACTTTCCACATTTGGTGAATCTTATAAACCTTCTTAAGACTTGTCACTCAATGTCACAATCTTAACTCTAAGACTTGTTTTGGAACGAAGTATGATTGACTTCTTGATTTAACCATTTCTTCAATTCTTGATTCCTCTTCTTAGACACACAATTGTAATAAGACTTACTTAGAGGATCAATTGGGATATGGTTCTTAATCATTGAGACCTATCATAATACATAAAAAAAGGTACTCTCCCTTCTTCTTAGAATAGAGAAACTTTTATCTTTCTGCCTACTCGATTCTTCTTATTCGTTCTACTTATTGATTTAAGCTTTTACAATCAATTCAGAATTACACTTAATCTTATAAGTGTAATCATATTTGCTAAACTTTTAGTTAATCATGACGAATATCTTTGTTACTCTTGTGGTGGACATGATCAACACATAACCTTGTGTACTCGATCTCCTAGTCCTTCACTTGACACTTTGTCAACGAATTAGTTTAAGTTCCAAATGTGAAAGTTTATTCATTCATCATACAATTCTTGGTGTACGATTCCAAATCTCTATACAATAGAAACTTGGGCGATGAGAAACTTTCCCTATTTGGTAAATTCTCGACATTTCTTCAAACAACATAATTAAGAATCACATCCATTTGTTGTAAATATACGAACATCAATTTTTCATAATGATTTTATTGCAAGGAAATAAATAAATAAACACGTCAAACAAAATTTATTTTATTTATAAAAGCAGCGGAAAACATTTGTCCTTACAATGCAAAAATCAACTGGAAAACTTTGTAATAAATATTCCTAATAACTCTATCTAAGCTCAAAATCTAATCTTCGAATCTATGCGATCTAGATCCATTTCTTCGTGATTAGACTAATCTTGCTCTATTTCATCAAGTTTCCTCTCCTTTCATCGATCCTGCAAAATATTCAAATGCAATCTTATGACATTATGTATCAACGAATAGGAACTTAATCGAGTTAGATAGGGGATTTGACCTGAAGTACAACCATACTCTTTGACTCTCCCATCTTGAGAACTCTTCAGGCTCTTAGGGCAGACTTGTATCCAACGCCCTTTCTCATGGCAGAAAACGCAGGTCGGTTCTCCTAAAACGTCATCGGAAGCATGGTTGGTTGACTTTCCCAACAAATATGCTCCATTGTTTTGCCAAATCATTTCTGATTTAGCAGCAATGAGCATGTAAGTTAGGTCAATGAGGCTTTCGTCGTGATCCATCATATAATACTTTCTTTTGAACTCATTATATGATTCGGGAAGTGACTGCAGAACCCAGTTCAGAGCCAACTTATCCGGGAATGACACACCCAACATTCTCAACCTATCAATATGTGATTTCATTCCTAGAACGTGAGCACACACGGGTTTACCATCTTCATGTTTCATTTCCAATAGGGATTTAGTGACATTGAACCTTTCAATTCTTCGATCTTGTGGGTTAGGGAGAACAATGGGAGGAGGAGGAGGAAGTGAAGCATGATTTCTTGTTCCTCGATCGAATCGTGGAATATCATCTTCATGTGAAATGCTCGTTCCACGGGACTTGGGAAGACCATAGTTGTCGAACTTTGACATCTACAAAACGGGAGAAAATAAATTCAAGTCAGTTGATAGATTGAGTCCCTAGTAAATCACCCAAATGAGACACTAAGGCTAGGACCCAACACAATACGCTACAACCTAGAAAAGGGATGCCGTAATCTAGTTGCAGAATATTTGAAGGTAAGTGAATGACGATTCACTAATTTCCACCACAAAAAAACGAAAAAGTAATTTAAGTTTTAAATCTATGAAAATTCCTAGATCCTTTGAGATTCATTGAAATTTTCAATGGCATGTTTAAATCTCGATATGCCCATCTAGTTTGTGACTGGGATGCCGAGGATCACAAAGCAGGTGTGAATAACCATGCAAACTTACATGGTGCCCTCACATGTTACGATCACCTATTCGATGTGCCGGTAAACCACACACGCTCCACCGAACTATGAAAAACATTGAGTCACCTTTTGCTAACTTTGCTTAGAACTATTTAGTGTGCCGGTAAACCACACACACTCCACTAACGTCTTAGCAAGGGCACAAAGTGTAATTTCATTGAATTGCATCAATTCACTTTTTCCTAAGTAACCAAGATTGGGAATTGTAAAACATTTGGTTACTTTTGTACTTCATTATACTTATAATGGAAGGTTTTCTCCTATCCTACCCGTTCGGCTAACGACCCTCCACTAATCAAGAGTGCGGTGCGTAAGAGTGGATACCCATTCAATCGCCATTTTATAGGCAATTTCTTTAAACACCCCTTATAGACCAGCTTCGTGAATGAGGCCTACTAACGGTAAGACTGACTTTTACTTTTATATATATATATATATATATATATATATATATATATATATATATAATGTTAGACTTTTAATGTTATATATAGTATAGGGTGTATTTTACACTTTTAAAATACTAGGTGGTCAAATTTAACAATTATACTTTTAATTTAATTAAATTGTAAACCAAAACTTTATGGATTTATTAAACCTCCTTTAACTATACACTTAATTAATTAATAAAACCATAAGGGTGTGATTTGAACTTTTTCAAAACAATACTAGGGTTTAAGAATTTAACATTTCAAATTTACTTTTAATCAACATTTAAATTCAAAATCTTGAGGACAAGTTTTGAAACATTTCAAAACATTAGGGTTTAGAATTTAAATATACATCAAAATTAAACTTTCAATCAAAATTTAAATTCCAAAACTTGAGGGCAAGTTTTTGAAACATTTTTTCAAAACATTAGGGTTTCAACAATTTAAATTTCAAAACTAAACTTTTGAGTTTAAATTTAAACTATAAAACCTAAAGGGTGAAATTGAAACTTTTCATAACACAATGATCAAATAACAAATAATATAAATTAAACAATTAATTTTATAATTATCTATATCTGACCTTATTTTAATTTCTTGCAAAATAAGTTACCCAAATAATACAAATAATCAACTTTAATCATATAAGGAAATTATTATCTAATCAATTGGTAATAATCTTGTGTCTTGGCAAGGATATTCATTAGGAAACAATAAAATTCGTATTTTATAGGTTTAAAACGAATATGGTAATTATCCTTAAGCAAAACAGCAACAAAATCCGAAAATCCCTCTTTTTGATGTTCCGACTCGCCGAGTCACACTCTGGAACTCGCCGAGTATGGCTGACTCGCCGAGTCCAGGTAGTGACTCACCGAGTCAGGTCGAATAGAAGGCCAGAAAATGTTTTTCAGCTACATAATGCATCAATACAATAGAAACCAATCTAGGCTCTGATACCACTGATGGGATTTAGTCATAAGAACATCCTATGTGCTCATACGAACCCTAATGCTTGGATCTAGGTTTCTCTATTGTACATGCAATTTATTCAAGACTACAAACCTACAACTAGCATATGAAAATCGACATTAGCATAATAATGGGTTTAAGATATTACCTTGATTGTTATGTAGCAATAACAATCACAATTCCTTGTTGTAATGACTTTTGAAAGCTTAGAGTCACAAATGTCACTCCTCTAATGGTTCACACACACCAAGAGCAAGAGAATGAAGAGGAGAAGAGAAGGAGGCTGCCCAAAATCATCCAAAACTCTAAAAGGAAGCTTCACCACGTTTTTGGGGCCTAAGGGTGCTATTTATACATGTAGGCTATTAGGGATTTAAACTAGGAAACCCTAATCTGACTGCTTAAGCCCTAAGCAGCCCATGGATTCCTTTCCTTAAAGGCCTTGGACGATTTCTTATGGGTTTGCCCATAGAATTCGTCCAACCTTATATAATAAGGTAATCCATAGCCCAATTGCAATTATCTTATAATTACAATTACAGTCCTTTAAGTTTAATTAATCTCTTTTAGCCAAAAAATTAATTATCTATTAATTCTTGACTAATATTAATTAAACAGTATGATTTCTCCTTTAATATATTATTCCCATAATATATTAATAAATCATATTTAATCCTTTCTCTCCATAATTCATCCTATCAAGTTGCTTTGGTGAAGGCAACCCAAAAGGACCATGCACTATCGGGTCAAGTACATACGAAAATAGTTATGGACTTAGACACTAATCCAACAAGTATCTAATTTGATCTTCTTCCAGTGCAATCAGAGGAGCCACAAGAGGTACCAGTGACTGAGTTTAGCATCATCAGGACAGGTGGCGGCACCCACACCTGCTACACTGAGGATTACCGGTGGCCGTCAGGTCCAGACAGAGGTTCCTGTGGCGAAGAGAAGAGCCTTCCGACTAACATCAGAGAAGGCACATGCATCACCTGATGTTGTGCTGGGTATGTATCTTCTCCTTGTCTCTTTATTTATATTGATTTTCCGCTTATTTTTATGTGTTTCGTTATAGGATCGTTCTTAGTGAACCACATATCTGCTTCGATATTATTTGATTTGGGGGATACCTAATCTTTTGTATCGCTCGCGCTTAGCAGGGCGAGGCCGCTGCGGCAAGTGTGGTAGGACGCATGAGGGGTCATGCAAGGCAGGTAGTTCGAGTTGCTTTAAGTACGCCCGAACTGGTCACGCCAGTAGGGATTGAATTGCCACCACCACCGCCATAGTATCTAATTTGATATTCTTCCAGTGCAATCAGAGGAGCCACAAGAGGTACCAGTGACCGAGTTTAGCATCAGCAGGACAGGTGGCGGCACCTACTCCTGCTACAATGAGGATTATCGGTGGCCGTCAGGTCCGGACAGAGGTTCCTGTGGCGAAGATAAAAGCCTTCCGACTAACAGCAGAGGAGGTACATGCAACTCCCGATGTTGTGATGGGTATGTATCTTCTCCTCGTCTCTTTATTTTTATTGATTTTTCGCTTATTTTTATGTGTTTCGTTATAGGATCGTTCTTAGTGAACGACATATCTGCTCTGATATTATTCGATTTGGGGGCTACCCAATCTTTTGTATCGCTCGCGCTTAGCAGGGCGAGGCCGCTGCGACAATTGTGGTAGGACGCACGAGGGGTCATGCAGGGCGGGTAGTTCGAGTTGCTTTAAGTTTGCCCGAACTGGTCACGTCAGCAAGGATTGTAATGCCACCACCACCACCATAGTATCTAATTTGATATGCTTCCAGTGCAATCAGAGGAGCCAAAAGAGGTACCAGTGCCCAAGTTTAGCATCAGTAGGACAGGTGGCGGAACCCACTCCTGCTACACTGAGGATTACCAGTGGCCCTCAAGGTCGGATAGAGGTTCCTATGGCGAAGAGTAGAGCCTTCCTGCTAACAGTAGAGCCTTCCGACTAACAGCAAAGGAGGCACGTGCAACTCCTGATGTTGTGACGGGTATGTATCTTCTCCTTGTCTCTTTATTTATATTGATTTTCCGCTTATTTTTATGTGTTTCGTTATAGGATCGTTCTTAGTGAACGACATATCTACTCCGGTATTATTCGATTCGGGGGCTACCCAATCTTTTGTATCGCTTGCGCTTAGCAAGCGATTTTTTGGAGCTCCGGGGAAGTTGTAATGTCACATTGATGGAGAGATTACGGATGACAGGACCGTTCGGATCGCGAGGGTTCACCAGGGATGTACACTGCAGTTGTTCGATGAGCAGTATTCTATGGATTTAGTCTTTATTCCCCTACGAGGGAATAAGGTTATCGTGAGTATGGACAGGTTGAGCCCCAATGGGGTAGTGATCGACTATGAGCAGCATCGTGTGCGAGTTCGGATTCCAAGTGGGGAGGCTTGGTGATTTAGGGCGAAAGGCCGCAGTGTGGACCAACTATGTTTTCGGCAGCAAGGGTGAGATGCTACCTTTAGCAGGGTTGTACATGGTATGTCACCTATGTCATGGATACCCGGGAGAAGGGTAAGGTGACCGTGCACGATGTACCGATCATATGAGAGTACCCGAATGTGTTCACAGAGGATTTTCCTAGGGTACCTCCAGAGAGGCAGGTAGAGGTCAGGATTGACCTAGCGACTGTTGCGGCTCTGATAGTCAAGGGATTTATTAGACCAACCAGTTCACTATGGGAGACCCAATTCAGTTTGTGAAGAAGAAGAATGGGTCACATCGGATGTGTATAGATTACCGGGAGTTGAATAAGGTAACAGTGAAGATCCGTTATCCCCTCCCTATGATTGATGATTTATTTGACCAGCTTCAGGGTGCATCTTGGTTCTCAAAGATTGATCTTTGATTGGGTTATACTAGATGCGAGTTAGGGATGACGATGTGCAGAAGACAACCTTTCAGACTCGCTAAGTGTAACATCCCCAAATTCACGGCCATAAAAGACCGGTTTAATTTATGCCTTTAAAATATGTTCAGAGTAATCCTTTGATTAAAAGAGTTGCGGAATTTGTTCCCAGAACAAAATATGATAAATTAAACTTTATCAAAGAATTTCTTAAAGAAATGTATTTTCATTATATATCAAAACTCGGGATGTCGTGTTCCGATACAGACCAAAAGCATAAACGACACATTATAAGCCTTACAACAGTTATATACAACTACTGGCCTATAATCAAAATATATTGTTAAGTCTTCCAACTTATGCTCTCGTGCCACTACCTGTAATACAAATAAAACTGAGTGGGTCAGGCTTGGGATCCTAGTGAGCATATAGGAATCTCAACCCACAATAAATAATTAATTTAATTTCACCAACCAACAATAACCCGATTACCCGTTCCCGTTATCCTCACTTTACGTCCCTAAACAACTATCACAAGGGACCTAGTCTAAGGAATTTCATCGGGATGGACATTACTCCAAAAGGGGTTTACTTAACAATAAATATCCTAAAGGCAACCATGAGGGGGATAGAGTACACCGGTGAACACATCGTTCACAACACCTACATGTTATGAACCTGCTAGCATTCCACTGGACAGTCTAGAAAGAGTCTGTGGTTGTCATCCATACCCCGCTAGATTACTAGATCAACAACAACAACATCAATGCATCTCATTATTTTATCACACATTAACTATCTACCCATGTTTTACCCAACATTTTTGTAGATAAAAATATATACATATATACATTTATATACAACTTAAATCTTGATAAGATATTCATTCCATACTCATTCCACGTAAACAGATAATACATATAAATATATACACATAACACGTATTTTATAGGAGATACTTCATATCTATGTGTTAGAAGAAAGGGAATATACACTCACTTGATAAGATGATTATCAGACGGCACTACGGCTCTCAAAGTAGTAATCTTCGGTGAAACTGGGATATCTTCAAAGACCGGACTTCTCGCGGGCAGAGTTTCGGCTCGACAACTCTATTTCTCGGGATCTTCGGGGCTTCAGGACTTGCTTCGGGTGTCGGGAATGACACCGGGGCTTCAGGGTTAATTCTTTCCAAGTAAAAGAAAGAAAAGGGGAGTAGAATGGAAATTTTGGCAACCACCAACGGCTGGACTCACTCTATTTATAGGGGGAGCCTGACCCTCGCTACACAACGCGTTCCCACCAGGTACGTTGTGCATTCCCCGAACATTGGGCGTTCCTCCAAACGGTGGGTGTAGGAGCGGGTTTTGGCCTCTATTCGTTATCCAGTTGAGTCAACATCGACGTGGCCCAGGCCTAGCAAATGAACGCGGGGCATTCCCTTTTGGACTGTGTGCCTTGAACTTCATAAATTCATAACTTTTGCATACGAGCTCTGTTTTCGATGCTCTTTATATCCACGCGTATGTGAGATTATGCTCTACAATTTTCTTTAGACTCTATCGGCTAATTTTGAATTTATTTTTCATTATATTATTTTGAATAGGCTGGGACAGGAAAAATCTATTAGAAATTCATAACTTCTTTATCTAACGTCTGTTTTCGTATGTCTTTTCACCTTTGCACTACTATTGACGCGATCTTCGATTCTCGTTTAGATTTTTTCGGATAGAAATCAATCGATATCATATTCAAACTTTAGGTTGCATATTTGCGTAAGTCGAAACTTCGAAAAATCATAACTTCTTCATACGAAGTCAGATTTTGATGTTCTATTCATGCACGGTCTCGGTTTAATGTATTCTACGACTTTCGTTTAGATCACTAAGGCTAAATACTGCTCTATCGTAGTTTCACTATTTACGTCACGCAATGTCGCACCGGTTCTATCGCAAAACTTTGACAGGTCATAACTTCTTCGTTATAAGTCGGATTTTGGTATTCTTTATATAATCAGAATCCTTGTCACGACCACTACGACTTCATGTATCGATATCGGTTTTATCTAACATTATATTTTAACACTTGATTTATCCTCAATTCAATTAAGTCACAATAATTAAGCATAAAACACATAATACTCAAATAATACATTTCTACTATGTCAAAACGAGTTACAAAGGTTAACCTAGACTATTACATCAATATTAACGCCTAGCCTAGAAACATAGGCGTTACAATTATCTCCCCCTTAGGATGATTCCGTCCCTAGTATCACATCAAAAAACAAATGCAAATAGTGACTCATCATGTCACTCTCCGTCTCCCAGGTGAGATTTGGCCTATTCGTATGCTTCCAACGGACAAGAACAAATTCGACCATCTTGTGTCATAACCTCTTAGTCTTTCAGTCAACATTTTCCTCTGGTTCTTGAATTAACCTATTGTCTTCTTCAATCCTTAACTCATAAATTGGAATTATGTCGAGAACTTGTCCCGTGAACTTTCTCAAATAACACACATGGAAAGTGTTATGAATACCATTCAGTTCTTCTGGTAGCTATAGCTTGTAAGCTTGGTTCCCAATCCTCTAAAGAACTTTAAACGGTCCAATAAACCTTGCACTTAACTTTCCCCTTTTACCAAACCTTATAAGTCCCTTCCACTATGAGACTTTAAGTAAAACTGAATCTCCAACTTCAAAAGTCAGCGGTCATATTTTCTTGTTAGCATATCTCTTTTCACGATCCTGAGCTGCTAACATTCTCTTCCTAAATATTTTCAACTTTTCAGCAGTTTGATGGACTATCTGGGGACCCATAAATTTCTTTTCCCTGACCTCAAGCCAACAAGACGGTGTACGACACTTCTGGCCATACAAAGCTTGATAAGGTACCATCTTTATGCTTGAGTGGAACCTATTATTGTCGGAAAATTCTACCAAAGGTAAATGTTCATCCCAGTTACCTTGGAATTCCAGGGTACATGCTCTCACCATATCTTCGAGCGTTTGTATCGTTCTTTCACTCTGACCGTCAGTCTTTGGATGGTAAGCTGTACTTAAACGCAACTTGGTACCTAATTCCTCTTGTAGACTTATCTAAAACCTTGAGGTGAAACAGATATCACGATCAGATACAATCTTTAATGGAACACCGCAAATCCTCACAATTCCCTTCACGTAAGAATTAGCAAGCTTATCCATAGACCATTTCTCATTGGCTGCTATGAAGTGCGCACTCTTAGTGAAGCGTTCCACGACCTCCCAAATCATGTCATGACCGTTCTTTGTTCTTGGCAGTTTAGTGACAAAACCCATAGTGATGTCTTCCCATTTACTTATAGGTACAAGTAAAGGTTCTAAACTCCCGTATGGTTTCTGGTGTTGTGCCTTAACTCTAGCACATGTCACACACTCGGCCACATACTTTGCAATATCAAGCTTCATCGTCGGCCACTAGTAATTGGGTTTCAGGTCCCTATACAATTTTGTGCTGTCAGGATGAATCGAGTACATGGTTTTGTGAGCTTCTTCCATAAGAAGATCTCATACTCCTCCTGTCTTAGGTACCCAAATTTGATATAGGAATACCTTCATTCCATGACTGTTTGTACCGAACACTAATGTTTTGTCCAAACATTCCTCCTTTCGTTCATTCTTCTCCGAAGCTTCTTCTTGAGATTTCTTTATACACTCCACAATTGTCAAGGCAACTTCTATTCTTAACGTTCTTGGCCTCTTTCTTTCAAAATTGAATTTTCGACTGAGAGCATCAGCGACAACATTAGCTTTACTGAGGTGGTAAAGTATCTCATAGTCGTAGTCCTTAAGTAACTCTAGCCAGCGTCGTTGCCTTATATTTAATTCTTTCTAACTAAAGAAATATTAAAGACTCTTATGATCAGTGAAAAATTTTCACTTCGTGCCATAGAGGTAATGCCTCCATATCTTTAGAGCGAAAACTACCGCTGCCAACTTCAAATCATGAGTGGGGTAGTTCTTTTCATGCTCTTTCAACTATCGAGACGCATATGCGATCACATTTTTTCTTTAGGCCAAACACAACCCAATCCAACACCAGACGCATCGCTAAAAACATCAAAGTCTTCAACTCCATCGGGTGGAGAAAGAATCGGTGCCTCACATAGCTTCTTCTTTCGCAACTCGAATGTTTCTTTGTGCTTATCACTCCAAGCATAAGTAGATCCCTTGTGGGTCAAAGCTATTAATGGAGTAGCGATTGAAGAAAAGCCTTGGATAAACCTTCGATAATATCCAGCTAATCCCAGAAAGCTTCGGATCTCCATGGGACTTTTCGGTTGTTCCCACTTCATCACAGCTTCGAACTTTTCGGTTGACCATGTGACCCAAGAATTGGACTTCTCGAATCCAAAAATCACATTTGGAGAACTTTGCATATATCTTCTTCTTCTTCAAGACTTCTAACACTTCTCGCAAGTGTTTGCCATGCACTTCTTGGATTTTCGAGAAAATCTGAATGTCATCTATGAACACTATAACAAACTTATCATGGAAAAGTTTACAAATCCTGTTCATCAAATCCATGAATGCTATTGTAGCATTGGTTAGTCCAAATGACATAACCGAAAACTCATAGTATCCATATCGTGTTCTGAATGCAGTCTTCTCGATATCCTACTCTCTCACCTTTAGCTGATGATTTCCTGACCTCATGTCGATCTTCAAAAAATAGCTTGAACCTTGAAGTTGATCGAACAGGTCATCAATCCTTGGCAATTGATATCTATTCTTTATCATTACCTTATTCAACTCTCTATAATCAATGCACATTCTCATACTCCTATCCTTCTTCTTTACGAATTACACCGGAGCTCCCTAGAGTGATGAACTAGGTCTAATGAAACCTTTGTCCAATAATTCCTAAAGTTGCATCATCAGCTACTTCATCTCTATTGGTGCTAATCGATATGGTGCTTTTGCTATTGGCGTCATTCCTGGTAATAAGTCTATTCTGAACTCCACTTGTCGATCAGGCGGTAATCTGGGAAGATCTTTGGGAAATACTTCCAGATACTCACACACCATAGGAATACTCTCTGCATCTCCTTTTTCTCCTTCTTTGCATCAATCACGAATGCTAAATATGATGTACTTCCTTTGGATAAACACTTTCTGGCTTTCATTAGAGAAATAATCCTAGAATTTACTCTGTGTTTGTCCCCGTACACCATAAATGACTCTTCCCCTGGCGGGTTTGCTTTTACTATCTTCTTCCTGCACAATATTTCGGCATCATTGGTGCTAAGCCAATCCATTCCTAGCACGATGTCGAAACCATTTAGCTTGATAGTTAATAATTCCTCGTGGAACTTATTACCATTCAAATCAGTGAAGATGTTTTTCATGCGATAGCTAACAGGTATAAACTTGCCACTAGCAACTTCGACTAATAAAGCATTATCTAGTCTATCAACAGGAAAAGCTAGTTTTCTACCAAATTCATGCGATATAAAGGAGTAATTGGCTCCAGAATAAAAAAAAAATTGGGCAGGCAATTCGTTTACGAGAAAGGTACCTAAAGCGATATCAGCTTCTTCTTTAGCAGCTTCCAGTGTCATCTGGAAGGCTCTCACCTTCGACTTTGGTGGAATGTTGGGTTTAGCTGCCTCTTTCTTTTTCGGACAATCCCTCGAGATGTGCCCCTCCTCACTACACCCATAACAAACTTTATTGGTGAGGGTGCATTCGTTGGCATAGTGCCCTGGCTTTCCACATTTGAAGCATTTGACTTCCATGTCACATTTCCCATGATGCTTATTCTTTCATTTGTCGTACCATTTCGCTTCGCCTCCTCCACCTCCTCTCGAACCTGATTTCAAGAATTCATTTTTCTTGCTGGACCCCGAGGGTCCGTCGAACTTCCTCTTCCCACCCACATCTTCTCCAGACCCTTCTCTCTGATTTGGGTCTCAACATTTTTAGCAGCCCAGATGTTGGCTTTCAAAGTTGTTGCTTGCTTAACCATTAGACCAAAGTCCGCTGGTAATCCACGAGTAAACTTGTTGACCTTGGAGAGTTCAGTTGGAACTAAATATGGAAAAAGCTTCCTTTTTTCCGTTAAACTAGCAGTGTATTCAGTAACGCTCATTCTTCCCTTCTTCAAATTCTGAAACTCATTATTGATTTCCATAAGGTCCTGATCTGAGCAGTATTTCAATTTCAGTTGCACCACAAAGTCTTCCTAATACATCTTGCTAGAGTCTCCCTTGGGCATCAAGTCAGCTAACACCTTCCACCAACTCAACACTCCAGATTTTAACAAAGGGAACGAAAGAGCGGTCTTCTGTCTGTTGCTGTATTTGCAACTCTCAAACATTGTCTCCATTTAAGAGATCCAGTTAATCACCTCTACTGGCGTTGGGCTTCCGGATAGACACGGTGCTTTGGATGCCATGAAATCCTTGTACTTGCATACTCGCCCATCATTTCCTCCATCCAAGTTGTTCTTCCTAACTAACGGTGGGTCGGCTTGACTAATAATCCCACTGAAGTTTCCTCCTTCTGAATTCCCTGTATTCACTTTGGGCTCTTCAATCGGTATTGAAAGTTCTTCACGATTCTACCGAAGTAGGCGTCTAGTTTCTTCCATCTGAAGATCCAACACCGTTTGAATCATCATTTTTACTCCAACCATTGTCATTGGCTCGGATGCTGCTGCTGCAACAACTACTTGCTCAATCACAAGTGGTTGATTCCTATTTTAGTTCTCGTTTCCAACTCCACTTCTTGTTCTTGCCATTTTTGATCTATACACCGAATAAGGTGAATTTATATCCTCATGCACGATATATATTTTAATCATCCTTATCACTCTAAACGATTACATGCTAGTTCTAATACTATAGGCATATGCTTAGAATCATAAACACATAAGTTTTCCAGATCCGGTTGGCAACCAATCGTAGATCAGAACAAATAATATCACATATGGCAAACATATAACATTTAGCACATAAAACAATTTTAAGCATCTTTCCTAAAATAAACTAGTGTTCGTGTCTAAAATATAACAGACACTCAACCCACAGTCTTTACTTAGCATTCTAAGTTTAAGTCTAAAATCCTACAAATTCCTAGTTCGCATAAACTAATACTTTGATACCAACTGTGACATCCCCATATTCATGGCCAGAAAATACAGGTTTAATTTATGCTTTTAAAATATATTCAGAGTGATCCTTTGATTAAAAGAGTTGCGGAATTTCTTCCCAAAACAAAATATGATAAAATAAAATTTATCAAATCATTTCTTAAGGAAATGTATTTTCATTATATATCAAAACCCGGAATGTCGTGTTCCGATACATACCAAAAGCATAAACGACACATTATAAGCCTTACAACAATTATATACAACTACTGGCCTATAATCAAAATATATTGTTAAGTCTTCCAATTTATGCTCTCGCGCGACTACCTGTAATACAAATAAAACTGGGTAGGTCAGACTTGGAATCCTGGTGAGCATATAGGGTTTTCAACCCACAATAAATAATTAATTTAATTTCACCAACACACAATAACCTAATTATCCGTTTCCGTTATCCTCACTTTACGTCCCTAAACAACTATCACAAGGGACCTAGTCTAAGAAATTTCATCGGGATGAACATTACTGCAAAAGGGGTTTCCTTAACAATAAATTTCCTAAAGGCAACCATGAGGGGTAAAAATTACATCGGTGAACACATCGTTCACAACACCTACATGCTATGAATCTGCTAGCATTCCACTCGACCGTCTAGAAAGAGTCTGTGGTCATCCTTCATACTCCGCTAGATTACTAGATCAACAACAACAACATCGAGGCCTCTCATCATTTTATCACACATCAAGTATCTACCCATGTTTTTTTCCCAACATTTTTGTAGATAAAAATATATACATATATACATTCATATACAGCTTAAATCTTGATAAGATATTCATTCCATACTCATTCTACATAAACAGATAATACATATAAATATATACACATACCACGTATTCTATAGGAGATACTTCATATTTATGTGTTAGAAGAAACGTAATATACACTCACTTGATAAGATGATTATCGGACGACACTACAACTCTCAAAATAGTACTCTTCGGTGCAATTGGGATATCTTCAAAGCCCGGACTTCTCACGGGCAGAGTTTCTGCTCGACAACTCTATTTCTCGGGATCTTCAGGGCTTCAAGACTTGATTCGGCTGTTGGGAATGATACCGGGGCTTCAGGGGTAATTCTTTCCAAGTAAAAGAAAGAAAAGGGGAGTAGAATGGAAATTTTGGCAACCACCAATGGCTGGCCTCGCATTCTATTTATAGGGGGAGCATGACCCTCGTTATGCAGCGCGTTCTCACCAGGTACGTTGCACGTTCCCCGAATGATGGTCGTTCCTTAGAATGCTGCACGTAGGAGCGGGTTTTGGCCTCTATCCATTATCCAGTTGAGTCAACATTGACGTGGCCCATCCGAGGCCTAGCAAATGAATGCGGGGCGTTCCCCTTTAGACTGTGTGCCTCGAACTTCAGAAATTCATAACTTTTGCATACGAGCTGCGTTTTTGATGCTCTTTATATCCACGCGTAGGTGAGATTATGCTCTAACACTTTCTTTAGACTCTATTGGCTAATTTTGACTTTATTTTTTATTATATTATTTTTAATAGGCCGGGACAGGAAAACTCCGTTGGAAATTCATTAATTCTTCATCTGACGTCCGTTTTCGTCTGTCTTTTCAGCGTTGCACTTCTATCGACGAGATCTTTGATTCTCATTTAGATTGTTTCGGATAGAAATCACTCGATCTCATATTCGAACTTTAGGCTGCATACTGCTAAGTCGAAACTTCGAAAAATCATAACTTCCTCATAGGACGTCAGATTTGGACGTTCTTTTCATGCACGGTCTCGGTTTAACGTATTCTATGACTTTTGTTTAGATCACTAACGTGAAATACCGCTCTATCGTAATTTCACTATTTACGTCACGCAGTGGCGTACCGGTTCTGTCGTGAAACTTCGACAGGTCATAACTTCTTCGTTATAAGTCGGATTTCGTCATTCTTTATATAATCAGAATCCTTGTCAAGACCACTACGTCTTCAAGTATCGATATTTTTTTATCTAACATTTTATTTTAACGCTTATTTTATCGTTAATTCAATTAAGTCATAATAATTAAGCGTGAAACACATAATACTCAAATAATACATTTCTATTATCTCAAAACAAGTTACAAATGTTAACCTAGGCTATTACATCAATATTAATTCCAAGTCTAGAAACATTGGAGTTACACTATGGTCACTATGAGTTAGTGGTGATGCCATTTGGGATCACCAATGCTCCTGCCGTGTTTATGGATCTCATGTACCGCGTGTGCACACTGATGCTGGATCGATCTGTGATAGTTTTTATCGATGACATCTTGGTGTATTCCAAGACTCAGGAGCAACACGAGGAGCACCTAAGGGAGGTTTTGGAGACTCAGAGGAGGGAGAGACTTTTCACAAAGTTCTCTAAGTGCGAGTTCTGGGTGCATGAGGTGCAGTTTCTAGGATACCTTGTCAACCAGAAGGGTATTCTGGTCGATCCAGACAAGGTAGAGGCCGTGATGCAGTGGGAGGTTCCGAGGTCTCCATCCGAGATTTGGAGTTTTCTTGGTCTGGCGGGTTTTTATCAGAGATTCATCCAAGATTTCTCCAAGATTGTTGTTCTATTGACCCGAATGACCAAGAAGTTGATGACATTCCACTGGTTGTCTAAGCAGCAGGCATCTTTCGAGACTCTCAGACAACGGTTGTGCAAGGCACTGATTCTGACCTTGCCGGAGGGTGTCGACGATTTTGTGGTTTACTGTGACGCTTCGATCACGGGTATGGGTGCAGTGTTGATGAAGCGGGGCCGCGTGATAGCGTACGCTTTGAGGTAGTTGAAGCGTCATGAGGATAATTACCCGACACACGATTTGGAGCTGGGTGGCTGTGGTTTTCGACCTCAAGATTTGGCGACACTACCTCTATGGGGTTCGTTGTACCATTTACATGGACCACAAGAGCTTGAGGTACCTGATGGATCAGTCGAATCTGAACATGAGCCAACGTTGGTTAGATGTGGTGAAGCATTATGACTATGAGATCCTTTATCACCCGGGGAAGGTCAATGTGGTGGCCAATGCTCTTAGCCACATGGCAGCCGCGGCTCCGATTCGAGATATATGCCTGAGGAAGATATTGATTACTCCGTTGTTGGAATGGATTCGGGAGGCTTAAGTCGAGGGTATGAAGGAGGAGCGCCAGAAGTGTGAGCAAATCATAGGTCTGGTGGCTTCATTTGATTATGACAGCCATGGGTTGTTGACCCTGCATCAGAAGGTATGGGTTCCTTATTGGGGCGGTGTACGCCAGCATCTGATGGAGGAGGCTCATAAGTCGAAGTTATCTATTCATCCCGGGGCAACGAAGATGTATCGGGATCTTCACCCTGATTATTGGTGGCCCTGCATGAAGCGAGATATACCATGGTATGTGGAGCAGTGCTTGACTTACAAAAAACTAAAGGCCAAGCACCAGCGACCTCGCATCAAGATGCAGCTGTTGGAGATTCCCGTATGGAAATGGGAAGACATCACCATAGATTTCATCATAAAGCATTCCAGCACTGCACATGTAGTGGATTCAATTTGGGTCATTGTTGATCGGTTGACCAAGATTGCACATTTCATCCTGATCCAGGAGAGTATATCAGCTGAGAAGTTAGCTGAGATCTATGTAGGCAAAGTGGTGGCACGTCATGGAGTCACGGTGTTTGTTGTGTTAGACCGAGATGTTCGCTTCACTTCCAAATTTTGGAAGCGGTTTCATGAAGCGAGGTGTACTTATCTTCACTTCAGTACAACTTGTCACCCTCAGACGGATGGGCAGAGTGAGAGGACGATTCAGACTCTGGAGGATATGCTACATGCATGTGTATTAAATTTTGGCGGGAGTTGGGATAAGTATCTTCTGTTAGTGGAACTTTTATATAACAAAATTTATCACACCAACATAGATCGACCTCCCTTTGAGATGCTCTACGGGAGGAAATGTAGGACCCCAATCTTTTGGGGAGAGGTCGGTCAGAGAGGAGGTACTCAAGACTACTGACAGGATCCAACAGGTTTGGAGCGGGCTCCAGACTGCTCAGAGTCGGCAGAAAAGCTATGCTGATAAGCACCGGTCAGATTTGGAGTTTCAGGTGGGAGTCATGGTTCTCCTGAAGGTGTCACCTTGGAAGGGTGTCATCCGATTCAGGAATCGGGGCAAG
Source organism: Lactuca saligna (assembly GCF_052625555.1). NCBI lineage: Eukaryota > Viridiplantae > Streptophyta > Magnoliopsida > Asterales > Asteraceae > Lactuca > Lactuca saligna. The sequence continues at coordinate 83,263,663 of NC_136420.1, read as the reverse complement.
TTGGGTCCCAGGTACATTGGTCCATTCAGGGTTTTGGCTCGGGTGGGCCGCATAGTTTATCATCTTGATCTTCTAGCCGAACTTAGTCAGATCCACAATACTTTTCATGCCTCCCAGATGCGGAAGTTCTTAGTGGATGATTCCATAGTTGTGCCTTTAGAGGATATTCAGGTGGATGATTGCCTAAACTACGTTGAGAGGCCAGTAGCGATTCTAGATTAGAAGACGAAAACCTTGAGTAACAAGGTTGTATAGTTGGTGAAGGTGCAGTGGCTGCACCGCAAGGGGTCATAGTGGGCTTTCAATCCAAAGGAGGAAATGAGAGAGCATTATCCATAATTATTTGACACAACAGACTTTGAGGACGAAGTCTAAGACAAGTGGTGGAGAATTGTAACACCTAGTTCTAGGCATATAATTAACTTATAACTTATTCTATTTTATAGAGCAACTCGACGAGCTGGAAGCCCCAAACTCGTCGGGTAGAGATCATAAGGGTCGCGTATTTTTAGTGACCTACTCGTTGGGAGGCCTTAACTTGACGAGTAGGCTGGCAGATATGAAACCCTAATTTCCAGTGTTTGCACCCTATTTAAACACCTTAACCCCAAGGTGTTGGCCTCATTTCCAGCCTCCAAGTCCCTAAATGTAAATCTCAAAACTATAAAGTTATTGTGAGTGATTGTAAGCCATTCTACGTGTTTTTAATGTGTACTTGAGCCATTGGAAGAAGGAAAAGCTTGAGGACACAAGAAGGACCTTATAGATCCAGAATCCTTGCCTCATCCACGACATTTTGCTAATATAAAGTTTGAACCTTCTCTTCTGGTCATTTAGATCTCCATTTTGGAGTTCCTTGATTGTTTTTGGTCCAATTGATATGACTCTTTGGATTTGGACATCCTAACTGGAGAACACTTCAGATCTAGAGTCTTAAGGGATTTTCATGGCATAAAGGGGCCAACTTTATGACCATGGAAGTCCCATGCAACCATTAGACTATCATTTTGGTCTTTTGGATATTCTAATGGCCATGCATGTAGAGAAAGTTGGGACTTTACGTGATCTTTTGTCCCTAGAGTCCAGATTCAGGACCTTATGGTCTGTCTTGTAGTTTTGATGGAGTTTGGATTAAGACTTTGGCCTTATTGGTTTTCCAAAAATTTCCAACTTCTTTGTAATTTTAGAAAATAGAAAATTTTCATTTTTCGTGAAAAATTTAGAAAAATAGACGAACTAAACGCGTTTTCATAATTATCATTTTTCTTGGAATTTTTTTCCGGAAAACGGCCATTTTTTCCGCAACTAAATGCAACCTAAGTATCCACAAGGGATCAGAAGAGAGAGGGGTAAGAATAGGTTAGCATGCCCTGTAAATAAAAGTAAGAGGTTGCTCCCTTAGAGTAGAGTAAGACAAGAGCCTTTTAAGAGGCTAAGAACACAGTAAGAGAAGAGCATATTTAGAGGCTAAGAATAGAATAAGAGATAGAGTAAGAAAAGTGTTTGTTAAGAGGCTAAGAGTAAATTAAGAGACAAAGTAAGAGAAGAGCATGTTAAGAGGCTAAGAACGGAGTAAGAGATAGAGTAAGAGAATAGCCTGTTAAGAGGCTAAGAACAAAGTAAGTGACAGAGTTTGTTAATAGGCTAAGAGCAGAGTAAGAGACAGTGTAAGAAAAGAACACATTAAGAGGCTAAGAGCAGGGTAAGAGATAGAGTAAGAGAAGAACACGCTAATAGGCTAAGAAAAGAGTATGAGAAGTGCCTGTTAAGAGGCTAAGATAAAAGTAAAAGGAAAAGTGGTTAAAAAAGATAGAGTATGAGCAAGACTGAAAGAGAAGCAAAGAAAGATAAAAAAGATAGTAAAATAACTTACCAGACACATTGTATATGATGTTGCATAGATTTTATGTTTTGCACGTTCAGTTTGTAGCATTCGTTGTACCAGAAGAGAAGTCTGGAGCATAATGAAAATATTTAGATAGTAGGTTGCTATCAATGTATATCCTTGTTATTAATTTTGTATGTAAGGATTTTATTATACACCCTTGATTTTTCCTGGGAAGTAAAAGGTATTAACTATTTTAGAATTCTACATTTATAAGCAAACATTGATATTTCCTATAGAATATATGTATAGAAATGCAGGTCATTACAGTTGGTATCAGATCCGTAGTTTGAATGAATTAGGTTTGGGTGTAGCCATTCCTAGTCTCAAACTGTTGAAGATAGATGAAAATATGAGATTAAGAGTTGGTTTTGGGATAAACTATGCTATGAGATATTGGTACATGGTTGAAGACAAATGAAGATAAGGAACATGAATGGTTAAATAGTAATATACTGACCAACCTTGATGGTTTGCGTTTAGAATGTAAAGAAAGAAAGTTCATTTTCCGAAGTGACAGTTATAGGCTCTCTAGTGTAAGAGATGCTTAGAGTATGTAAAATAATGATACCTCAGTATCATAAAAGAAAGATGTAATTTGAAAAAGATGTGTGCTAGTAGATGGACACAAGATAGAGTATACGTCCTAAAGAAGAAAAGATAGTAGAGACAAGGAAAATACGGATAAAAAAGATAAAGACATAAATGGGGACTTAAAAGTATAAGAGGGTTGGTAAACCCAAAAAAGAAAAGAAAGATAGAGCGAGTCTATCTTGTAAAGAGTTAAAGAGTTAAGAAGAGTACTATTGAGTACTATAGTAGATTGACATTGCTTGAGAGCATTGGCCATGTAGAAAGGAAGTACATTCCTATTTAGGCACTGTATGAGATATGTAGAGTAAGGATTGCACCATGTTGTTAGATGTTGTTGCAATGACACTAACCAGAGATAGATTGAAGGAGGAAAGATAAAGAGGTGAATATAGATCTAAAAGAGGTGCAACAAGTGTTATGATGGCCACTTAATAGAAAGAGAGAAAGATAGTAGAAATGTTCCATGTTTCTATTAAGAGCTAAGGAAAAAGAGAAGATGGGTAAATACTTATGAGGAAGCAGGCGATAGAGTATGCAGAGTAAGTGAAAACTTTGTTAGTGTGCCTACAAGAAAAAGGAAGAGGAGGTGTAGCTCCTAGTGTAAGAAAAGACAGACTTGTTACATTGTGAAGATATGTATATGTTTTGACGATGTACTTGTGAGTAAATGTTAGAGAAAGAAAAAATATTGAACCTTATGTGAAGTCCTAGTATAGAATAAGGTGACCAAGTATCACACGGAGATAATAAGTTAGAAATATGTGGGGTGTGATACTTCCTAATGTGTAAGATAAGTATGCTTGGTAAGATACATATTTAGTGTATCAAGCATATATTTTGGTAAGTAAGAAGAAATGAGAAAGTCATAGCAGTTGGCTTACAAGCAACTGGGGACTAGAAAAGATAAGTACCCAAGAATTTTTCATGATTAAAAATGGGTTATGAGAAAAGAGAAAGAGAAGTTATGAATCATGTGATGAGATGGTAATATTGACACATGGTAAGTATGATGTGAATGTAGTGTGTGGGTAATGCAGGCACATGGTACTCATTGTGGTTCAATGGAGTTATTAAGTTACTTGAGGATCAAGTGGTTAAAAGAAAAAAGAGATATCATGGTAGATTGAGAGGAGTTTACCATGAAAAGATAGAATACTTGAGGTCTCAGTAATAGAAAAGAGATAGCTGTGAAACAGTGGCGTAGCCACGTTAGTACAAGGGTGGGCCTTGGCCCACTCATATAAATTTCAGGTTATATATATATATATATATATATATATATATATATATATATATATATATATATGTAACAAAATCCTAGTTACGCCACTGATGTGAAAGTTTGGTGCATAAACTTTCAAGAGATTATAGAGAAAAGAGTTGTAATATATTACAACATGTTAGAAAGAAAGTGAAGTAAGAAGATGTAATACTTCATAAAGAGTCAGAGAAAGAGATAGAAAATTGGTAGTGTAACCACTTGTAACTATGAGAAAGGCATAACAAGAGTGCATGAGAAATGGTAACTTACCTAAGAGAAGATGGATAAGAAGTGTATGAGTATACTTGTGAGAGAAGAATGAAAGATGGTAAGTTATGCACATGGTTGTGAAAAATGGGGAAAAAAGATGAAATATGATGATAAATATGTAGTGTAGTTGCATAAGAGTAGATATAGTAGTATACATCCCTTAACAACCATGGTGAATAGACAGATTGGCCATTGTGTTGAAAATGTAAAGAAAAGGAAAGTAGATTGCTATTTCAGGTTAAAAGGTTAAAGTAGAGAATAACCTTATAAATGGGTCGTTTAATAAGAAAATGACCAATAAAGAAAGAAAATATTCTTAGGACAGAATCCCTTAAAGGAGGGTAGAATGTAAGAACTTGAAATTTATAGTAAGTTGACTTTTAGTCAAAGATTGACCAAAAGGGTAATTTGGTCATTTATGAGAAAGAGATGAGAAAATGAAGTTGTAACTTCATGAAAATGGACAATAAGGGTTTAATTCACTTATAAGATGTTAGATGAGTAAGATTAAGAGAAAAAATGCATGAGAAGATGCATTTATGGCCAAAAGGGTAAAATGGGAATTATAGTTTTTGGGCCAAGTTTATGACTTAATACATTAAGACCTATATTAAGTTAGTGAGAAAAAACTTAATATATGTGTGGAGTATGTTCCCACCTTCACGTGGATATAAAGAACATCGAAAATGGGTAAGAAACAAACAAGATACAAAGGCTAGAAGTTGGAACAAATATATCCCGAGGTTGGAACGAAATCAGCTAAGGGACTGTTGTCAAACAGTTTTTGCGGCATAGAAAGTGTATGCCATGATACATAAAGAATTTAAGTGAAATTTGAATTAGGCCAAAGTGGTCTCCGCAAAGGGGAGAATAGCATCGGCGGCGCGGAAATGCATCCGAACACAAGTTTTAACCTGTTAAAAGCTCATTCGATCCGTTTTTATGAGGAGTTTGATTGTGAGCTCAAAGTGGGCGATTTTGCTGCTCAAATGGTACCAAGAGAAGATAGATATGATGGAATCAAGCCTATAAATTGATATTGAATGTGTTTAGATGCTTTAATCGAGCCTAGAAAGTGATTTCCATGATGAAATCTATGTATGTGAAGTTAGGGTTTGAATCCCTAACTAATGAGATGTTAGTTGGTGCATTAGATGAGATTATGATGAATTAGGCATAATGGGGTACTTAATTCATTAATTAGATGGGATTAAGAGATAAATAATGAAAAAATAGAAAATTTATCCATTAAGTGGTTATGTTGTCTTTCAAGAGTCAAATGTAGTTAATAGGATAATACAAGTACTATGAACTTATATATATATATATATATATATATATATATGTGTGTGTGTGTGTGTGTGTGTGTGTGTTTGTGTGTTTTAATAGACCTAGGAACAAAAAATATGGATTAAGATTCATCAATGACAAAGTAAAGGGTAAATGGGACAGTTAGTCATCACTAACTGATAAGGTGAGTTATTACTCTCTAGTTTATGTTTATATATATATATATATATATATATATATATATATATATATATATATATATGTGTGTGTGTGTGTGTGTATGTGTGTGTGTGTGTTTGTATGTTGAAGCTTGGGACACTAAGTGAATGTCCCCAAGTAAAGAGAAGACGACAAATAAAGAATATGTGTGTAAGATATGTATTAGAGCATGTCCACATATAAATAGTATGAAAGATATATACATAAGATACATGTAGCTAGAGCATGTATGTATACAAGGAAGTGTGGGTTTAAATGAAAAGGGTATTTATATAAGATTAATATTTGTAATATAATCATAAGAGTAAGTAAGAATGTCTAACTGCCAATAGTATTGTAGAATGTTATATGATACTAGAAATATAGAAAGATTAAGTACTTAATGAGTTAAGTACTAGATAGTAAAGATAACAGGTCTCTTTATGGGACTTAGAGATAGATGTTCCTTGGGGAAAAAAGAAAATGGTTCCTTCAGGGACAAGATATAGAAGATTCCTTAGGGAATAAAAGTTAGAAGGTTACTTCGGGGACAAGAGCTAGAGGATTCTTTCGGGAATAGAGTAGAGCATGGTTCCTTTGGGGGATAAGATACAAATGTTCCTATGGGGACAAAGAGTAATATTTCTTCTGGAATTGAGTATGGCTCCTACGGGAACAAGAGTAAGGTTCCCCGTAGAACAAGATTATGGTTCCTATGGGAACAAGAGTAAGGTTCCTTCAGGGACAAGGGTATGGTTCCTTCGGGGAGAAGGGGTATGATTCATATGGAGATAAGCTTATGTCCCTACGGTGAAAGAGATAGATGATTCCCTCTAAGGAATAAAAGTAGACGATTCCTGTAAGAATCTAGAAAGAGTATGGTTAGAAAAAAGATAGAGAAAAGTTCCTTACGAGGAACAAGATTAGAGAGTTCTTTGTAAGAAATTAGATGTAACCTACAAGGGGGTTAAGAGTAAGGAATCTGTGAGGGGTCCAAGATTAAGAAGAAAGATTAAGGATCCACGAGGGATTTCAAGAGAAAGGGGTAAGAATGGGTTAGCATGCCCAATAATGAAAAGAGGGAGGTTTCTCCCTTAGAGTAAAGAAAGACAAGAGCTTGTTAAGAGGCCACGAACGGAGTAAGAGATAGATATGAGAAGAGCCTATTAAGAGGCTAAGAACAGAGTAATAGAAGAATCTATCAAGAGGCTAAGAGCATAGTAAGAGATAGTGTAAGGAAATAGCATGTTAAGAGGCTACGAGCACACACACACACACATAGAGATAGAGAGAGAGAGAGTAGGAAAGAGATTGTTAAGAGGCTAAGAATTAAGTAAGACAGATAGTAATAGAAGATCCTATTAAGAGGCTAAGATTAGAGTAAGAGACAGAGTAAGAGAAGAGCCTGTTAAGAGGCTAAGATCAGGGTAAGAGAAAGATTAAGAGAAGAGCCCGTTAAGAGTCTAAGAGAAGAGTATGATAAGAGCTTGTTAAGAAGCTAAGATAAGAGTAAAAGGAAAAGGGGTTAGAGAAGAAAGATAAAGTGTGAGAAAGAGAAGGAAATAAGATAAGAAAAGATATCATAATAACTCACCAGAAACATTGTGTCTGATGTTACTTAGATTTTATGTTTTGTAGGTTCAAGTTGTAGCAACTGTTGTACCAGAAGAAAAGTCAGGATCATAAGGAAAAGATTTAGATAGTAGGTTGTTATTAATGTAAATCTTTGTTGTGCTTTTTGTGTGTAAATATTTTATTGTACACCCATGACTTTTCCTGGGAAGTAAAAGGTTTTAATTGTTTTAGAATTCCGCACTTGTAAGAAAACTCTGATATTTTTGATAGAATAGATGTATAGAAATACGGGTCATTACATTATGAACCTGCATATGTTCAACCGGACTGTGTAGAATAGTCCATTGTTGTCATTTATACTCTGCTAGATGACTACATCATTAGTAAAATAGTACTATGAAATTCGTTGCCTATTATCATACCCCCATTACCCTCATCATCTATAATTTTTCATTACTCATCACTACCAATCTTATAAGTATAAAGATACATATATGGTAGAAATCATATAAAGACCATCTTATATTATTTTATCTAACACAAAAGATCTTAATCACCGATAATAAGCAAATATATCATTTATCTAAATACTTCATATCTATATGTAAGATGAAAATAATTATGCTCTCACTTGATAAAGTGGATGACTTGAAATTTGAGCAGCGCTTCACCTTAGCACTTGGTTTTTCCTTTGATATGACCTAAGTTTAATTATCACTAAGTATTAGTCTAATTTCCCCATGACTAATGACTATCTAGATTCCTCAACAATCCCAATGTCTACATCAAGATCGATAAAGTAAGGAGCAACCAGGTAAGATCATATCAGAAGTAAGGTCCGTTTGGTATACATAGTAAATTGTTTGGAAATCCAACTTTAAACACCTCACTAAATCTAGCCTAGACATCATCCCTATAAATAGATCAATCAGTAATATGACATGGAATCATTGATAAATCTTATTTATAAATTCATAACAACAACTATGAATATAAATATAAGTTACACTGAAAGAAATATATGCGTAGCTTAACTCACATAAATTTTCCTGACAAAAGTTCGGAAATTGCATTAGCAGAACTCTGACCCGATAACTTATATTTGTCGGGCCTAGATACTCTGGAGTTGCGCCAAAATACCCTGTATACTAATTTTTTTGAAATTATAACTTAGAGGTTTGTAGAAAGAGTTGTTGAAGGTGTGGATAAGTGAATGAGGCTGAAGGGGATTTTATAGGGTGAAAATTTGAGAAGTGCGCCACAACCAGACCAGGAGCGCGTTGTGACCTAGCCCACCTCCCTCCTTGCGGGACTTGGAAGGTGCATTGTAGATCGATGTGGCCCCCTTCTAGAAATGCACGTCGCGTTGGCGAGATATTTTAAAAAAATCGTATCTTCTTCATACAAATTCCTTCTTTTGACGTTATTTATATACATGCGTAGCTATCGATGATATCTGCAACTTTCATTTGTACTTCGTTGGCTAATTCTCAATTAATTTTTACAGTTATATTTTTAATAGTTTTTGATTGTTAACATCCTTAAAAAAAATTATAACTCTTTCGTATGACATTCGTTATCGACTGTCTTTATATTGACATACTTCTATTCAGGAGATTTTTGATTCTCGTTTAAATTTTTTCTCTAACAATTGGTCGATTTTAATTTCGATGTCTGTGTCGCACACTCATATGCTGATACTTTGAAAAATCATAATTTCTTCGTACGAAGTCAGATTTAGATGTTATATATAACTTTCGTTTAAATTACTTAGGCTAGTAAGTCATCTATCTCTGTTTCACTTTCTATGACACGCATAGCAGTGTAGGTTTAATTATGAAACTTCGAAGAAGCATAACTTCTTTATACAAAGTCGGATTCAAACGTTCCTTATGTTTACGGAATTAGCATCACGATCACTACAACTTCATCAAGATTATTTATCCCAAATAATTTTCTATCAAAAACATTATTTTATCTCTTATCGATAAATCTACACAAAAGGCTTATAATATGTAGTTTGCAACGTGCATGACTAACGATTTCTCTATTCAAGGGTTTAAATTAAAATAGCCATTACTTATTATATCTCAAAGTTCTAGCCCAAAGTTGCTAGCGTTACGCTATCCCAGTCTAGGCCAACCATATGGCGATGCGGTAGAGCTCCAAGAGATAAATACTTAATATTAGGGGATTCACGCGTTTGAAAACCAAACCACATCAATCGGATTAGTGTAAACAACAATGTCGAATCAGGCCGCCCCTTGCAACCAAGCTTTTCCTTTCCGAAATCGAGAAAGAGAACTCCTAAAAGCGACCATTCTCTTATGCTATTTAAATTAGTCTTTTCTAATTAATTCATATTAGATAGTCTTAGTTAGTGATTCCAGCTTAGTGACCCCTTTCTTATGTGGTGAATTGTTTGTGCCATTGTCTTTGTGGACATAGGAGAAAGGGGGCTCCACGAGAATAGGATTGTACCATGAAAAAAAGCAAGGATGTCAACCTCTTTTAATATACAACATGTATTTTTGCAATGCAACATAGTTTGACTTTCATGCCGATCCAAATGAATCATCATTTCCTCATAAACAAGTGACTCTACTTCATTATATTCCATCCATATCTCAATTTATTTATTTAATATCCTTTTGGTTTGTATCATTATGTAGATACAAATATATCACTTACCAACTACTATATAATAAAAGTTGTGATAGAATATCAAACTAAACAACTTAAACTAATTGTAAAGGTAAAATATTAAAGTTACTGTTATGTTTTCTAGATTGTTAGGTATTATAGTATCTTAGTTAGGTTAATACTGGATTGGATTTCATTGAATTATAACTTATACAATTGCAGATTATGACATTACTTAACTTTTATTCAAATTTCAAACAACCATCTATTTAGATTATAGGCAAACTACATAAAACCACCATATTTTGTCAAATTTGCGATTTACACACTATTGTATTAACATCATTGTATTTTGATTTTTTTTTTTTCCACGATGACCATTGTGATCTTATTGTCGGTTTAGGAGATTAACATGGCAAAGATAAAATGAATTGTTTTTTCAGTGAAGTCATGTAATTTGAGCACAACAACATTTTTTTTCTTGTATTTTTCGTTGTGTTAAATGTTGCATTTTTTGTTAGAACAATTGTTAAAAGGTATTTTTATATAATTTTCATTTTTTTTTTCAAATGTTTCTACGTATATTGTGTACGTGGCTAGGGGTGTCAATTTATGACACGACACGAAACGAAATCGGGACGAAATCCAAATTCGAATTCGTGTTCGTGTCGTTTTCGTGTCAAGTTTAAAAAATCCGATGTCGTGTCATGTCGTGTTTGTATTCATAAATCGACACAAAATTGATACGATTGAGCATGTGTTTGTCGTGTTTTTCGTGTTATATATGATTAAATATGAATTAAATCTCGATACTAATAAAAGAGTAGTTCTTTTGTCATGTGTCATCATATTAGACCTCTTAATTAATGTGTTGCCACTTATCAATATATTAGTTCTTCATTTTAAATTTTTTGATCTCCTTATTAATGTGATGCTATTTGTTAATGTATTTATTCTCTATTTTAAAATTTAAATTTTATATTAACGTTTTCATTAATTCACAAATAAAAAATGTCTAATATATACTAAAAATTAATTTTACATATTTATTTGAATTAACGATTATAATTTCGTATAACTAAAAAAATATATCTTAAATTAATAATTTATTTAAAATAATTGATTAATAATTTTGGATTTTACTACAAAAGTTTAATTAATTTTATAACCGTGGTTCCCACAGGTTATAAACTAGTAAACTAATAGTTATGTAATGTTATCTTTGTCGTGTCGTATCGTGTTGTCATGTTTTAATTGTTTCATTTTCGTGTTAGTGAAAAAAACACGATATCGTGTCGTATTCGTGTTACACAAAACCTTATCGTGTCAGACAAAAACACGATACGACTACCCGATTTGACAGCCCTATTCGTGGCTGCTAGCATCATTCTTTTTCATGTTCGACTATTTTTTCATGTTTCTACGTGAATTTACATTCTTTTAAGGATTAGACCATTATTGACCATCAAACGAATTACTTCCAATCTTTGTGAGTTTGAATTTTTTTTATTATAAGTTTTACATTCATCTTGAAAAACTTTGTAATTTATAAGATTTACTAATCAAACAAAATACTTTCAATCTTTTATTATTTACTTTTAATAAAACTTTATATTTTATAAAAAAAGATTTTAAAGATTGCACTAAACACTCTTTTACATTGTTATTAAGTTAAATCCAAACAATTATGATTCCATTTGTTATGTCACATTTACTTATAAAGTACACAAAAAAGGTGCAATGAAGTCTTTACATATTGGTCTCATAATCGATTTATTCATTATATTTTTTTATTCAATTAAGTCTAAAAAACCGGTAATCGTATTCAATTTAACATTTTTAACTGGTCAACATGTCATCCAACGTTCAAAAATTATATTTTTGGCCTAGATTTAAAATTTTATTATAAATTTGATCCAAATTTTACACTTTTAGCTCAAATTTTAAATTTTATTACAAATTTGGTCTAAAAATTATCCTTTTGACCCAAGTTTTAGAATTATGTTATGAATTCATCCTAACTTTAGTTTTTTCACAACTTTTTCTCAAAAAAAAATCGAATATTTTTTTTCTTTATAAAATCATATTTATACAAAAAAAAAAAACATTTTCGCATAAAAAAATCATATTTTCTATATAAAACCTTTTTTTTATTTTATTTTTTGTATACTATATATATATATATATATATATATATACATATATATATATATATATATATATATATATATATATTGTAATTTTTATATTAGACAGACAACAAAAACACAATAAAATCCTACACATATTTTTTTAAATATATATTTTCCAACGTAAACAATAAAAATAGATACAAATGAAACATTTTTGCGTTTTACTCGTTATAATAGGAATAATTCAACTTGCAAATGAAGCATAAATGATTAAAACAATTAGAAATTTTCCCACTAACCACTTAGTGTTCCACCAGCTACAGCAATGAACTCTCATATGGAAATTTTAGTATTTAGGTCAGAGTTTTAACTAGGAGTTCACTAGAAGTGGGTATGTGAGCTGGACATTCGAGAGAACCAATTTTAGAGTTTTTCCCACCAAATCAATATAATTAAAAACCTCTAAAAGAATATTAACAATTTTTTATGTATGTATTTTACTCCTTTTCTATTGTTTTATTTAAATTTATCTTTTCAAGTTTGGGTTTAAACTTAGTTCATCTCATGACTTTTTTAACACTTTAGGTTTGTATTTGAGCTCACATGACTTGTTTTCTTTGGATTCTAGGTTTAGTTTTTCTTTAGGTTTTCAATTTTCATATTTCTCTTTTTGGTTTGATCTTTTAGCTTTAGGTTATTTGCATTTTCGTTAGGCTTTTGATTTTTTTAAACTTGCTTTAAATTTTAACCTAACTGTGGGTTTCAATATGAGATCTTAGATCTTTTAGATAAAGGTAGAATAGGAAGATATGTTGGATGATATTGCTCTCATAATCGATTTAGTCTATATATATATATATATATATATATATATATTGTAAAATACATGTTTGTATATATATATTTTATAAAAACGGATTTGTATATATTTACGTACTTCATAAATAACAAATTTTATAAATAGGTATTTCGTATACAAAAACAATTAAAAAAAGTTTTATATAGAAAATATAAGACTTTTTATGGGAAAATATGTTTTTTTGTATAAATATGGTTTTATAAAGACAAAACATATTCAAACTCTTTTTTGAGAAAAAAGTTGTAAAAAAACTAAAGTTATGATGAAATCATAACATAATTCTAAAACTTGGGCCAAAAGGTAAAAGTTGGACCAAATTTGTAATAATATTTAAAATTAGGACCAAAAGTGTAAATATTGGACCAAATTTGTAATAAATTTGAAACCTAGACTAAAAATGTAATTTTTAAAAGTTGGATGACCTGTTGACCTGGTAAAATGACTAAATTGAATACGATTACCGGTTTTTAGAACTTAATTGAATAAACAAAATATATATAATGATTAATTGTATTATAAAACCAATATATAAGAACTTTATTGCATTTTTCCCTATAATACACTAGCATGGTAATGTTCGTATTCAAATTGTTATGATTTTTCAAAATAATATATCTCATTTAAATATTACCCACACCCCAAACAATATATACCATATAATATCTTATTTATTTGAATATATGATGTAATATTCCATTCAAATGTTAATATATATATATATATATATATATATATATATATATATATATATAATATTTCAAATATTAATAACATTAAAATATATTTACTATACTTTGCATTATTTATATATGAATATATTATTCACATGTAAATATACTATGTGTTATTTACATATGAATATATCATGCAATATAATTTATAAAGATGGTGTTAAGATAAGAAAGAGATGAGAGGAAAGTTGGTAATATCTATATGTGAGGGTGGTGGTAAGTTAATGTGAAGGTAATGTGGGATAAGGGTAAATTTAATCATAATTATTATTTTTTATTGAGATGGGGTGAGATGGAGAGTAAGGTTGGTGAGATGGGTTGGGATTAGAATAGGGTTGTTGTTAAGGGTAGTTGTGTAATTAATAATCATAATATATATATATATATATATATATATATATATATATATATATATATATATATATATATATATATATATATATATAAATAACATACTTTTATTTTCTACAATTGGACTTGTATATTAATATATTTATTAAGAAACTTAATCAAAAAATTTGACTACATTACAGAAAACTATTTATTATATGATATTAAAAGGCAATGAAACAAAAGTAGTCATAAGCATCCATTTCTAGATTTTAAGGTTTGTTGGTGAAAGGATTTGGAATAATTATTTTAAAAAAGTGTCATGTTTAATTTCCATATTCTTAACTCTGGTGACCACCTACACTTTGGGGATAGTTATATTTAGCCTGGCCCAAAGACCAAAAGGTTACATGGATGAAATTTAAACCATTTATGATACCAAAATGTATTAAATTAAAATTCTACTAGGAATTGACCGATTGATAATCGTGATATTTCCTCACAATAAAAGGATACTCTATTGGGGTAACACTTGACAATAGCATGTATTTTGTATTTTGGATTCAAGTTTGATAATGATACCATTATATTGGGAATAGTCAAAATTCCTTTAGTGATTCCAATAATAAAAATCTCATGGTGGGATTTCTCACTTCATTCATGTTTTTTATTGAGTTTTTTAATTCTTATTTCTTGACGATGTTTTTCCTAAGAAAGCACCATAGACCATTCCCAAGTCTACGCTAGTGCACCCTCACATAAATGCTACGTACGGCAATAAGATTTTAAAAGTTTTTAAAACTTTTAATTAAAAATAAATAATTAAATAAATCGAAAACACAAATTTAAAACTTTAATTAAGAAAAATCATAATCCCAAACATCTCATAGATTTACAAATATCCAGATATTCCCGCCAAATGTCCTCACAAAATGATGGGGACAAGAGAAGGATGTGTGGGTCCCAATTTATTAAAATCATTGGGGCCTGGGCCACTTCCCAAATACCTCCGAGCATATCCAAAACAATCCAGCTACTCTTGCCCCAAGTGGGACCAACTTCCTCCCACCTTAGTGATTGTCCTTTATTATATATGTATTTCGAATTAGGACAGATAACTTATAACAGAATGAGCCATGCTTTCAATGGAATTTTATGTCAAAACTCAAAGTTAAATATGGGAAAGTAAAATATAAAGAGAAAATTACAAATTACCAAATTAGGCTAATTCCATATATCACTATGGAAGATTTAGCTAAAAATCAGCAAAATAACAAAAATAGCCTAAATTTTACAGCCGATTACAAAATTTTCCTAAATATCAATCTACAAAAATATGAAAATTTAGTTAGTTTTATAACGCTGTCATGTGAACTTCATTTGAATTGATTTTTTTTTTCTTTGTAACAATGACTGGGAATCGTCATATTACACTTCAAATTTGAATATCGGAAAGTCGTAAGTTTTTAATTCCAAAGTATGTTATCTTGTGATATGAAAATATCAAACTTTGAACTGTCTTATTTTTTTTTTCGGAATTTCCTTTGAGCTTAATTCTTTTTTATATTGTTTATAATAAAGGATATCCGAAATTTATATAACATTAAGTCCTATTTTGTAAGTTTCAAAGTAGGATAGTTGATATGGTTGATTTCTCAGAAGTGAAGCAAAATCACATGGAATAACCTTTCCTTTGAATATGGTTGATTTCTCCTTAAATGGAAGTTGAAAAGTGACATCACGAAACTCTGTTTATTCTCGGCAATCCAGTCGGTATCTAGAATGTTTGGGTGTTTTTGTTGCTTCCTTGAAGTAATATAGGGAGTCTGACATGCTGAGAATTTTAGTCTAGCATCTGGGATGGTAGCGGGCATTTTAGTGCCAATTTGTCTATTTTGCATGTAACAACAATCTATCAAATTTGTAGTTGAACCAATTTCAAGCATTTTACTATATCCTTAAAATGTCATAATCAAACCTCCCCAACTTAACTCTTTCATTTCATGAGAAAAGCTTATGAAAAATCATTAAATAAAATATTCATTTGATCATTCTAACTAGTAAGAAAAATTCAAAGAAACATAATACCAATATTTGTGAAAAGGGATAATATCATAAAAACCTTTAAGTTTTTCAGGAATTTACGGTTTTACCCTTTGGAAGAATTTTAGTTCATTAATACCACAAATTTGCAATTTTTTTTTTCGGTTTTACCCTTTTAAGGGGTTCAGCTGGTCACCTGCACACGTGGCACGCCACGCGTGTGCTGAGTGGAAGGTTCTTGCTGACTTGTCAGTCATATGGGCGGCTTCCTTTATAAAACTAACAAGCAAAATTACGCAAAGGGGTTTCGAACCCACAACCTCCAGCTTATAAAGCAAGAATGCTACCACTAAGCTGCATCACATTCATGTTCCATATTTCGAAATCGTATTTATAGACTTAAACACGTACATTTTTTTTTAAAACGTACTCATATTTTTCAATATATAAATATATGTTTATATATGTTTACGATTTTGAAAGTATATAATATATAGGTACATATCTTTTAAACTTCCAAAAACGTAAAAATACATTTTTGGTGTTAATGTGGATTTTGTTTTTCTATTTTCTGTATAAATATAGTTTTTTTTTATTATTAATACAAATACGTATTATTAGTAATTTTAAAAAAGAAATACAATTTGAAAGGTATTTATATATTAAAAAAATCATGTTAAGTCTTCAAATACATATTTCATCATAAAACTACGTTTTTGAAGGCATACATACGTTTTTAAAACATATTTTTTTTTAATATTTATAAATATATTTATACCTTTAGAATTGTAATTTAAAAACATAATTTAAAATGTATCTATATATTTTATATCTTTAAAAACGTATTTTGTAACTTGTACCTTTATAAATATAATTATACCTTTAAATTGTAATTAAAGATATATGTATACATTTATAAAAAAAGCAAATAATAATAATAATAATAAAGCAAATTTTGATACATATATACACTTATTATTATTATTATTGTATAATATATATTAGTTTTTTCGAATTATAGAACATCAAAGCTATTCAGCTTAGTGGTAGTGTCCTTGCTTTATGAGCTGTAGGTGATGGGTTCGAAACCCCCTTACTCCATTTTGTTTGTAAGTTTTAAAGAGGAGTAAAGCCATAGACAGCCACGTCATCGAGTACGCCCACATGGCTGACAAGTCAGCAGAAACTGTCCAGTTAGCACACGCGTGGCACGCCACGTGTACGGGTGACCGGCTGAACCCCTTAAAAGGGTAAAACCGAAAAAAAAATTGCAAGTTTGCGGTATTAACGAGGAGTTTTAAAGAGGATTAAAGCCATAGACAGCCATGTCATCGAGTACGCCCACATGGCTGACAAGTCAGCAGAAACTGTCCAGTTAGCACACGCGTGGCACGCCACGTGTACGGGTGACCGGCTGAACCCCTTAAAAGGGTAAAACCGAAAAAAAAATTACAAGTTTGCGGTATTAACGAACTAAAATTTTTCCAAAGGGTAAAACCGCAAATTCCTGAAAAACTTAAGGATTTTTATGACATTATCCCTTGTGAAAAAAGTTACAAGCCCGGAAAATTTTAATAAACCACAAATACCTATTATACTACTTTACTTTGGTACTTAACATATGAACTTATAAACTCCTGCTACTCGCAGATCCCTGTTGTCATTTTTCAGCCTTCAACTCGTCAAGAGCTCCTTGGGAGCAAACCCTAGCTTCCCTTTTCATAGTTTGATCTCCTCCTCTCTCATTGAACCTCTTTTGGTGCATATTTTGGGTGTTTTAGTGAAGAAATCAAGAAATGTTGATCTTAGAAGCTTGAAGCTAGTGTATATCTGCCATCTCTACTCTTTTGGACCCTTGTATGTTATAAATATCCTTGTTTTATTGTGTTTCATCTTTGGATCTAAGAGTATTTAGAGTTCTAGAGCTTTATATGCCTTTTTTTCCTTTTCATTGATTTAGGTTGGAGTTTGGATAACATTAGGGGTAAAGGTTGAATCTTTAAATATTCTAAACCCATTTGTGGTGTTAAGATCTGCACTTCATTTTCAATTGAGAGTCATGCACGCCCTTTTTGATATTTTTGGTCCCTTGGAGAGTTAGGGTTAGAGATCTCATTGTTTTGAGCCTTTGGAATGGATAAAGTTGGAAGCTTTGTCCATGAGAATCATTAAAAGAATCAGATTTGAGACTTAGGGCTTCAGACGTAGTGGTTAAGAGCTTAATGGAAGAACTTGCTTTGGACGTTCTCCACGGCACGGTGGGGTGTTGGCCACTACGCGGTAGTCTATGTACATTGTATATGTTTTGTCCTCTAGTGACCACAATGTACCTAAAGGGATTGGCCACGGTCGGTGGTTAACGGTTGGTTGACTATTACCTTTGACCGTTGACCGTTAACTTGTGGTTAGTTTGACTTTTGGTCAAACTTTGGTAGAATTGGGTATTTGACTAACAACTTGTCTCGGGTAGATGTTATGTTGAGTACAAAATAATAGAGTGAGATGAATTATTATTGTAGGTACACAATACAAGGACAATTCTTACTTGGGAAAAACTGAAAGCGAGTGGCAAAAATTACACTTACTCGCTGAGCTTGTGATTTTGAGGACGAAATCATCCTAACTAAGGGAGAATTGGCATAACCGTAAGTTAGGGTTAGATGATTTAATTAATTATAATAAATAATTATTCATTTTATTGAAGAATTAATTGTTAGTTGTATGCATTACAAGCTATATAGACTCTTTTATCACTGAGCGATAAAAATAGTGTTTTTGATAAAAGAGTATTTAGTATAAATAATTTTGATGAAAGTTGTAGTAGTTAAGATGATGATTTCATGAGTATAAAGAACGCCTAAATCTGACTTTGTATGAAGAAGTTATGATCTTTCAAAGATTCGTCTCTAACCTTATACAACAATGTCTGTTATAAAATATGAATCGGAGATAGGTTACTTATTAGCCTAATTAATCTAAACTAATGTCTTAGTAATCGTAAAAGTGAGAGGGTGCATATAAAGAACGCTAAAATCTAAATTTATATAAGAAAGTTATGATTTTTAGAAATATTGATACGACACATAAATTGAAATTTAGATCGGTTGATTATAAGCTAAAACAATGTAAATGAGAGTTGAAGATCTCATAAATACGAATCTGTCGATATAAAGACAGTCTAGAATGGAGTTCGTATGGAGTTATAATTTCCGCGCGAACTTCAACAATGTAATCTTTATTAAAATATGAATTTAAAATTAAGCGAGAATTAGTTGTTGTGGTCTAAATGAAAGTCGTAGTACTCAGAATTATCTACATGTGGATATAAAGAACATCGAAAATGGAGCTAGTATGCGAGCATTATGGGTTTTCTATGATTTCAAAAAATACCTGCTTGTGTTGATGTGGCAGCACTGGAGTGCGCCACGCGGTGAATAGGAAGTCGGATCTTCCACCGACACATCGACGTGGCCCATTGAATGAGCGACATGTGGCTTTACAACGAAATGGCACATGGTAATGTTAGAGGCAATGATCGACCGACTGATGTGAATTATAGGCGCATGACACATGACACATCAATGGACCGAACACGCCTTTGAGGCATGATGCGCCCCCTGGATTATGGTGCGGCGTGCCTCTGTAGTCTACCTAAATAGAGCCGATTTTTAGCCATATTATCAAACACTTCATTCCAAAATCCTCATGAAACCCACCTTTATTCGGAGCCCGATATTTTATGAGTTGTGACCACTTTAGCAAGGCTTTAAGGTATCTAGGAGCTCGACGAAAAGGAGCTTTTGGGTTGAGATTCTGCTCGTGACTTCCTAGTTGAAAGCTTATATGTGAATTATATGTTTATGGACCAGAATATGTGGTAGATATGTATTTGATGACTTACATTGTGAACCAGATATGGTCGTATATGTGTTAAGATGTGTGTGTGTGTATATATATATATATATATATATATATATATATATATATATATATATATATAATATTATTACATGACAAGAATAATAATAATAAAAATATTATTACCAAGGAGATAAATGTATATTAATACCTAATAGTCTGCATTAAAAGAATACATTGATTTAGGATAATGTTGCCTAAACAAAGTTGGTACTAGAATGTAATACCTATCTCAGGTATTACTTAATTTATTCAAAATCTAGGGTGTTGGTGTGTGTGGACTCGGGATCTACACTCTACTCGACGAGTCGGAAGGCTGACTCGACGAGTAGGCATTGTAATGATAAAACCCTGATTTTAGGGTTTTCCTCCTATATGATCTCCTTGTGAGCTAGTGTCGTTTTGAATCTTAAGAAGAAGGAGATAGTGTGAAGATCCAACAAACCAAGCACCCATCCTTGAGCTTGACCTTCTTGTGGATTGTTGTAAGTCTTCAAGACTCGATTTTTATCACATATTATGGCTAGATCTTAACAATACTCTTCATTTCCTACCCTTTTTGTTAATTGCATGCATGGGGTTCATAATGTTTGCAACTTTATGAATCCCCAGGGCAAAATGGTCCCAAGGTGGGCTAGATCTGGCCTTTGGTCAATTAAGGACACCATGCAAGGGTTTTAGGGCATATTTCCCTCTTTTTGGACATTTTGACCTAGGAACATGCATGTACATAAATCCTCCACCTTTGGAACGTTTGAGGACTAGAAACCTTTCTAGAAAGGAGGGATTTCAGATCCCTAGAGTTTTGGACCATATGGCAAAGCTTTGGAGCTTTCCAACCTTTACTAAGGACCTTAGAGCATTTGGAACAGTTCCAGAAGACAAAGGTGGAAAATTTATGCTTCTAGGCACCTTAGGGCTTCAAATCTAAGCCATGGAATCCCTATATTCGATGTATAATCACAACAAGCAAACAGAAAGGGGGACTCGGCGAGTTCCCCTAGCAACTCGACGAGTACGGTTGGGTTTCCCCATTTTCTGTGTATCAAGCGAACTCGGCAAGTTGATGAAAAAACTCAACGAGTTAGCTAGGGTTCGATCAGGTCTTCTAAACCCGGAAGGAACTCGACGAGTCGCTAGATGCACTCGACGAGTTGGAATCAACATAGACCGTTGAATTTGACTGATGACCTTGTTTTTTTTACCAAGGTTGACCATGGTTGACTTTAGAAGTAATTTTGGGTTTTTGACAAGTGTATCTTATGATGCTTACAGGCAGTTGAGTTGGAGCAACATGTGTGACATATTTAGTTCTATCATTGTCACTTCAGCATTCGAGAGAGGTGAGTCTTCTCACCATATCAATGGGTCTAAGGCACTAAGTTCGACCCATTTTATGATATGTGGTACAATAGCTGTAGTAGAGATATGTGGTATGATAGTTAGCTTTGTGCTAAGTTATATGTTAGTGATTATATGATTGTTGCATGAAAGACCATGGGGGAGCCCATGACACTTGGATGTAAGACCATGTGGGGGAGCTCAAGGCTATCCAACAGGGAAAGACCATGGGGGAGCCGATGACACTTAGGTATAAGACCATGTGGGGGAGCCCATGGCATCCTTATGCGGGGAAATGTGGTAGAGATAGCTTTTATAGCTAATGTTATATGGTAGAGATAGCTTTATGGCTAATATGATATGTTATGTGGTAGAGATAGCTTTCATAGCTAATATGATATGTGTTATGTGGCTTGTGTGTGTGGGGTATGCTCTAGGGGACTCACTAAGCAGTAGCTTACAGTTTGTGGATTTGTTTCAGGCACTTCTGAGCCCAAGGTCAAGGGCACTACGTGATGTCGCGGCATGCAATCTGTCACCGATATTTTGTAGGACACTCTGATAGTTTTAAATAAAGATGTAATGAATGTGGATTTGAAAACAATTATATTGGGATTTCATGATTCATGAAAATGTGTTTGATTAATTAAAAATGGAAATTTTCTTTTGAAAAATTGGGTTGTTACATAGAAGATGATGACAGGGATTGTAGCCTAGTCTAATTTCTAAACTAATACATTTAATGGATATTAGATCCAAATAAGTTGAACTCGACGAGTACATAAGCTGACTCGACGAGTTCAACAGTCTGTTTGTAGTTTTTCGGGTTTTTTTTTTTGCCAAGAATTAGATTTTGGATCATTACCTTAACCTGTTTTGTAACATAAAATCTATTTTTTCTGATATGGTAATGATTATCCTCATTCAATTAAAAGATAAATTGTCAAATTATAAAATAATTACTAGATTATATGATAAACTAATTATTAATTAGTGTAATTTTATTTGAAATTGTCTTACTACAAGAGTTGTATTATGATCAAATTGATAAAATATAAAATGGTTATTTGATAAGTTTAAAATTTGATATAAATGTTTTTTGGAGAGTTACAAAACTTGGTTTTAAGTTTTAAAATTCTAAATTTTTTTAAGAAGTTAAAATATTGGTCATCAGATTTGCAACTCAAAAGTTTTTGAAGAGTTCCATAAGTTATGGAACTTGAAAAGTCTCATCTTCATAAAACAAATTAACTCCTTAAGTTATGGAGTTTAAAATTTTTTCAAGAGTTACAAAACTTGCCCTCAGGTTTTAAAAGTTGAAAATTCACAATTAAGAAACATTGAATTCATAGAAACCCTAGGAATTTGAAAAGTTTTCAAACATGTAACTCATGGGTTCATAACTTAAAATTAATTAAATAGTTTTAATTTGATTTAGCATATGATGTTTTTTGAATAGTTCAATTAACTCTTATGGACTTTATTAATGGTTAATTAAATGTTTACTTAAAAGAGTATTATTAAATCCATAATCATATGGTTTAAGTTTAACTAAATTAAAGTATAATTTATTACTAGATTAAACCATCAAGTATTTTAAAAGTTTAAAATACACTCTTATACTATATAAAATTAAAAGTCTAATATATATATATATATATATATATATATATATATATATATATATATATATATATATATATATATATATGTATGTATGTATGTATGTATGTATGTATGTATGTATGTATAATTAAAAGGTCAATATTACCGTTAGTAGGCCTCATTCACGAAGCCAATCTATAAGGGGTATAAGGAAACTGCTTATAAAATGGTAATTGAATGGGTGTCCACTCTCACCCACCGCTTCCTTGATTGGTGGAGGGTCGTTATCCGAACGGGTAGGATATGACACAAACTTCCATTAACAGTATAATGAAAATACCAAGTAAACAAACATTTATAAATTCCCATTCTTAGTTACTTAGGAAAAATGTGAATTTGGTGCTAACTCATGAAATTGCACTTTGCACCTTGCTAAGTCGTTAGTGGAGCATGTGTGGTTAATCGGCACACTAATTTAGGACTAACAATGTGTGGAAAAAGGTAGCTTGATGTTAATCATGGATCAATAGAGTGTGTGTGGCTAACCGACACATTGATTAGGTGATATGTAACATCGAGAGTACCAAGCTAATTTGCATGGTTATTCACACCTTGTTTGTGATCCTCGGCATCCCAGTAACAAACTTGAAGGGCATAATCCGGATTAAACATGCCATTGAAAAGTTCATTGAATCTCAAAGAATCTAGGAATGTTAATTCATTTAAAACCTAAAATTCATTTTCGTTTTTCATGGTGGAAATTGGTAAATCATCATTTACCTACCTTCAAGTATTTTTCAATTGGATTACAACTTCCCTCTTCCGAATTATAAAATATTGTGTTGGGTCCTAGCCTTAATATTTCATTTTAGGTGTTATATTAAGGACTTAAATCAACTACACTTGAATTTCTCCATTGTAGATGTCTAGTTTAGACAACTATGGTCTTCCCGAATCTTTTGGAAAAATCTTTCCTCATGAAGATGATGTTCCTAGAAATCATACTTCACTTCCTCCACCTCCTCCAATTATTCTCCCTGATCCACGTGTTTGTCTACTTAAAAATTTCAAGGTCACTCAATCCCTATTGGCTAGCGAACACAAAGATGGAAAGTATGTGTGTGTGCACGTCTTGGAGATGAAGTCACACATTGATAGGTTGGGAATGTTAGGAGTCGTTGTGTCAAGGAAGTTGGTTGTTGACTTGGTTCTTCAATCACTTCCTAATTCATATAGTAAGTTCATTAAAGATTACTATATGACAGACCTCGACATGTCCCATATCGATCTTACATATTTGCTAATTGTTGCTGAATCAACAATGATTTAGCGCACTAGTAAAGCAAATTTGATTGGAAGATCTACTTCCCAAAATTCCATGGACATTGGCAATGGAAACATTGGAAGTCCAGAAAATTCTTCTCTTCCCAATGGAAAGGGATCGGCCATAGTCAACTCGGGTAACCAAATGGTAAGGAGAAAGGCTAAGTTTGAGATTATCACATGTGCCATTCCAAAAGAGTCTGTTTGTTTCTATTGCCAAGAGAAGGGGCATTGGTTGCGAAGCTATCGTATCTATCTAAAGGAGCATAAGGATTGTAAAGTAAAAATGTTCTACTTTGCTTCAGGTAAGTCCATTATCTAACTCTATTAAGTTCCTGTTTGTAGATTCTTAATACATGATGCGAAAAGATTGCATTTTTTGTGTTGTGTAGGATAAAAAAAAGGAAGCTTAAAGGAAGAGTAAGTTGAGTCTGGTCATGAAGAGATGGATTTCGATCGCATGGTTCGATGATCAGTTTTGTGAGCTGCTACTAGGAGTTATGATAGGTTGCTTAGGAATATGTAGTAACATAGTTTTCATTTGTAATTGCATTGAATAGACAAGTTTTCCATGTTTTATAAATAAAGAAAAATTATAATTTTTGGCTTATTTTATATATCCTTTCAATGGCATTTGCCAAAATTGATGTTTGTAGATTTTTATTGTTAGAAATATTGGAAAATGGATTTGATTCTTTCGTTTGTGGTAATGTCATAATTTAACAAATAAGAAAATATTCTCATCACCCAAGTTTCAATTGGATAGAAACTTGGAATCACGCAACTTGTGTTCTATGATGAATGAAAACCTTCGTCTTTGGGAAATTAGGACTAATTCCTTGTCCACATGTATATGTGAGTCAAGTGAAGGATTGGGGGATTGGGTACACTTGGTTGTGCGTTGGTCAGGTCCACCACAAAGAAAAATAAAACTATTCGTTATAATTTACTAAAAGTTTGGTAAATATCGTTATGATTACCAGATTAAGTGTGATTCTGGATCATTGAAAAAGTTTCAATGTATAGCAGAACGAGTAAAAGTAATCAAACAGGAAGAAAGATTAGAATTTTCTCCAATCTGAAAGGAAAGGAGAATACTTTAGTATCATGTTTTATGATCATTTTAATGATTATGAAAACTATATCACAATTGATCCTCTAAGGACACCTTAGTGCATTTGTATGATTAAGAAGAGGAATTGGGAATTGTTAAAATGGTTAAATCAATTAAGGTGAGTCATACTTAATTCCAAAATCGAATTTTAGAGTCATATTCCAATATTGTACATTGAGTGACATGATCTTACGAAGGTTTATAACACATTTGTGATGGGTAGTTGTGATGTTTTGGATAAAACATAGACCAACTAAGACCAATTATGTGAAATGTTATTCTTGATAAGAATCTGCACTAACTCTTGAATATTTGTTTGTCAAGGAATGACTCTTGACAAGAGAATCTTATATGTCAAGAGGTCAGTGGGAGTCTTAAATATCTTGAAAAGTTTCAAGAACTGATCAAGAATAACCGTATTATTAAATCACTAGACCACGACTTGAGGTTTTTAAGCGATCGTGTTGACATATTCTTGTTTTTGTGCCCATTATAGTTAAAGTTAACTATGCATGTGAGTTCTTTGAGTTCTTAATTGTTTGCATAACAACTTGGAGGAAATGGTAGGCGATTGAGCTGCCAGGTGGCAATAAATTAAGATTGAACAAGTTCAGTCCAAATGAGTTTGGTTCGTCACTAACCTTGTCTTGTGATTATGGTTATGAAAAATTCGCATGGATAGGAACACATACACCATTAATCTAAGTGACAAATGTTTCTCTCTGCTTTATGAAAATGATTGTGAGTAAACATTTTCACTAAGTAGATTTCAAGGAGATGGTATCTATGATATTTGCATTTCCAAATTTGAATATGATTACAACATCCCTCATCATAGTTCGAATTGTGAGAAATGGCAAAAGGTCTAAACATTTGAAACTTATTGTTGTAAGTTCTAAAACTATTTAGACACACATGTGGGCCATCTAAGGAAATGTGTATAAGTTTGAGAAGCCTAGATAAAGTCTTATCGAAGCATCTTGTATTAGAAATCTGAACTTTGGTATGAAATTCAATAAGTATTGATTTCTAGAAGTCCGGATAATTTTTGGGTACATGTCAAAGCTAGTGGGAGCATAAGTGTTATGTTAATAAGAATGTACTTATTATGCTAGTAGGAGCACAATTATTACATTAAGTGTTGCAAGTTAGCAATGTGAATTATAGAAAACAAACGTTTCAATTCGCAAAGTTGCAGAGGTTGAAAAATTGTTTTGCTATACTTAAGGGAGAGGAACTCATACTTAATTTCAAATCTAAAAGCTTAGATTAAGATTTTAATCAAATTTAGTCAAGGATATATATATATATATATATATATATATATATATATATATATATATATATATATATATATATATATATATTACCATGTTGGAATGCTTCAACATTGGAAATTCTATGTATGGAAATATCATAGCAAAAGAATGGTCAAGTATCATGTATTTATGTAAGACATTATGAATCGTATCCCATATGCTTCAGGTATAGGATCGATTGCATATGCTATAATATTCACGTGTTCTAATTTTCCAAATGCCTAGGGCATTAATAGGGAGAAAGGACTAGAATCGGATATGACTAAAGTTATTAAATAACTGTCAAGGACGATCTAAGGTTCGCTAAGGATTGATCGCTTGTAGTTGGAAGTATATTAATGGATGGACTATATTGACATTATTACGAACAGACAGGATTCTATTAATAATGAGTTGTCATATGGAAAATATGGAAATGTTTCCATATTGGGAGTCGGATATTAGGAATCTATGTGGAAGTTAGAAACTTTTATGCAAGAAGAATATTCAAAGGAATGTATTTTGAAATTGAGACTTCACTTCCATGGAATTGTTTTATAACAATCTCCAAAGGAATACTTTGAAATATTATTGGCAAAGTCTCTGTGACTTTAGTACCATGACATTACAAAAAGTTATATTGCATGATAGTTTAGAATCTAACACATTCTAGCTGTGACAAGAATTTGGTATTATTACACTTGCAATAAGGATTTGGATTTGTGAAATGAGCATCATTGAAATGTATTCTTACACTTGCAATAAACATAGTGTGCATGCTTGGAACATGGGATAACTATTGTTTTAATTCAAGTAGTAAGTTGATAAATCGAAACATTATACAATGAATAATGTGTAACCAATATGGTGAATAAATAAAAAGCATTTTATTTATTTTCAAAAGTTTGAGACCATATTAGATTCGATTGTTCTTGTGTTTCACCTTGCATGTTTTGACTTCCCGAATAACTAGATTATTCAAACTATACACATTCGATCATACTTTGGAAGTAGGTATTGAAGCTAGAATGTCATGAATAGGTCTGTAGATTATCTAAAGGTGTTTAGACATACCACAAGTTTGCTGCAGTATTCATGAGTACTCCTGTAATAAGATTTGAGTATTGGACCAAACCCACGCTCATTTGAATCACTTCATGGATTTTATCACGAGTGATCATGAGATGATAATATCTTATATTCTTGAAACCAAGACATATGAGTTGTAGTTTCCAAGTCGGTTGCACATTGACATATGTAAATGTTGGGTTTTGAGCATTCTAACACTCCTAAGTGTACATGCAACCCTAAATACCTTGGATCTATGTTTTCTCTATTATACATGCAAATATGAACTTTCCAAGGTATTCATCCTAACTAGCACAATAACATTGATTCATTGAATATTTCAATTTAGAATTACATACCTCTTTGATGTAGAATGTCTTCATGAAGCTTGAGTTCCTAGTGCCCCCAAGTGTGACACCTCAAATGGTTCACGCAACACCAAATACACTTGGAATAGATTAGAGAGAAATCCACCCTTCATGAAAATCGGCTAGCCCCTTCTATTACCCATAGTGGCCGATTTTCTCCAAGAATAAGATCATTATATAGTTAGGGTTACACCATGTAAAACCTAATTGTCATGGCCTTTCATTTCCATGATCCATGGGTACAAATACACCATGGAGTATCCATGGAGCATCTTATGGGTTTTATCCCAACTTGACAATCCATGGAGCATTAGCCGACTATATAAGTATGGATGATTTACACAATCAACCCATATATTTAATTAGTCTTCTTTTGATCACTTAATTAATCCTATATTAATTCTTAATCAATACTAATTAAATAATCTTATTAATATATTAGAACTTATAATATATTAACCAACCTTAAGTGTTATTTCTCTCATTATAGTCTATCCAAATGCATGATGCCATGCAACCCAAATGGACCATGCCGGGTCAGGTCAAGTCTTACCAATTATAGTTATGGACTTAGATATTAATCCAACAGTCCCACTTGGATAAGTCTAAAACTATTATTGCGTATGACTTCAAGAACGGACTGGCAGTCGTAGCTCTCAAAAGCTTCTGTCGAACTCTGACCTTGTAGATGAACTCTAACCTTTGTCAATGACTTGTCCATTAGATAAGGGATCATATATTCCTCCATTCTAGATATCATATGGACTGATACATGGATTATAATCATTCTCTCTGTCCATTTGTTGTTTCCCGATGTCCGATTTATGACGACTGGCTAATTTAACAAATCAAATCAGTCCAGGCCCAGCCGAGCACTTACATTTGTCATCACCAGATCATCGAGCGGCCCACATATATCACTTTTATCCTGAAGGTAAAAGGAATGGATAAACTTCGACTCATATGGCTTGTTCTACTACTAGTCGAATCATACACAAAGGCACATTTTATAACATCGAGTTACCGAATGCGTTTTCGTGCAATCAATGTACAACCAACTCATAGTAACAACTCATATCTCTAGGTTTGAAGAATATAAGATATTATCTTCTCATGATCACTCATGATAAAATCCATGAAGTGATTCCAATGAGCGCGGGTTGAATTCAATACTCAGAACTTATGAGCACTCATGAGTGTTGTAGCCCTTTTTCCAACATCTTAAACCTCTACAAGCCAACCCATGACAGTCTTAATTCATATCTACTTCTAACATTTGACCGATCGTGGATGGTTTGAATAACTTAGTCATCCAGAACAATGACCTAGTTATTCTGGAAGTTAAAACATGCAAAGCGAAACACAATAATAATTGAATCCAATATGGTATCAAAACCTATGAACATAAATAAAACACCTTTTATTTATCACCATATGATTACACATTATTCATTGTATACTGTTTCAGCTATCAAATTTATTCTTGAATTTAAAACAATAGTTGTCCCATGCTCCAAGCATGTACATTATGTTTTCTAAACACTAGTCATGCCATACACCAAGTATGCATACTATGTTTTTCCATGATCTTTACTTTGTGAAATATATCAATTGAACATAACTCCAATGATCCTCTTTCATATTCCCATATCCTTACTGCAAATACAAGAATTCCAAATTCATGTCATTTACTGAAATCTGTTAGATTCTAAACTTATATGCATTGATCCTCTAGTAATGATTATGCACAAAGCCAGAAAGACTTGACAACAACCATTATAGAGCATTCCAAAGGAGATCAGCTCCTTGGAAACATCCTTCTTGCATTAAGTTTCCTAATCTTACACAGATTGAATAATTTATAACTTTGAAACATTTCCATATTCCATTTTGACTATCACTTCTGAACAAGAGTTTCCTCCTTACAGATTATGTCAATATGGTCCTTCCAGAATTATCACTATACTTCCAACTGTCCTTGAGCAACCAATCTTTGGTAAACCTTAGATTGTCCTCAACAATTATTTAATCCTTTTAGCCATATCCATTTCTAGACCTTTTCCCTTCTTAATGCCCCAGGAATTTGGAAAATTTTAGAAAGGATGAATATAGCACATGTAATGTAACATCCAAAATTTCAAGAAAATTTAAACTTTTAAAAACATGTCAAGTTCATCAAAATATTACAAATTTAGTTTTCAAAACATTGATTATCAAAGTCTTTTCCCAGAAACATAACATAGTAGGATGAGTTGTACGATCACGCCTTGGCCTTGTCGCGATCCCCTGAGGTACCTGAAACCATAAACTACAACTGTAAGCTCGAAAGCTTAGTGAGTCACCCCAAAATACCAATTCACATACAATCCACATAGCAATATCAACATTAGCATATCATATCAATCAAAACAGAACAGCATACACTGGGTCCCCAGCTTTACAAGCTGGACTACCCCAACGCCCTCAGTACGAGCCTGGAATGCCTACCGGGACCTCAGCTTGTATCTGGAATGCCATCAAGCCCTCAATATGAGTCTGGAATGCCTACCGGGCCCTCAGCTTGTATCTGGAATGCTCTCGAGTCCTCAGTATGATTCTGGAATGCCTACCGGGCCCTCAGCTCATATCTGGAATACTCTCGGGTTTGTTGGCTACCGCACGGAGCAGTACAGCCTCAACCCACCCCACCTAACATGTCGGCATGTAACAGATAAATGCACATACATGTAATCAATCAGTATCACAGGCAGTTCTACAGATCTACCCGACTAACATATCAACTGGCATACATTACAAACTCAACTCAACATATCAATGACTACTAGGATATCAAATCCAATGGGCCGGCCTTGGTGCCTTAGACCCCTTAGTATAGTGAGGATAACTCACCTCGAAACGTCGACTCACAGAAATTAGTTCCAACCTTCGGGTTACTGTCACGAATCCCACCACCTATATTTATCACGAATTGCATACATAAGTTTCTGATCCTTCTAGAACTGTCCTCAAAAGTCAACAGATCAACTTAGGTCAATGGTCAAAGTCAACAGTCAAGGTCAACAGTCCATGTTGACTTGACTCGCCGAGTTCCCTTGGCTACTCGCTGAGTTTCCTTGGCTTCCAGTGCACTCGCCGAGTCATCGAGTGACTCGTCGAGTTCTCCTCGTTTTCGACTGAACTCTAAGGACACTCGTCGGGTTTCCTAAGCGAAACTCGACGGGTGCATACGTGTGCATATCCTTGGGGAAGTTCATTTGACTCACCGAGTTATTCATCAACTCGCCGAGTTTCACGATGATCTTCATCGGACTCGCCGAGTTGTTCATCCAACTCGTCGATTTCACGGCTTTCTTCATTAGACTCGCCGAGTTGTTCATCCAACTCGTCGAGTTCACGGATTCCTTCATCAGACTCGTCGAGTCATCCTTGTGACTCACCGAGTCCGTTCTGTCTTTTTCCATACAAACTTATTCTGAGCCATGCAGTGGCTCCAATTCATAGATCTAGGCTTCTATGACATACTTATCACGTAAAGTCACAAACTTTACGTGCATGCATTGAATTTAAGGCTTTAAATGCCAAGTCTAAGCTCTTAATGGGGGTTCATGCCCAAGAGGGACCTCATACATGATCAATTCTGAGACTTTATGTTTCTAGTGCTTAGAGAGGGTTCAGATCTGAAGTTACAACTTCAGATCCAACTCATTGTTCAACTTATCAACCCTTAAGGTCCATAGAAAACCCTAAAACTTCATAAAAAGGAAAACTCACAGAAGAGATGGTAATTTAGGATACCTCTGGAAGATAACAACTGAAAATAGTGTTGATTTCCCCACCTTACTTGCTCCAACCTCCTCTTCCTTCAAGCCTTCTCCCTCAACATCTTTAAATCAAGCTTCACACACTCAACAAAGTACACACACTCGAATCAGGGACTCTCTAAGACTGTAAATATTTCCAAGGGAGGCTAAGGCTCCTTTAAATAGGGACACAAACCCCGAGAATTAGGGTTTAACTTACCAGCTCCTACTCACCGAGTCCCACTAGTGGACTCGCCGAGTCAGTCACTTAAGTTGCGATCTAATCCCACTACTAATCGACGAGTAGGGTAACCGAATCGT
The DNA here is from genome assembly GCF_052625555.1 of Lactuca saligna. Taxonomy (NCBI): domain Eukaryota; kingdom Viridiplantae; phylum Streptophyta; class Magnoliopsida; order Asterales; family Asteraceae; genus Lactuca; species Lactuca saligna. Next base: position 83,231,696 of record NC_136420.1, on the reverse strand, counting down.
CGAGTAGGGCCAAAACCAAGAAACTATAATTGAACAATACCTGAGAATCGGGGCGTTACATGTAATCGATCCTATATCTTAAGCATATGGGACACGATTCATGATGTCTCACATAAAGACTAAACCAGTCTTTTGCTATAACATTTACATTTCTATTTGCCAAGTTCTCATAATTCAGATAATGAAAAGGGATGTCGTAATCATAATCGAATTTGAGAACGTAAATAATGGACCCATATACAAAATTTCCTTATGTTGAGCCATTCCAACATATCATTCATATATATACTTGACTAAATTTGATTAAAATCTCACGGTCTAAGCTTATAGATTTGAGATGAAGTATAATTTCCTCTCCTTTAATTATAGCAAAACAACTCTTTCCCAATTGAAACCTTTTTTTGTTTTCTATAATTAACATTGCAAACTTGCAATACTTATCATAATTATCATGCTCCCACTAACATGATGATTATTAGCATAACACTTATCAAAGTTCAGATTTCTGATACTAGATTGCTTTGATATAACTTTATCATAATCATACACCTTATCTTAGATATCTCACAGGTGTGTCTAAACAATTTTAATAACTATGAAAAGGGATGTCGTAATCATATTCTTGATTGTTTAGACCTTTGCCACTTCTCACAAGTCCATGTTAGTGTGCTAGTAAATCACACATGCTCCACTAACGACTTTGAGAATGCAAACATCACAATTGCTATCTAGCTAAAATCTACTTAGTGAAAGTGTTTCCTCACCATCATTTTCATGAATCGGAGAGAAACCTTATGGCACTTAGATTTAATAGTGTATGTGTTCTTATCCATGTGAATTGTCAAAACCATAGTCACAAGACAAGGATAATGACAAATCCAAACTCATATGGACTGAACTCAATCTTAATTTCTTGCCATCTGGCAGCTTAAGGGCCTGCCATTGCTTCCAAGTTGTTGTGCAACCAATTGAGAACTTTAAGAACTTATATGCAAAGCCAACTTTAATTGGAATGGGCACAGAATATGTCAACACGATGGGTTATAAACCTCAATTCGTGTGCTAATGAAGAACTTCAGGTTTTTATTCTTGATTAGTTCTTGAGACTTTCAAGACCTTAAAGACTCCCACTGTCCTCTTGACATATAAGACTCTCTTTTCAAATATTTAAAAGATGGTGTGGATTCTAATCAAGATAAACACTTCACACAATTGGCCTTAGTTGGTCTTTGTTTTATCCAAAACATCACAACTTACCAATTTCAAATGTACAAGAGTAGAAAACTTTTACTCAAACATTTGACAAGTGTTTTAAACCTTCTTTAAGACATGTCACTCAATTTACAATCTTGGAGTATGACTCTAAGACTTGTATTGGAACGAAGTATGACTCATCTTCTTGATTTAACCATTCCAACAATTGAAGATTCCTTTTCTTAGTCATAAGAATGCACTAAGATGACCTTAGAGGACTAATTGTGATATGGTATCTTAATCATTAAGATGATCATAAACATGATACTAAAGTACTCTCCTATCTTTTCAGATTTGAGAAACTTTTATCTTTCTACCTAAGTTGATTCTTCTTATTTGCTCTGTCATACATTGGAATCTTTTCCAATGTCTCAGAATTACACTTAAGCTTGTAAGTATAACCATATTTACTGAGCTTTAGTAAATTATGACGAATAATCTAATCGATCTTTTGTGGTGAACTTGACCAGTGCACAAGAATGTGTACTCGATCCTTTAGTCCTTCACTTGACTCACATATACATGTGAACAAGGAACTAGTCTTAATTTTTCCAAAGATGAAAATTTCTCATTCATCATGCTATAGAACTTGCATGATTCCAAGTTCCGGTCCAATTGAAACTTGGGTGAGAGGATCTTTCCTTATTTGGTAAATTTAGACATTACCACAATTGAAAGAATCAATTTCATATTTCCACTCTTGCTATTAATGGAATCATATAAGCAACAATTTTTTTCTCAAATGCCATTGTAAGGATATTTTAAAATAAATAAAATCATCATTTTTCCTTTTATTTAAAACCTTTGCAGAAAAACTATCCTTACAATGCAAAAGAGCAAGAAAACTTTGTTGTTATCTATTCCTAGGCAATGTATCATAACTCCTAAAAAGTAGCTCAAGAATCTGATCTTCAAACTATGCGATAGAAATCCATCTACGCGATCAGATTCAACATATTCTTTCTTTAAGTTACTTCACTTTTCTTTGATTCTTAAAACATCAACATGTGACCCAGTTGCATCATGTATCAAGAATCTCAGAATAGAAACTTAGCAGAGTTAGATAGTGAAATTTACCTGAAGTAGAGTCAAACTTATTGACTTTAACATCCTTAGGTAAAATTGGTAGCTTCGCAACTAATTCCCCTTCCTTTGGAAATATAAACATATGGAACCTTTGGTAATGGTATGCAGGACTATCACAGACTTAACATTTCTCTTTACCATTTGGTCAACCGAGTTTACTATGGCCGATCCCTTTCTATTGGGAAGATAATACTTTTTCTGGATTTCCAGTACCTTCATTGTCAATGTCCATAAAGTTTTAAGAAGTTGATCTTAGCAAATAGATAAGATCATTAAGGGTCTTGTGATAATCTGTTTCATAGGAGTCCCAAAGGAACTCACTATGTGACTTAGAAATTAGTTGAGCCACCAACTTTCTCAAGACTTTGACACCCAACTCTCCCGGCTTGTCAATATGTGACTTCATCTCCAAGATGTGATCGCACCTAGACCTTGCCTTGCCAATAGGGCTTGAGTGACCTTGAACGTGTGGGTTAGGGAGAATAATTGGAGGAGGTGAAAGAAGTATGATTTCCATGGGACATCATCTTCATTTAGGAAAGCTTGTTTCAAGAGATTTAGGAAGATCATAAATGTCTACACCAGACATCTTTTGGGAGATATTCAATATAGTTGATTTAAAGTCCTTAATATAACACCCAATATGAAATATTAAGGCTAGGATCCAACACAATACTTTTATAACTTGGAAGAGGGATGTCGTAATCCAAGCTATAAAATATTTGAAGGTAGGTGAATGACGATTCACCAATTTCAACCAAGATAAACGAAATGTATTATTAGGTTTCATTGGATTCGAAACACCTTGATCTTTTGAGATTCATTGAACTTTTCAATGGCATGTTTTAATCTCGAGTGTGCCCTTCAGGTTTTGTGACTGGGATGCTGAGGATCACAAAACAAGGTGTGAAGTAACCATGCAAATATACTTGGTACCCTTAATATTTACCCCTTAATCGTTGTGTCGGTTAACCACACACGCTCCACTGATACTATGATAAATATTAAGTTACCCTTTGCCTACCTTGTTAAGTCTAGGTTAATGTGTCGGTTAACCACACACGCTCCACTAACGACTTAAGCAAAGTGCAAAGTGTAATTTCATGGGTTAGGACCTTATTCACCTTTTCCTAAGTAACTAATATTGGGTATTTATAAATGGTTTAGTTACTTAGTATTTAGCATTAATACTTTTAATGAAGGGAGAATATAGTCCTTGTCCTACCCGTTCGGCTAACAACCCTCCACCAGTCAAGGAAGCGGTGGGTGAGAGTGGACACCCATTAAACTGCCATTTTATAGGCAGTAACCTTATACCCCCCCTTATAGACCAGCTTCGTGAAGGAGGTCTACTAACGGTAAGACTGACTTTACTCTTATACATATATATATAAATATTATTAACTTATAATATTATAAGGTATAAGGGTTGAATTTTAACTTTTAAAATTCTAAGGGCTAACTTGGAATTAAAGTATTTATAGGTGAAAACTCCTCAAATTCCAAAACTTGAGGACAAGTTTTGAAACTATTCAAAACTAATTAATTCCATAACCTATGGGTTTAAAGTAGTTTTAATTAAAAGACTCTTCAAGTTCCATAACTTGAGGAAAAGTTATGGAAGACTTTAAACTAATAAAAGAATGTAACTTTTCTTTATTTTGTAACTTATGAAATTAATTAAGGTTACCCATTTTGATACTTAATGAAGTGACTCTTGAACCTCTATAACTTGAGGACAAGACTCTTCATTTTTGTAACCATTGCCAATTTTTATGAGTTTTATGAAACTTAAATGTGACTTTTCATATAACTTGAGGACAAGTTACAAAAACACATTTTAGAATCAACTCTTAGATTAAAATGGATTGAAAACACATAATCAATTAGCTTTCCTATTAATCTAAGCAACTCATAAGAACAAGATAATTCAAATCAAACTTTCTCATGTAATTAGCCTAATCACTAAACTAATACTTGTAACATCCGGATTTTTATCAGGTATCTTGTTTATTGTATTTTGTTGATTTGTGAGGGGGACTCAGCGAGTTGGAGCTCAGACTCGCCGAGTAGGGACGCGGATTTGGACGCGGGATCGCGCCTGGACTCGACGAGTCCAGGATATGGACTCAGCGAGTCAGCGCTGTGTAATGAAACCCTAATTTCTTGGGTTTGAGACTTATTTAAAGGGCCTAATGGCCGTCATTTGTGCTCACCAGCCCCTTGAGTGAAACCCTAATCGAGTGTGAGCATTTGGAGCTAAGTAGGAGGCCATTATTGACCTTGGAGGTGCCATTGTTGCAAGGAAGGAGAAGAGCTAGCCAAGGGAAAGCAAGAAGGAGCCACTTCTGTGGGTTTGGAGTCCAGAGCATCACTTTTGTGGTAATAAATCCGAGTTACCTTCTTGTTTGTTGTTGTTTATCTAGATTTAGGGTTTGTTGAACCCTTTTATGGCAAGATTTGGTGTCCTTTTGGTCCCTTATGAGGTTGGAACCATAGATCTGGACCCTTAGAGGTCCAGAGTGTCCCTTTACCCAAGCTTTTTGGGGATCAATGGAGGCTTTGGATTGGAATCCTCATGCCTTAGGTCAAAAACTCCATTATTGAGCTATAGGGTGTGTTATGAGCACCAAGATAGGAGCTTTACGTGATGAATCAGTCGAGGGAGGCCAGATCTATAGTTTTTGGAAGCAGATCTGACCTTAGAAGCGAGTTGGAGTGGTTGCATGGCATGGACTCGCCGAGTCTGTTCATCCGACTCGGCGAGTAGCTTGAAGATTGCCTTGGGACTGCTCAGCGAGTGGTCCAATCGAGTCATGGGTAGACTCAGTGAGTCAGGGTGAGTTGGAGAGGGATGACGAGTGGACTAAGTCAAACTTGGACTCGCCGAGTTGTCCTTGAGACTCGGCGAGTTGAGTCGGGGTGGCGCTGCGATTCATTCAGGTGAAACTCGTTGAGTAAAGGGGGGGATACTCGACGTGTAGTAAGAGGACTTCAGAGGGTTGGTGAAAATGTCTAGACTCGCTGAGTCGCCATGGTACTCGCCGAGTCCGGTCAGAGTTGACCGTTGACCGTTGACCAGAGTTGACCTGTGTTGACTTCTTATAGATAGTCAACCTTAGAGATATAAAGTGTTAATTAGAAACGTATAATGTTATAGGAGGATTAGAGCTCGGAGGATCGAGCACGAGGGATTTCCAGGATTCATGAGATACCGAGATACGCGAGGTGAGTCTTCTTACTATACTATATTACCTTGAGTAGGTAACCAGAGTTATGTGATAGAGTATTTGTATGCTATGTATGTTATGTGTTGTACTGCATTATTTCTATGTGATTTATGTAGTGCATGTTTATCAGAGCTAGAACCTGAGGGTTCACAGAGTTTGGGTGCACGGACCCACAGAGTTATAGCCTCGAGTGACTAATATGTGTTATATGTGGTATTTTGGGGAACTCACTAAGCCTTGTGCTTACAGTGTTTGATATTATTGTTTCAGGTACTAGTGACGACCGCGAGAAGGCGCCGGCTTGATTAGTACACACTCACTCGGAGTTTTTACATTGTGATCTTGGGATTTTGTATTAACCTATATTAGATAATTAATATGGTTGTTTGATGAATATTAATCGAATTATGTTTTATAAGAAAATCGAAAAAATTGTTTTGAAATTTACGGTGTTACAATTTGGTATCAGAGCCTTGGTTTGAGGGATTCGAGTACACCTTCGGGAGTATTTGAACTCAAACTGAGGAATTGGAAAGATATTTTCAAAAGAAAACCTAACTTTTCTAAGAGTAAAAGATTTTCTTGAAAAAGAAACAAATTCCAGGAAGAAACGTGTGTACGATCAGTCAGCGCCCGAACGGTGAATTCCCAAAATACCTTTATATTACGTGATATTAATATTGATATGATGTATCTGCATGCTAGAGTAGGCTAGGTATTGCTAATAGGACTAGAGTGGCCTGATTTGTGATGCCTTAGCCTAGGGAGGGGTGAGCTGCTATGAGATGCTGAGAGTGAGTAGGTAGCAGCAAGGGGTTTATGAGAGATCTATTAGAGAGTGGTCTACGCATGATAGAGTACTTGGGAATTGGGATCCGAAGAGGAAGGTTTGGGGTGTGTACTGAGATGGTGTGGACAGTAGTATTGGGCCCATACTACTGAAAGCATCGGGGCAGTACACAGTCCAAATAAGAATCTTGGGATACCAAGAATCAAGGAGGGGTGGATTGTCGAGTGTAAGAATGTTCGAGTGAATTCTAATTTATCGCATGTTGTATTTCAGAGGTTGATCATGGTGAGGACACGTCATATGCCGGAGGGTGCCGGAGCTAGTGATGAGGAGATTCGACAGATCATTCATGAGGAGGTGGCTACGGTCATCAGAGCTGAGATACCAGAGATGTTCGGGTCTATTAAGACCGCACTGATTGAGACATTTGACGAGCGTTATGCTGCTCTTTCTGAGGCTGCTGTTGCAGCGGATACCGCAGCGATCGCTGCGGCGAGACCCCAGGGAGGTGATGCGTCACTGTTTCGGGAGTTCAGCAACACTAAACCACCAGAGTTTGATGGTACACAAGATCCGGTGGCAGCTATGAGGTGGATATCTGATATGGATGGTTGCTTCTTCACTTGCTCATCCCCTGAGCATTTGAAGGTTCGGTTCGCGCTGAACCAGCTTCGCTTGGGAACGAAGGACTGGTGGAAGTTTGTGACGGTGCATTTCACGCCTGCTGAGCTTTCGGCAGTGACCTGGGAGAGGTTCACTACCATGTTCCGAGATGAGTACGTTCCCCAGGTGGAGAGGGAGCGTTTGGTACAGGAGTTTTTGACCCTCAAGCAGGGTACTGAGTCAGTTACAGCGATTACGAGGATGTTTCATGAGAGGGCGATGTTTTGCCCTGAGCACGTGTCCACTGAGCAGGCACGTATGAGTCGCTACCTGAGCATTTTGAGAAGGGATATTCGGGAGTTCGCTGCGAACTCCTCATATCGGATATTTGCTGAGCTTCAGGCAAATGCCCGGAAGAGGGAGATTGAGCTTGAGACTCAGGCCAGGGAGGAGGCGGAGTCTCTGGGGAGGGATCGGCGGCCGGCACAGCTCCAGCCGGCAGCCAAGCGGGCCAAGCCCGCTGATCCCAAACCCGGGAGCCAGAAGGGCCGCACTTGCGGGAAGTGCGGCAAGGGTCACGATGGAGTCTGTCTAGCAGGATCTTGCTACAAATGTGGCAAGGAGGGGCATATGGCCAAGGACTGCCCCAAGGGGTTTGAAGTGTGTTTTCACTGCAACCAGACCGGACACCGGAAGGCGGAGTGTCCGCTGCTGCGTGGAGCGTCTCAGGGATCTGCTCCCGCCGCCATCAGAGCCACAAAGAGTTGGCCCGTGAAGGCCGAGGCACCGAGAGCTCGAGGGAGAGCCTTTCAGCTGATTGCGGAAGAGGTCCGCGCTGCACCCGACGTTGTGGCTGGTACCTTCCTTGTGAACTCTGTGCCTGCTTTAGTGTTATTTGACTTGGGTGCGAGTCGGTCTTTTGTATCTTTGGCCTTTAGTCAGCATATCAGTGTTAGTCGTGAGGCATTGAGTCGGCCTCTGCGGGTTTCCATAGCCGCCGACAGAGTGATTTGTGCCACGGAGGTCCTCCGGGGATGTGTGTTAGAGATTTTTGGGGTTGAGTTTCCGATCGATCTGGTTCCTATTGCGATGGGTGATGTCTGTGTCATAGTGGGCATGGACTGGTTGAGCCGATTTGGCGCGGTTATCGACTGCGAGCGTCAGCTGGTGACCATACGAGATCCTAGTGGGGGAGTTCTTTCGGTATACGACGAGGGTACACGTTCTGGATCAGCCTTTTGTTTGGCCGCTAGGGCGAGGCAGTGTTTACAGCAGGGCTGTAAGGGTTTTGTGGCGTATGTGATGGATACGCGAGTGATCTCCGAGAGACCGAGTTCAGTGGATGAAGTTCCGGTGGTGCGTGAGTTTCCAGATGTTTTCCTGAAGAATTACCAGGTGTGCCTCCCGTGAGGCAAGTGGAGTTCGGTATCGATTTGGTTCCGGGAGCCGCGCCTATCGCTAAGGTCCCTTATCGCCTTGCACCTCCAGAGATGCAAGAGTTATCCTCGCAGCTTCAGGAGCTGCTGGGGAAGGGGTTTATTCGGCCGAGTAGCTCGCCACGGGGAGCACCCATTCTGTTTGTGAAGAAGAAGGACGGCTCGCATCGAATGTGTATTGATTACCGAGAATTGAATAAGCTGACGGTCAAGAACTGTTACCCGTTGCCGAGGATCGACGATTTATTCGATCAGTTGCAGGGAGCATCTTGGTTCTCCAAGATCGATTTGAGGTCGGGCTATCATCAGGTGAGAGTACGGGACGAGGACATCCAGAAGATAGCATTCAGGACGCGTTATTGGCATTATGAGTTTGTGGTGATGCCTTTTGGGCTCACCAATGCCCCGGCTGTGTTCATGGACCTCATGAACAGGGTATGCAGGCCGATGTTGGATCGGTCGGTGATTGTGTTTATCGATGATATTCTGGTATATTCGAGATCTAGAGAGCAGCATGAGGAGCATTTGAGGGAAGTTCTTGGAGTTTTGAGATCAGAGAAACTTTATGCAAAGTTTTCCAAGTGCGATTTCTGGTTGCGGGAGGTCCAGTTTCTGAGGCACCTCGTTAATCAGAAAGGGATATTGGTCGATCCGGCCAAGGTTGACGCGGTGATGAGGTGGGAGGTGCCAAAGTCACCCTCTGAGATCAGGAGCTTCCTTGGGTTGGCAGGGTACTATCGGAGGTTTATCAAGGATTTCTCCAAGATCGCAGTGCCACTCACCAGATTGACCCGGAAGGGTGTTACATTTTTATGGGGTCCCGAGCAGCAGACCTCCTTTGAGATGCTTCGCCAAAGGTTGTGCGAAGCTCCGGTATTAGCTCTTCCGGAAGGAATGGAAGATTTTGTGGTATTCTGTGATGCATCGATTTTAGGGCTGGGAGCGGTGCTGATGCAGAAGGGACATGTGATAGCATATGCATCGAGGCAGTTGAAGCCTCATGAGACGAGATATCCCACACATGATTTGGAGTTGGGGGCAGTGGTGTTCGCTCTCAAGATTTGGCGCCACTACTTGTATGGGGTTCGTTGTACGATATACACAGACCATAAGAGCTTGAAGTACTTGATGGATCAGCCTAACCTAAATATGCGGTAGAGGAGGTGGTTAGATGTAGTCAAGGATTATGATTGCGAGATCTTGTACCACCCGGGCAAGGCTAATGTGGTAGCCGACGCATTGAGTCGCAGGGCGGAGAGTACTCCACTGCGAAATGTATGTTTGAGATTGACCGTGATAGCTCCAGTTCTGGACGCCATTCGTGGGGCACAGGCCAAGGCTGTGCATCCAAAGATGCAGAAGAGAGAACGGGTCGTAGGTTTGGTTTCTGAGTTTGTGTCGGATAGTCGAGGGCTTATGACTTATCAGGGCCGGATTTGGGTACCATTTGTGGGCGGTACGCGTACTACATTGATGGAGGAAGCTCATAGATCGAAATTTTCAATCCATCCTGGGGCTACAAAAATGTATTTGGATTTGAGGAAAGAGTATTGGTAGCCTTTTATGAAGAGGGACGTCGCATGGTTTGTCGAGAGGTGTTTGACCTGTCGAAGGGTGAAGGCCGAGCACCAGAGACCGCATGGTAAGTTGCAGCCATTCGAGGTTCCCGAGTGGAAGTGGGAACTGATCACTATGGATTTCATCACCAAATTGCCGAGGACTGCCAGAGGAGTTGATGCAATTTGGGTGATTGTGGATAGGTTGACGAAGAGCGCTCACTTTCTTGCCATCAGTGAGAGTTCTTCGGCGGAGAAGTTGGCGGAGGTTTATGTGAGAGAAGTAGTATCTCGGCATGGGGTGCCGATCTCAATTGTTTCGGACCATGATGTGCGCTTCACTTCCCGATTCTGGAAGAAATTTCATGAGGAGTTGGGTACTAAGCTGCATTTTAGTACCGCATATCACCCCCAGACAGACGACCAGAGTGAGCGGACGATTCAGGCGCTTGAGGACATGCTTCGAGCATGTGTATTGGATTTTGGGGGTAGCTGGGATACGTATTTACCCTTGGCAGAGTTTTCCTACAATAACAGCTATCATTCGATCATCGGTATGCCGCCCTTTGAGCTGTTGTATGGTAGGAGGTGTCGGACTCCCATTTGTTGGGGTGAGGTTGGGCAGAGAGTGATGGGCAGTACAGAGATCGTGATTCAGACGACAGAGCAGATACAGCGGGTTAGACAGAGGTTATTGACCGCCCAGAGCCGACAAAAGAGTTATGCGGACAGGCACCGCTCCGAGCTTGAATTTCAGGTCGGCGACTTCGTTCTCCTGAAGGGTTCTCCTTGGAAAAGGGTGATTCGGTTCAGGAAGAGGGGCAAGTTGGGGCCCCGGTTTATAGGTCCATTTCGTGTGATTGCGAGGGTAGGCCGGGTAGCCTATCGGTTGGAGTTGCCAGCAGAGTTGGGACAGATTCACGACACTTTTCATGTGTCGCAGTTGAGGAAGTGTATAGCCGATGAATCAGCAGTGGTTTCGTTAGAGGATATTCAGGTAGATGCAAGCCTGAATTATGCCGAGAGACCAGTGGCCATCAGGGATCGGAAGATCAAGGTTCAGAGAAACAAGGAGGTACCTCTGGTGTTGGTTCAGTGGCAACACCGGAGGGGATCAGAGATGACCTGGGAACCAGAGCGTATGATGCAGGAGCGGCATCCGGAACTGTTATTAGAGCGAGACTTCGAGGGCGAAGTCTAGTCCTAGTGGGGGAGAGTTGTAACATCCGGATTTTTATCAGGTATCTTGTTTATTGTATTTTGTTGATTTGTGAGGGGGACTCGGCGAGTTGGAGCTCAGAATCGCCGAGTAGGGACGCGGATTTGGACGCGGGATTGCGCCTGGACTCGACGAGTCCAGGATATGGACTCGGCGAGTCAGCACTGTGTAATGAAACCCTAATTTCTCGGGTTTGAGATTTATTTAAAGGGCCTAATGGCCGTCATTTGTGCTCACCATCCCCTTGAGTGAAACCCTAATCGAGTGTGAGCATTTGGAGCTAAGTAGGAGGCCATTATTGACCTTGGAGGTGCCATTGTTGCAAGGAAGGAGAAGAGCTAGCCAAGGGAAAGCAAGAAGGAGCCACTTCTGTGGGTTTGGAGTCCAGAGCATCACTTTTGTGGTAATAAATCCGAGTTACCTTCTTGTTTGTTGTTGTTTATCTAGATTTAGGGTTTGTTGAACCCTTTTATGGCAAGATTTGGTGTCCTTTTGGTCCCTTATGAGGTTGGAACCATAGATCTGGACCCTTAGAGGTCCAGAGTGTCCCTTTACCCAAGCTTTTTGGGGATCAATGGAGGCTTTGGATTGGAATCCTCATGCCTTAGGTCAAAAACTCCATTATTGAGCTATAGGGTGTGTTATGAGCACCAAGATAGGAGCTTTACGTGATGAATCAGTCGAGGGAGGCCAGATCTATAGTTTTTGGAAGCAGATCTGACCTTAGAAGCGAGTTGGAGTGGTTGCATGGCATGGACTCGCTGAGTCTGTTCATCCGACTCGGCGAGTAGCTTGAAGATTGCCTTGGGACTGCTCAGCGAGTGGTCCAATCGAGTCATGGGTAGACTCAGTGAGTCAGGGTGAGTTGGAGAGGGATGACGAGTGGACTAAGTCAAACTTGGACTCGCCGAGTTGTCCTTGAGACTCGGCGAGTTGAGTCGGGGTGGCCCCGCGATTCATTCAGGTGAAACTCGTCGAGTAAAGGGGGGGATACTCGACGTGTATTAAGAGGATTTCAGAGGGTTGGTGAAAACGTCTAGACTCGCCGAGTCGCCATGGTACTCGCCGAGTCCGGTCAGAGTTAACCGTTGACCGTTGACCAGAGTTGACCTGTGTTGACTTCTTATAGATAGTCAACCTTAGAGATATAAAGTGTTAATTAGAAACGTATAATGTTATAGGAGGATTAGAGCTCGGAGGATCGAGCATAAGGGATTTCCAGGATTCATGAGATACCGAGATACGCGAGGTGAGTCTTCTCACTATACTATATTACCTTGAGTAGGTAACCAGAGTTATGTGATAGAGTATTTGTATGCTATGTATGTTATGTGTTGTACTGCATTATTTCTATGTGATTTATGTAGTGCATGTTTATCAGAGCTAGAACCTGAGGGTTCACAGAGTTTGGGTGCACAGACCCACAAAGTTATAGCCTCGAGTGGCTAATATGTGTTATATGTGGTATTTTGGGGAACTCACTAAGCCTTGTGCTTACAGTGTTTGATATTATTGTTTCAGGTACTAGTGACGACCGCGGGATGGCGCCGGCTTGATCCGTACACACACACTCGGAGTTTTTACATTGTGATCTTTTGGATTTTGTATTAACCTATATTGGATAATTAATATGGTTGTTTGATGAATATTAATCGAATTATGTTTTATAAGAAAATCGAAAAAATTGTTTTGAAATTTACGGTGTTACAATTTGGTATCAGAGCCTTGGTTTGAGGGATTCGAGTACACCTTCGGGAGTATTTGAACTCAAACTGAGGAATTGGAAAGATATTTTCAAAAGAAAACCTAACTTTTCTAAGAGTAAAAGATTTTCTTGAAAAAGAAACAAATTCCAGGAAGAAACGTGTGTACGATCAGTCAGCGCCCGAACGGTGAATTCCCAAAATACCTTTATATTACGTGATATTAATATTAATATGATGTATCTGCATGCTAGAGTAGGCTAGGTATTGCTAATAGGACTAGAGTGGCCTGATTTGTGATGCCTTAGCCTAGGGAGGGGTGAGCTGCTATGAGATGCTGAGAGTGAGTAGGTAGCAGCAAGGGGTTTATGAGAGATCTATTAGAGAGTGGTCTACGCATGATAGAGTACTTGGGAATTGGGATCCGAAGAGGAAGGTTTGGGGTGTGTACTGAGACGGTGTGGACAGTAGTATTGGGCCCATACTACTGAAAGCATCGGGGCAATACACAGTCCAAATAAGAATCTTGGGATACCAAGAATCAAGGAGGGGTGGATTGTCGAGTGTAAGAATGTTCGAGTGAATTCTAATTTATCGCATGTTGTATTTCAGAGGTTGATCATGGTGAGGACACGTCATATGCCGGAGGGTGCCGGAGCTAGTGATGAGGAGATTCGACAGATCATTCATGAGGAGGTAGCTGCGGTCATCAGAGCTGAGATACCGGAGGGTGCCAAGCTCTTTCCTCCGCTACCGGAAGTACCTGAAACCAAAACTGAAAACCGTAAGCACGAAGCTTAGTGAGTTCCCCACCCTACCACATACCATGCATAACCACATACTGCACATACTGGGCCACGCCCCCTATCTTGGGCCTCGCCCCCTACCTCGGGCCTCGCCCGCTACAACGGCCCCGCCGCTCCAGGCCCCGCCTGGCTTCGATCCCCTCTCGGATACAGATCTGTTTCACTTAGGCCTCGCCTATCACAGGGCCTCGCCCATCAACAAATAATAACACATACACATTTCACAACACATAACTGACACATGCAACTAGTTCCGTCCTAAGGCCTCACCTATCCTGGGCCTCGCCCATGTCCTGCTACTGATGAGTCATGGAACCCCGTCCATGCTCCTAATGGTAGTGAGGTACGGGCCTAGCCCACTCTCACTCCTGTTCTAGTTCGGGCCTCGCCCCTAATCTGCTACTAGTGAGATATGGAACCCCATCCACACTCTGCTATTGGTGAGATACGGGACCTCGCCCACACTCACCTCCCTACCAGGCACATACATGTATCACACAGACAACAAGTATAAACTATCATATATAAACAATTCCTTGGGCACCCACCTGCTATTACTAGACCTCGTCCTGCAAACAATACTAGCATACTGTGCCTAGGGATAACCCCCGGGTCTTCTACTCATAACTACATGGGCCGGCATTGTGGCCTTAGACCCATTCACACAAAGGGAAACTCACCTGCACTGGCTAAACTTGCTGATGCTCTCACTAGTTGCTGCCTGACAACACACGGAACTCCTGCTCCTCTTGCTCCCCGAACTACCAATATCAAAGCAACACTGAGTCTAACTGACCCACGAAAGACAACCAAGTCCTCCATGGTCCAAAGTCAAAGTCCTGGTCAAAGTCAACCTTCCAGGTCAACCCTACTCGCCGAGTCACCCTACTGACTCGCCGAGTTCATAATATTCAGATTCCTTCCATTCCTGACTCGACTCGCCGAGTCAGTCCATGACTCGCCGAGTCTACCGATTTCTGAGTCCAGACCTGACCAACTCACTGAGTCTCCACCCGACTCACTGATTTGAGTTACAACTCGAAGGGTTTGGGGTTTCGCGACCTGACTCGCCGAGTCCAAGAACAGACTCATCGAGTACAAGGCAATCTTCATACGACTCGACGAGTTGTTCATCTTACTCGTCGAGTTCCTCCACATCTTCATGCTACTCGCCGAGTCCACTCAAAGGACTCGCCGAGTCCCTTCAGATCTCCTTACATGCAGAGGATTTTAGAGTCATGCATGGACTCCAAACTGTAGATCTACCCTTCTTAAGCCTACTCCACACGTAAAGTTGCAAACTTTACGTGTAGAGAAGGAGATCTAGGCAAAATATGCCATAAACTAGGGTGTAAGGCCAAGGGGCTTCAAAATCGACTTAATGGCTGATACTTTATGCTTCTCCAGGCCATAACACACTTGGATCTGAAGTAGCAACTCCAGATCCGACTTCTAACTCGAAATAATAACATTATGGCTAAAGAGCCCCAACAACCACACATAGATCTAGGTGTAAAAAGGGTCCAGGAACTAATTTATTACCTCCAAGTGCTCAGAATGAACTCACAATCCCAGATCTATAGCTCCTTCTTGCTCCTCCAAGTTCCTTCTTCCTTTTCCAAGCTTTAAAGCACCTTCCAAGGCTCAACTAGGAGATGTGACGGCTAGGGTTTGATATCCAGGGCTAAAGAGGCAGTAAGGAACCCTAGGAAGAAGATTAAGACATTTATATAGGCTCCAAGTCCCGAATTTAGGGTTTTCCACGCACAGACCAAACTCGCCGAGTCACCTTGGCCGACTCGCCGAGTCGGTCGCTTACACTAGACCCGGATCCCGCTCGGACTCGCCGAGTCCCTCCTTGGACTCGCCGAGTCGGCCCTTAAATTAGGGCTTTTCTTTCCTTTCATGGCCTTTAAGACTTTGGGTGTTACATGATCCATGGGTACAAATACACCATGGATCATCTTATGGGTTTTAGCCCAACTTGACAATCCATGGAGCATTAGCCCACTATATAAGTATGGATGATTTACACATCAACCCATATATTTAATTAGTCTTCTTTTGATCACTTAATTAATCCTAGATTAATTCTTGACCAATACTAGTTAAATAATCTTAATAATATATTAGAACTTATAATATATTAACCAACCTTAAGTGTTATTTCTCTCATTATAGTCTATCCAAATGCATGATGTCATGCAACCCAAATGGACCATGTCGGGTCTGGTCAAGTCTTACCAATTATAGTTATGGACTTAAACATTAATCCAACGTAAACGCACCAGTAACTTGGTGTTATAAAACATATTGTTGTGTGTGATTTGATGAGTAAATAGAGAAAGAACATAGTCGAAGTTCATCCGTTCCTTTTACCTTAAGAGGAATAAAATCAATATCTGTGGGCGCTTCGACGATTTAGTGATGACAACCCTAAGCACTTGGACAAGCCTAGACTGATTTGATTTGTTCAATTAGTCGGTCGTCACAAATGAGAAATCGGGAAACAACACATGAACATAGATAATGATTATAATCCATGTCCCAATTCATACAATATCTAAAATAGAGGAATATATGATCCGTTATCTTATGGCGTGTTACTAATAAGATCAGAGTTCGACAACAATCTTTTGAGAGCTATGATTGACAATAGGAGTTTGAAGTCGTACTTGCAATTATAGTTATTAGACTTATCCAAGTAGGAGACTGTTGGATTATGTGTCAAATTCCATAACTATAATTGATATGTACTTGACCCGATACATCGTGGTTCATTTGGGTTGTAACACTCTGGAACAATTTGATAGGATGGATATTTGAGAAAGATGTTATTTGTGATTTATTAATATATTATAAGTATAATATATTAACATAGAAATCATATTATTTAATTAGTATTAATCAAGAATCAATTTGGAATTAATTTAGTGATCAAAAGAGACTAGTTAAATTTGCAGGGATTGATTAGGAAAATCAGTAATATTTATAGTCTGGGCTAATGATCCATGTTGATTAGAAATGGACTAAATATTTATGAGGATCCATGAAGAGTTAGTCCATAAGGCTAATAATTTATTGGATTAAAATCCCAAGTGAATTAAGGTTTAAAAGTTTAAACCTTAAGGATTCCAAACTATAAAGATGATCCCTAGTTTGTTAAATCGGCCCCTATGATTCTGAGAGAACTATAACCGATTTTATGTCTCCTTACTTCTCTCTCAAATTCTTCCTCTTGTTCTTGGTTTGTTATAAGACATTTGAGGCATCACACTTGAGGTGCTAGGCTCTTGAAAGACCAATTCCTACAAGCTACAACAAAGAGGTAATCTTATAACTTACTTTTATGAATCATATGTCATATTGTATGCTAGTTGTAGGCTTCATGCTTTGGAAAATTTTGTTGCATGTATAACTAGAGAAAACTTAGATCCAAAGCTATTAGGATTGTATTTGCACCATAGGAGTATTATAGTACCTAAAACCCAACACCGATCACATTGCTTCTTAAATGGGAAACAAAGTCACTGACCATAAACAACTATAGAACACTTATACTCGACAGACGGCTCAAATAATCCTTCGAGTAGAAGATTAATTCCTGCAACGTTTAGACTCAGACGAGAGTTGCGCAACAGGGACAAATCATTTACTATGAGATTATTTAATCTGACTGCGAGTGACTTAGAATTTCCCAATCAATCAGTTACTCCACAGACACATGAGTCCCAATCACTAACACTTCCCGAAACAATGAAACTGCTCGAAACAATGAAACTGCCCGAAACACTGAAACTACCCGAAGAATCTCGACACTAACTCGATGCTAAAATGTACGCTATAGGACCAACTACAGTCTTTCCTCATATCCAGTCTCCCACGACCTACCATATGCTGATTCCAAACATATTGTGGCCCTCCTACATACTTGCGAACCGACCCTCTCTGGCCTAAACCATCTAAAAGAAACTACGAGCAAAACACTAGTTTGCTACAATCTCGCCACTAAACAAGGATCGGTGAATGCTAAGGGCCATCCGACAGTCTTACAAAACTCCCACACCAACTAACCACTCGTGAATGCTCTGGACCACCCCACAATCTTATAACACTTCCACACCAACTGCTAACTAGTAATGCTACGTGCCTCCTCGCAGTCTTACAACACTTCCACTTACCATATTCACAGCCCAAATCCTTACCTCTAATTTATCAAATCGAATACATCCAGAGTCAAGCACATAGTCGACCGAATGCCTAAGCTGAACTCAAGACATGCCTGGAACCCCAACCGGGTTCCCTAAAGCCTTCTATCAAGCACCAAGAGAATCACGATCTCAATGTTGGTAAGTTTTCCGAACTTCCAACTCACACAATTCAAAAAGACACTTGGGTCGTCTCTCTTCCTAACCAGGATGTGAAACTTGCCCTAGTTCCACACCCAGTCCAACTCTCGGAAATTCTGGTCGATTCTCCCCCACTTGGATTCGTCGAAGCTTTTTCATCCCAGAAGTCTGATGGATTCGCAACCCATCAACCTCATAAGCATGAACCGCCTGTGACATGTGCTTACCAAAACTAGCATTCCATTACCAGCTAGTGTCAATGATTGCCAAACTCCTGGGATCCGGAAAAATTCTCTTAAGACCTTAACCAGTCAGATGATCCAATTCACCTCACATGATACCATACCAATTCCTTGAGTTCTTATGGCTGTGATTAAGAACCATAACCCTTGCCATGCTCTGGCGAATATCCACTCAAATTTCCATCATCAAAGAATTATTGAACTCCAACCGACTGCAATCCATGCGGATATATAAAACTCGCCTGAAACTTCCAATAACCAATGAACTTATGCATACGTCATCACTATCTACCTGCTACCGCTCCTTTCCGAGCAACGGTAGTGCTTGAACCCACAAGTTCTTCTATAGACAATTGTTGATCTTACCAGGACAGTTGATAAAACCCCTGAATCCTGTCTTCACTAGAGAACTAACCCAATAACCCTGACCATAAATCCTCGAAGAAATACTCCTAAATTGATCCTGACAAAAACCAGAACAACAACAGAACACACCGAACCCACTCAACAAGATACGTCCCTTTTGAAGATTCACTGAAAACTCTTAGCATGCAGAATGGTATAAAAAGACCCTTGATAACCCAGAAAATATCAGAGAATCAACCCGAGATATAACTTATCCAACCCAAGCAGAATCCAAAGCAATACCAACTCCCGATAACAACTCAAAAGAAAACAGAAGATGAAAAACCCGCAAAATATTTGAAGGAATCCTGACCTCCTTCCGTGTTACCCTGACCATCCTGAGAACATGGTACATAACTCCTCTTTCGATCCTAAATGACAAGAACTAAACACAAGACCCTCCTTCCTGAAGGTTTACAGAGATCCACACGCTTTGGGCTCCAGATGAGCCCCCAACTGTCCTGCTATAAACTTGGCCCGAAAAGCCCCGAGATGACCATCCAAGGATCTTACATTCCCTTCCTTGGTTGAACCAGATACCACCAAGGTCCAATTTGAAATATTACAGGTAATCTCCCATGAGATGAACTCCCCCGATTGCGCCTCGAGTGGTTCAATCCCCGCTGCTGAACCAGAACTAGAATTTGAACCCCATTCCTGAGTGCTCCACACCATACCGAAACAACATGTAATATATCCAAATATAAATCCTCATCCCAAAGGTTTCTTAGGTTCTCCAAGACTCTCCCTGATTCGAGTATGGATCCTGTGCTTTCAGTAGTACGAGCCCAATACTACCTTCAACACCTATCCACACTTTCCTTGAGGGTCCTCCTAAATCCCCTAAGTCACCTTCTTAATTCCATACACCAACAGTTGCTAACCCGCGCAACCAAACGACTAAAGCAATCCCTAGGAATTCCTAGGTTCCCGACCTCACCCTGCCATCAGCTGCTGAAGAAGTCTTCATAATTTCAGTTTGCTACCTTATGAACAGAATCAAATACAACAGAGCTTAAATAATCCTTTAAGTAACCGACTCATCCCTACACCGGTTAGACTCAAACAAGAGCTACACAATAGGGTTAAATCCATCACTTTGAGATTATCCAACATTTGCCACCTGTGACTTGACATATTCACTCAATAACTACCAGACATCACATAACAGGCCAACCTACCACTAGCTAATAAAAACTAGCATAAAAGTCTACAAGCTTAGATAATAGGCATACAAACTCATCTCTCCTAGCATTCTAGCATGCAAATGCCGAGTAGATGCTTCGCCCAGACTAGCATGAGATTCCACAGATTCACGGATAAAAGCATAACAGATAACATGTATGGGTATTTTGGGAAAACTTACTTGGGCTCATCCGATTGCACGCATCACACCCCTTTCTTTGATTAGAATTTCCTTTTTTCAGTTAAATTTTATTTTATAAAAAAAAATCTCCCCAAACCCTCAGTTTGAGTTCAGACACCCAAGAGTATGCCCGAATCCCTCAAACCAAGGCTCTGATACCAACTTGAAACATCCCAAATATCAAGGTTAAAAATTTCATTTTTATTATATTCAAAACACCATTGTAACTTTTTCCAAACATTGAAAAGCATTTAAATAAAACTATTATTAGAGTTCATTCCCAAAGATTATATATTGCGGAAAACACGGGTGTATGTACTGCGACTGTCTCAAGCCCCTTTCATTTGAAAACTAGAGTACCTGAAACATAAACTGAAAACCATAAGCACAAATCTTAGTGAGTTCCCCAAATACCACATACCAATTATACAATAACATATAGTGGGCCCAACCCGTCATCAGGCCCTGCCCGGCTTTAGACCCCTTCCAGCATCGAGTTGATCTCGGTAAAATGGGCCCCGCCCAACATACAATAACATATAAATAAACACATACACATGCAATAATCATAGAGATACATAGCATATAGATATCATCAGGTATCGCCCGATATCATGCGTTAACCCGAAAAACATATAAACACAACACATGTAAGAGTCACGAAGACAACTAGCATACCAACAATATAATATAAACATGGGTCGGCCTTGGTGCCTTCACCCGCTAAACCCAGTAAGGAAAACTCACCTCGAAAGCTGAAGCTCACTGCAAGAAATCCCTAACTGCTGCCCTGAAAACTCCTCGAGCTAACAATACCAAAATATCACCCAATTAGCAATTGGGTTCCAAACCATGATCCAAAATCCACAAAATCCATAGCCCACAAATGACCCAAATTTCCAAATTTGGGCGCAACACTATATGTGCCTTATCTTAAGCCCACATTTCCAATTCAGATTACTTCCAACACCCCGTGGGACAAACTTTATCAAAGGCATAAGTCAAAAGTCAAACTCAACGGCCTGAGTTGACCCAACTCGTCGAGTTCCTCTGACAACCGCAAAGTCGGGAAGAAACCGGTCTAACTCGCCAAATTGTCTAATCAACTCTCCAAGTTGACCCTCACCAACCCATAATCGGGGAAAACCAAAACAACTCATCGAGTTGTCTCCTCCAACTCATCGAGTTCACCCGGGACCAAATAGCTTAACCCATTAAGTCGATATATTTGAAACTAACAACTTCTCCCACTCAGATCTTAACTGAAATGGCCTTAAGAAGGGTTAAGCTTCCAACTTTACCCCTAAGAACCACCAAAATGGGTTCAAAACCCAAACCATAAACTTAAAATGGTAATGACATTATTATTAAGCACTTATTCCACAAGGACACAACTCCAAGATGCAGATCTGACCGTAAGAGGGTAGATGGCAATGTAAAGTTTCCAACTTTACACTTATTCATGCTTAGAAGAAGCTCAAAAGTTAAAAAGAGACCAAAAGAAGGACTTAATGAATGCATGAAACCCTTAGGACCATAAAGTTGACACCATTATGCCAAAAGAGCTCAAGAGGACCATAGATTTGGAAGAATAACACTTGGGACGTCCTTCAACCCCACCAATCACCCAGACATGGCTAAAAGCATCAAAACTTAACCCAAAAAGAGATCTAATTAAATATTAAGCAAGGATATAACTTTATACCCACAATATGTTGGAAATTATGTAAATAATCAAGATCTGAAGGCTTCTACTTGGATCAGCACCTTGCACCAAGATTATCCTTCTTCCAAGAGATTCAAACACACCAAAACACACTCAGAAAGGGGTCACAACACTCAAAAAGGCTTTCGGATTTGAAGATTAGGGTTAGAGGCTATGGAGGTTGGAAATGAGGCCAACACCTGGGACATAAGGTGTTTGAATAGGATGCAAAATCCCAAAATTAGGGTTTCTCAAACAACATCCAAATCTTCGAGTTCCTTTCACCAACTCGATGAGTTGGTCCTTAAAAACATGCGCCTCAATGATCTCCAACACGTGAAGTTGATTCCATAAACTCGACGATTTGGTCCCTAAAAAAGGAATTTATTTCCATAATTTGACCTTCTGGATTCCGGATGTTACAATTCTGGATCCAACAAGCTTAATAGAAATAACACAACTCCTACGGTCTTCCTTCACCACCAAGAACACCAAAAGTTACTGTAAAGCTTCAAAACTTCACACACAAGGATTAAGGTTTGAATTGGAGGCTAAGAGAGATGGTGGTTGAGGGGTAAGAAGGGTTAAAGGCCACAATGGTCTTTAAATAGGGTCCAAACCCTAAATATTAGGGTTTATCCACTGCTTGCATACGCCCAATGTACACACACATACACCTAATGTATGTGAGAGATTCCACAATCACATGCAAAGTCCTATGCCCATCACACCTGATTCGTACACCCAACATATGGACCAACTTTCCAAAGTTTTTAAGGAAAAAAATGCTAAAATGGAAATTACCTGGAATACTGGCATTACAAAACTCCCAATCCTTTTTACCCCATAATGGTCTGCTAAACACTTCCTGAAGCCTAACAACTCTATTGAACCCAAATACTTTAGATGATACTACACCCAACACCTGCAATCCAACAAAGTTGATGCCTAAACTAAAAGATCAACAATGGACCACCTCTCTAGTCACCCCTAAACGCCAATCATCATGTCTAGAAAGACTACTGAATCCTAACGATACGGAAGAGTTAACACACTGAATCCTGATCATAATCCGCCACATAATTCCCCTGAATCGATCTTGACAACCACCCAACGTGCAACCAAACACTTAAAGCTCGCTATACGAGAAATGACCCTTCAATAACCCATTAATGATTCATGGCATGCAAAAGACATAAGATACTCGCCGAAGATACAGTCCAACGATGACATAATCACAACCCAAAGACAACGCGAAACCAACATACTATAAGATTCCAGACAACAAGAAACCAATAGCCTCTGAAAGATTCATAAACGATAACACACCTTCCGAACCACCTACTGGAGCTCTGGCTTCCCTTTCCTCCCTAGGGAATAATCTCTACTGACATGATCAACCTGCTACACTCGTAGTAACCCATACTTCTGCATTGGCAAGATCCATGGTGACTTTCTTGCACGCGCTGCACCGACCCCAACCCTGCTGGCCTCTCCAACCCTGTTCAGAAATCTTGGGTCTCTTCCCGAGACCCTCACTAAATGCACCATACCTTTTCTTGTCTTAGAAAACTTTTTCCTTGAAAACATTTTTCCTTTTGAAAACTTTACAGGTCCTCAGTTTGAGTTCAGCTACACCCAAAATTAAATCTGAATCCCTCAAACCAAGGCTCTGATACCAACTTGTAATGAACCAAAAATTAAGGGTAAAAATTACATTTTTATTATAGTCAAAACACAGATATCGTTTAATTCAACGTTCCAAATCATTGCTAATTAAAAACATTTATCAGAGTTCATCCCAAAATCACATATTGCAGAAAACACGGGTGTGTGTGCTACGATTAAGCCGAGCCTTCCTTTCCAAATCGATGATACCTGAAACCATAAACAAAACTATAAGCACGAAGCTTAGTGAGTTCCCCAGAGCATACCCCACGTAAACCACATAATCACATAAACCATATCAATCACATAAGCCATACATATAAACATATAAGGATGTCGTGGGCTCCTTACAGGGTCTTACTTCAGGATGTTGTAGGCTCCCCCAAGGTCTTACACCTATGTGCCATAGTCTCCCCCATGGTCTTTACCTAGAAAGCCATGGGTTCCCCCACATGGTCTGACATCGAAGTGGCATGGGCTCCTCCATGGTCTTTACCTGGAAAGCCATAGGCTCCTCCGCATGGTCTGACATCCAAGTTCGATGGGCTCCCCTATGGTCTTTACCTAGAAAGCATGGGTTCCCCCACATGGTCTGACATCCAAGTTCCATGGGATCCCCATGTTCTTTCATGCAAATATCACATAAACAACTAGCATACCACATAACATATAACAAACTAGTATACCACATATCACTACATCAACTAGTGTACCACATATCAGAAAATGGGTCTGCCTTGGTGCCTTCGACCCATTGGTATGGTGAGGAGACTCACCTCGTACTGATGAAACTCCATGCAAGAAATCCTTAGTTGCCGCCCTTATAACTCCTCGAGTTGTCAATACCAAAATATCGCCCACTTAGCAATTGGGTCCCAAATCATGATCCATAATCCATAATTGGGGGTAAATTGACCATTTTACCCCTGGCCCAACAAGATTCATAACTAAGTCCCAAGTCCAAAACCGACAAGGCCCAAAACTGTAAAATCCATAAAAGCCCACTAATGGCCCAATATTCCAAATTTGGAAAATTGGGCCTAACTCCTTAACTGGACTTCCTTTAAGCCCAAACACATTCTTAGCCCAAATCCGTTCATAATGGCCCAAGAGTCTTCACTTTGCTAATGGGCCCGAAATCCATGTCCAAATCTATTAATGGGCCACTTGGCCTAATAAGGCCCAACCAAAACAACCATGACCCAAAGCATATAAATCGAACCACTAACCTAAAATATGACCAAACCCAAAACCGAATAAGGCCCAAAGGGCTTACAAGCCCAGACGAAGCCCAAAACCCAACTGGAGTCCGTACGCCCGATGTACTCCTCCAGTACACTCAACGTACTATCCCTTTAAGCAGTACGCGCTGCGTAGGCTAATTTACACATGACGTACAAGCAGGATGTGCACGTTTGACCATTAAGTGCTTAATACTTGAGATTTCAACGTCTAACATTAGATCTGAGTCCATTAAGAAGCCCTAAGACATAAAGTTTCCAACTTTATGCCTTTGCATGCTCCATATGCTCCCAATAATCCTTTACAACCCATTAAGACCTTTCCAAGGGTCTTAACTCATACATGAGGTCAAAACACCCATCAATACTACATTTTTATGGTACTAATGCACCAGGGGGCCTCATATCTACTCTGCCTAAGCTCTGGAGGTTCTCAAACTCCCAAGAGATGATTCATGAACACACAAGGGGAAAATATAGCAAACCCTAACTCAATCTAATGAATAAGATGAGAAGGTTAAGGCTTTATACCTACAGGAGCTCCTCAAGATGATCTAGATGAAGGATCTTGAAGCTCAATGCCACACCAAGCTTGCTCACTATCTAGTCTTTCTTTGATAATCTCTAAAATGGCCACTAATACACTTTCTAAGCTCAAGAAACACTCTCACAAGGAAATCTAAGGTTAAGGGACGAAATGGGGCTGTAGAGGCTTGCTAGGGTTTAGCCTCAATGAATTAAGGATGTTGAAATAGGTGTCAAGTCCGAGTTTTAGGGTTTTGTATATCCGTCACGTACGCCCCGCGTACCCGATGGTACGCCCAACATATATGCTGACCCTCCGCGATCATCCATCCTTAGTATGCTAAGCGTACTTCAAGAGTACGCCCAACGTACGAAGGGACCATTATGCCATAATTTTCATTTCAAGGGTATAAAAAGTAACTACCAGATTTGTAGTGTTACAACTCTCCCTCACTTGAATTAGATTTTATCCTCGAAATCCTTCCTTACCTTCCCAGCACTTCAAACAATCTGGTCAATACCTCCGCATTTCGGAATAAATACAGCCTTCCCAAGGAAAACTGATACCAACCCTAAAAGGACTTACCAACCTGAACATGAACGAATCTTAAACTCTCTTGCATAAAACCACCTCTACACCTCCGAAACTTGAAACTTCAAATTTGACTTCTTGTTTTTACTTATATTGTTGTATTCAAATTTGTGTTCCTAGTCACCACCAACGTGAAACCAAACCCTCCATCTCTATCCATCCTTCTGGAGAACACCATCATCTCCCTTGATACATACCTACAAATAAAACAAGAGAAAAAGAGGAGCTCCATAGTCTTCATGAACAAACGAGAGAAAAAGAGGATATATGTTACCTAATTTATGTTACCCACATGCAAATCAAATGAGAGAAACATAGGGGAAGAGAAAGGGAAATAGATCGACGCATACAAATGATTGAAGTTAATAGATAAAGGAGAGAGATGTATCTAGGTCGGATCTTGAGAAAGATGGTGGATTTTAGAGAAAGAAAAATGAGACATGGTAAAATGAGGACAAGACAGAAATATATATATATATATATATATGAGCTTTCATCTAGGTGACATATGAAAACTGATGATTAGGATAGGGTCACCGTGTGACCCCTTCAAATTTTCTATAATGACTTTTTAAAACCTATAAACACTAGTTTGTACCCATCAAAGGAAAAAAAATCACGAGTGACCATTTAAACCAATATACTAAACATTGTTGGACTACGATAACAATATTTATTATTATTATTATTATTATTTTATAAATTTGTTACAAATTCATTTTATAATCTCTCTCCCCAACATTTTACAACCCACTTTTTTTAAAGCCTAGTTTTATGGAAAAAATTTACAATTTTTTTAAATTTATTTTGACAACTTCAATTACATCATTTTTAACAAGTATGTTTTTTTACAAATTCATCTAAATACTGTTTATAAATATTTTTCCAACCTTTTTAATTACTTTTTTTTATATTATTACTTTTTTTTTTCCTTTTTATAATATTTTCTACATCTTTTCTTTATGACTTTGTTTTTTTCTTTATATTTTTTTTTTTATTTTTAAAGCTTTTACAAACTAATTCCTCTAAAGTTTTTGCATGAAAACTTTCCATAGTTGTTTACCCCTAAT
The DNA here is from genome assembly GCF_052625555.1 of Lactuca saligna. Taxonomy (NCBI): domain Eukaryota; kingdom Viridiplantae; phylum Streptophyta; class Magnoliopsida; order Asterales; family Asteraceae; genus Lactuca; species Lactuca saligna. The sequence continues at coordinate 83,204,850 of NC_136420.1, read as the reverse complement.
TTAGACCTAATTTGGAAAAGCGCGTTGATTCCACCTACGGAAACTGTAGTCGTTAAGCGGCGCGTGAGCTGGTTGGGATTTTAAGCCAGCAGGTCCCACCGTCCATGTGCCCCCTCCTCTGTCTCCAACACCTCCTCCCTCTCTCTCAATCATTACTCCTAATTTTCCCCCTTCCCTAACATTCAGAGCCACTCACCAGCTCATACACACAAACACACACACACTAACACTCACCACTGTGTGTATTATGTCAACATCCGACGCCAAGCTGCCGTCCGGTAACGGTGCTTTAGTGGTCAAGAAACCACCGGCGAAGGACCGACATAGTAAGGTTGATGGCCGTGGTCGCCGTATCCGTATGCCTATCATCTGCGCCGCTAGGGTTTTCCAGCTCACCCGTGAGCTTGGTCACAAGTCTGATGGTCAGACAATTGAATGGTTGCTCCGGCAAGCGGAACCCTCGATTATCGCTGCTACCGGCACCGGCACAAATCCAGCTAGCTTCTCCAGTGTTTCAGTTGCGCTGCGTAACTCCAATGCCAATTGCTCCCTCTCCGCCGCACTGGATCAGAAGCCCCCTTCCCAACACCTGTTCTCTCCGACTCCATTTATACTCGGAAAACGACTTCGGGCGAATGAAGATGGTCTTGACGGACACAAAGAAGATCATAATATGTCTTCCGGTACAGTCACCACCGCCACCCCTGGAGGATTCTGGGCTCTTCCAGCCAGGTCAGATTTCGGTCAGGTGTGGAGCTTCGCAGCGCCGGAGATGGTCGTGCCGTCACCTCTAGCGATGTCTTCGCAACAAGGGAGGTTCATTCACCAGGAACAAACAATGGGAGAGGCATCCGCGGCTAGGGTTGGAAACTACCTTCCGATGAATCAAGGGCATTTGAATTTGCTAGCGTCCCTTTCCGGGCCACCACCGCCGTCGTCTGGCCGTAGAGAAGACGATACTCGCTGAAATCATCATCTGGTACTTGCTGCAATCGTCGTCTATATAACTATATATGTTGCATTATCTGAAATTCGTGTGGTGGAAAATTGGTAGAATTTAGGGGTTTTACCCTTTCAATTGACTGAAGTATTTTTAGGGTTTTAGCCTAATTTTTTATTCTTGTTGGGAGGAAGGCGATGATAACTCGACAATGGGGATAGATTGAAGATAGAGGATTTGCAGAAAGGACCGCCATTTTTACTCTGTTGGACCCCATTCCCATTCCTGATGAAGCTTGTTGGCTATGGTGATGAACAAGTGTGATTTGATAATCTCGATCGCAATTTCTCGACGAATTTGCATCTGGTTTTTGTTTTGCCTCTCACCCTGTTCTTGAAATTGGATGGGGATGGGAGGGGAGGGGGTGGTTCTTCTCCATATATTCCATGTTTTTTCAAGCTTTTTTATTTCTTTTTGGAAAGTTTATATTCAATTAGATTAATATGTACGTGTGTGGGAATAATGTAATGTAATTTTGAATTAGTTTTTTGTTTTGAATAAAGAAAGACCCAATCTCCTAGTTATATTAGGCTTAAAGAAACTTGTTGGCTATGGTGATGAACAAGTTTGGGATTTACCCTTTTTGCAATTTTGATTTATTTCATGTTTTGCATATGAGGTGTTTGTGCTCTTGTACATTTCCACCATGACTTGTTCGTTTTGAAATGAAAACGAGATTCTAATTATATTGGTTCTATAACAAAATTATTGATATTTGTAGTTGGAATATGTCATTCGTAATTTGTAACATTTTATCTATAGAGACACTAAAGGAGTAGTGGTGCATCTTCAATTTTGGGCCCAGCTGAAATTGACAACAAGGACTGTCAAACCTACAAGTCCCATATCTATATCATGGGCTCATAATCTAAAAGTAAACAATATAAAAGGGTAGATGCTCCATGTTTTGTAAAGCATCAATTAAGAAAACGATACTACAATTCTTTTTTGAATGTAGAACTTTCTACATATCATTTAAACAAGAAATTGTTTCATTCCAATAAACGTTTATTTTTCTAATTATTCAATTAAGAAAACGTTTCATGTTCCAAACTATATAATCAACCATCATCATGTCTCAATTTGACCCCATAATATCGTCTCATAACAAGCACATCTCAATCATTGTGATTTCAATTCACAATCCAAAAGTGTTACGAATAGTTTTACTAAAAAGAATTTCAACACATTTAATTCCATGTATGCGAAGTTGTATAACGCAAAACCTTAATGATACTTTTCTCAAATAGGTGTAAGACCATGGCACAACCAAACGACCAATAATACATGTGGATGTGCTTATATGCTCAAATCCAAAACACTGGATATTATTTTTAGGGCAAAAGCCTTTTCTTTTGGGTTTTTTTAGTGTTACATCAAATACATGAAGAATATCATAAAACTAAACTAAAATAACAAGAGAAGGGACTCAAGTTTGAATACACTTTATTTTTGCAAAGTGAACTCACCTTACAAGTAACTTAATCGAAGCTCTTACCATCTTACTTCCTTAGCTTAAATTTCATCTACAAATCCTAAGAAATATATAAAATCTAATCCATATAAACATAGTGTCACAAATTATAAACTCAAAGAACAATCACACGAACACAAAACTTCCCAACATCAACATTTCATTTATTATGAAACAATTGGTTTTCATCATACAAGATACAAAATAAATCTCACTAAAATCACACTCTAACACTCGGATGTAAACAAAGAACCAAGATAATCATGAATGTGTGTTACAGAAACCCTAGAACTGAAACCATTTTTCACAGAGAAGAAGAGAACAAGATGAGAGCATCTAATAGAAAATATCTAGTGTTAATCTACAAATGACCTCAGATAACACTTTAAAACTCGGAGCAACTTTTAACCCATGGACTCTCCATGGACCCAGATTCAATCTTTAACATGCGTACATTCACACATGTATAGAAGAATATACAGAAATATCCCCTACACTACTTATAAATTAACATTATATACCCTGCACATTCAAATGATAAGTTTTCTAATTAACATAATACTTTCAACACCCCCTCTCAAACTTATCATTTGACACAATACTATTTTATTTACATGCAAACATATTTTTAAGACCAAGTCTTTTTGACAAAAAATCATGTTGAAAAAAAGTTAAAGACTTAGTTAATATATTTGCATTTTGATTAGAAGAATCAATTTTAACGATTTTCAAAATTCCATTTTCTATTTTTTTTGTAATGAAATGAACATTAATTTCAAAATGCTTTGTTTGTTCATGGAAAACAGGATTTAAGGCCAACTTTATAGCAGATTCATTATCACAAAACAACTTTACAGGAGTAAGATTCTTATATCCAAGATTATTCATAATTTTTAAAATCCATAAAACTTCACATGTAACAGAACCCAAAGCACGATATTTAGACTCAGTTGAAGATCTGGATACAATGCTTTGTTTCTTACTTTTCCAAGACACAATTGAATTACCTAAATACACAAAATAACCTGAAACAGACTTTCTTGTAGACAAACACTTAGCCTAATCAGCATCCACATAACCAGTAACATCAAAAGAACTTGCTTTTGATAAAACAATACCTTTTCCAGGACAATCTTTTAAATATTTTAATACTCTAAAAGCAACATTTAGATGAGATTTTTTAGGTTTATGCATAAACTGACTTAAAACCTGAACTACATAACTTATGTCAGGCCTAGTTATAGTAAGATAAATCAATTTACCAATAAGTTTTTGAAATTTTGTTATATTATTCACATATTCTGAATTATCCTCATTATCCCTACTAAAAACAAAATTAATCTCCAATGGAGTTTTAACTAGTTTACACCCTAACATTCCAAATTCATATAATAATTCTAAACAATATTTCCTCTGATTTAAACACATACCATCACCAATAGGCACCACTTCAATTCCTAAAAAATATTTTAACATCACTAAATCTTTTATTTTAAATTGAGCCTTAAGAAACAGTTTAACATTTTCAATTTCTATATTGCAATTTCCAGTTAAGATAATATCATCTACATATACCAATAAAACTACAATAGTGTCATTTTTGTTTCTTACAAACAAAGAATAATCACTCATACTTTGAACAAAACCAATTTTTGATAAAGAAACGCATAACTTTTCATTCCATTTACGAGGGGCCTCTTTTAAACCATATAAATACTTTACCAATTTACATACTATGTTGTCATTTTTAGTATGATAACCTTCAGGTAAGACCATATACACACTCTCAACTAAATCACCATACAAAAAGGCATTATGCACATCAAGTTGATAAAGGGGCCAAGAATTATTAATAGCAACAAATATAACAATTCTAATAGTAACAATTTTAGCGACAGGAGAAAAAGTCTCCTCATAATCAATGCCTTCCCTTTGATTATACCCTTTAGCAACAAGTCTAGCCTTATATCTATCAACCTCACCATTTGATTTATACTTAATCTTATAAATCCAATGACAACCAATAGGCTTTCTACCTTGAGGTAGATCAACTATATACTAAGAATGATTTCTATATAATGCTTCCATTTCTTCGTTCATAGCTTTGATCCAATTAGGATCAGTTGAAGCTTCAGAATAAGATTTAGGTTCAAAGGAATTGTTAAGATTAGACACAAAACATCTACTTTCATTAGTTAGACAAGAATAATTCACAGACTTTTCAAGTCCATATTTATGTGAACTTTCTACAACAAAATCATTAAATCTAGCTGGCAAACGCACGTTTCTACCAGAACGAGTGACTCCTAATACATGATCATCAGAAGGATTATTAGGTTCTAAACTACTATCCTTAGCCATAGTAGATGAGATAGGAACATCCACCTCAACCTGAGGTACATGTGCCTCGTCACTCTGGTTGTTGTACTCACTGGACGAAGACTTAACCAGATTGTGGACTGCTCCAGCACCATCAGATCGTGGGGTTATTCCTAAATCATCTACATTAATACTTTCTTGTAGAAAACTAGATTCTAATGGCTCATCATAGGAAAATGGGTCACTTGGGTTATTAAACAAATCAGATTTGTCTTCAAAAGATGATTTAAGCTTGAACGGAAAAACTGACTTATAATATTTCACATCCCTGGAAACAAAAACAAGATTTGTGTCGAGACTCAAAACTTTGTACCCTTTTTGCTCAGATGAATAACCAAGTAAAACACATTTTTTGCACGTTCAGAAAACTTATCTAAATTGTTCAGTTTTGTTGCAAAACAAAGACAACCAAAGACTCGAAGCTTATCAAAATTAGGAATAGTTTTATACACAAGTTAATATGGAGATGCTCCATTCAAAACTTAATTATGCGTTCTATTAATTAAAAACACTGAGGTTAAAACATCATCACCCCAAAATTTTAAAGACAACCCAGGCTGAAACATCAAGGACCTTGCAACATTCAAAATGTGTTTATGTTTCCTTTCAACAACCCCATTTTGTTGGGGAGTGTAAACACACGAGATCTGATGAATTACACCTTTGTTAAAGAAAATATATTTCAAATTATGATTTAAAAACTCAGTGCCATTATTAGACCTCACCTTTTTTTATCTTAACATCAAATTGATTGTGCAAAATGTTAAAAATGCAGTAACACAAGCAAAGACTTCACTTTTAGTTTCTAAGAAATAAACCCAAGTTGCCCTAGTGAAATCATCCACTATAGTAAGAAAAAACCTATATCCCTCTGAAGTGATAACTTTATAAGGACCCCACACATCAAGGTGAATCAGCTCACCTAAGCTAGATGACTTATGAAGACTAGAAGGAAATGAATTCCTTGTTTGTTTAGCCTTATGGCAAACTTCACAAGGTGGCAAGGACTCAATACCAAAGTTAAGCTTGGACTTTAAAGAATTTAAGGCTTGATCACATGGATGACCAAGTCTACAATGACATGTTAATTTAGAAACACAAAATACAACAGAATTAGCACAAAAAGAATTACCTGAAGGTACACTATCTATATAATAGAGACCTCCAGACTCACTACCATTCCCCACCATCTCCTTGGATTGTAAATCCTGAATTTTACAGCTATGTTCATTAAACACAACTTCACACTTACTATCTTTACAAACTTTATGAACTGGTAACAAATTAACATTAAACTCAGGAACAACAAAAACATCAAACAGAGTTAAAGAACTAGAAACATTAAGATTTCCAATTTTCTCAATTTTAGCACTGGTTCCATTAGGATGAGTAACATGAATATTAAGTTTAGATACATCCACAATATCATACAAAATAGATTAAGAAGCTATCATATGTTGATTAGCTCCTGAATCTACAACCCATTTGTTACAATTAAAAATGGAACTGCAAGCATTGAATAAGTAAGTACCTGCCATATTAGCACTAACAGATGCTTCCTCATTGCACTGCTTTTCACCAATCAGATTAAGAAATTTGACATACCGGTCCTTAGTGAGTTGATGAAACTCAGACTCTCCAGACCCAGAGGATCCAGAAGGTACAACAGATGAATTAGCATTAAAGGTTTTACCTAAATTGTTCTAACCTACTTCATTCCTTGGTTTAAAATCTTTAGGATAACCAATTATTTTATAACATTTTTCACTAGAATGTCCTTTTATCCCATAATTTTTACATTGAACAACCTGATCTTTAGTTTTACTACTAGTTGTTGGATTAGTGTCTAAGTCCATAACTATTTTGGTATGTACTTGACCCGATGGTGCATGGTCCTTTTGGGTTTCCTTCACCAAAGCAACTTGATAGGATGAATTATGGAGAGTAAGGATTAAATATGATTTATTAATATATTATGGGAATAATATATTAAAGGAGAAATCATATTGTTTAATTAATATTAGTCAATAATTAATTGGTAATTAGTTTTGTGACTAAAAGAGATTAATTAAACTTAAGGGACTGGAATTGTAATTATAAGATAATTGTAATTTGGGCCATGGATTGCCTTGTATTAAGGGATGGACGAATTCTAATGGGAAACCCATAAGGAAATCGTCCATGGGCTTAATTAAAGGAGTCTATGGGTTGCTTAGGGCTTAAGCATCCAAATTAGGGTTTCCTTGTTAGATAACCTTAATAGCCCAACTATATAAAGACCCCTTAAGGCTAAAAAACGTGGCTAAGCTTCTTGTAAGGGTTTCTACACGTTTTTGGCAGCCTCCATCCTTTCTCCTCTTCATCCTCTTGCTTATGGTGTTTGTAAACCATTAGAGGAGTGACACTTGTGACTCTAAGCCTTCCAAAGTCAATACAAGGAGATTTGGGATTGTTATTGCTACATAACAATCAAGGTAACACTATAAACTTATTCTCATGTTAATATGATTATATGTATGCTAGAATTAGAGTTTATAGTCTTGGATTCAAAGCATGTACAATAGAGAAACCTAGATCCAAGCATTAGGGTTTGTATGAGCACATAGGATGTCTTATGACCAAAACCCATCAGTGGTATCAGAGCCTAGCTTGGTTTCAATTGTATTGATGCATATTTGATCGTAATAAGCACTGAAAATCGATTTTTTTTAGTTTTGAAGGTTTGACTCGCCGAGTCACTTGGTGAACTCGCCGAGTCAGCTGATCTCGACGAGTCCAAGCCCGACTCGACGATTCAAAGTGTCTGACAGCTCGTTTTCGCGATTTTCTTCCTGTTTTGGCTTTGGATAATTACCATAAACTCGTTTTTGTGATAAAATCCGAATTTTTTCATTATTATGTGATTATCCTTACCTAAATAGAAGATAATTGTCAAAATTTAGATAATCACTTGTTTTATTAGATAAAGTTTGATTATTTGTAATTTAGATTTGAATTATCTTGTGAAATAGTTTTAATTTATCCCTTTAGGTTTTATAGTTTAAATTTGAACCCCAAAAGTTTTGTTGTTTTGAAATTTAAATAGTTAAAACCCTAATGTTTTGAAAAAGGTTTCAAAACTTGCCCTCAAGTTTTGGAATTTAAAAGTTGATTAAAGGTTTAATTAGAAATGTTAAATTCTAAAACCCTAGTAATCTTTTGAAAAGTTCAAATCACACCCTTATGGTTTTATTAATTAATTAAGGAGTATAATTAAAAGAGATTTAATAAATCCATAAAGGTTTAGGTTAATTTTTAATTGAATTAAAAGTGTAATTGTTAAAGTTAACCATATAGTATTTTAAAAGTATAAAATACACCCTATACTACATATAACATTAAAAGTCTAACATTATATATGTGTATGAGTAAAAGTCAGTCTTACCGTTAGTAGGCCTCATTCACGAAACTGGTCTATAAGGGGTGTTTAAGGAAATTGCCTATAAAATGGTGATTGAATGGGTATCCACTCTTACCCACCGCACTCTTGACTAGTGGAGGGTCGTTAGCCGAACGGGTAGGATAGGACGAAACCTTCCATTATAAGTATAATGAAATACAAAGTAACTAAATGTTTTTCAAATTCCCAATCTTAGTTACTTAGGCAAAAGTGAATTGATGCAATTCCATGAAATTACACTTTGTGCCCTTGCGAAGACGTTAGTGGAGCGTGTGTGGTTTACCGGCACACTAAATGGTTCTAAGCAAAGGTAGCAAAGGGTGACTCAATGTTTGTCATAGTTCGGTGGAGCGTGTGTGGTTTACCGGCACATCGTATAGGTGATTGTAACATGTGAGGGCACCATGTAGTTTGCATGGTTATTCACACCCGCATTGTGATCCTCGGCATCCCAGTCACAAACAAGAGGGGCATATCGAGATTTAAACATGCCATTGAAATGTTCAATGAATCTCAAAGGATCTAGGAGTTTTCATAGATTTAAAACTTAAATTTCTTTTTCGTTTTTCATGTTGGAAACTAGTGAATCGTCATTCACTTACCTTCAAATGTTCTGCAATTTGGGTTACGGCATCCCTCTCCTGAGTTGTAGGATATTGTGTTGGGTCCTAGCCTTGGAATTTCATTTGGGTGATTTACCAAGGACTCAATCAATCAACTAACTTGAATTCGTTTTTCTCCCGATGTCAAAGTTCGACAACTATGGTCTTCTCAAATCCCGTGGAACAAGCATTCCACGTGAAGATGATATTCCACGATTCGATCGAGGAACAAGAAATCATGCTTCACTTCCTCCTCCTCCTCCAATTATTCTCCCTAACCCACAAGTTCAAAGGCTTGAAAAGTTCAAGATCACTCAAGCCCTTTTGGCAAGTGAACATAAAGAAGGAAAGTCGGTGTGTGCACACGTCCTAGGGATGAAGTCACACTGTTGGGATCCGTTGTCTGTGAGGAAATGGCTGTTGATTGGGTTCTTCAGTCACTTCCTAACTCATGTAGTGAGTTCGCAAGAGAGTACTATATGATAGACCACGATGTGACCCTTATAGATCTCACCTACATGCTTATTGCTGCTGAACCAACAATGGTTTGGCGCAATAGAAAAGCAAAGTTGATTGGTGAATCTGCCTTCAAGACCTCTATGGATATAGACAATGGCAATGAAAGACATGCAATGATCGAAAAGTTTGATCATAAGAGAAAGGCGATGTCTGAAGTAGTTCCATGTGTTGTTCCAAAAGAGTCAATTTGCTTTTATTGCCAAGAGAAGGGGCATTGGAGATGAAGTTGCCCTATTTACCTAAGAGATCTAAGAGATGGGAGAGTCAAAAGTATGACTACGCTTTAGGTAAGAATCCACTATCTAACTCCATTGAGTTCCTATTCATTAATTCTTAATACATGATGTAATAAGATTGCATTTGAATGTTTTGAAGGATCGGTGAAAAGAAAGGAAGCTTGATAAGAGAGCAAGATGAATCTAATCACAAGAGATGGATCTCGATCGCATGGACTTGAAGATTGGATTTTGAGCTTAGATAGTTATGATAGAGTTGTTAGAAATTTTCTTTTACATAGTTTTCAATAGATTTTGCATTGTAAGGACAAATGTTTTTCCGCTGCTTTTATAAATAAAATAAATTTTGTTTGACTTATTTATTTGTTTACTTCCTTGCAATGAAATTGTTATGAAAATTGATGTTTGCATATTTCTACAACGAATGGATATGATTCTTAGTTATGTTATTTATGGAAGTGTCAAGAATTTACCAGTTTCTCATCGCCCAAGTTTCAATTGGACCAAAACTTGGAATCATGCAACTTGGTTGCACGATGAATGAGAAATTACGTATTTGGAAATTAGACTAACTCATTGACAAAGTGTCAAGTGAAAGGACTAGGAGATCGAGTACACAAAGTTGTGTGTTGATCGAGTTTACCATAAGAGTAACAAAGATATTCGTCATGATTTGCTAAAGGCTTAGTAAATATGATTACACTTACAAGATTAAGTGTAATTTTGAATTGATTAAAGGGTTTAGATCAATAGCAAAACGAATAAGAAGAATCAAGTAGGCAGAAAGATAAGAGTTTCTCCATTCTAAGAAGAAGGGAGAGTAGCTTTTATGCTTTATGATAGGTCTTAATGATTAAGAACCATATCTCAATTGATCCTCTAAGTGAGTCTTGGTACAATTGTATGGCCAAGAAGAGGAATCAAAGATTGAAGAAATGGTCAAATCAAGAAGTCAATCATACTTCGTTCCAAAACAAGTCTTAAAGTCAAGATTGTGACATTGAGTAAATAGTATTAAGAAGGTTTATAACATTCATCAATTGTGGAAAGTTATGATGCCGTGGATAAGATAGAGACCAACTAAGACCAAAATTATGAAGTGTTTTGTTTTGATATAAGCTACACTAACTTTTGAATATTTGTTTATCAAAAAAATGTTTTGATAAGAGAATCGTATATGTCAAGGAGTCAGTGGGAGTCTTAATAGTCTTGAAAAGTTTCAAGAACAAATCAAATAAGCCTTATCGATCATCACTAGCACACGAGTTGAGGTTTACAACCTATCGTGAAGACATTATTTTATTTCTGTGCCAATCCAATCGAGTTAATTATGCATGTGAGTCCTATGAGTTCTCATTTTAATGCATAAAAGGCAAGGACCTTGATCAATGGAAAGTACATTGATAGGAAAAAGGTGAGCTACTTAACTACTTGGAAGACGTGGTGGGCAGCTGTGCCACCATAAGGCAAGAAATCAAGATTAAGAAAGTTCGATCCATATGAGTTTGAATTTGTCGTAAACTTTGGTTTTTAACAAATTTACATGGATAGGAACACATACACTGTTTAAATCTAAGTGTCATAAGATTTCCTCCTTCATGAAAATGATTGTGAGAAAATGCTTTCACTAAGAAAGATTTTAAAAGATAGTGATTGTAAAATTGCATTCTCAAATTCGATCATGGTTACGGCATCCCTTTCCATAATTTGAATTGTGAGGTTTGGCAATTAGTCTTAATTGTTAAGACACACATATGAACTATCTAAGGCAAAAGTGTATAAGTTCAAGAAGCCTTGATAAAAGATTATCAAAGCACTAAGTATTAGAAACATGAACTTAAGAAATTCAATAAGTATTGTTTTTCTGAAAGTTAAGATGTTTATGAATACATGTCGAAGCTAGTGGGAGCATAAGTGTTATGTTTTATAATAATCATCATGATAGTGGGAGCATAAATGTTATGATTGTATGATTATTAAGGCACGTATTGCATAGTTGGCAATATTAATTATAGAAAACAAGAGTCATACTTTGCAAAGTTATAAGAGTTGAAAAGTTGTTTTGCTATAATGAAGGGAGAGATTATTATGCTTCATTTCAAATCTAAAGGATTAGGTTGTGGAATGTTAATAGATTTAGTCAAGGGTACATAGTGTGTTCTTAAAATTTCGATTATGATTACGGCATTCCTCTTCACAATTCGAATTTTGAGAACATAGCAAATAAAACATTATGCATCATGTCCCATACGCTTCGAGTATAGGATCGATTGCAAATGATTTAATGTTTTACCATTCTAAAATTTTCCAAATGTCTAGCGCATTTAGAGGGAAAAGGGACTAGAATCGGTTTTGACTAAAATAATTAAACAACTATCAAAGGACAATCCAAAGTTCGACGAGGATTGGTCGCTTGTGAGTAGTTGGAAGTATAGTATTGGAAATTATGGAAATGTTTCCATATTGGATGGACAATATCGACATCATTACGAATAGATAAGATTCTATTAAGAAATGAGTTGTCATATGGAAAATATGGAAGCGTGTCCATATTAGGAAGTAAATATTGAAATCTATGTCTAGATTAGAAACCTTTATGCAAAAGGATGTTCAAAGGAATGTACTTTGAGTGAGAGACATCATATCTAAGGAATTGTCTTGTAACAATCTACGTTAGAGGACTTTGTAATATCATTGGCAATAGTCTTTGTGACTTTGGTGCAGTGACATTACGAAAGGATCGTTGCATAAAGTGTTAGAATCTAGCATATTCTATAAGTAGCGAGAATTTGATATTCTTACACTTAAGAAAATGGATTTGGAGTTGTAAAATGAGAAGGATTGGAAACGTGTTCAATTTGTCTATTTCACAAAAGTAAGAACCATAGGTAAACATTGTGTGCATGCTAGGAGCATGGGACAAGTGTAATAATTCAAGTAAGAAGTTGATTACCCGAAACGACAAATAATGAGTAATCGATATGGTGATAAATAAAACGTGTTTTGTTTATACTCAAAGGTTTGAGGCCATATGGGATTAGTATTATTCTTGTGTTTCACTTTGCATGTTTTGACTTCCAGAATAATTGAGTTTATTAAGAATAATCGAATTATTCAAATAGGCCACAGTCGTTCATATGTTGGAAGTAGATATGAATGAAGACTTTCGTGAATTGGTGTGTGGATTGTCTAAAAGAGTATTAGACATAAGCAAATGTTTGCTGCAACGTTCATGAGTGCTTATGAATATGATTTGAGCATTGGATTAAACCCACGCTCACTTGGATCACTATCTCGAGTGATTAGTGAGACGATAACATCTTATATTCTTCAAACCGAGATGTGTGAGTTGTATCTTGCGAATCGGTTGCACATTGATAATATGTAAACGCACCAGTAACTTGGTGTTATAAAACATATTGTTGTGTGTAATTCGGTGAGTGAGTGCAAGCGAGCATTGTATCAAAGTTTATCCATTCCTTTTATCCAAAGTAGGATAAAAGCGATATCTTTGGGCCCCTCGATGGTTTAGTGATGACATACGTAAATGCTCGGCCGGGCTAGGGCTAATTTGATTTGTTCAATTAGTCTGTCATCATAAATCGGAAATCGAGATAAAGTACAAAGAGAATGATTAGAAATCATATCTCATACGATATCTATAATGGAGGAATATATGATCCCTTATCTAAGGACACGCGTATCTGATATGATCAGAGTTGACAACGGCTTTGGAAAGCTACGATTGCAGATCAGGATCTGAAGTCATATGCAGAATAGTTGTTAGAATTATCCAAGTGGGAGACTGTTGGATTAGTGTCTAAGTACATAACTATTTTGGTATGCACTTGACCCGATGGTGCATGGTCCTTTTGGGTTGCCTTCACCAAAGCAACTTGATAGGATGAATTATGGAGAGTAAGGATTAAATATGATTTATTAATATATTATGGGAATAATATATTAAAGGAGAAATCATATTGTTTAATTAATATTAGTCAATAATTAATTGGTAATTAGTTTTGTGACTAAAAGAGATTAATTAAACTTAAGGGACTGGAATTGTAATTATAAGATAATTGTAATTTGGGCCATGGATTGCCTTGTATTAAGGGATGGACAAATTCTAATGGGAAACCCATAAGGAAATCGTCCATGGGCTTAATTAAAGGAGTCTATGGGTTGCTTAGGGCTTAAGCATCCAAATTAGGGTTTCCTTGTTAGATAACCTTAATAGCCCAACTATATAAAGACCCCTTAAGGCTCAAAAACGTGGCTAAGCTTCTTGTAAGGGTTTCTACACGTTTTTGGCAGCCTCCATCCTTTCTCCTCTTCATCCTCTTGCTTATGGTGTTTGTAAACCATTAGAGGAGTGACACTTGTGACTCTAAGCCTTCCAAAGTCAATACAAGGAGATTTGGGATTGTTATTGCTACATAACAATCAAGGTAACACTATAAACTTATTCTCATGTTAATATGATTATATGTATGCTAGAATTAGAGTTTATAGTCTTGGATTCAAAGCATGTACAATAGAGAAACCTAGATCCAAGCATTAGGGTTTGTATGAGCACATAGGATGTCTTATGACCAAAACCCATCACTAGTATTACCAGACGTAAACCTATTATTAAATTTACTGTTAAAAGCTGCTGGTTGACTTTTGGAACTAGACTGGGAGACATTGGACAAAGTCCCATTTCTTTGAAGTGACTCTTCATGAGATATTAAAGAAAAAGAAGTTTTGACACTAGGGAGAGGATCCATAAGAAGTATATGGCTTTTAAACTGATTATATGACTCATCTAGACCACGAAGGAATAGCATAAGTTTCATCAATTTAGCATGATCATTTAATTTAACAACAGCCTCACAAGTACATTTAGTGAGACTGGTTAAACCATCAAACTCTTTCCATAATGCATCTAGTTTATTAAAATAATCTGAAACAGAAAAACCACTTTGTTTTAAGCAATTAATTATTTGATGTATATTAAAAACAACTGACCCATCTACCTTATTATATGTTTCAAACAAACTATCCCATATGTCTTGAGCACTATCAGAATAAGCATGGCTAGCATATATAGAATCACTAATAGAAGATAAAATCCATGAGCAGACTACTGCATTAGCTCTCTCCCATTTTGAGACCTTATTAGTCTCAACAAAACTCTTTTTGAAAGTACCATCAACAAATCCTAATTTGTTTCTAGCCTTAAGAGCCCTAAACATAGAGCTCCTCCATATACGAAAATTCTCATTACCAGTTAGCTTAACAATTATAATGGTTGTAGTAGCATTATCAGATGGATGGATGTAGAGAAGATCATCAAAGTTAGTTGCATCATCCTTTCCACTTCCTCCTGGAGGATCATTAGAACCAGCCATGGAAACAAAATCAAAGAAACAAACCAAAACAAACCAATGAACAATATACTGAAGTCAAGATGAGCACCAGTTAAAAGACAAGATCGAAGAAATGTAACTGGTGTACACAAGACACCAGGATCTCCCACAACTAAGATAAGAATAGAGAAGAAAGGAACAAGAAACTCGTACAGTGATCTAAGGCAGTTTTTTCGTTAACCAGAATTGACTGCTCACCTCCCTTGGGTTGTTCCCTAACAGAGTTATTTCAGACTAAGTCTGTTCTCTATTAGAGTTACTTTGACCCTATAATGGGATTGGGTGAGCAGACCAGATGTAACGCCCCGTTCTTAAAGTATTTAATTATGAGTCCCTGAGATTTAAGAGAAAGGGTAATTTTGGTCCTTTTGCGGGAAATGGGTTTTATCCGAGAAGGTTTGGACTGGTGTGTGTGTTGATAGAAGCATAGGGCTTCTCGCCACCCTCGTGTGAATGTAAAGTTTATTGAGAGCGGGTTTAGAGTTGAGGAGTTACAATGTTTCGAAGGTGATATCAATTATACCTCCTTAGGGGTAATTAGAGAAAAAGGTCCCATGCATGCTTGAGTTGGCTGGGTACGCCCAGCGTAAGCTGGACGTACGCCCAGCGTAGTGAGAGAAGAAACGCGGGGGGCAAGGTTGAGTACGCCCAACGTACTAGAGGTACGTCCAACGTACTCTTAGAATCCCCAAACCCTAATTTTAAGGGCAACCACAATATAAGGAACATAATGGTTCCCTCCTAAGCCTCCATAGACACTCTTTTACCCCCAGAAACCCTAGATATCCGTATTTCCTCCATTGTTGGGAGTGTTTGGTCTTCGAAAGCTTATTTTGGCAAAAGAGAAGCTAGAATAAGAAAGGAGAAGTTGTCAAAGAAGGAGAGGAACGATTGGAGCTTATAGATATGGAAAGACATCATCCTTTGGAGTCTATTTGAGGTATAAAGCTCCTTGCTTGTCATTCATATTGCATAGATCTAAGTGTTGTGAAGTTTTGACATCATTCTTGCCCCAAAAGTCCTCATCTTGATGCATGTTTTGAGTTGGTCGAGATTATCTATCCTTTCAGACCTTAGGAGAGGTCTTGAGTGAGAAAAATGAGGTCCCAAGGGCTGTGGTTGTTCCATGTGTGAGATAAGTAGGTCTTAATGGATTAAGAATTTGGATTAAGAGCTTTATGGACATCCCAAGTGATAAAGTTTGAGACTTTATGAATTCTAATCATATTTGGCCTAAGGATCTGAAGTTTGGGCTTAAGAGCTTAAATCATTAAGTCGTTATGTGATGTTGTTGAGTAGTGAGGTTACGCCCCGCATAACCTGTGAGTACGCCCAGCGTAACGGGCCAATGTACCGATCCCATATTGCGAACATTGTTGTACGCCCAGCGTACCAAGAAGAGTACGCCCAGTGTACCCCTCAGTGGCATTTTCAATTTGGGCCTTATAATTTGGGCTGCTATTGGGCTGTTGGATTTATGGGCCATAACTGGAAATTATGGATAGAATATTTTGGGCCTGATTATTATTATTATGGACCTTGGATCTAGGCTCATTTGGTGAGGACGACCCAATTTAGTAAATTGGGCCAATATTGGGCTTTGTAGGAGATTTGGACTTTGGCCTTGGCCCGATAAGTGGATGTATGTTTGGCCTAATGATTATTTTGTTATGATGGCTAGTTCAGGATTTTCGGTGAGTCGGTGATTCGGTGATTCGGGAATCGGCTTCTTCAGTTCAGAGTTTCGGCAATCGCGAGGTGAGTTATTCTCACTATATCTATAGGGTCTAAGGCACCAAGGCCGACCCTTTTTCGGATTGTAATCCGGGTATCATTGTTATGTTGTTGTCTTGTTACGTTTGCATCCGGGTATTAGGATGGTATATGCTAGTGACCTGTTAGGTCGGTATCCTGCTTAGAATATGTTATGATACGTGATCTGCTAGATCGGTTTGATTGAATGTGAATTGTTATATGATTGTATATTTATGTGCACATGGTTGTTTGACTGGGGTTGGGTTGAGGCGAGACTTGCTTTGTGCTGTAGGCCAACATACCCAGGGCGGACCGGTTATTCCAAAGGCCCAGCGAGCGGTCCGGATAGGCTGTAGGCCCCACGAGGGCAGACCAGACGTACCGAGGCTCAGAGAGTGGACCAGGCCGACTTAAGGCCCGATGCGGGCGGACCAATCATACTGTAGACTCAGAGAGTGGACCAGGTGGGTTGAAGGCTCGGTGCGAGCGGACCAACCACACTGCAGACTCGAGGGACATGACTAGACTCGGAGGGTGGACCCAGTGGACTGAAGGCCCGATACGGTGGACCAGTCATACAGTAGACCTAATATGCATGGTTGTTCTGTGATTGTTATGTGTGTATGGTATATGTGGTTGGTATTTTGGGGGTATCTCACTAAGCTTTCGGGCTTACAGTTGTGGTTTAATGTTTTTCAGGTTCTTCAGGAGACCGTAGAAAAGCAAAGGCATGATCGTACCGCTCCTCGTGTTTATGTTTTATGTTATGGTTCTTGGAATACTCTGATAATAAATGTATTGAAAACCTTTCTGTAAAAACTTAAAGTAATTGGGATGTTTTTGAAAAGTTAAAATTTGTTGAAAATTTATGGTCGTTACAAGTTGGTATCAGAGCCTTGGTTTGAGTGAATTGGAGGAACATTCGTGTGAATCCAGTCTCAAATCAAGGGGAGTTTATAAAATAGAATTTAAAATGGTTTTTAAAATAAGTAAAAGGAGGACGCGGAGGTACGATCAGCCGGAGCCAGTAAGTAACCCCAAAATACCATACATGATAATTGATTTCGAGCTTTGATAGAACAGCATGCTAGTAATAGACTAGGGATCTTCAGGATTTCATGATAATGTTGCCTATTTTATGATGCCTGCTAGCCTAGGGTTTCCTTTTGTATGAGATTTCCAGTGTTCCTATAGGAGTGAGGATTGAGCGGTTGTTATGTATATTTGTCACTAGGGTGTTGTGGTAGTACTTCATACAAATATGGGTAGGTGTGGAAGGTAGTACGGGCCCGTACTACTGAAAGCACAGGACCCATACGCGTATCAGGGAAACCATGACCTCTAGGGTTGAGGTGGGAGTTGGTTCCCAGGTTAGTGGGAAGTATCTGAGATTTTGTGGTGTTTTTTCAGTATGGTGGTCACGAGGCATGTTGGGAGTGGATCTGGGTCAGGATCGGGAGCAGGATCGGGAGGTCAGGGAGGGTCAGTACCGCTCGAGGTTATTAGATAGATGAGCTCAGGCGAGTTGGATGCTAGGATTCGTGAGATCCTGCATGATGAGGTTGCTGCGTTGTTCCGGGCCAAGCTGCCGGAACTATTTGGGTCGATCAAGATCGCCATGGTGGAGTATTTTGATGAGCGTTATGCGGCTCTCACTGAGATGGCTACCGCGGCGGCTACAGCGGTAGGGGGAGGAGCAGGTAGAGGTTTCCAGTATCGGGACTTCGATAATACAAAGCCCCTACCTTTGATGGAGTTTAGGACCCAATTGTTGCTATGAGATGGTTGTCAGACGTGGAAGGGTGTTTCTTCACGTGTTCATGCCCTGCTGATAGGAGGGTGAGGTGTGCTATGAACCTGTTGAGGCTTGGGGTGAAGGATTGGTGGAGATTGACCACGGGGTTATATTCGGATGCACAGAGGGCTGCGGTTTCATGAGATTAGTTCCGAGAGATGTTTAGTACTCGTTATATTCCGCGGGTTGAGAGGGAGAGATTTGCTCAGGAGTTCCTTGAGCTGAATCAGGATTCAGAGTCGGTGACAGAGATCACCAGGATGTTCACTGAGAGGGAGATGTTTTGCCTCGAGTTTTCTTCGAAGCAGGCTCAGATGTCCTGATATCTGAGTATGCTCAAGAGGGATATCAGACAGTTTGTGTCTATGCAGAGGTGCGAGACCTTGTTAGAGTTGCAGGAGGCCGCCTGGCGGCGTGAGTTGGAGGTTGAGTTGCAATTGCGAGAGCAGAGGCAGGCTCCAGTGCAGTCGTAGCCGGCGCCGAAACGGTCTAAGACCGTTGATTCTAGATTGGGAGATCAGAGCAGTCACACTTGTGGGAAGTGTGGGAAGGGTCACACCAGAGTTTGTCGGTCCGGTGGTGCATGCCGCAAGTGTGGGAAGGAGGGGTACTATGTGAGGGATTGTCGGCAGGCAGCCCCGGGTCGGGATTTGAGGATCTGTTACCATTGTCATCAGGTTGGGCACTTGAGGGTCAACTGTCCATAGCTTGCTGCGGGACCGGTGCAGGCTCCAACACCGGCCACTTTGAGGATCACAGGTGGAGGTTAGGGTGGAGAGGAGCCCCCAAGGGCTCAGGGCCGTGCTTTCCAGCTTACAGCGGAGGAGGTCAGGGCAGTATCGGATGCAGCTGCGGGTATGTTTCTTCTTGATGTCTTATTATTTTATGATTATTGTGGAGTATTGTTATCTTCTAGTCTCGTTGCGTGGTTTTCGGTATTGTATTCATTGATTTTTGAGGGTTATGGCATGGTTATGGGTTTAGTTTTAGAAATTTCGTTGGTTATCATTCATGAGGGTTGTTCGTGGGAATCGGGTGTTGGTCTGGATATCGGGTAGCATCTGCAGTCTGAGGAGTGGTTAGCTGAAGATCGAGTTTCTTTCGAGCCCGGGATGATCAGTGTTGATACGTGATTTGTGAAGGTTGCTCGTGTTGGTGGAAATTAGTTCGCGTGTAAGTGATGGTGTCGTGAAGGGTTGTAGAGGGAGGTCGGTAATGGTGACCGGGTGGTTTATAGTCAGTGCTTTAAGTGGGGGATAATTGGATAATTCTTTGGAAGGTCGATGAGTATGAGAGGTCGTTTAGCTGCATGGGACTCGACAGTGTTTCGGTCAGCCAAAAGCGTAGGCTGGTATGAGTAAGTGGCAGGCGTGCAGGGCGGGATGCAGACCAAGGGTGATTGATTGTGGAAGGTCTGGTATCGGGTCGGGATTGAGTATGTGGGATGAAGGTAGGGTTCGGAACCCCTAGAGGGCGAGAACAATATTCATGGGAGGAGTTTCCCGAAGGAGTAACTCAGAATGTTGATTGCTAGTTGAGTGGTCCGGATACACTGAAGGCCGGTAGGCGTACCAGTCAAGCCGAAGGCTCGGAGAATGGTCCAGCCAGACTGAAGGCTCTGGAGGGCGGTCCAGGTCTGCTGAAGGTTCTGAGAGTGGTCCAGTTTGGCTAAAGGCATGGTAAGGCGGTCTAGTCATGCTGAAGACTCTGCATGTGTCGTCAGATCGGTGCGAGGAAATGGATTGAGTATGTCGCAATATGTTAGCGTTAGAAGGTCTGGCCCCGGGTTTTGATCATGGTGGGAGGTCGAGAATGGACTTGAGAGTCTTTGCGAGCGAATCCAGAGTATGTGTGGTGCATAGGATAGAGATTATGCTATAATAGCACGGTGTAGTTTTGAGTGAGCACCGTGGCACTTGTGGAAGTGTCAAGGCACCCAAGTGGGTTTCCTTGGTAAGGGAAAGGAAGGGAATGTAGCCCCGAGAGGGAGTGTAAGTTCATGGAAGTGAAAGCAGTAGTGCAGAGTTATGATTAGAATCGCATCCGAGTTGGATGGTTGCTGAGGCTCGGAAGGAATACAGGGATGGAATCTTGGATATCCAGTTTGATTTTTGGCTTAGGGGGTGGAAATTCATCTTGGAGGATGTTTGGAGGTGTCATCAGTGTATCGGGTTTTCCCAACCCGAGGATGCTAGGGCCAGTTCAGTATGGTTATGAGATTGCGGTGGAGAACTCGTGGGAGTTGCTTTGAGGCTGAAACATGTGTCATCCTGTCAGCAAGAAAGGGAAAGTTGGGTTTCGGGTTTCGATGGTTGTGACTTGAGGAACCTGGTCTGGTGAATGCCAGGTGGTGCATTGCGGGGGCAGTTCGGGAGTTGAGTAGCCGCAAGCTTCGAGGATGAAGCCTAATTTAAGTGGGGATAGTTCGGGAGTTGATTAGCATTATCAGAT
The DNA here is from genome assembly GCF_052625555.1 of Lactuca saligna. NCBI lineage: Eukaryota > Viridiplantae > Streptophyta > Magnoliopsida > Asterales > Asteraceae > Lactuca > Lactuca saligna. The sequence goes on along the minus strand of NC_136420.1, from coordinate 83,183,789 downwards.
GGATGGATGTAGAGAGGATCATCAAAGTTAATTGCATCATCCTTTCCACTTCCTCCTGGAGGATCATTAGAACCAGCCATGGAATCAAAATCAAAGAAACAAACCAAAATAAACCAATGAACAATATACTGAAGTCAAGATGAGCACCAGTTAAAAGACAAGATTGAAGAAATGTAACTGGTGTACACAAGACACCAGGATCTCCCACAACTAAGATAAGAATAGAGAAGAAAGGAACAAGAAACTCTTACAGTGATCTAAGGCAGTTTTTTCGTTAACCAGAATTGACTGCTCACCTCCCTTGGGTTGTTCCCTGACAGAGTTATTTCAGACTAAGTCTGTTCTCTATCAGAGTTACTTTGACCCTATAATGGGATTAGGTGAGCAGACCAGATGTAACGCCCCGTTCTTAAAGTATTTAATTATGAGTCCCTGAGATTTAAGAGAAAGGGTAATTTTGGTCCTTTTGCAGGAAATGGGTTTTATCCGAGAAGGTTTGGACTGGTGTGTGTGTTGATAGAAGCATAGGGCTTCTCGCCACCCTCGTGTGAGTGTAAAGTTTATTGAGAGCGGGTTTAGAGTTGAGGAGTTACGGCGTTTCGAAGGTGATATCAATTATAGCTCCTTAGGGGTAATTAGAGAAAAAGGTCCCATGCATGCCATGCATGCATGCTTGAGTTGGCTGGGTACGCCCAACGTAGTGAGGGAAGAAGCGCGGGGGGCAAGGTTGAGTATGCCCAGCATACTAGAGGTACGCCCAACGTACTCTCAGAATCCCCAAACCCTAATTTTAAGGGCAACCACTATATAAGCAACATAATGGTTCCCTCCTAAGCCTCCATAGACATTCTTTTACCCCCAGAAACCCTAGATATCCGTATTTCCTCCATTATTGGGTGTGTTTGGTCTTGGAAAGTTTATTTTGGCAAAAAAGAAGCTAGAAGAAGAAAGGACAAGTTGTCAAAGAAGGAGAGGAACAATTGGAGCTTATAGATCTGGAAAGACATCATCCTTTGGAGTCTATTTGAGGTATAAAGATCCTTGCTTGTCATTCATATTGCATAGATCTAAGTGTTGTGAAGTTTTGACATCATTCTTGCCCCAAAAGTCCTCATCTTGATGCATGTTTTGAGTTGCTCAAGATTATCTATCCTTTCAGACCTTAGGAGAGGTCTTGAGTGAGAAAAATAAGGTCCCAAGGGCTATGGTAGTTCCATGTGTGAGATAAGTAGGTCTTAATGGATTAAGACTTTGGATTAAGAGCTTTATGGACGTCCCAAGTGATAAAGTTTGAGCAGTGAGGTTACGCCCCGCATAACCTGTGAGTACGCCCAGCGTAATGGGCCAGTGTCCCGATCCATATTACGTACAGTGTTGTACGCCCAACGTACCAAGAAGAGTACGCCCAGCGTACCCCTCTGTGGCATTTTCAATTTGGGCCTTATAATTTGGGCTGCTATTGGGCTGTTGGATTTATGGGCCATAACTGGAAATTATGGATATAGTATTTTGGGCCCAATTATTATTATTATGGACCTTGGATCTAGGCTCATTTGGTGAGGAGGGCCCAATTTAGTAAATTGGGCCAATATTGGGCTTTGTAGGAGATTTGGACTTTGGCCTTGGCTCGATAAGTGGATGTATGTTTGGCCTAATGATTATTTTGTTATGATGGCTAGTTCGGGATTTTCGGTGAGTCGGTGATTTGGGAATCGACTTCTTCAGTTCAGAGTTTCGGCAATCGCGAGGTGAGTTATCCTCACTATATCAACAGGGTCTAAGGCACCAAGGCCGACCCTTTGTCGGATTGTAATCCGGGTATCGTTGTTATGTTGTTGTCTTGTTACGTTTGCATCCGGGTATTAGGATGGTATATGCTAGTGACCTTTTAGGTCGGTATCCTGCTTAGAGTATGTTATGATACGTGATCTGCTAGATCGGTTTGATTGAATGTGAATTGTCATATGATTGTATATTTATGTGCACATGGTTGCTTGACTGGGGTTGGGTTGAGGTGGGACCTGCTTTGTGCTGTAGGCCAACATACCCAGGGTGGACCGGTTATTCCGAAGGCCCAGCGAGCAGTCCGGATAGGCTGTAGGCCCCACGAGGGCGGACCAGACGTGCCGAGGCTCGGAGAGTGGACTAGGCCGATTGAAGGCCTGATGCGGGCGGACCAGTCATACTGTAGACTCAGAGAGTGGACCATGTGGGTTTAAGGCCCGTGCGAGCAGACCAACCACACTGCAGACTCGAGGGACATGACTAGACTCGGAGGGTGGACCCGGTGGACTGAAGGCCCGATACGGCAGACCAGTCACACAGTAGACCCGATATGCATGGCTGTTCTGTGATTGTTATGTGTGTATGGTATATGTGGTTGGTATTTTGGGGGTATCTCACTAAGGTTTCGGGCTTATAGTTGTGGTTTAATGTTTTTCAGGTTCTTCAGGAGACCGTGGCAAGGCAAAGGCATGATCGTACTGCTCCTCGTCTTTTTGTTTTATGTTATGGTTCTGGGAATACTCTGATAATAAATGTATTGAACCTTTTTGTAAAAACTTCAAGTAATTGGGATATTTTTGAAAAGTTAAAATTTGTTGAAAATTTATGGTCGTTACACCAGATGATGAAGCGCTTTGACAAAGATCAATAGCCAACCACAGATCCTTCAGGAGCGAACGAGTTGCATCAGGTCTGCAACAACAAACCAAAAAAACTCACAGTAACCAATTTCTTATGAAGAAATCAAAACTAAAAACAAAGAGACCAAATGATCTAACTAGATCGGTTTCAAAATCTAACAGAAAATGATAAACTAAACTGATGAATAAAAGAACGAGAATGAACTTGTATGAATTCTTCAACAGATCATCAATAAGAACGATTGATGCCACAACCTGGCTCTGATACCATGTAACAAATTATAAACTCAAAGAACAATCACACGAACACAAAACTTCCCAACATCAACATTTCATTTATTATGAAACAGTTGGTTTTCATCATACAAGATACAAAATAAATCTCACTAAAATCACACTCTTAACTTGGATGTAAACAAAGAACCAAGATAATCATGAATGTGTGTTACAGAAACCCTAGAACTGAAACCCTTTTTTTATAACACAAAATTTAAACCATAAAATATATAATCCTTCATTCTTCATAATTCATACATATTATAATTTTTATATTTTTCTTCTGGTTTAGCCAACTGAGTGCATCACGATTCTGTCAACATACTAGTATGGTGAGTACTTATGTCTTGTTTATATTTTCTTTTCCTTTTATTTCAAATATAAAAGCAACAAATATTATGTAAGTTGTAAGTTGAAACTAATATTTATTATTCATATTTTTTTGTTGGTAATTTTGAAATATATGATTCTGGTGGTAGGAAGCAGAGGCCTTGAATGAACTTCGACAATCTGAAACTTGTAAAAGTTTGGTCCACAACTTCTTTGCTTGATATAACACTTCCAAAGTTTGGAGTATGGTTTGGAAACCTTTCTTATACTAACAGTTAATGTTGATGAGATCATGACTTGTTAAAAGCATAGATTTCAGGTATAACTGATATGGGGTTGCAGCCAAGGAAAGTAAATAGAGTTGGTGCTATTGGTCCGGGGTCAATAGCAATAGCAACAACTTTTATCCTAGCTAACTTTCCTGTAATATTTAAGGAGGATGATGAGAATTCTCTGGAGGCTGCACTTGGTGAAATCAAAGGTGAGTCATGATATGAGCTTAAAAAGTATGGTCACAACTCACAATTCTTCCTTCGTTATCTTCATCTTCAGCCAATTTGCACAGCCATCTTATGGCAGGGAAAATGACCAAGGAGAAGCTTGAAAGAACTGTATCTCTGTTGAACGGTGTACTCAGTTATGATAGCTTCAAACATGTGGATTTAGTTGTAGAGGTGAGTCTGAGTCCCAACCATATAATTCATCTGTTACAACAAGGGTTTTGGCAGATAAGTCCCTGAAAAAGAATTGCATGATGTAAATTTCTTAAATTGGAACACATGAGAAGTAGGTATGTTTCTAAACTTTAACGATTACCGGATGTTGAGGTTTTTGTCATAGTAGACTGCTAGTGACACAAGTATCAAACAGAAACTTGGCAGTCGAATACAAATGATAAAACAAAAACCGATGTCATGTGGTATCATATGTATCAAACACATGACACTGCAAAAGCAATGGGGTATTTTTTAGTTAAAGGACTTGCTCATGCAAATAGTTATTCTTCAGAGGCTTATTTGCGACAAGTGTGGAATTATATAGGTTATTTTTTTAATATAACCCTGAGCAAGAATCACATTTTTGAAAGAAAAAAAATACCTATAGTTTTCTAGTGTTTCAATTCTCTCTTTTGTTTTTTTTAATTAAAACCGTGTAAAATAACCTCAAGACTAGGCTACCAATCAAATTATTGAATAAATACGTATAGTTTTCGAATAAAAACATATTCAGGGATTTGTGTACGAAAAAAGAGTGAAAGTATATTATAGGTCAAAACCCTTTCCTTAGAGCACATTGATTGAGGTGAAATTATGGTGGAAGCTAGGCCCATTATTTATGTTATAAATGAGTTGAATCAAAATGTAGTCATTAAGTTAAAAAGTTTTGGGGTGTTGGCAGGCAGTGGAGGGAAGCATCCAGTTAAAGCAGCAAGTTAATGCTGATCTTGAGCATTATTGCCCTCAACATTTCATTCTTGCAAGCAGTAGTCCCACACTTGACTTAAATCTAATTGGAGAAAGAACAAAATCCCAATTCCGGATTGCTAGGGCCCACTTTTCAAGGTAGATAATCATAATCATATAGTTTGTTTTGTTGGTAGACAATGAGTTGTAATAATATTTGCAGTTCCTCTGTCCTGGAAATAGGAAGCGATCCGGTGTACTCAATTGAACGCTTTCGCGAAGAGAATGATGTGGTTATTTTAGCAGTGGGGGCAACAAAGCCACGGGACCTCCCTGTTCCTGGATGTGAGCTCTCAGGTGTGCATTTTGCAATGGAATTTCTACATGCGAATACTAAAAGCTTATTGGATAGCAATCTTGAAGATGGAAACTTTATGAAAAGAACCAAACATAGCACATTGTACTCTCATTTATTTTCTAACTATAACAATATACTTCCATTTTCTTAATAACAATGTACAATCGGATCCCCTTAGTCGTTCGAACGATTATTTGTATGACATTAAATTTATGCAATGGATTCTATTTTTTGTATATGATATTTTATTTTCTATTATGAAACATTAAATATAAATTTAATTTGAAAATAAGTAAATCTATAAATAATATTTTTTTTAAACATTAAAATTATGATACGCAAAAATGTGTGTCATCTTCATTAATGACATGGCCTTTCTTGATACGCAACGCGTGTCATTAACACGTGCGTCGTCAGGTTACGACACGCGAATGCGTGTCGTATTCCTTTACGGCAGGGCCTTTCATGATACGCATTGCGTGTCGTAAACGCGCGTCGTAAATGAGCGTCGTAAATGCGCGTCGTCTATATACGACGCGCAAAAGCGCGTCAACTATCTTTATGACATGGCCTTCCTTGACGCGCATTTGCGCGTCGTCTGAGCCTTTTACGACGCGCAATGAGCGTCGCAAAAGGCTGTTTTTCTAGTAGTGGTGGCTGTGTGTGTGTGTTATTCGGGGGTTTTTGCTTTGTAATATTGTAATCGATGCGAAAATAATGAAAGAAACTCGTAACCACCACCATGAGCCGCCATTGACCACCACTACCTAGGGTGGTAGTGGGTGGTGCCCGATTAATGAAACCCTAGTGGCCCTAATGGAACCGTGGGCCTAATGAAGCCTCAATTGATCTAAGGACTTGGTTTTGGGCCTATTGGACTATGATTGGGTTGGAAACCCTAACTAGTTGGAGATTGCCGGTTAAAAAGTTTCACGAGCAAAATGTGTGTGTGTTTTACAAAAATATATATATATATATATATATATATATATATATATATATATATATATATATATATATATATATATATATATATATATATATATATATATATATATTCTCTAATGATGTAAGTGGCATGATTTAGATGTCTGACATCATACAAATCGAAAATGCAATAAATAGTCTCAGTCGTTAGATATATGCACCAATAAAAATTAATTATAAGTATTTAAAAGTTAATTATATAATAAAATAAAATTTCTTTAATTTAAAAAACTTATGAATTGTAATGTTGCATTTTTCAATAACTTTATGATTTGTAAGTATTTAATTACACAGTAAATGATAAGAATTTAAATTAGAATTGAAGATTTTTTAAATCTTTATTTTTGGTGCAGGATTCTCGTTGAACATATGTAGATGATGCATTACCAATGTATCTAATGAAAATAACATAAAGAAAATACAATACTTAATTATAACTCGTGGAAACCACGATCGGTATGATTTAAACTTTTATATAGATAAAAAAAATAATTGTAAGAAAAATGCACCGGAGTCTTGATTGTAAGTAATGTTTAATTAATTGATAAGTAAAATAAACATAACACTTAAATTTTTAAATAGTCATTTGTCCACAACATTAAAAGTTTTATTTATCAAATTATCAAGTTTATGTTGTATCGATAAGTTTAAAAGACATAGATCGTAAACATAATATGTTATAATATGTTATACAACGGTAATGAGAATTTATTTATCCATCATCTTTGTAGACATTTTTTAAATAATAATTATGATGTAAAAATGAGAAAATATATATAATTATATTTTGTAAGGAATGACATTTGGAATTTTAGAAAGAAACAATATATTATGATTGAAATAAGGATATTCTATTAAAAATTGTATGATATACATTATGAAAATTATATTTATATATATATGGATAAGAATTTATTTAGTAAGCAATAACAAAAAGATATAGATTATATATTTTGATATGTACAAAATGCTCGAACGATATAGGGCGTGTTTGGCACGGAGCTTTTGGAAGCGTTTGGGAGCTTCTACCTTTTAGCTTTTGACAAAACGCTCTAGTTTACACAAAAAGCTTCGTTTGGCAGTACAAACGTTTAGTGTTTAGTTTTAACAAAACGCTCCGGAGCTTTTGAAATCAATTTCCATAATTACCCTTAAAAATATATTTATATATTTTTTTAATTTTAATCAATTGTCCTTTTATGTAATTTTATATATTTCAAAAAGCTTCCACCTACTTTTGCCAAACATTCATATAACAAATAAAAGTTACAATTTCCCGCTACCAGCTACCAGCTACACGCTACCAGCTACCCGCTTCCAGCTAACAGCTACTTTTGCCAAACACGGCCATAATAAAAATACTAATAATAAAAATAGTAACTTTTAGTCCAAAAAACAAAAAGTCCATATAACATTATTCACAATATTTTTTGATATTTTTGTTAATTACAATGTTATTTATATATATCATATAAAAAGTTAGTTTCATATAGTGAGTAGTGATCATAAATACGATTAAGAAAAATATGTATTCGAAATTTATTATGAAATTAAAATTAAAATTGTTTAAAGGGAAAAAATAAATATTAACGTCACTTTAAAATCTACTATTTATATATATTTATTGTAAATTACAATTTAGCCCTAAATAAGTTTAACCCTAAAAACATTCATTCTTCCGACCGACATTGTAGACTCAAAGTATCGTTTCTATTTTTTTCTTTCTGAAATTGCATACACCAAATGATGTATTCGATTTCTACATATCAAAGTACCTATCTCTTGTAATCGGAGATCTCATCGGGTTCGTAGCAGCCTTACAACATAGCCACACCACTGTCTCTACTTCTTAACAACATAATCGGAAATAAATACAGGGCTAAAATCCAAAATCGAAAGGAATACAAGTCCACTTTTGTAATAGATAGTAGACCCCTGAAAAATGATTTTAGTCTGTTGCTAAAGTTATGAAAGAAAAATTGCGTCCTTATGGTTTGATTTTGGAATATGTTAGCTGTTGGATTTCAATGATGAAGATAGGGCTACGATGAAGAAGAGGAAAAATTACTAATTTCGTTTTTGTAGAAGATGTGATTAAATGTACTCGCTGTATTTATTATTTGAATTTTGATTGTATTTCAAAATTTAATCTTGAATTGTTATTGTTTAATCCTTGGTTATGATTTTATACGTCCAAGTGTCACATTGGTAATCTCACCTCTTGTTTCTCTGAATCTAAAGATGTCACACAAGAAGATGCTGAAGTGATGCTTTATTGAGACAATTAGAGAACTTTTATGCACGAGAGTTGCTAGATAGAATTGTGATTGATGAAGAACATTGTGTAAGCCAATGGGGACATGATTTAAGACCAGATTACCAGGTTATTAATTATTATATCATATAAATTTGTTCAAAACGTTGTAGTTTTTCTTTAGGTTCTTATATAACAATGTTGCTATAAACTATGTACAGAGTCTTGGTATTTTGAAACAAAAGTTTCCGAATATACCCCTGTTGGCATTAACTCTTATTGCTACAGCCAATGTTAAAGAGGATGTTGTGCAGGCTCTTGGACTTGTTGATTGTATTATTTTCAGGCAAAGTTTCAACCACCCAAATTTAAGGTATGGGTTTAATGTAATTATAATGGGATTTTCAATGTGTTGACCTATAAAAATGTCAATATTTCAGGTTTTCAGTTATACCCAAAACGAAAAAATGTATGGAAGATATCGACAAGTTCATTAAGGACAATCATTTTGATGAATGTCGAATCATTTATTGTCTTTCAAGGATGGACTGTGAGAAAGTTGCTAAAAAGTTTCAGGTTTCTTCTTATGTGTTATGTTGTCTTTCTCTTTGTTTATTGATAAAGCCACTTGTGAGTTGTGATGTTTAAGGTTTTTTATGGTGTTACTTTTCTTTCAGGAATTTGGGCACAAAGTTGCATTTTACCATGCTAGTATGGATCCAGATGAACGTGGGAGTAAAGATGAGGTTAATATCATATGTGCAACTATGGCATTTGGAATGGGTATGGATTATGGCATGTGATCTAGTCTTGTTATAAAAGTAATTAATAATAATGTTATAAAACATGATTGTTTCAGGTATAAATAAATCGGATGTTCGGTTTGTCATTCATCATTCTCTTCCTAAATCCATTAAGGCTACAATCAGGTACCCTTTGTGATCACATTTCACTTAAAAAAACTATGTATTTAAATGATATTTCTATAACTTATAGATTTTTCATGGAATACTTTTGTTGTAGGAATGTGGGCATGCAGATAGAGATGGGCAACATTCTTCTTGCATATTGTATTACAGTTATAGTGATTATGTAAGGGGCTGTTTGTTTTTTATGCGAGGATCTGTGCAACGACTTTTGTCTACGCCGCGCAGACAACGCGTAGACATATGCCCTCGCTGAGTGTTTGTTTTTTGGAAGTGCGCAGATCAAAAACGTCCGCGCGAGGTCTTCTTGACGCAGACATGAACCACTGTTTTCAAAGGTCTTCAGACCTCATTTTTACCTTAAAAAAAATCCACCAGTTTTTTTTTTTTTTTTTTTTTTTTTTTTTTTTTTTTGCTGAACATGCATTTTTAATATTTATAATGTGAAATTGTAACATCCGGAATTTCAGGTATTATATTGATTCTTTTTATTTTGAGTTTTAAAGAGGAACTCGGCGAGTTGGTGCGTAGACTCGCCGAGTAGAGACGCGATTTCTCATCCGGATTAATGATCGGACTCGACGAGTCGCATTGGTGGACTCGGCGAGTCAACGCTGTTTAATGAAACCCTAATTTCTCGGGTTTGGGGTCTATTTAAAGGACCTTATGGTCGTTATTTGTGCTCACCAATCCATAGAGAGAAACCCGAGAGTGCTTGAGCGTTTTGAGAGAGAAAGGAATCCATTCTTGACCTTTGTGGTGTTGTTTAGCAAGAAGAAGGAGGTCCTAACCAAGAGGAAGCAAAGGAGGTTGCTATGCTGTGGATTTGAAGCTTAGATCATCGCACTTGAGGTATTAATTCAACTCCTCTTCTGTTTTATGAAGTATATTTGGATTTAGGGTTTCTTGTGGCCTTTGTTGGGTTGATTTGATGCCCAAATAGTCCCTTTCTAGTGATGAGGCTTTGGATCTGGATCCAAAGAGGTCCAGAGAGCCTCACTCATCAAGCTTTATGAAGAGCAATGGAGGTTATGACCTTGAGTTGTGGTATTTGGGGCTAAATCATCATATTTGGTCATATAGATGTTGTATGTACATCAAGATAGCGACTTTACGAGATAAATAAGCTTGGAAGGACTGGATCTATAAGTTAGTGGAACAGATCTGACCTCAAAAGGTCGTTTGGGATTGTGCATGGAATGCACTCGCCGAGTCTATTGGCAGACTCGACGAGTTGGTGCGGGTTGTTCTTAGATTTAGAACCAGGGGTTGAGTAACCGGGTTGGGTGAGTGACTCGGTGAGTCGGAAGGGACTCAGAGGAAGTGGGGTCCTCGTAGGGACTCGGCGAGTCCACGCCAGACTCGGCGAGTTGGGGTTGACCATTGACCATTGACCAGAATTGACCAGTGTGGACTCGATAGCGTTAGTCAACCTTAGTTGGGAAAGTGTTAATTAGAGATGTATTGTGTTATAGGAGGACTATAGCTCGGGAGATCGAGCACTAGTGATTTCAGGGATTTACGAATTACCGAGATACGCGAGGTAAGTCTTCTCACTATACTTTACCTTGAGTACGTAACCAGAGTTATGTGACAGAGTATCTGTATGCTATGTATGTTATGTGTTGTACTGCATCATTTCTATGTGATTTATGCTGTGCATGTTTACAGAGTTAGAACCGGAAGGTTCCCAGAGTTAGAACCTGAGGGTTCACAGAGTTTGGGTGCACAGACCCACAGAGTTATAGCCTCGAGTGCCTAATATGTGTTATATGTGGTATTTTGGGGAACTCACTAAGCTTCGTGCTTACAGTGTTTTGTGTTATGTGTTTCAGGTTTCTCTCAGGATCATAGGACGGCACCGACTTGATTGTACACACCAGTGAAAGAGTCATATTTTGAGGATCCTGGTTTATTATGCAAGTGAAAATGGAGTTATGTTTTGTAATTTGATTATGAATGAGATTTTAAGAAAAGTGTTTTTAAGAATTAAACCATTATATTTAAAGGAAAATTTGTTTTGAAATTTACGGTGTTACAAAAATTAAGTTTGAAAAATTAATTTATTTCAACATTTGCAGACGTTAAAAACAAACGGTCTTCTTATTGCAGACTGCAGACATTTGATCCACCTCTTCTGCCGCAGAGGCTTGCAGATGTGGTCCGCAGACTGCAGCTATTTTGGCTTATAAAAACAAATAGCACCTAAGTCATTATCAATTTGTTGTTTCTTTTTTATACTTAATGCATAAGGAATGACTCAATAGAGAAAAGAAGGCTTCACTTTCTAGAAAATTTCCCTCATTTTCATTTCGTTTTCTCAAATATCTTTTAAACTTTTTTGAGGATTCAGGTCAAACACATGCTTAGTCATGGATCCATGGAGCAAAGCTCTTTTGCATCTCGTGTAAGTAGTTTAAATTCTGGAAGAGTACTGGAAACAAATACAGAGAGCCTTTAGTGCATGGTAATTTTGATATTTCTTTAATTAACTTTGATATATTCAAATCAGCATACAAACAATAGTATCTATAAAATATAACCACTTGTTATTTACCTCAAGTCAGCTATTGTGAGAATGAAGTTGATTGTCGACGTTTTCTACAACTTGTTCATTTTGGAGAAAAATTTAATCATTTAAGTTGCAAGAGAACATGTGATAACTGTTTGAAGACGCATACTCTTGTAGACAAGGATGTTACGCAAATAGCAAAGCATTTGGTTATGATTTTATAATAATCAAAATAAGAAAAAATAATAAACATATAAAAATCGGCATAATTATTTTAAGGATGCTTTAACAGAATTGCACAGATGAAGAAAAAAACTTGAATCAAATGAAAAAGACGAAAAATGTTGGAAAAAAATTTACGGGTTCGGTATTTATAGGTGCAATGAATAGGTGAAGATAATATTGTAATCATTATTGCATTCCTATTATGATTGCTATAAATTTGGTAAAATATTAATGAATTCAAATTTATTGCTGATTATATGGGATATTGTTGATTTTGTTGTTTTAGATATTTGATATATTTATAATGTATTTGAAATTGAATTTGAATGCAGAGATAATATGGTATCTGAATTGCTGATTAGTATGAGATGATATCTATTTGTTAAAGAAGCAATGGACGGGAAAACGCGATTTGGGGCTGCTGGAAGAGTGACATTTGACGTTTTTGTACTTATTTAATAGGACATATATATATATATATATATATATATATATATATATATATATATATATATATATATATATATATATATATATATATATTAGTTTATAACCGTGAGAACCACGGTTATAAAATTAATTAAATTTTCATATTAAAAAATTAAAATTATTAAACAATTATTTTAAATAAATTATTACTTAAGTGATATTTTTTTTAAATATATAAAATTATAATCGTTGATTTAAATAAATACATGAAGTTATATCGCCTTATAATCTGTATTAATTTTATTTTATTTTTTAATGTAATGTTATTAATAAAATATAATTTGAGTGAGAAAAATTTAAAATTGAAGAATTAATTATTAATTTAATGTGATTAGAGTGTGAAAATTTAAAATTTGAAATGAGTAATCAATTATTAAATTAATGTAATTAGAGTGAAATTTAAAATTTAAAATGGATAATTAATAGGTTTACAAGTGACATGATAGATGATATATAATATTAATGACGAGTTCTAGTTGTATGATACTTATCAATAGGAGATTAGAACTATTGTTTTATTAGAATATATATATATATATATATATATATACCTACTTGTGTCCCCAAGCCCGGTGCAAACCCGTTTGAGACTTATGGTAAAACAAAATATGAGACTCTTCGAAATATAAAAAAGTTATAATCAAATAACTAAACGGAAGTATAATAAGGTTTAACAATTATATTAGAATAATATACCTTTAGAATTGAAGCAGAGCCTATAGGATGGATACCATTCCAATCTTCCAAACATCTATTCAATACTTTATCCCCTAATTTTCAAGAACACATCTCACCAATTTAGATGGAGTTTTAGGATCTTGATCACAAAAAGTTACTAGTTTTTTGAATTCTTCAATAGCCAAATGGACGGAAAACATTTTTGAATCCGTCAATAGCCAAATTGACATATAGTTTTATGTTATTAGACTTTTGCATACAATTGTCATGGAAAAAACAAAAAATACTCGATATGAGGAACATGTTTCTTGGACCGGCTTCATGAAATTTATTGTAATAAAAAAGCACCCATAAGAAATCTGTCGGTGGCATGTTTGTGAACTGGAAAAGAAAGAAACCCATTTAGTCATCTACACAGGAGAGTTTGCTGACTTCTTTTACAAAGGCCAATGGAAGAGACCGATGATCAATTGTGGTCTTTGCGATCGCTTTCTAATTATTTTTTTGGGAAGGAATCTCTTTCCACTTACATGTAATAATCCACTTACATTCAATAAGCGGATTATACAATTATCCTTTTCCTAATCATGTGTAGATTCCAATACTTTTTATTTTTTCATGTTATAAAGGGTTATGTTAAAAAAACGTGCTTACCTTGTATAAATCCTTTTTTCCTTTCTTATTGCATGTATTTTAAAATCCTAATTTAAATAAAAAAACATAAGAGAAATTAAATATTTTTCTAAATTTTGTTCCTATCAATAGGGATGAGCAAAAGGACCGGGGAATTGACCGGAACCGAAACCGGCACCCGATGGAACCGGTCGGGCCGGGACCTATACTATAAATTTGTGATTTTTTTGGAACCGGGACCCGGAAAGAACCGGCTATTGGAACCGGCCTAAAACCGGGAACCGACCCGGCTAGAAAACCATGTCACGTAGGGATGAGCACGATCGATCCCACCTCCTCCTTGCGATACACACAAAAAAAAACTTCTTCTTCCCATCTAGTCTCCAATCGCAATCGGTCATTCGGTATCATAACAAAAAAAAAAAAAAAAAAAAAAAAAAAAAAAAAACGCAATCGTTCTTGACTTCTTGTGAGTCACGGCCACGATCCCACCTCCTGCCGGCTGCCACGATCCCAAGTCCCAACTCCAAGTTCACGATCGAACCCTACTCTCTTCAACAATCGGCAATCAGCATCACTTCATCATCATTCAATTCTTCATCTCCAAGTTTCCATCGATTACAAGTTTCCATCTCCAAGTTTCAATCGATCTTCAATTCTTTATCATCATTCATTGATTTTCATCTTCAATTGCTTCAATGATTCAAACTATGGATGTTCATGAAGATCAAGTAAGAGCATATATTTATATTTCATGTTTTAAGATTATATACTTCAATATTAGCTTCAAATCTTCAATGCTTCAATGATTCATCAAATAATGGCATGCATGCAAGTTTTTTTTCTTTGGTTTCGTTGTCTCCATTCCAAATATATGCATTGTTATCCCTACTTAATTAAAAGATCTTGATTCTTGATCATAGTCTCATAGTGGAGTACTCCTTTACGGATGAAAGGTTGTACATATAATATATGTTTCATGTTTTAAGCTCCATTTAACAATGTACTTTGTAGACATACATGCAAGATTTTTGTTAGATTAGTTTATTGTTTATAGTATGAATGTAATTATGTAAGATTGTCAAAACTACGAATTTGTATAGTACTTTTGTTATATAATTAATGTGTAAAATTGACATTGTAGGATTTGGATGGGCTACCAAATGTACCATCATCAAGATACCGAAACTCGGATGCTCATGATGCTAATATTGAAGATAGTAATCCGGCTAATTGGATTGGAAAAGACTTCGATGACCAAGTAAGATTAGTATTTAGCTCATTAGCAATATTTATTTCTTTAGCAATCTGTCCAAATATTAAATTGTGCATAACTAGTTCAATTTAACTTGTTTTGACCTGAATCTTTTTCCTACATGTAGATTAGGATTTGTAGTTGAGTTTACACTATAAAAACGCTTGATTTGGTTAAAAATTGAATGAGTTACAAGCCCCGCAAGGAAGGGTGTCAAATCTGATTTTTTTTTTTTGTAACAACAATAAAATGTGATGTGATTTTGTTGTTCAAATGTGCATGACTCATTCAATCTAACTTGTTTTGACCTGAATCTTTTTCCTAAATGTAGATTAGGATTTGTAGTTGAATTTAGACTATAAAAACTCTTGATTTG
The DNA here is from genome assembly GCF_052625555.1 of Lactuca saligna. Classification (NCBI taxonomy): domain Eukaryota; kingdom Viridiplantae; phylum Streptophyta; class Magnoliopsida; order Asterales; family Asteraceae; genus Lactuca; species Lactuca saligna. The sequence continues at coordinate 83,168,442 of NC_136420.1, read as the reverse complement.
GTTAAAAATTGAATGAGTTACAAGCCCCGCAAGGAAGGGTGTCAAATCTAAATTTTTTTTCTAACAGCAATAAAACGTGATGTGATTTTGTTGTTCAAATATGCATAACTCATTCAATTTAACTTGTTTTGACCTAAATCTTTTTCCTACATGTAGATTAGGATTTGCAGTTGAATTTAGACTATAAGAACGCTTGATTTGGTTAAAAATTGAATGAGTTACACGCCCCCACTACTAGAAAAACAGCCTTTTACGACGCTCATTGCGCGTCGTAAAACGCTCAGACGACGCGCAAATGCGCGTCAAGGAAGGCCCTGTCATAAAGAGAGATGACGCGCATTTACGGCGCGCATTTACGACGCGCGGTTATGACACGCAATGCGTATCAAGGAAGGCCCTGTCATAAAGGAAGACGACACGCATTTGCGTGTCGTAACCTTACGACGCGCGTGTTTATGACACGCAATGTGTATCAAGGAAGCCCCTGTCAAGAAAGGTCATGTCATAAATGAAGATGACACACATTTTTGCGTATCATAATTTTAAATATTAAAAAAAATTATTTACAGATTTACTAATTTTCAAATTAAATTTGCATTTAATGTCTGATAACATAAAATAAAATGCCATATACAAAAATACAATCCATTGCATAAAATTTATTGTCATACAAATAACAAACTTTATTTCATATTCATACATATGATTACATTATTCATTAAAAAACATATACCTACATCTTCCCCTAAATGTTATTACATGATGTTGGCCACTTCATTGATGGATCACCAAGAGGAAAACCAACAACTGCCCTAAAATGTTCCATGATGTGCAACATTTAATAAAGTAAAATACCTCCTAAAAATAAAATTGCACAAGATCGAAACAACACATCATAATGAGAAATTACTAACATGAATGGAAGAAGTACACTATAAATTTGTTTTACCAAGAATTCCATGGACGATCAGGTGCTACAAAGTTTGTCCAAGCTGCCAAACAAAGACTGCATGCAAACCAAAACAAACATATGTATAATTGAAATGAAGAATGCAACACTTGTATATCTGCAAAAAACTTGAAAAAAACAACAAAGATTTAATGTTTATATATAGCAAGACCATATATATATATATATATATATATATATATATATATACACACACACACACACAATTCCAGCAGCTAATTCAAGAAGCTTAATTCTCCAATCAAGAGTGTCTCTTTGGAATTATTTTGGTCATTGCCTATGTGAAGTAAATTCAAGAATGGAAGTGGAAGTTATTTGAAGGGCTTTTTGTTAAATTTTATTAGTTGAAGGTGATGTTTACAGAAAGAAGTGGTATATCTTGAGTAAGATTGCCAATCAATTGCCTAAAAGAAGGTAAATGGTTTGGACCATTAGTGTTAACCATTGCCATCTTTACCAAATCACCTGAAAGAAAATTGTAAAGTAAATAATTCAAGCATTATAATTATATTCATATATGTCATTTAGTTTTATGTTGTATTTCCCAAGTTTTACCAAAGAAAAGAAAAAAAAGGAGAGAAAAGAAGATTATATTTTCATGTTTCCAGGCTTGAAAAAATAAAAGGTAAATAAACATTTTAATAATTTATGTGTTCCCGAGTTTGAAGAAAAAGAAAAGAAATTAAATTCACGTCTTATTTTAAGGAACCAAATCCTTCCAAATTGGAAGGGAAGATTATCCTTTCTCTTCTTTCCATTATAAAAACTCAGGAACATCAAAAAACATTTCCTGTCTTCTTAGTTTCATTCACTTGTCTCTTTAAGTGGGACTCAGGAAGTAAGCATTTAATAGAGTTGGAAGAAGAGTACAGTTTAGTTTAGTTTTTGTACCATCTGAGATATCTGCAAGCCTTGCAATGCCATCAGTCAGTTCTTATTCATGTTCCTGCATTATATATCATTATTATTATTATTATTATTATTATTATTATTATTATTATTATTATTATTATTATTATTATTATTATTATTATTATTATTATTATTTCAATCATAAATCATACATTACATGTTTTCAAAACTAACCTTGAGCACTTTCTTAGTTTTCTGTATTTCAACATGATCTGGATGACTAGACCCAAATACCCTCTCAACCTGTGGCATGAATGTTAAAATTCCTTTCCCTTCTTGTAAATAAAATATACAATATACATATATGATATATCTGCAATTATCATGTATGTACCTCTTTTATAAGAGTATCAGTGTGAAGTGACTAAATATTGTCTCGACCCTTCTTTCCAATGCCATTCTGTGATCGTGGAAAATCTTTTCTTGATGCTGCTACTGCTTGACTTTTGGGCAACCCTCTACCTCTCCCTGCACCTCCACCTCCACCAGGACCATTATCACGTCCAACGGGTCTACTCATTCCATGAATTGAATACCTGATCCACCATTGTATATCCTCTGGTGATATCTGCATCAAGTATCAAGCAATATTTTATTTAAGACATGGTATATCACCCATGATTTTAACTTTCTACACTTACCTATGCAATATTAACCCATTCCCATGTCTCATTTGCTGTACTAATATCATAAACTAGTGCATGCCGACCCTGAAAGTATATTTTTTCCAGCATAAATTTTGGAGGTGGAGCTGCAAGCAATATCAAATTACCTCAACGGGGTTGTGATCTGTTATAACTGCTTCATAAAAATTGTTGTCATTAGGCCATCTGGTTCTCACTTTTCTTCCAATCAATGGGAAGAATGCTGATGTTTCAACAGAATCATTTGCAACTAGCCCAGAAGTCACACGATTACCAAGCTGGCCCCACCCACTTGGCCCTGATGGAGGGTACTGCATTTTCAGGGAAGATCCTCCCCCATTATCTGACCACCACCACCACACTGCCAATTGCGATTTACAAATTACAAACATATCATAATAAAAAACAAAATACCAATGTGGTATGGAATGGGCTTACATATTTCTTGTTTTTCCCTTTTGTCCCTGAGACAGGTGCTCTTCTAGCAGATGAAGAAGCAGCTTTCCTTTGATGATTCTTCCAGCACGATCATATTTAACTTCTCCTTTACTTGAGATTTCAGCTTCTCTTTGTTCACTTTATAATTCTTATACAACAATTCAGTTTGTGAAGGAGCAGCTTGCATATGGACATCATTGCCCTTCTCAAATACTTCTCATGCATGTATGTTCAGTTGCTTGAACTCCATTGCTTGTCCACTTACTCTATTCTGGTTATCCCCCTGCAATTCAACAAAATATAATAATATTAACATTTGAGAAAATATTTATAAAAAATAAATAAATAAATAAAGATAAATCAATAAAGGTTATTACTCACAACATAGAACTTCTCATTTTTTTTATAATTCTCATTTATAAAGAATTAACTATTTCATCAAACTATTAATTGTTATGCTTTCAGCTTATAGGCATCTCATCTGACATTATATATATCTTTTTTCCGTCAGTTGATTACAATTTTTACTGCCATCCAGAGACTCAGAGAACACCACAACAAGATAAGCTACGACAGTGGTACCACTATTTGTCTCTGCACATAAGTTATTTGATAAAATGCCTCAAAGAGTATATTTTGCTGATTACAAGTTTTTTTTATGTTTATATACAAGTAGATGCTAAAGATAGGGGCGGAAGTGATATTTTGCTATTCTACATGTAAAGGAAAACTTTATGATTGTCCATTTACAACTACATCATTCTTAAAACTACATCATCAAGAAGAAAGAGAGTGTACACCAAACTGAAGTTTATCAAGAACAGTGACCATGCTTTGAAACAGAACAAACTTAGATCACATAGTCTATTCATTCAAAAGGGTTTTATTTTACCCATTAATTAATCTCATTAAGTTAAAACAAAAAACCCCTTTGTATAAATTGCTACAAACACTACTGGAAAATAGCTAATGTAGTACACCACATCTAATGCGGTTGTAATAAAAATCCGTATTATAACTAGGTAATGTTAATCTAATACGGGCATATAATATGGTTAATACCGTAAGAATGGGAATAGAATACAGGGATTTATGAATGTTATTAGCTTGAAATCTAATACAGCTAAAACCTAGATCTAGTACGGCTCAATTTGAAATCAAGTACAGAGCTATCCATTTTCTAATACAGCTCATTTATAGATTGCATAACCATTGCGACCGTCAACCTAGCAATACTGATTTGGACATCTGCATAGAGGTAATTCTAAAAGTATTCGTAGGACACTAGTAATTGAAGGGACAAAAGCGAATTAATAATATAATAATTCAAAGTTCTTGAAAGAAAAAAATAATTAGAATGTTGTAAACCTGGTTGGTCATATTCCAGGTCAAACTTGAGGAATTCTTCCATGCTCTTCAACTCCTAACTAGGCTTGTTAAAAGCAACAACCTACATGGATTACAACACACACAAGAAAACGATGAGAGACAATAATATGAAAAAAGAATTATTTTGAAGTAACATGTTGATAAAAAAATTACAATTCTTATTCATTCTTTTGACCTAAAACTCAAAATTGAATGGAATGTTCCCATTTTGCCATCGTTCCTTTCTTCATACTTGTTTTGGTTGCATTTTGCAGAGATTGATCATTTAGTCACATGAGGGGACAACAGGTTTTTGACATCATTATATATGGTGATAGCTGTTTCAAGAGATTGATATTGTCAAAATGAGTGGATATATTAATAGTGCTCTTGTGTTGAATACATCAATCCCTGTTAGTGGAAGGAGTTTGACAATAACTTTGCAGCTTGTAAAAGGTAGTCATACCATAATCAGTGCCATAGAGATCTTTGAAATTGTCAGAGATGAGGCCAAAACATTATTAATGAAGGTACTTTTAAAACATTTCTTGGAATTTGAAGCTTTGAAAAGGATTCTTATGAAGTTAAAATTCTTTCTTTATGTTGTAGTAAAAGCTTTGCAGAAATTGAACCATTCGTTTCAGTTGGAATGGTGATCTATGTGTTCCGCAACAACATCCATGGAGTGGAATTGGGTAATGAATAAGGCTGGAATGCAAAGCTGGAATGGGTTGGAATGCAATCAGGAATGAATTGTGGGGGATGTGACATCAAGTACGGTTGTTTATGGTGTATTAGATGCTATAATATGGTGTATTAAATTCTTTTATGTGATGGTTGTAAATAGATAGGATACATATAGAGTACGGTTAAATAGCCGTACTCTATTAGGCATGGAATCTAATACACCCCTCTACTAATACGCCCTCTATGTATGTACTATATTCATACTTTCAACCGTATTATATTATACTTTTTCTAGTAGTGAAATTATACCTTTTATAATGCCATCAATATTTTTTTTTTTGTGTCATTCGTTCATGAACCTGTAACATAAACAATAAGTTTAGATTTTTTTTCCAAATATATTTGACAGATAACAAACCTTCTTAATGATGCAAATAATTCTTATGAAAGTTTGCTAGCCTCTACAATTGAAGTTTCATTAGCTCTAACTTCATGTTCGACCATGTAAATGATAACTTTAAGGATACTCCACAAAAAAATATGTGAAGAAAGAGATTTACTGTTAGATTCCTATGATCCATTCGTATATGTTTCTCTCAATCTTGCAATATAAGTTTTAATCAAATGATTTAACAATGACCAAAACAAAACTGACATTTCAACAAACACTTTTAGGGCACAATTCATATCAATCATAACCAAAGAATTTAATAACTTACCATATCTGAGGAGTCCCAGAACACCATGAACACCTTCAAGAAACCAAACCCAAACAAATATCCAACCTAAAAAAGTGTTAGTGGTGGTGGCTGGCAGATTCCTTGATGTACATTGGTGGCGAGGGTGTGAGGTTGTGGTCTTGATACGTTGGGGATGATGTTGTGGTGGTTTTTTCCCAGAAGGAGAAAGGGACGTCAGCTGTCCCGTACCACCGTGGATGCCAACTGGCCCGACATCAGTGATCTGAGCAGATCGGGAAAATGTAAAGAAGGAATGATCCTAGGACAGGTTTCATTGAGCAATTTGATGCATGTGAATGAGAAATGAAGAACTCACAGAATATAAGATAAAAAAATATTACTTGTAAGAAATCAATTTTTCAATATTAGGGCTCAAACCTACCTGAATAGTAACTTGGTATGACGGAGGGTCTTTCAAGAAGAAAGAAGCGAGCATCAGGTGGTTTGAAATTGAGGTCCATGGTGGAGGCGTGAATAAGAAGAAGAGACCTACAGGATAGTAGAAAAAATAGATAAGTAAAACGGAGTACATGGGAGGTGTCCACTGGAGATGGAGTAGCATCCGACGAGACCAAGAGGCTCCCACTGTTTTCATCGATTAGACCTCCACCCAAACCTTTCCTCCCTCTGTTTATTTCAGCGAAATCAAACAAGAAACCGACTCACTTACCCCGATTTCTACCGATGACGGAGTCTAAGAAGCCAAGGAAAGCTCACCAAGAACCGATAATTACCTCCTCCTCCTCACGAATAGATCGATCATCCCGATCTACTAGTCGCTACTTGCCCTGCTCCATCGAACTAGTTGAGTCTCCTCCCTACATGTAATCTGATGGCGACAAGGAAGAACAACCAAGGAGTCCGTCGGAGCGCCTTCCCCCTAGCTGCGGCAGACAAGGGATGCATCGCAGCTTCTCCCTTCTCCTTTTGTCAAATCGATCCCGCACTAGAGGTGTTTCCCCTTTCTCGATTGATTGCATCATCGAGCCACCATGGTTGCTTGCGTTCCCATCTTCCTTGCTCGATAGATGAACCACGACCACCGGACCAAAACTCCCGCTACCTTCGTTATTCTAATTCCCCTTTTTCGGTTTATCTGGGAATAAGAAACAAACAAGAATCAAGATTTGCATTCTTAATATTGAGACTTGAGAGTATAATACTGAATTAGGGCCTTTTCTGACAATTTCAACATCAAGTGGGAGATATGGTGGTTCCAGTGGGTAGAAGTAAATGAGCCTTGCTCGATGTCAACGAACGGGGAAGAATCGGTGGCGGCGGTCGGAGTGCAAGGGAAAGACGCAAGCAACACTCGATGTAGGGAGGCGGAGGATGACCGGAGAAGATTTTTGTTGTCAAAGAACATACCCAGAGCTAAAGAGGGGAAACAAGGAAGGAAGGCGGGTTTTCTAATTTTTTTTATTTCCTTTTTCCCGCTGCTAGTTGTTGAAGAGCGCGTTTGTAAAATTATAAAGCGACATTTCTAGACGATACGCCTTTAACATAAGCGCCCTCCGTGTTTTTTTTGTGAGACACTAATTCTAGGGCACACAAAAATGCACATCCAAAATTCTTTAAATTTCTAAAGATTTGACATTATTTTTAGGGCACGCCCTTTTGCGTATCATTAAACAGTGCATGTCGTAAAAAGCATGTCGTTAAAGGTCTGTTTTCTAGTAGTGCCCGCAAGGACGGGTGTCAAATCTGATTTTTTTATATTTATTTTTCAGTATTTAAACGTAATATGACTTATTATATGTTTTATTTTGTGAATATAGGATTATGGAGAAGATTCAAAAGAAGATTATATAGAAGAAACACCGGCATGGAATGTTATACCAAGTGATGAATCAAACCAAGAAGAGGAGCCACAAGAACAACAACCTTCAAAAAAACGAAAATTTGCAACCACACAAAAACAAAGACAACCAAAAAAACCAACACAAACAAAAAAACCACCACCACCACAAAAACAAACACAAGAAAAATACCCAACAAAACCAAAACCCAAAAACAAAAAAAAAAGACTCAAAAGGAGTTAAGGGACCGGATTAACCCAACCAGACGAGGTGAGGGTAGAGATAATTGTACCGCTCCTGTTTGGAAATACTTCGAGATCGAATGGATAAAGGAGGACGATGGAATTGAAAGAAAGTGGGTCGAATGTAATTATTGTTTACATTTACTAGCCGCAGATCCAAACCGGAATGGTACAACTTCAATAAACAAGCATTTTAATGGGTGCAAGTTAAATCCAGACAACATACCGAAACAAGTTGATGACAAACAACAAAAGTTGTCATTTACGAAAGCTCCTAATGGTGAGGGTCATGTATACACATGGAAACATGATGATACTAGGATCCAACTTGCCTTGCTAGGACTTTTCACCATTGGGGAACTACCATTTAAATTCATTGAAAACGAGGCATTCATAGAATTTGTAAACGCCCTCAATGGTAGGGTGAAATTGCCTTCAAGGCATAACATTTCTCGTGATGTTGTGTCATTCTATTTAATGGAGAGGCAGAAGCTGTGCAAACATTTGAGCAACCCCAAAACAGCCATCCACTTGACAATCGACACGTGGACATCCTCGTGTCAAAAGATAAATTATATGGTTGTCACGGCCCACTTCATTACTGAAGATTTTGTCATGCACAAAAGGGTAGTCAACTTTAGAGAGGTTGATACTCACAAAGCTGAAGACATGGCCGGGAGTTGCTAATTTGCATAAATGAGTGGGGGATGAAGAATGTCATGATGATGACCGTTGATAATGCCAAGACAAATGACGCGGCAATCAACATCATTGTGAAAGAACTACCGGGTATTTACGAGAATGGAAAACATTTTCACATTAGGTGTATGGTTCATATCATAAACCTAGTTGTGAAAATGGGGTTAAAACACGAAGTTTATCATGTAAAAAACCTACAAGATGCGGTGAAATACATTAGAGCCTCCCCGCAACGGATCAAGACGTTTAAACAAGCCATGAAGGATGCGGCTGTAGAAAGTCAAAGGTTTTTGTGTAGTGAAACTCCAACAAGGTGGAACTCTACCTTTGAATTGATAAGATCAGCGTACGATGTGAAAGACGCATTTCTCGAATATAGCCATCAAGGTAAATAAAATACTTTAATCAAATATATTTCAGCACTAAAATTAGCAATATTTATTTCTTTAGCAATCAGTCCAAATATTAAATTGTGCATAACTAGTTCAATTTAACTTGTTTTGACCTGAATCGTTTTCCTACATGTAGATTAGGATTTGTAGTTGAGTTTAAACTATAAAAACGCTTCATTTGGTTAAAAATTAAATGACTTACAAGCCCCGCAAGGAAGGGTGTCAAATCTGAATTTTTTTTTTCTAACAGCAATAAAACGTGATGTGATTTTGTTGTTCAAATGTGCATAACTCCTTCAATTTAACTTGTTTTGACCTGAATCTTTTTCCTACATGTAGATTAGGATTATTAGTTGAATTTAGACTATAAAAACGCTTGATTTGGTTAAAAATTGAATGAGTTACAAGCCCCGCAAGGAAGGGTGTAAAATCTGAATTTTTTTTTTTTCTAACAACAATAAAACGTAATCTGATTTTGTTGTTCTTTTTTGTAGATCCAATGTTTCAGAAAACTGTGGGACGGGTACCATCACATTCAGATTTTGAGATGATTAAAAAGATGATGGAGTTCCTTGAGAAGTTTAAGAAGAAAACTGAAAAAGTTTCGTGTTCAACAAAGCCTATCTTCCATACGTATACCCAGGAGATCCTAGATATAGAGCAACATCTTAGGAAACATGAAACCAACCCGGATTTTATGTTTATGGTACCGGATATGAAAGATAAATATGACAAATATTGGGGTGACTATGATACTATAAGTGATTATGTCTTCTTTGCGACATTGTTAGATCCTCAATGCAAGTCAAAGTTTATGAAAGTTGTTTTTACCCAAATGCTTAAAGCCAAAAACAAAGATAAAAAGATGTCCGCTGATGAGATAGAATCCAAAGCACGTGCAAAGGTTATTGATATCGAATGCAAATTGGACAAGTTTTTGAAGACATACTTGGAAAGGTCAAACATGACCTCATCGTCTCAACAAGAAACTCCCGAAGAAGTTGTTAATTTTGATGACGAAAACGAATTCTTTGGAAGCTATATGACTTCGGGAAGTTTCCCCTCGACTTCGTCAGAAAGTCAATTGCAACGATACTTAAACGAGGACCCAATCGGATTTGACAAAGGATATGATATCCTCACATGGTGGAAAAATAATGCGGTGCGGTTCCCGATCGTTGCTCGAATGGCAAGAGGTATCGACCTTCTTTTACTCTAATTTAAAATTTTAATTTATAAATTTGTGTCGTGTATTATACACTAATTTGTTTATTAATAGATATTTTGGGGATGCAAATTTCCACCGTAGCATCCGAATCCACATTCAGTAATGGTCGTCGAGTAATTACCGACTACCGTACTAATTTGTCCGTTGTGATTGTGGAGGCATTGATATGCACTCAAGATTGGCTAAGAAAGAGTAGCTTGCCTATATATGACTACGACGAAGTGCACGATGTGTTAGCTGACGATGACCTCGCTATCGGTAATACACTAATACTTGTTACATCTTATTTTTAACTTCTTATTAGTATTTGTTACTAGGGATGAGCATAACCGGGTACCCGCATATTTTTGCTAGAACCGGAACCGCTCCCGGAACCGGCGGTTCTTAAGTTTTTGGAATTGGAACCGGAACCGCGTACACCGGTTCCTAAAAAATTAAAACCGCTCCCGGAACCGCCGGAACCGGTTCTGGTTCCGGGTACCCGGCTTCTTAAATATAAAACTTTTTATTTATAAATTATAGAGTAAATGACATGGATATTAACATTTATAAACACTTCACACAATAAAAAACATCGTAGAAAATATTTCCCATCAAGAGAAATTTAACAAGTATAGATGACAAAAAATGAAAAATTACAAACAATAAACATAAAACAGCAACAGGAAAAAACAACACAGCAAAAACAACATAGCCTTGACAAATTACAAACAATAGGGTTACAAAATAAATAATCCTCATTAAGAATAAAAAATTAAGGAACACTTTTTTTCTTCCCAGTTGGTTGTTCAAAGATTGTAACTTCTTCCATCTCCTTGAGCTGCATCAATAAAAGAAGAACCATTAATATGCAAAAAAGAAATTATGAATCATAGAGAATATTAAAGCATAGTAGTATTCCAGAACCTGAATGCTTGTAGCAGCAACCATGACAACACAAGTGATTATCTTTCATTTTTTCTGTTTGTTTTTTTATGTAACAGATATAGAAATGCAAGAGATTCACACAAGTTTCACAAGTGATTATCTTTCATTTTAACAGAAAGCAGTAACAGGTTCAGCCTTCTCAAAGCTTTTTTTTTATGTAGGAATATAGAAATTATGAAGATAGAAATGATGCATTGGAACTAAAATATTTGTACCTGAGGTTGTTTATCAGCTCCTAGAAGTGCAAGTTACATCAAATTTGTCTCCTCACCAAATTCGTTATGCTAGCTAACAAGGAACAAAATGAAACAAACCACAACCAACATCAGTGTAAATAAAAGCGGATGACATTAATAAAGAGTTCAGTGGTCTGATTTGTTATGACAGCAAACAGATGAACCAAATCTGAAGCACATTTGATTAAACACACACACACACAAATCAATGTCGCATAGCCCTAGCAGATAGCCAATTATAGATTTAAATATCAGGAAAGATTTAAGGTCAATACCTGGTTTGCGAAGATAACCTTAAGCACAAGTAACTTGATGAAATTGGCGATTAAAGAAGAGCAATACACCTCTTGGCAACTATGTAACATCAACCATAGTTAGCGATACTCACAATGAAAAGGGAAAAATAATGATTTTGCTAGAAATTACCTGATTTGGTGGAAATTATTGGGAGATGGCCTGAGCGGGCCACCAAGATCATAGAGATTGAATGATGGAATCAAGCGATGTGAGAGACGAGTGAGAACCTAAGTAAGGATGATCGGAGCGACGTGGTACTCACGATGGTCTACTCCAGCGAATCAATCGACGTGGTCCACCGTCGTCTTCTACCCTTCTTTAATCGATGTGGTATTTTCCTATTTGGGGCAAACTGGTAATGTGAGAGACAGAGACGAAGGAGACGAGTGAGTTTCAAAAGAATTGACAAATTAACAGATTTCGCCATTGGATTGCCTTGATTCTTGCCTGTTGCAGCTTAAACTTCATATAGATGTTAACAGAACTTAAACAATCGACAAATTAACAAAAACAATCAACAAAAAATCGAAACTAACAGTCTAATAAACGAGATTCACATATGGAGGTTGAACTGGTAATGAAGCGATGAGAGAGATAATCGAGATATTTGAGAGTTACGATTGAGAATCTGACCTTAAGCATGAGAGAGAACTTGTAATCAAGCAACAAGAGAGATGATGGAGAAACTAAGTAGGGATGATCGGAGCGATGTGGTACTGAGAAGAAGCGACGTGGTCCACATATTTGGGGCAAACTGGTAATGTGAGAGACGGAGACGATGGAGACGAGTGGAGAGAACTTAAAGAAGAAGCGTGTGTCGGTGTATTGTTTAGTATGGGTCGATGTAGTAACCCTAGACGAGATATAACCCTAGACAAAATCATCAATATATAAATAATTAAATATATATTTTTTTAGAAAAAGGCGGGTACCCGTCGGTACCGGTTCCGGTTAACAGCCGGTTTCGGGTACCCGGTATTGGAACCGGAACCGGCGGGTATCCAGCGGTTATCGGTTTCTTAAAAATGAGAATTGGAACCGGAACCACTTAAGGCGGTTCCAAGACTTTAGGAACCGGAACCGGAACCGCCTACGACAGTTCCAATTCCAAAACCGGCAGTTCCGAGGCGGTTCCGGTTCCGAAAGCAGGTACCCGCTTCCGCTGCTCATCCCTATTTGTTACATTTTAGTAAGTAATAACATTTTTCTTTTGAATTATATATAGACATTGTGGATGCTATACACAATTTGAAGCTAACGGGGAAGAGATCGGGGAATTAGTCAAAATATGAAAGAAATGTTGGAATCCACATCTTAGACTTTTTTTTTGTTGGTGAAACTTGGAAGTATGTTTTGAATGTCGAAAGTGTATTTTGAATGTTGAATATTTGAATGTTGGATACTTAATAACATAACTTTGACGACATTCATGTTTAATTTGCTTGTAATAATTTAAATAAAAGACTCATGGTTAATTTGCTTGAATGTTGAATCGTTTATTAAAATGTTTATTATTAAAATGTTGATTATTTACTAGTATTTAAACATCCACTTCTTCATAAAAAACCAATAAAACACAAAGTAAATTAGTCGTTGGAATTACTCGAAAAACCGGCAAAAATCGGACCCGAAAAACCAATAAAACGCAAAGTAATTTAGTCGTTGGGTACATCAAAATTTAGCCGGTTCCAAACTCGAAAAACCGGCAAAAACCGGACCCGGAACCGGAACCGGTAGAACCGCCGGGCCGGTTCTGTTCTTCATTTTTGCCGAAGCCGGTTCCCCGATCCGGTTCGGTTCCGGCCAGTTCGGTTCTTTTGTTCATCCCTAGTGTATCAATCTTCTTATCCATTTAAATGATTACATGTGTCATATTAGTATAATAAAATAACATTGAATTTCATTAAATCAACATTAAATATTATACATATCACCATTTAATTGGATAGAAAGATTTATAGGAACAAAAAATAAAATGATATTTAATTTCTCCATTAATAATAAAGGTTTTACCCTTTTGGTTAGTATTATTGTTAAGAGAAATTAAATATCTTCCTATCAATTCTCATACTCATTTAAATGATAACATATGTTATATTAGTATAATAAAATATTATTAAATTTTATTAAACGAGCATTAAATGTTAAAAATATAACTATTTAACTGGATAGAAAGATATGTAGAAATAAAAAGTAGGAAAATATTTAATTTCTCAGTTGATAATATTGTTTTTCGTTGTTGCTTTGCTTATTATCGGTAATATTGCTCAATCACAATTATGTTATTTTTAATCATCATCATTCTTTTATTCTTTATTATTTAGTTACTAATATTATAACTCTATTATTATTATTATTATTATTATTATTAGACCATTCGTTATACACACTACTAACCATTATAATAGAAGGTGTCACGTTATCACCACTAACTACTACTAAACCTATAGGATACCCACCACTAACAACTCAACTCCACATCTTTTTTTTTAATTAAAAAATACAATAAAATAACAATTAAAAAATAAAATAAATACATTGATTTTTTTAACTAGTTTTTCATTTTATAAAAATAAAAATACAACTTCAAATTACATTACTTAATTAATCTAAAATTTAAAAAAATTACATTACTTAAAAAACCTAAACTTAATATTCGTTCATGTTGAGTTCGTACAAATGTTTTACGACATCTTCTCAAAGATTGAAAGATGTTTCACTGTTATGAATTTCGACAACTCGTGATAAAAATTCATTCATTCCGGGTACGAACTCTTTAAGCGGGATAACTCCGTCATCCGAATCATACGTGCAAATCGCCCGACCTTGATCTTAAATGATCATATTATGCATTATAAAACATGCTTGAACCATTTCTTTAATTCTATCCTTATCCAAAAGTCGTTTACCGTATTTCACTACATATTATGTCTGCTTGAGGACTTCAAATGCCCTCACGATATCCTTCCTCGTTGATTCCTGCCTCTTTGTGAACAACTTTATCTTTTTACTTCGATAAACCGAGTATGCCTTCATAAGTGTAGAATAATCCGGGTATATCTCATCACAAATGTAGTAATCGTATTTGTACGAATGTCCGTTCACTGCGAACGTCATATCTGGTGCTTTGTTGGTCCAAAGATCATTGAAAAGAGGAGACTACCCAAGAACGTTAATGTCATTGTTAGACCCCGCAACTCCAAAAAACGAATGCCATATTCACAAATCCTAAGATGCCACAACTTCTAGGATTATACTTAGTTCACCTATATCTACTCGAGTGAATTTACGCCATGCAGTTGGATATTTTTTCCAAGACACATGTATATAGTCTAGACTGCCAACCATACCCGGAAATCCATGCCTCTCTTCATGAGCCGAATATAATCTCTCAATATCATGTGGGGTAGGGTTACACAAATATTGTTGGTGAAAAATCTTATACACACATGCACAAAACCAATCTACACAACTAATTACGGTCATTTCAGATACTTTTAAGTATTTATCAGTTGCATCAAATATATATATATATATATATATATATATATATATATATATATATATATATATATATATATAATACATTATCTAGTCTTAGGGTTTATTGATTTTCTTCCATTTACATTGTACGATGATACGACAGTGAACTGATCATATATTTTTGGATATGCTGTATATTTTTTTTTGTAATTTTGGATTTGTCGTATTTTATATTTATAAGTTTGTTGGATTTGTTGTTTTATAATGTTGGATTTTTAATTTTTTAGTTGTTAAAAGAACTAAATTTTAAGGTTTTAAAGTAATGAAAAATAGTTTTTTAGCAATAAAAGTCAATTTTAAGTCTATAAAACGGGAGAACGGGGGACGATGGGGGGGGGGGGGGGGGGGGGGTATCGGGAGCTAAGTAACCGGAGGATTCAGGGGAAGGAGCAAGGACAATAACTGATTTCGGGGTGGAAGCGGGACAATTATTTCTATTCTTGTTTGGTTCCGTTGACATCCTTAATTTTAGATCAATTAGTAATTTCTAAAATACAAAATATTTGATTATTTTTCTTAATACTAAATTAAAAATGGTTATTTTTCTAAATATCTACATGGTTTGTTTTTTTTTTTTTTTTTTTTTTTTTTTTTTTTTTTTAATATTACATTCTCAATTCGGCTTTATTTATTTAGTCTCATACAGTGCCATCTAATCTGACGGTCAGGATCGAAATGCCGACACATACCTTTTGACTAAAAACATGAATCCATGACTACTAAAAAATAAAATAATAAGTTCAATTATAACGTTTTACTATAAGGTACTCTATTTTGTTTTGTTGTTTGAAGGGAGAATCTTTTGACGCGGCTAGTTGACTCATACGCCTTGATTGAAGGCAAAACAGGGATACAAGTACTTCATCACCATCATCCATACACTCATCATCCTTTTCAGTTTTTATTTCTACATAATTTACCAACGCATATGCCATAAACAAGATCTTGAAATAGGGTTTTACTTTTCCTCCATAATCATCTGTTGATTTACCATTTTGGTTTTGGTTGAGTTTTTATTACATTTTTGATTTCCCAGAATTCCTGTATTAGGGTTTGGTTTTTAACAGAGATTTTATGGGGCCGATGGTGTTACCGGCACCACCAGTAAAGTGCTATTCCAAAACTTCGTCTCCGGTGGCTTTGCCGCCGGGTTCCTTCTCATCTGGTGGTGGTGGTTTGGATTATATTGAGCATACCGTTTCCAAATTTGATACGCTTGTTGGTGTCGCGATAAAGTATGGTGTCGAGGTAATATATTCAGTTAATCTTCAATTTGTTATGTTTTACAATTACATTACTATAATTAATGCTTTACCTGAATACATGATTTCATAGACCATAGTTGATAAGTTTATCTACGTTTTATTTTCAATTTTTCGTATTGATTTGGTAAGAAGTTGAAGTTTGGTGCATAGTTGCATAAACATATATGATATATTTATATAACTTTATTTCTATAATTAAAATATAAAGTTAATTAAAAACAAAAAAATTAGAACATTAAGTAAATAAAAATACAACAATTAAAAACTACAAAATTAAAACTGCATTAATTAACAAAATAACTAAAATAACTAACTAATTTGTATATATTTTTTATATTAATAACTTTTGTTTAATTTATATATTTATAATTTTTGTTTATTTTTATCTCTTAATCAATTACTTTATATATTTATCAAAAAAACGACCACTTCTTACATACAACCTTGGTATGATGATACAACTCCAAATTTCATACCACTCTACTTCATCATCTTTCGATATATACAACTTTTATACCACTCCATTTTATTTCCATACAACTACTATATTACCCCCAGAAGATGAGGTTTTACTGTATTATTATATCTGACTGATAGATAGTACTATTTTATTGTAATCTTACCCAAGGATGTAAAAATTGATATCTATATAGTCAGTCTGATTGGGATCTTGGGATTAATCGGTTTATGCAGGACTTAATCGGGAACCTTAGAATTATAAAGAAATTTATTTTGAAAAAATCAAATAGTACCGATATCCTAATAAAATAAGTAAATAACCATAAAGTTCATATTCTAGTCTTTAACATGAGTACAATAAGGGAGAGTTGGAGAGAAAAATGTGAGAAGAAAGAAAGGAAAGAAAGAAGACACGAGAGGGAAGAAAGAAAAAAGAAGCAAATGAGGGAAAGACAAAGAGACAGATGCGAGAGGAAAGATAAAGGATAAAGGTCTACCAAGAGGGAGACTGAGATAGTGACATACCGGAGATGAATAAATAAAGGCATGAATTTCAAATTAGGAATTACGATATTAGTTTCTAGTTTATGTATTACTATATTACTATATTACTATATTAGCATCTGATTATTTTTTACTTTTATCGTTGACTTATTTTATCATTTTTGATATTTTTTAGATTTTGAATTTTTTCTTGCATAGACGGATTTTGCCCGATTACCTTTAAATCGTAGGTGGTGTCCTGGTGAATGCATGCCAAATGCCTAGGTGTCGACTATTTGGTTGCCTAGTCTGATTTATTGATCTTAGAATATTATCTCATTCTTATAGAGTCTTGTATTATTGCGTCATTGTGTGTTTAAAACTTGATCAAAATGCTACAAAAAATTGCTATATTAAAAAAAAAGGTCCGTTAGAAAGTTAAGAAAAACAATTATTTTGAGACATAGAAAATACATCAAGATTACGAGAAGATAATACACAATGTCATACATAGATAATACACTCTATCATACATACTAAGATCATAATAAGATAAATCAGTCTGTGAAACTTAAAAAATATAGTAATATTACATTAAAATAATACAATATGTTGGATAGAAAGAATACAATAACATTACAGTAAAATATATAACCTCAAATAGTTTTTAGTTGTATTAGATGCATCCATAAGAAAGAGTGAATTTCCTTCAAATCGGCAAATATTTTTTTTAAACTTATATGTGTTTGATACTTTTATATGTAGTATTTAAAAGCAATATGTAATCATCAGTTTTATTTGGAAAAATACATCACATTTTGGAAATTGATAAAAAAAATAAGATCAAATTTGTAAAACGTTAAGAGAAATTCAATGAATATATTTCCGGTTTCTTTATCTATACTATAACATATTTTTTTTTTCTATCACATGCATTTGAAACACCTAAATTCTTCATATTTCATATATATATATATATATATATATATATATATATATATATATATATATATATATATATATATATATATATATCATTACATGTGTTATTAAATGATGAATATAATTATACTAATGATAGATTTTTTTGAATTATCAATATAATATATTTTAAATGTTAATTTAAATGTCATGTTAACTCCAAAATATAAATCAAAATATCAAATAAACTTAAAATTATTCAAAGATTATTTTTTAAAATAATTTAAAACATTTAAATATTTTAAATTTAAACCTAAATCGACATTTTGAATTAACAAAAAATATCAAAAACTAATTTTTTATATTAATTGAAAATTTTCCAAATACATGGTTTTTAAATCAATTAACAATAATAATATTTAAAAATAACATAACCTTATACATTACATTATTTTATCTTACATAGAATGTGAAATGAGTAATTTCCAAATCAGTTAATCATGCATGATGTTAAAGGTAACATTAAATTGATGATTATATTTAGTTTTATTCACATATCAGTTGCGGAGTAGCAACCATCAAAATGATATGATTTTTAATGAAGGTTATAATATGGTTTAAAATCATTATATTTTATATATCAAATTAGTGTAAAAAACTATTATTTAATAGTTAGTATCAATAACATAATTATTTTCAAAATGTACTTGTCAAAATTTAACTATACAATTTTATTTTGCATAACATGCGTGCATATAATCCCCTGGTTATTTAGTTATGTATGCATTAATTTAAAATAAAATACTAATATTGTCCTCATCAAGTATAAAACAAATAACACTTAAGTTAGCGAATTATTGACCTTTTTCTAGAATAAAAGCACATCATTTATTTATTTATTCATTTGCATTTAATATTAGGTGGTTGATATCAAGAGGATGAATGGCTTGATAGCAGATCAACAAATGTTTGCTTCAAAGTCTCTTAAGATACCCCTACGAGGGAGGCATCCACCGTCCCCAATAATGTCAAACAGGTAACAATACTTGCGTTACTTATAAAGTTAAATGAAAACGACAGTTATGTACTTTTGTTATTTTTGTTTATTTTTTTTTCAAAACGACTAACAAGCAAGTTCTTTATGCCTAAGTTTCATCAAAAGAAAAGAAAAGAAAGGAAAAATAAAAGTAAGTGGTGAAAAAAAAAATTATGTATTTTGTATTCCTGAGTTGGAGAGAATTAAGAGAAAGTTAATTTTATTCTTTCTCTCAAAATCCTTCAAATCAAAAGGAAAGTTAAGAGGGAAAAAATTTCTTTTATTTTATTCCCACTTTCACCAATTTCCTCTTCTTTCTCTGTTTAAGTTGAATTGGGGAACAAGATGTTCTAATCTACTCCTAAAGAGTCCATTTATCTCAGGCAACACTTAAAACCCTACTGTAACTGAAATCACTAGTTAATGGGCCATTTGGTTGTTAAATTGTTTATTATTGCATTTTTACTCTTATTTCTTTATATTAAAACATTATGTTTTTAAAAGCAATCTTAAAAAGCATATTTACTCTTTTTTTTTTTTTTTTCTATCAAAACATTATGTTTTGAAAAATAGTCCTAAAAGCCATGTGTAGTACGTATAGCCTTAAGCAATGTAACAAATACAACCAATGTTATCTTGATTTGACAACCTTTCATTATTAATGATGTCCGAAGTAGCTTATCATGTAGATTCTCTTGCAGATCAACCAAACATGTGGTGATATGTGACAGTGACATGCATTCTGATTTGTTTGATTCAATCAAGTCGCTGAAGTTATCATCTTCTTGTCAACTTGACAACTCACTATGTATGAACAATTTCCGAATCTATTATGGAAGTAATCCAAATGATGGGAATGACATTAGTGAAAGCTTGGAAATGTCCGTTTATCGTAAAGAAAGTAGCTACTATTTCGAAAATGAACACAAAACATTCCAAACTTCCAACCCCTTTGTGGGTGTTCATCAAAAGACTAAAATTGTAGTTGATGCGGTGTTCGAGAAGGGTGATATGTCGATCACAAGTTCAAAAAACAATGGTTTTGATAAATATTTTGAGAAGTTAGTAAGGAGGCGTAATGGTAAAAATACAATTCACTAATATATAAAATAGATCATATGATGGGCATAGGAATGTAAATCGTAATGTGTCCGATCTTTGAATTTCAAAACTGAAATGATAAGATTCAGAGTACATTTTCAATTGATAAATCATCTAATGCAAGTTCAAGAATTGACAAAATGCTGAAGAACTAAATTCATCATACACTGAGTTAACAAATAGATATGTTATTCACAATATTTTGAAGAAATGTTATGCTCGAATTGTTTCAAAAGTAGAAAATTCCTATAGTAAATAAAAACTCTAAGACGTATTTTAATCAATTTAGTGAGCTTATAGTCTATTAGAACTCTTCATCGTGCATAATTCATGTGAAAATGTATCGATTATATTATTTCACGTTTCCAACTGTTATTAAATACTCTCACAAACCAACGACTATTTTAAGAGTTTTCATCTAATAATGAATTTAAATGTTCTGAGTGTAATAATGGCAAGAAATGTATTTTCAACTTTTCCACTTTTTTCTCATCACAAAAATCATTTTTGCGAATGGACGAAAACTAAATGTGTTTTAATTTTGAGAAATATTTACATATTCAAAAAACCGGGCCACTTCCTTTTTTTAAAAACCCGTATTTCCCTCGTTCTAGAAAACTTCCCTCTCGTTCCAGAAAGTTTCCCTCTTTCAATAACTTCTCATCCGCTTATAATTCTAAAAATAGTCAGAATTTTGTACTCCCTTTTGTATCTTTCAATCCGGTTAGGCTAAGCGGAGTGGTCTCGGCACTCCTCGGCAAAAGCCAAAAGCTGATTTAGGGCTTGATTGTTTTTTTTGGCAAAAAGACTTTTTGGGCACTTATATGTGCTGGCGGGTAGACATTTGGCAAAAAGATTGTTTGTTTTCTGGAAGACAAAAGAACTCAAAAAGACTTTTTGATCTCTTTTCCGGAAAGCCCTAAAAACACACTTCCCCTTGTAGAATACATTTCTAAGCTACCTTCTCATCGCCTCCATCCGCTCTTTCCCTTTCACGATTGCATCTCCCAATGGCGATCTCTCCACCTCTGCCATCCTTCCGGCGAACGTTGATCCTTGGTCTGACTCCATCGCTCCATGTCGTCGTCGTTGTCGCTCCGCCTCCGCCACCGCCCGATCAGATGCAATATGTTCTGTTTCTTTTCTTTCTCCTCTCTCGTTTCTCTCTTCTTCTCTCCATCTCAACCTGTATATTTAGTTTAAACTCCATTAATGGTGAGTTCCCATCTACCATTTTCTCAATTAAAAACCTCAATGTTGTTGATTTCTCAAATAACTTCCTATTTATGTCTTTGATTTTGTTTTGTTTAAGATGTAAATTTCCTATTTCCTGCTCTTATTTGAACAAGTACCTGCAACAATCCAATTGAAACAAGTTATACGTCAACCATAAAAGGGCACCATAAAGTTCATACTGAGATCATCAAAAACCAAATTATCATTTTATTTTAAAGTAAATCAATAACATAATGCTTGTAATACATCGATTAGGCTCTAATTGATTTTGTTTTGCTTTGTTTAAGACTAGTTGCTCAACGAATACCATGAACATTGCAATCTCCAATTGTAAGCATAGAAAAAGGATTTATTCTTAAGAGAATTCAGAAAAAAAGATTGAAAACCCTTGAAATATTATATTGCACCAAACCCAAAAGCCATCATACCAAACTCTTAACTCCAAAGTGTTGGAATAAGGAAATTAATAGAAGAACTAAAGGGATTATATAAAGGTTTTTGAAGTGTTTGAGTGATAATATGGGACAAGGGCAATTATGTTTTTTTTTTTCATCAAATCTGTTAAGATTTCTGGTTTGCCTGGTCTCTTGTGATAATGATAGAGAGTGATAGAGAGGTAAGAAAGAGGGTGTGGTTTGATATCTTTTGGGTCATTTGCTAAAAAACACATTAAAAAAGCAAACAATATTTTATATAAAGACTTTTGAACAAAGACATGGAAAAATACTTTTGGTCCACATCTTCCTCCGCAGACATGGAAAAAGACTAAAAACGTTGTACCACTTCAAAAACAAACACCACCTTAGACTCAAGGAAGCCGGGCCACCAACTCGGCATGCCGAGTTCGGTGGCCAAACTCGGTGAAGTTCTGCTAAGCTCTCTCCTCTTTGCCTTATTCTCTCCCCTTTATTCTCCTTACCTTGACAACCTTCTTCTCCCATTCCTTCCACTCCCTCTAATTGGCATAAAAATGAAGAAAATGATATTAAGCTCAGGTGAAGTTTGATGCACTCACCACCGCTAGCCTTATATCGTTTGTCAATTAAAAAAAACAAGGTGAAAATTCAATATGTAGAAATGTTTGGGTTTATGGAATTTGATCCCTTGTCATATATATATATATATATATATATATATATATATATATATATATATATATATATATATATATATATATATATATATATATATATATGTGTGTGTGTGTGTGTGTGTGTGTATGTGTGTGTGTGTGTGTGCGTAGGTGTGTGTCTTCGTTAGAATATGATGTAATTATTGGATTATGTGTCTAAGTCAATAATTAAATTAGTATAATATTGAATTATTAACAAAATCCTTTTGGGTTGCCCTTCAAACCTAGTAATTGATTGAAATGTTTTTTTTTTGGAGAAAGAGAGACTGACTTATTAATTTATTATATGGTTAATAAATTAAATAGAAATCAAAATAAATAATTTATTAGTATATTATGAGAATAATATATTAATTAGACATATTATTGTGTAATTAAAAATTAACCATAATTTAATTAAAATTAATTGGATTAATTAAAAGTACAAAGACTAAATGTGACAATATTTAAAAATTAAACATTGACCAATTATAAAACCTCCCATAGAGAGGACGATTTCTAGAGGAGGTTTAAGGAGTTTTTCTTGGACATTAAGGAAACCTAAGAATCCTTAGGAAGCAACAAAATAGATAAGAGTTATCCAAAAAAAACCCAACTTATCCTAGCTTCCTTAGTAACCTATATAAAGGCCTTATGAGACTCATATTTTTGGTCATTTGTTCTTTAAGAGCTAGAGCCGAAAATATTCATCTCTCTTCTCTCTCCTCTTAAGTCTTCAATTTACTAGGGTTTGGGTGTGAGCCACTAGAGGCACGAGATTGCTGGTGCTTGCTGTTTGAAGGCCAATAAGAAAGGATTATTAGTTTATTTGCTATAATAAACTATAGATGTGTATTTTTTTAATAACCCTTTTTTTAAATTTGAAAATAGCAACATATTTCTCGACTTCTTGATATTCAATAGTTGTTTGCAAATCATAGTGAACACATAGATCATTTAGGATGCATGTGAAATTAAGGTTTATGTTTTTCCGCCAAAATAAGATTTTGTATCATATAAAACCCATTATCTATTTTATCCATAATTAAATATTTAATTAATTTGTTTTTTTGTGAATTATGGTCTACATGCAAGTTCACAAAAAAAGGTTGCACTAGGAGCACCACAATTGGAACTTCAACATTCAAATCTTTCATATTTCAAATGGAGATGTACTTCATCTTCCTCTTGTCACTGTCACCAATCAGTTTGAAGATGAAGTATCAATCAATCTATACGAATAAATGAAAATCATTTTTGCCATATGTTCCCCTCTTGGTGATTTCACCACATGTTATTTTTTGGTTGTTTTAATTAAATTTTTTCCACAAGACAGTTTAAGTTGCTTGCTTATTATTATTTTCTTTGTTTAGTGTTTATGTGATAAATGTAATTTAGTTTAAAAAATTCCGTATTTGACTCACTTTCCTTATAAATTCAGTAATAGACTCACTTTCCTTAGAAATTCAAAATTCCAAAATTTAAAGATGTTTTTATAATTTTGTAATTCGGGACAGTTGTTTAAAATATGTTAAGAGTTATTTATTGATTTATTTATATAGATTAAAGTACTTATTCATCATTAATGCTTACACCTTCATATTTAAAAATTTTCTAATCAACTCGTGTAGTATACATGTATCACAAGTAGTAGATGGACAAATAAGCACCCTTCCTAAATTACGTCACAAGACTGAAGGAATTGAGATTCGTGGAAAATCACTTTTCACTGCTTGGTGTTTCATTTTAAATCGTGCCACTTAATTCCATGGCTCAAACAATGACAATTATGATTGTCTAAGTGACATAAACATGAAGATACTTTACTAAACGGTTGAAGATAAATATTGACTATATTAACACTTTTTTTTACATTTTTTTTTTAACTTTTGGAGTGGCTACTCCATGATATATCTCTATGATCTATTTTAGATTTGTCTCTTTTGTAAGCTCTAATTTATCATGAATGACTATAAGAATTACATAACAAAAGCCAATGTCACCAATATTTTTCCAATTCTATCTCAAAATATATTCAAAGAGATGCCTGAACCTGGTGATCCACCTCTAACAGAAGAAGTTCATTCTTATATTACAAAATCATTTTTCGATATTTACACTACAAATAAAGCAAACACATGTAAGTTTTCCACCCACTCATCTAAATCAAATCCCTCATTTTATCTCTTTCTAAAGGATAACCTTCCGGGTTCACACAAACTGAGAAGGAACCTATTTCTATTATCCCTATAAAATAGAAATTTTGATATAATGCCTTCCAAATCAACCATACAATGTTAATGGCAATGGTCAACATCTCGATTCTCATCTAAAGTAACATATTCTCTATAACATCTTGTTTATGGATGCTTTTGATTTTGGGATAGTGAACTATAATTTGATCGAATATAGGCCTTGTGCTTCAAGGGAATAAAGTTTAGACCCTATTGAATGATGATAATCTTGTTTAAGTTATTTAAATCCTTGAATTATGCTTTGGAGCGAAAGGGTAAAATGAGAAAATTAGTATTTCAGGCTTCTTGCATGAACTAATAAATTTATATAGGCATGTTTTAAGTCAAAAGTAATTAGATAGGATTATGAGGCTTATTAATACATTCACGTGCATATGAAGATCACTGAAAACGGTGTTACAACGAAGAAGTTATGACTGTTTGAAGCTAAAGATGAAAATCAAAAAATCAGAAATTTATCTAAGGAGCATGGAACACTCATATAAAACATGGTGCACCCCCGCCCAGTGGGTTGCATTTTTTTAGGGTATTTAAAGGCCATCAAACCTAAGGAATATGTCATTTTCAGCCTCTACTTCCTCTAAAACACCTCGAATGAAACCTTAGCCTCCATTGAAGTGTTTGGAACTCATCATCTCTCCTAAATGAATTTTGGTACACTCTTAATATCTATTTGGTTATTTCATTTGGTGGTATTATGCTCAATAAGGAAGAAGAACAAGAAAGATTGGTCCTTGAAGCTATTGGTCTGTTTTATAAGTTTTGGCCCCTTTGTGACTTGTTCCATGGACTTTTAAGAACTCCACAAGATTTGGTTCATGTTTACAGTTAAGATCTAGTGATTTGATGGAGTAAAGAGTGTACATAAGAACTCTCTTTAGTCCATGAATGAAGAACGTAGGTTTTTGGACATTTTGTAATTTAGTTTTCTAGATCTTAAAAGTTTGTGGCATTATTATCGATAAATTTGAAAACTTTATCTATCTAAACATTATGTTGATTCAGATATGAAAGTTGGAGGCTTGTACTTAATGAATTAAGTTGAGAAAGATGAATTCTTGGTCCATTTGAGACTTAAAGTGTAGATCTTGGTTATTTGGACCATCCTAATGGATAAAGTTGGAAACTTTATCCATTATAAAGCTAATAGGAACTAGATCTGATGTTATGAGCCTTGGTATTTATGGATTAAGGTCTTAATAAAGAAAAGTATTTCGGACCGAAACCATGACATGGCCAAGGAAGGGCCACGCGTGGCAGCGAGACTCATAGCAACTGTTTTGTCGTTTGTCAACCATGAACCGACCAACAGTTGGCCATAATGTGGAGACTTGCTGAGTTGACTTTTTCCATTTTGCCTAGTTTATCCTTTGATCAAACTTTGGAAGAATCGAGTATTTGGCTAAGGAATGGTCCTGGTTTGGAATAAGGTAGCTTGTGTTAGTTAATCTGTTGTTGAGCTAACGGTTGAACATACCAAAAGTTTAATTTACATGTTGCGGCTACCTAACATTCCAAAATTTACATGTTGTGGCTACCTAACATTCAAAAATTTAAGAATTAATTTCTTAAATGAACATACCAAAAACTTGGCATTACAATATGAATGTAACAGTAGATATGAATACAAACCTATGTATATGAAGAACGTAGAAAATGAAGCTTGTATGAAAAAGTTATGAGTTTTCAAAGGCACAACACTCTAGTCCTGTTTATAAAATTATAAAGTGAAAATGGATTACGATTTAGCTGACATTGTTCAAATAAGATTTGTATTAAATGAAAAATACAAAACCGTAGATATAAAGAGCGGAGTCCATATGAAAAAAGTTATAAATGTCCAAAGAAAACGAGAAAATAGCAGCTTCTAGGGCAACAACTAGCTGAACATCCAAAAATCAACTACCTTTTGAGAGGTAGCCATGTGGCCACGCGTGTTCCTGGATTGTTGCCCTTTATAAATACCAAACCACCCCTTCATTTGTTGCTAATCCCGATCGAATTTCCCACTCAACCCTCAAGATTTTATACCCTTGTGATTTTATTTCGTTCTTAAGAATATCCTAGCAAAGTGCTGGAGGATTAGACAATATTTTTTGAAAAAGATTCAGTGTCAAATTTATGCTCCATGTTTTTTCAAAGTTTTCACTAATCGGGTAACTTACATTTTTGCTTATGTAAATTGATATAATGTATACCCATTTTCATTTTTGTGAACCCGAGTTTGAGATTAATGATTAGTTCCAATTATTATATTGATTGATGTACTTATGGGAATGGTGTCTATGATAGACACGTTGGCTTGGTTACTAGATTTCAGAATAACTGTATGCCTAAATGATCTTACCTTCCGACTATTTTGACGGACTAATCCTTATTAAATAGTCTTTTAAGTATTAATGGGATTATTGAAGTATGTAGATATTAGTTACTAGATTCCATAGTAATTAATAAGTTATAATATTATAGGTTAATACATGTTTGGCAAACCTACTCGCTAGTTGAACCGCAGTTCGTTGTTCAAGTAATTATTCAGGTGAGTTCCACTAACTCACTTATTATGTGGACTATGCTTGTATATGTATGTTAAGAAGTATATATGTTCTAGTATGTAGTAATGCAAATATACTAGCTTAGTCTTTTGCATGTTGTTGCTGGATTGTCTGTTTGGTTGTTGTTGTTGTTGTGTGTGTGTGTGTGTATGTATATATATATATATATATATATATATATATATATATATATATATATATATATATATTGTCACACCCCCAAACCTGAACGGCGGAAACGTTCGGGGGCGGATGACTTCATGTGGTAACGTAACAAATGAATACATAGTAAAGAAAGCAATACAACCATCATATATATAATTGAAAGTTTACATTTGTCAAAAGTTACATGTTCAAAACCAATTACAATATGATGTCAAAATATGAGATTAAACTGGTGCCACAGCATCCCTTCATCAAAAGCATAATGATACCTATAGTTACTGAATCCCTGGGACATACAAGTAATTTTGAAAGAGTAGATCAGCATTTAAGCTAGTGAGTTTCATAAGTATTTAATGACAATGTTTGTATGAAATGAAATGTCTTGTCCTTGTTTGTTTGTGTTTAGAAAATCCTATATTTTCTACTAGTATAAAAGTAGTCTTCCTTCAAGACCAAAGTTTGTTTCCAAAAATGTATGTAAGTGTAAAAATAACCAATATGTTTGAAAACCTCGTAAATCAATGTATTTTTAATACCTCATGTGAGTTTTATAACCATACTATCGACTCGGAATGCCTATACACAACGTTCTTCAGGCGTTGGAATGTTATGACATTTGTCACCCCAAATGGTGGACTGTAGCTAACAGTCAGGGCGCGGGTTGTCAAGCCCGTATCGATCTATACACAAACACCATGCTCCCCCTCCATGGGATTATGGTATATAATACAGGACTTGAAATGTGTACTCGAACGTACGTGAAGTTAATGTCTCACAGAACCGTAGTATAAAAACAGATTTACGTGTTAAAATGTTCGTTTGCTATTGTATATGAAAGTGATTTCTTGAAAATCGTGTTTCTAGTATGTAAAAGTTAGCAATATCCTCATAAAACTATACCTATTATAGTTTTCTAAAAGTGTGCCTCGTTTGTTTTAGAATATCTAGAAAAGGAATCACTTGTTATGAAAGCATAGATTTTTGTAGAGCCCAAGATAGACACATATACTTTAAATCTAGGAAAAATGTTTAGTTTATACATGCATTACAACAATTTATAGTTTTAAAGATAGAATGCTATTGTAATATATTTTGTATACAAGAGTTCCCTATAAATTTTATAAATCACATATGATTGTACTTAATAAAAGTGTATAATAATCTTTATAGATAACACCTGATAGTAGTCGTGTGTTTTACTTGTATTTCCCCCCCTTAGAAAGCATATAAAAGCGTTTAGAATATTTAAAAAGGGTTAATTAAGGGGTATGAACTCACTTGAAAGTTTGAAGATAGAGAGATGGAAAAACCGGGCAGAGTTTCATCTCGGGAAATGGATTTTTCTCGGGATTCTCGGGAGTAAAATCGACCTTCGGGACTTGAGCAAAATGACCAGGGCTTCGGGGTAGTGCGGGCACGGAAATCGAGGCAATATCATGAGAGAAATGAGAGAGATGGGGTGAATTTTCCGGAACCCTCGCATCTCTATTTATAGGAGGATGAGAGGCCTCGTTACGCGGGGCGTACGCACGTACGCTGGGCATACGCGTACGTCATGCGTGACCGAGTCCTCGACTGCCTCGGAGCTCGGATGGAACGGGTCGGTGGTTCGCACAGGCGCGACGTGGACGATCCGAGGCCAAGGCCTTCGCGTACGCGGGGCGTACGGGGTTACGCGGCGCGTAACTCGGATGAGTACGCTGACTCCCCCTTCGGATAATACCGGATTTTGATTTAAATAAATATATAATTTATTTAATAAACTTCAAAAATTCATATCTTCTTCATACGAACTCCGTTTTCGACGTTCTTTATATCCCCGCGAAGGTGAGACCAAACTCTACAACTTTCGTTTAGATTCCGTCGGCAAATTCCGAAATTATTTTTATTATTTATTTATAAAATGTCGTGATTAAGAAATTTATTTAAACAAATCATAACTTCTTTATCTGACGTCGGTTTTTGCCAGAATTTTTACTGCTGAAAAACCATTGTCGGGACCTTCGATTCTCATTTAGGTCTCGATCTCCGATTCGAGTTTTTAGTTGTCTGTTGCTAAGCTGAATTTGGAAAAATCTTAACTTCAATATACGAAGCCGGATTTGGGCATTCTTTTTACGTACGATCCCGTTTTAATGATATAAAACATAGTAGGTAGTTAAATAGAAACTTTTTGGACATTTTAATATCAACGTTAATTTTATTAACTCAAAAGTGGTTACAATACTTGACCTATTAGGCCATTACAAAGAGTTGAAATATCGGGTTGTCACATCATCCCCCCGTTAGAGGGAATTTCGTCCCGAAATTTAAAGTAGTAAAGACACTAGTGAACATGAAAGAGATGAGGGTACTTTTGTTTCATCTGATCTTCGTGTTCCCATGTGAATTCAGGTCCCCGCTTGGCGTTCCAGCGAACCTTCACGATGGGTATGCGACTTTGTTTTGTTTGTTTGACCTCTCGGTCCATGATTTCTATCGGTTCTTCCACAAAGTTGAGGCTCTCGTTGATCTCGATTTTGTCGAGTGAAATAACAAGAGTATCATCGGACAGACACTTTTTCAAGTTTGAGACGTGCAAGGTTGGATGTATGTTACTAAGTTCACGCGGTAGGTTAAGCTTGTAAGCCACAGGGCCGATTCTGGCAAGAATCTCGAAAGGCCCTATGTATCTTGGATTTAGTTTCCCATGCTTTCCAAAGCGTATTAAACCATTCCACGGTGAGACCTTTAATAAAACGTGGTCTCCTACCTAGAATTCCAAAGGTTTCCTCCTTTGGTCAGCGTAGCTTTTCTGTCGGTCTCTAGAGGCTTTCAATCGTTCACGAATCTGAACGATCTTCTCTGTTATTTCTCATATGATTTCCGGACCGGTGAGAGTGCTTTCAGGAACTCTTCCTTTAGCTAACTGGGTATCGCCAACTTCAGTCCAGCACAGAGGGGATCTGCACTTTCGACCATAGAGGGCTTCAAACGGAGCAGCCTTTATGCTTGTATGATAACTATTGTTGTATGAAAATTCGACAAGGGGTAAATGGATGTCCCATGCCTTTCCAAAGTCAATCACACAGGCTCTCAGCATATCTTCTAAAGTTTGTATCGTTCTCTCACTTTGCCCGTCTGTTTGTGGGTGGTAGGTTGTACTCATGTCTAGCTTAGTCCCCTGGGAACCTTGTAGTGACTGCCAGAATCTTGAAGTGAATCTACTATCTCGGTCGGAGATAATGGATATCGGAACACCATGCAGTCGTACTACTTCCCTTAAGTAAGTTTTTGTAAGCTTTTCCATTTTGTCAGTTTCCTTGATGGGTAGGAAATGCGCGGATTTGGTCAATCCATCGACGATGACCCATATGGTATCGAGTCCGCTCATCGTCTTGGCTAGCCTGGTTATGAAGTCCATAGTAATCCGTTCCCATTTCCATTCTGGTATCTCTGGTTGTTGTAGTAATCCTGACGGTTTTTGATACTGGACCTTAACCTTAGCGCAAGTAAGGCATTTACTTACGAAGGTAGCAATTTCTGCTTTCATGTTAGGCCACCAGTACAATTTCTTAAGATCCAGATACATCTTATCTGAACCCGGGTGAACGGAATACCTCGTGTTGTGTGCTTCAGTCATTACTACGTCTTTGAACCCGCCATGTTTCGGCGTCCAGATTCGGTCCATAAGATAATATGCTCCGCTACCCTTGACTTCTAGATTCTTTTCCATTCCTCGCAGGGATTCACCCGCCACATTTTCAGGTCGCAAAGCTTCCACTTGTGCCTCCTTAATTTGTGTTGATAAGTGGGAATGGATAGTCATAGTCAGAGATTTGACCCTCCGTCCAGTGTATTCCTTTCGACTGAGGGCGTCAGCTACCACGTTGGCCTTGCCAGGATGATAACGAATTTCACATTCGTAGTCATTTAGTAACTCAACCCATCGTCGTTGTCGCATGTTGAGCTCCTTCTGATCGAAAATGTGTTGAAGGCTCTTGTGATCGGTGAAAATAGTACTCTTTGTTCCGTATAAGTAGTGTCTCCAGATCTTCAGAGCAAATACCACTGCTCCTAACTCAAGATCGTGTGTCGTATAGTTCACTTCGTGTGTCATAAGCTGTCGGGAGGCATAAGCAATAACTTTCCCTCTCTGCATAAGAACACAACCAAGTCCTTGATTTGACGCATCGCAATACACTACGAAGTCTTCTATCCCTTCGGGGAGGGATAGTATCGGTGCGGTGCACAAGGCCTGTTTTAGTTTTTGGAATGCCTTTTCTTGTTTCGCTTCCCAGTTAAAGGCCACGCCTTTCTGGGTTAATGCAGTAAGAGGTTTCGCAATGCTAGAGAAGTTCTTTATGAATCTGCGATAGTAGCCAGCGAGACCTAGAAATTGATGAATTTCTATAGGTGTCTTTGGTGCTGACCAGTTCTCGATGACCTTGATTTTGGAGGGGTCCACGTGTATCCCTTTCTCGCTAACAACGTGGCCCAAAAATTCGACTCTTCGAATCTAAAATTCGCATTTAGAGAACTTCGCATAGAGTTTCTCCGATCTCAGTGTTTCTAAGACTTTTCGTAGGTGCTGACTATGCTCTTCCTTACTTCGGGAGTAGATAAGTATATCATCGATAAAGACGATGACGAACTGATCTAAGTAGGGACGACATACCCTATTCATTAGGTCCATAAATACTGCTGGTGCATTGGTTAATCTAAATGGCATTACTACAAATTCGTAGTGCCCATAACGAGTTCAGAAAGCTGTCTTGGGAATATCCCCTTCAAGTACCCGTAATTGGTGATATTCGGATTGTAGATCTATCTCCGAGAAGTAGTTTGCTCCTTGGAGTTGATCGAATGGGTCATCAATACAGGGTAGAGGGTAACGGTTTGTAACGACCCGTTTCCGGTATGTTAATTCCTTGGTATTTGTTTTGAAGTTTTGTAAGAGGGACTCGGCGAGTTCATAGCCTGACTTGCCGAGTAGGGTTGGGGTTTCGAGCACGTGTTAGCTGGAGACTCTGCGAGTCCATATTCCGGACTCGGCGAGTCTGTCCGTCTGGGTGAAACCCTAAATCCCCGGGTTGCCCACTATTTAAGCCACCTTATGGCCCTCATTCTCGCCTCCTTCACCCTCAGACGCTGTGAGAAAAACCCTAATTCATCCTTGAGTGTTTGTAAGTGATTTTGTGTGCATTTGTGAAGGTTTGAAGAAGGAGAAGAAGAAAGGAGCAAGGAGAAGGAGTGTAGAGCCGAGATTCAAGGGAAAGCAAGAGCTCTTTGAGGTATTCTTCTAGTTTCTTTCCTTTTTTATGCTTAAAAGCCCTTTTTAGATCTAGTTGATGCCTTTCTCAAGCCTTATGTTGATATGGAAGCCTTATCATGCCGAGATATCTTTAGATCTGTGTATTTAGGATTTGTAGATCCCAGATCTACTGCCTTTTTGGAGCTATTTTTCATATTAACCCTAGATCTACCCCTTTTATGCATCTTTTAGCCTTTATTCCCTTGTTCTTGTGTTTGTGCACGTAAAGTTGGAAACTTTACGTGGTAAACCAACTTATTGGACTTAGATCTATCATTTGTATGTTTTGGATTCGAGCAGAAACGAGTGTAGAATAGTTGCATGGCGGTGACTCGGCGAGTCGGAAGAACGACTCGGCGAGTCGAGTCGCGAGTCCCCAATTCCTTCCTTTTGAGCGGTGACTGTCGTGTGGGACCAGTGAGTAGTAGGGTGGACCCAGCAAGTTGAGGGTAGACTCAGTAATGGAGGGACTCGGCGAGTTGTTCATACAACTCGGCGAGTCCAAGGCAATCTTCTTAAGTTCAAGAACAACTCGTCGAGTTTTTCATATGACTCGGCGAGTCGGATGAAGATTGTCTAAGTTCTTGGATCGAGAGGGTACTCGTCGAGTCGATGCCATACTCGACGAGTAGCAGCGAGTAGGGTTGAGGTGTGAGAGTAGAGACTCGGCGAGTTGGCGGCCCAACTCGGCGATTCAGGTCAAATGAGAGTTGACTGTGACCAAGGGTAAAAGAGTCATTTTACCCAAGTGCAATGTTTAGTATTTGATTGAGTGTGTTTATGGACTTGTAGCCAGGGAGATACCGGAGCAGCAACAGTTAGACCCCAGAGTCATACAGTCAGCAGCCAGTTTACGAGGTGAGTTTCCTTCCAGTAGGAACGGGTCTAAGGCCACAATGCCGGCCCGTTTAGTGGCAATAGTTTCCGGACTTTGATCCGATGCAGTTGTTAGTTTGTTTGATGCCTTCGTGGCTCAGACAGGATTTATGTGTTAAGTGTTATGGGCTACGGCCTGACGTAGTATGCAGTATATGAGTTTATGATCATGTGTGTTATGCTATTTGAAATATGTTTTGCTATGCTATGCTATGCCCAGTCAGTTCCGGACTTCGGTCCGATGCAGTTAGTTCCGGACTTCGGTCCGATGCAGTTAGTTCCGGACTTCGGTCCGATGCAGGGGACAAGGTCCCAGTCAGTTCCGGACTTCGGTCCGATGCAGCTAGTTCCAGACTTCGGTCTGATGCAGTGGGCAAGGCCCAGTATGTGCTTATTTATATATTGTATGGTATGTGGTAGCTTGGGGGAGCTCACTAAGCTTCGTGCTTACAGTTTCAGTTTTGGTTTCAGGTACTTCCGCAAGCAAAGGGAAGAGCTCGGGGTGATAGCATCGCACACACCACAACTTTAGCTTTTATCCTGGGAATTGATTTAGTTTGTTTGATTTGACATAGTATGATACAGTTTTCCGCACAGTGTTTTTATTATGTTTGGGATACATCACGTATGGTTTTATGATATGACACTCAGTTTATGGTTTTGGTTATATTGAAAAACGAAATTTTTGGGTCGTTTCAAGTTGGTATCAGAGCCCTGGTTTGAGGGATTCGGATACACTTCCGGGTGTATCTGAACTCAAACTAAGGGGAAATAAAAAGATTTTTATTTTTAAAAGAAAACGTCTTCTAAATAGAATTTTGAAAGCACCTAGAAAGAAAGAAATTTCTAACGAGATAGAGGTGTGTGCATGCGATCAGCCGAGCTCAAGTAAGTACTCCCAAATTACCCATACATGTTATTTGTTCAGTTTCAGTTTCAGTAGAACAGCATGCTAGTATAGGACTAAGGATCTAGGAGAATGCCTTATGTGCCTGCTTTATGTGTTACAGCTTTATGAGTATTGCATGCTAGTATTGAATAGACAGCAGTAGGATAGCCTGTTTAGGTTATGCCTGATAGTATGAGCTTAGCATCCTATGCTAATACAGTTTCTTGTTATGAGAATAGATTTGCCTGAGTCTGTTTCCCTTATCCGAATGTTGCTTGCTTCGTGCTTTGTGGGGTTCTGAGTGATGGGAGTTAGCCATTAGGTGAACACGTCACACCACATGTGATCAGGGTTGAATAATCCCAGAGTGCTGGAACTGGCCCTATTGCGCAGCTCTTGTTTGAGTCCAACCGTTATAGGGACGGGTCTTTTACTTGAAAGATTATCTGATCCTCATCACATGTGATGGTGTTTAGGTGGTGGCTAATTGGCATTATGAGGAAACCTTCAGCAGTTGAGGACCAGTTGTGTTGAGCCTGAGGTTTCCCTAGGGCAAGCCTAGGATGAGAGTAGCAGAGAGCAGCAGTAGTAGAAGTGACTTGGTGGAGTCAAGGCAGTTCTTGAGGAAAGTACGGATAGATGTGGAAGGTAGTATGGGCCCGTACTACTGAAAGCAGAGGATCCGTACTCGAATCAAGGAAGGCTAAGACAAGACCAGGAAGCTAGTAGTAGTATCATGATCCCTTGAGATATTTCAGTGTTCTGATGTTGTTATGATATGTTTCAGAATGGTAGTTTTGCGTCCGAGACCAGCAGTCGGCAGCTCAGATGCCGGAGGGGGATCAGGATCAGGATCAGGCCCGGAGGTCGGGCAGATGGATGAGCAGACCAGAGAGTTCCTTTCTTCTGAGGTTACCCACATCATACTAGAGCAGACTCTTGTGATCTTCGGTTCGATCAAGGAGGGTATTTTAGAGCTGATGGATGAGAGATTGGGTATTTTCTGTGCCGAGATGGCGGCCATGATGGGGTCGCGCACACTTACGTTCAGGGAGTTCAGGGCATGCGGAGCTCCAGACTATCATGGGGCGCGGGACCCCATAGCGAGTACCAGATGGTTGGCGGATGTGGCCAATGCTTTTCGCACTAGCAGGTGTTCCGAGGGGGACAAAGTCAGATTGGCATCTTGTCTTCTGAAGGACAGGGCACGGGATTGGTGGGAGGAGGTCGGACATGCCATCAGGGATGATGCAGCATTGGACGCCATGACCTAGACTGATTTCTCTACCAGGTTCAGGGCGGAGTTTGCACCGGTCATTGAGGTGCAACAGCTAGCTAGGGAGTTTCAGGACCTTACCCAGACTACAGAGACAGTGGCGGAGATCACCGCCAAGTTCAGGGAGAGGGCTCTTCTTGTTCCTCAGTATGCAGCCGATGAGGAGATGAAGAAGGACCGTTATCATGAGATGTTGCGGAGTGATATCCGCATGTTTGTGAGCCGGTCCAGTTGTAAAACGCTGGATGACATGATTGCTAGAGCTCGGGAGAGGGAGATTGATCTCGAGATGGAGAAGAAGAGGAAACCGGAGGCGGTTTCGGGTTCAGGCAGTTTGGGCAAAAAGCCCAAGGTTTCAGATCACAGGTCTAGGAGTCAGCAGAGCCATGGTCGGTGTGGCAAGTGTGGGAGATTGCACGAGGGAACGTGCAAGGCAGGGAGTTCCGGCTGCTACAAGTGCGGTCGAACTGGGCATTTGAGCAGGGATTGTACGGCCCCTGCTACTGCTGTTGCAGCATCAGATCTGATTTGCTTTCAGTGCAATCAGAGGGGACATAAAAAGTCCCAGTGTCCAAGTTTAGCTGCAGCAGGGAAGGTGGTTGCACCTTCCCCTGCCACCTTGAGGATTACAGATGGCCGGAAGGGCCGAGCTGATGCGCCAGTAGCGAAGAGTAGGGCGTTTCAGATGACAGCAGAAGAGGCACAAGCGACTCCTGATGTGGTGATGGGTATGTATCTTTCCTTCATCTTTTAATTATTATTATCGTTTGAATATTACTTGATGGTATGTTTTATTTAGGGTCGTTCTCGGTGAAAGGCATTTCTGCTTTGGTATTGTTCGATTCGGGGGCTACCCGATCATTCGTATCGCTTGCGCTTAGCAAGAGATTTAGTAGAGCTCCTGGGGAGCTGGATTGTCCATTAGAGGTTGAGATAGCAGATGATAGGACTGTGAGGGTCGGCAGAGTACATAGAGGGTGTTCCCTTCAGATATTTGATGAGCAGTTTTCAGTGGACCTGGTACCTATTCCCCTGCGAGGGAATAAAGTTATTGTGGGCATGGATTGGCTAAGCCCCAATGGGGCGGTGATTAATTGTGAGCTTCAGCTAGTGAGGGTTCGCACTCCCAGTGGGGGAGAGTTAGTGATTCAGGGCGAGAGGCCACAACGAGGACCAATCTTTTGTTCCGCCGCAAGGGCGAGGCGCTATGTTCAGCAGGGTTGCGCCGGTTTTGTAGCTTACATCTTGGATGCCCGGGAGAAGGGCAAGACGACAGTTGATGATGTTCCTATTGTTCGAGACTACCCGGATGTGTTTCCCGAGGATTTGCCGGGGATACCTCCTGAGAGGCAGGTTGAGTTCAGGATCGACCTAATTCCTGGTGCGGCTCCGATAGCCAAAGCACCGTACCGACTAGCTCCCCCTGAGATGCAGGAGTTGTCTACACAGCTGCAGGAGCTGTTAGACAAGGGTTTCATTCGGCCGAGCAGTTCGCCTTGGGGAGCGTCGATCCTGTTTGTGAGAAAGAAGGATGGGTCGCATCGTATGTGCATTGATTATCAGGAGTTGAATAAGGTAACAGTGAAGAACCGTTACCCACTTCCGAGGATAGATGATTTGTTTGATTAGCTTCAGGGAGCTTCTTGGTTCTCCAAGACCGATCTACGCTCCGGTTATCATCAGATGCGGGTTAGAGATGAGGATGTACAGAAGACTGCTTTCAGGACCCGGTATGGTCATTATGAGTTTGTGGTGATGCCATTTGGGCTTACCAATGCCCCAGCCGCGTTCATGGATCTCATGAACCGCGTGTGCAGGCCGATGCTGGATCGGTCAGTGATAGTATTCATAGATGATATCTTGGTATATTCCAAGACACAGGGGCAGCACGAGGAGCACCTGCGGGAGGTGTTAGAGGCTTTGAGGAGGGAGAGACTTTTCGCAAAGTTCTCCAAGTGTGAGTTCTGGTTGCGCGAGGTGCAGTTTCTTGGTCATCTCGTCAACCAGAAGGGTATTTTGGTAGATCCGGCCAAGATAGAGGCCGTGATGCAGTGGGAGGTCCCGAAGTCTCCATCTGAGATTCGGAGCTTCCTAGGGTTGGCAGGGTATTATCAGAGATTTATTCAGGACTTCTCCAAGATAGCAGTGCCGCTCACCCGACTAACCAAGAAGTCGGTGGTATTTCGTTGGGGGCCTGAGCAGCAGGCGGCGTTCAAGACTCTCAGATAGAAATTGTGCGAGGCTCCGATCCTTACCTTGCCAGAGGGAGTAGAGGACTTCGTAGTCTATTGTGATGCTTCGATCACAGGTATGGGGGCAGTATTGATGCAATGAGGCCATGTGGTAGCTTATGCCTCGAGATAGTTGAAGCCTCACGAGGCTAATTATCCTACCCACGATTTGGAGCTGGGGGCAGTTGTGTTTGCCCTCAAGATTTGGAGACATTACCTTTATGGGGTCCGTTGTACTATTTACAAGGATCACAAGAGTTTGCGGTATGTTATGGATCAGCCGAGTCTGAACATGAGGCAGAGGAGGTGGTTGGACGTGCTGAAGGATTATGATTGTGAGATCCTTTATCATCCCGGGAAGGCCAACGTAGTGGCCGACGCCCTAAGCTGCAAGGTGTCGGCGGCCCCTATCAGAGATCTGTGTATGAGGATGACAGTGATCACTCCGTTGTTGGAGCGGATCAAGGAGGCTCAGATGGAGGGTCTCAAGGAGGAGAGGCAAAAGTGTGAGAGGATAGTGGGCCGAGTAGCTTTGTTTGATTATGACAATCGGGGTTTGCTGACGCTTCATGGGAGGGTGTGGGTACCATACTAGGGTGGAGTATGGCAGGTATTGATGGACGAGGCTCATAAGTCTCGGTTTTCTATCCACCCAGGGGCGACGAAAATGTATCGATATCTTCGACCTGATTATTGGTGGCCCTGCATGAAGCGGGACGTCGCTTGGTATGTTGAGAGATGCTTGACCTGCCGGAAGGTCAAGGCGGAGCACCAGAGACCTCACGGCAAGATGCAGCCGTTAGACATTCCCATGTGGAAGTGGGAGGACATCACCATGGATTTTGTCACCAAGCTCCCCAGGACCGCACGTGGAGTGGATTCGATATGGGTAGTAGTGGATCGGTTGACGAAGAGTGCCCATTTTATTCCGATTCAGGAGAGTATATCGGCGGAAAAGTTAGCCGATATCTATGTGCGAGAGATTGTGGCACGTCATGGAGTGCCGGTATCGGTGGTGTCAGACCGAGATGTCCGTTTCACATCCAGATTCTGGAAGCGGTTCCACGGAGAGATGGGTACTCGTCTCCATTTCAGCACCGCTTTCCACCCTCAGACAGACGGGCAGAGCGAGAGGATGATTCAGACTCTTGAGGACATGCTTAGGGCATGTGTTCTAGATTTTGGGGGTAGTTGGGATACGTATCTTCCGTTAGCGGAATTCTCGTATAACAACAGTTATCATGCGAGCATTGATCGACCTCCTTTTGAGATGTTGTATGGGAGGAAGTGTAGGACCCCGATTTGCTGGGGCGAGGTCGGTCAGCGAGTCATCGGGAGCACAGAAGTGGTGCTCAAGACGACTGAGTTGATCCAGCAGGTCCGTAGTAGGCTACAGACTGCGTAGAGTAGGCAGAAGAGCTACGCCGACAGGAGGCATTTGGACTTGGAGTTCCAGGTGGGAGATATGGTCCTTCTGAAGGTCTCACCTTGGAAGGGTGTCATCAGGTTCCGGAAGAGGGGCAAATTGGGCCCCAGATTTATTGGTCCTTTCAGGGTTTTGGCCCGAGTGGGTCGGGTTGCTTATCGGTTAGATCTTCCTGAGGAGCATAGTCAGATCCACAACACCTTCCATGTGTCTCAGTTGAGGAAGTGTTTGGGGGATGAGTCAGCAGTCGTTCCCCTAGAGGATATTCAGGTTGATAGCAGCCTGAATTATATTGAGAGGCCGGTCGCGATTCTGGACCGGAAGACCAAGACCTTGAGGAACAAGGTAATTCAGTTAGTGAAGGTGCAGTGGCAGCACCGGAAGGGGTCTGAATGGACGTGGGAGGCTGAGGAGGAGATGAGAGCGCACTACCCGGAGATATTTGCAGATTCAGCCGTAGCAGACTTCGAGGACGAAGTCTGAGATAAGTGGGGGAGAATTGTAACGACCCGTTTCCGGTATGTTAATTCCTTGGTATTTGTTTTGAAGTTTTGCAAGAGGGACTCGACGAGTTCATAGCCTGACTCGCTGAGTAGGGTCGGGGTTTCGAGCACGTGTTAGCTGGAGACTCGGCGAGTCCATATTCCGGACTCGGCGAGTCTGTCCGTCTGGGTGAAACCCTAAATCCCCGGGTTGCCCACTATTTAAGCCACCTTATGGCCCTCATTCTCGCCTCCTTCACCCTCAGAAGCTGTGAGAAAAACCCTAATTCATCCTTGAGTGTTTGTAAGTGATTTTGTGTGCATTTGTGAAGGTTTGAAGAAGGAGAAGAAGAAAGGAGCAAGGAGAAGGAGTGTAGAGCCGAGATTCAAGGGAAAGCAAGAGCTATTTGAGGTATTCTTCTAGTTTCTTTCCCTTTTTATGCTTAAAAGCCCTTTTTAGATCTAGTTGATGCCTTTCTCAAGCCTTATGTTGATATGGAAGCCTTATCATGCTGAGATATCTTTAGATCTGTGTATTTAGGATTTGTAGAGCCCAGATCTACTGCCTTTTTGGAGCTATTTTGCATATTAACCCTAGATCTACCCCTTTTATGCATCTTTTAGCCTTTATTCCCTTGTTCTTGTGTTTGTGCACGTAAAGTTGGACACTTTACATGGTAAACCAGCTTATTGGACTCAGATCTATCATTTGTATGTTTTGGATTCGAGCAGAAACGAGTGTAGAATAGTTGCATGGCGGTGACTCGGCGAGTCGAGTCGCGAGTCCCCGATTCCTTCCTTTTGAGCGGTGACTGTCGTGTGGGACCAGTGAGTAGTAGGGTGGACTCAGCGAGTTGAGGGTAGACTCAGTAATGGAGGGACTCGGCGAGTTGTTCATACAACTCGGCGAGTCCAAGGCAATCTTCTTAAGTTCAAGAACAACTCGTCGAGTTGTTCATATGACTCGGTGAGTCGGATGAAGATTGTCTGAGTTCTTGGATTGAGAGGGTACTCGTCGAGTCGATGCCATACTCGACGAGTAGCAGCGAGTAGGGTTGAGGTGTGAGAGTAGAGACTCGGCGAGTTGGCGGCCCAACTCGGCGAGTCAGGTCAAATGAGAGTTGACTGTGACCAAGGGTAAAAGAGTCATTTTACCCAAGTGCAATGTTTAGTATTTGATTGAGTGTGTTTATGGACTTGTAGCCAGGGAGATACCGGAGCAGCAACAGTTAGACCCCAGAGTCATACAGTCAGCAGCCAGTTTACGAGGTGAGTTTCCTTCCAGTAGGAACGGGTCTAAGGCCACAATGCCGGCCCGTTTAGTGGCAATAGTTTCCGGACTTTGATCCGATGCAGTTGTTAGTTTGTTTGATGCCTTCGTGGCTCAGACAGGATTTATGTGTTAAGTGTTATGGGCTACGGCCTGACGTAGTATGCAGTATATGAGTTTATGATCATGTGTGTTATGCTATTTGAAATATGTTTTGCTATGCTATGCTATGCCCAGTCAGTTCCGGACTTCGGTCCGATGCAGTTAGTTCCGGACTTCGGTCCGATGCAGTTAGTTCCAGACTTTGGTCCGATGCAGTTAGTTCCAGACTTCGGTCCGATGCAGTTAGTTCCGGTCTTTGGTCCGATGCAGGGGACAAGGTCCCAGTCAGTTCCGGACTTCAGTCCGATGCAGCTAGTTCCAGACTTCAGTCTGATGCAGTGGGCAAGGCCCAGTATGTGCTTATTTATATATTGTTTGGTATGTGGTAGCTTGGGGGAGCTCACTAAGCTTCGTGCTTACAGTTTCAGTTTTGGTTTCAGGTACTTTCGCAAGCAAAGGGAAGAGCTCGGGGTGATAGCATCGCACACACCACAGCTTTAGCTTTTATCCTAGGAATTGATTTAGTTTGTTTGATTTGACATAGTATGATACAGTTTTCCGCACAGTGTTTTTATTATGTTTGGGATACATCACGTATGGTTTTATGATATGACACTCAGTTTATGGTTTTGGTTATATTGAAAAACGAAATTTTTGGGTCGTATTTTTGGATCGTTTCACGGTTCTTGACAGTAAGTTTGTTCAGCTCTCTGTAGTCGATGCACATACGGAACGATCCGTCTTTCTTCTTTACGAACAAGACCGGTGCTCCCCAAGGTGAGTAACTTGGGCTTATGAATCCTTTTTGAAGGAGTTCATTAAGTTGACTGGAAAGTTCTTGCATCTCTGCTGGTGCTAGACGATAAGGCGATTTCGCTACTGGGGTAGCCCCTGGAACTAAGTCGATTCTGAATTCGACTTGGCGTTGTGGTGGTAATCCTGGTAGTTCTTTTGGAAAGATATCGGGAAAGTCGTGTACTTCTGGAATGTTCTTGATGTCCTTCAGTTCCTGACTTGTATCGACGATGTGCGTTAGGAATGCTCGACAATCCTTCCGCAAACACTTTCGAGCTTGGATGCACGAAATGATACGAAGGTTTGTACTTGATTTGTCGCCGTAAATCACTAATGTTTCATTGTTAGGGAGATTAATACGAACTGCTTTTTCAAAACACATGATGTCGGCGCGAAGAAGACTTAATCAATCCATGCCGACTATGACGTCGAAACTTTTAATAGGGACCAGCATGAGATTGATTGGGAAAGAATGACCGTCTAAAGTTAACGTACAGTCCTTGTATATGTAGTTAGTGTTTTCGGTTTTTCCGTTGGCCATCTCTACAGTGAATGATTTTTCTAGCTTGCTAGGTTTAGGTTTAAGTAAGTGAATAAAGTTTTCACTCACGAAGCTTCTCTACGCTCCACTACCGAATAATATGCATGCATATGAATTATCGAGGAGGAACGTACCAGCAACTACCGTTGGGTCAGCTACAGCTTTGTCGTGGCCTATAGTCAAAACTCGTCCCACACCGCCTGTGCCTGCTGCCTTAGGGCAGTTCCTCTTGTAGTGGCCCACCTCGCCACAACCGTAGCAAGTCTGGCCTATACCCGCACTGGGAACTTGAGTGATCAGCTTTGCGGGATCCTTGCAGAAACGGGTTGTGTGTCCCTTTCTGTTGTAGTTGGCGCACTGCATTTCCTGATAAGGTCCATGGTGGTGGTAAGTGCATTTGGTTCACTTTGGAAGGTTACCTACATAAGGTCTTGTTGGGTAGGTATTTGTAGGAGCTGTAGTAGGTACCGTGGCAGCATTCACTGAAACCAGTTGTTTCTTTGCGGATTCTTAGGAAGACCCACCCTTCCCTTTATTCCATACTCTCTTCCTGTTGTTGTTGTTGTTGTTGTTGTTGTTGTAGTTTCCTTTATGTGGTTCTGGTGTAGAAGCGGTTGAGTTATGATGACCTCCGTAGTCAATCAAAGATTGTGCTAGTTCCTTAGCACTTTCAAAGGTGTCAGGTTTGGAAGCTAACACGCTTGACCGTATTTGGGGCGTTAGTCCCCATATGTACCTCTCTATTTTCTTGCTCTCAGGAGCAATCATGTCTGGGCAAAGGATTTCCAGATCGCAGAATCTGTTGGTATAAGTTCCGATGTCGGTACCGACCATTCCGAGTGTCCAGAGTTCGTGTTCGAGCTTTTGAATCTCTCCATGTGGGCAGTATTCTCTCATCATCATGGCTTTGAGGCTCTCCCAATTTATGGAGTTTGCCACTATTAGGGTAAGTACTTTAATGTGGCCGTTCCACCAAGCTAAAGCTCTATCAATGAGTGTGAAGGTTGCAAACTTGACTTTGATGTGCTCGGGGCAGGAGCAGATTTCAAAGACTGATTCTGTCCTTTCAATCCACTGTCTCAGAGCCATCACACCACCAGTTCCATAAAACATACGGGGTTTGGCATTAGTAAAGTCCTTATAAGTACATTCTCGGGGTTGCCCATGACTCTTGCCATGGTTGGATAGGTGTGTGCCAGTTCTCGAGTCATTAGTACTCGAGTTATTGAGCTGTGACATGGCAGCTGCTACTGTTGCGGTGACTGTTACTTGGAACATGACAGCATCAAATTGAGGAGGTGGAGGTGGTGGTGGTATCGGTGTTTCATTGATATGGTTACGTCTGGTATTCCTGTGTGGCAGCATCTTTAACTATACGTTTAAAACATGATGATATGAATAAGAATAAGTGAACAATGAATGTGTCTCATGAACCAAATTGCCATAGTTCAACAACAGATGATAGCATGAATCTTAAAATAGAAGTATGAAAGTTATTTGTAAGACTGAAAGTATG
Source organism: Lactuca saligna (assembly GCF_052625555.1). Lineage (NCBI taxonomy): Eukaryota > Viridiplantae > Streptophyta > Magnoliopsida > Asterales > Asteraceae > Lactuca > Lactuca saligna. The sequence goes on along the minus strand of NC_136420.1, from coordinate 83,124,039 downwards.
AAACAAGTATTTGGTTTCTCGACGACTTTTCAAGGTTTGAACGAAATACTCAACGTAGTAATAATAGTGTCACTTATATTAATATAAAAGTTGATGCAACGATCATGAAAATTTGACCCCTATAAGGGTCTCCGATTACAAAGTTCAAGAAATTTAAAGACTTTTAGCCGAGGTCCTAAGTTATAACAAAATTTGAGGTTTTCACAAGTACTACTTGCGACGTGTGTTGCGCTTGGAGCTCGATTCTGCATCTGATTGCTTCGACTCCATAAGGCGCCTATCAAAGGCGACTTGTTGTTCCCTCAATTCTGCGAAGGCTGCATTCGCTTGTGCCTGAATGCTTCGGCGCGGAGGTAGATGTTGTTCTGCAACATCTCCAGGCGGTTGATATCGGCCATGTGGACTTGTACTTCCACGTTGACCTCTCGGATTCGGTTTGCTTGAACCCCCGATTGGTAGGACTGTTTGGCCAGTTTACCTACCATTGCTGGAAGTGCTCGGTCGGCTGAACCCCCGTCCCTGATGTCGTAGAAGTCTCGACACATCCCGTAAGGAAAGCGTATCCCTTGTTATTCGCTCCAGTGGACGAGGTGACTTCCCCAAATGGGATTCGGTCCTAGAAAGTTCCTCCTAATGGGTGGAGGGTTGACTATTTCCGGTTCTGAGTCTGTCTCGGAGTCGTCCCCGCCATCCAACTCAATGGGCTCTTCGTCCTCCTCCAGATCCTTTTCAATCCATCCTCCGTTGCCTTGTTGGGGGTAGTAGGGGTCTCCATGCGGGTGAAATCCAACCATTTGACTATACGAGAATAGGGTTATAAGGTTTGAATAAAACTTGAGACATGTAATACTAATTAATCTAGTGTATGCACCAAATACTCCTATAGTATTTAATTTGTACGTTAGATACTAGTGTCTATTTTGTTAAATTTTGACTTGTTGCTCACTACGATCATTCCTTGACCTACGTTAATCAAATTTCGGATAAACATAGTTGATCAGGCTATATTCGTCCCAAATTTGATTACATATCTCGAGAATTAGTCGTAGTGTCCAACTTGTCCTAAAACTTTTCTATAGTTCTTATCATAAAAATGTGTCGTTGTATGCATGTATTTCAGATTTTTATAACCTAAAATAATCTATTTATGTGAAATAAGGATTTTAGGTACAAAATTTTTTTTGTCAGAGACTTTGAGTCCCTAAGCATTTATAGTTTGTATATCTTATGAGGTTCGATATACTTAATTCACTATAAACATTGCTCTGATACCAATCTGTCACACCCCCAAACCTGAACGACGGAAACGTTCGGGGGGCGGATGACTTCATGTGGTAACGTAACAAATGAATACATAGCAAAGAAAGCAATACAACCATCATATATATAATTGAAAGTTTACATTTGTCAAAAGTTACATGTTCAAAACCAATTACAATATGATGTCAAAATATGAGATTAAACTGGCGCCGCAACATCCCTTCATCAAAAGCATAATGATACCTATAGTTACTGAATCCCTGGGACATACAAGTAATTTTGAAAGAGTAGATCAGCATTTAAGCTGGTGAGTTTCATAAGTATTTAATGACAATGTTTGTATGAAATGAAATGTCTTGTCCTTGTTTGTTTGTGTTTAGAAAATCCTATATTTTCTACTAGTATAAAAGTAGTCTTCCTTCAAGACCAAAGTTTGTTTCCAAAAATGTATGTAAGTGTAAAAATAACCAATATGTTTGAAAACCTCATAAATCAATGTATTTTTAATACCTCATGTGAGTTTTATAACCATACTATCGACTCGGAATGCCTATACACAACGTTCTTCAGGCGTTGGAATGTTATGACATTTGTCACCCCAAATGGTGGACTGTAGCTAACAGTCAGGGTGCGGGTTAACAAGCCCGTATAGATCTATACACAAACACCATGCTCCCCCTCCAAGGGATTTCGGTATATAATACAAGACTTGAAATGTGTACTCGAACGTACGTGAAGTTAATGTCTCACAGAACCGTAGTATAAAAACAGATTTACGTGTTAAAATGTTCGTTTGCTATTGTATATGAAAGTGATTTCTTGAAAATCGTGTTTCTAGTATGTAAAAGTTAGCAATATCCTCATAAAACTATACCTATTATAGTTTTCTAAAAGTGTGCCTCGTTTGTTTTAGAATATCTAGAAAATGAATCACTTGTTATGAAAGCATAGATTTTTGTAGAGCCCAAGATAGACACATATACTTTAAATCTAGGAAAAATGTTTAGTTTATACATGCATTACAACAATTTATAGTTTTAAAGATACAATGCTATTGTAATATATTTTGTATACAGGAGTTCCCTATAAAGTTTATAAATCACATATGATTCTACTTAATAAAAGTGTATAATAATCTTTATATATAACACCCGATAGTAGTCGTGTGTTTTACTTGTATTTCCCCCCTTAGAAAGCATATAAAAGCGTTTAGAATATTTAAAAGGGTTAATTAAGGGGTATGAACTCACTTGAAAGTTTGAAGATAGCGAGATGGAAAAATCGGGCAGAGTTTCGTCTCGGGAAACGGATTTTTCTCGGGATTCTCGGGAATCTCGGGAGTAAAATCGACCTTCGGGACTTGAGCAAAATGACCAGGGCTTCGGGGTAGTGCGGGCACGGAAATCGAGGCAATATCGTGAGAGAAATGAGAGAGATGGGGTGAATTTTCCGGAACCCTCGCATCTCTATTTATAGGAGGCTGAGAGGCCTCGTTATGCGGGGCGTACACACGTACGCTGGTCGTACGCGTACGTCATGGTTGACCGAGTCCTCGACTGCCTCGAAGCTCGGATGGGACGGGTCAGTGGTTCGCACAGGCGCGACATGAACGATCCGAGGCCAAGGCCTTCGCGTACGTGGGGCGTACGGGGTTACGCGGCGCGTAACTCGGATGAGTACGCTGACTCCCCCTTCGGATAATACCAGATTTTGATTTAAATAAATATATAATTTATTTAATAAACTTCAAAAATTCATATCTTCTTCATACGAACTCCGTTTTCGACGTTATTTATATCCCCGCGAAGGTGAAACCATACTCTACAACTTTCGTTTAGATTCCATCGGCAAATTCCGAAATTATTTTTATTATTTATTTATAAAATATCGTGATTAACAAATTTCTTTAAACAAATCATAACTTCTTTATCTGACGTCGGTTTTTTGCCAGACTTTTTACCGCTGAAAAACCATTGTCGAGACATTCGATTCTCGTTTAGGTCATTCCGGCCAAAAGTCGCTCGATCTCCGATTCGAGTTTTTAGTTGTCTGTTGATAAGCCGAATTTGGAAAAATCTTAACTTCAATATACGAAGCCGGATTTTGGTATTCTTTTTACGTACGATCCTAGTTTAATGATATAAAACATAGTAGGTAGTTAAATAGAAACTTTTTGGATATTTTAATATCAACATTAATTTTATTAACTCAAAAGTGGTTACAAATACTTGACCTATTAGGCCATTACAAAGAGTTGAAATATCGGGTTGTCACATATATATATATATATATATATATATATATATATATATATATATATATATATATATATATATATATATATATATAACATGTCTAGTATGTGTGTAGGTTAGAGGAATGGACTAACTGAGGATATCATACACATAATCGGTTAGAAGGAATGTAGTCATGACAAATATGTGACCAATCTTCTCTCGCTCATGAAATTTGTATGATCGCACCTCCTTAATGTGGACAATAAGGACCATGGTATTAGGTTCCATTACCCCTTTATTGGTAAGAAAGGACCAGGGTATTGGGTATTAGCTGTATAGCGATCATGACGCAATGTGTGATCAATCTCCAATAGAAGTCCATTACCCCTTTATTAGGAAGTCAAAACTAGGAGTGTAATAGTTTGTGATATGATGCATATATGAACCTATGTGTTATTTAAATGTATATGATTAATGTAATGGGTGAGTATTTTGTACAACTTACTAAGAACTTTCGCTTATCCCTTACTTATTATATTTCTTGGATTAACGAAGTAGAACCCAACTTGACTGCAACTACATCCATATTTTATTTTTTAAAACTACTTTGATAATATAATGCCTTCCGCTATTTACTCTCAATGATAATATATTATGTGACACCAAAAGGATTGATTTTAATGAATGATGTTTTATCACCAGCTTTAATCGGGACTAATACAAAATTTTCAAATTTTTGTCATAAAAGAATCATGGCATTACACTGTTGTTTTTTTATTGTGGAGTCACCACTGATCACAAACATAGATATAAATGAGGCAATACATAACCTGATACATGCAATGAAAAATAAAAGGATTGTAAACAAACAATTTACAAAAAAAAAATCTTGTTTAGATAGTACAATGTTAATAAAACTATTTTAAAGACACAAACATATAAGCATACTACTGGTTTTTATTGTATGAGTTCATACAAAAACATATAACTAAAACCATTAGATGAAAACTCTCTAAAATACAATGAATTAGCCTTTAAGTTGAAGCTTTTCTTTAAAATAAAAATAAAAAACTCATAAACAAACAAAATTTTCCTTCGAGTTTTTCTTAAAAACTAAACGTTGTGGAGCACAACAGGCGGACAAAGTGTGGGTAAAAACTCAAATTGCTCTGATGTTGGGATTTTATTCAAAACTTTGTTTCAAAAATATAATATTTAGAAACATAAGACTTTATATTTTGAACAACACAAAACCATTTTATACCTACTAAGGATCTTCATACAAGATGTAGAAAGATTAACACCAACCGAAGAAGATGATGGAGAAATTACAACATTTTAAGTTCTTTGAATCATCTTGGGACACTTGGAAGTTGATGAAGAATGATGAACTTAAGAGATACCAACAATGACTCAACTTGATGTAGAATGCAACCGACAGTAATGGCCGACCACCACCTAGTGTTAACAGCCTACCGGCAGCTATCGACAACAACGTCTGGCCATGACTTAGAAGAAATAGAAAGATAAAAGAGAGAGTTGGTGATCGTGAGAAAGAAATATCGAGAGGAAGAAACAAATGGAGATAGTGACATAACGACATTGGTACAGTGGAGACGATTCTGTAATGGCATCGGTGCACCGATCGGCGGCTACTTACCACCTACCAATTTGAGAGAAAGAAAGATGGAGAAAGATAAAAAAAAAACATAGATCAGATGAGTTGGTAATGAGTAGAAGTGGTGGTTCATAGGCGAGGGAGGTCTGGTCTAGTAGTGACAGTGGGTCTTTGGCGGCTGCTTAAATGCAAAGAGATGATAGAGAACTCAAAAAATTGTTATTAGGTTTATGACTAGGTTTTAGGGTTTTGAGTTTTAATAGAAAAATCAGGCTTAAATTTTAAAATGGGTTAAAAAAATTATATTATTTTTCTTAATTAGTTTTTAATAAGATTTCAATATTTTATTGAATAAAATTATATATATATATATATATATATATACACACACACACACACACAATTCATCCGTATCTCGTATGGGTTTCATACTTATATGAATTGCTTCTATAACCGCTACGAGACTCAACAGAGCCATTTTACAAATAATCTCTCTCATGGGTTTATTGTTGATGCACTTTTTTTCTTGGCAGGAACGATTTATGATAGAACATGTCTTGTTTATCTCGACCAAATGGGCAGAGTAGCTATCACCATGCAAAAAATATTTACGATTTTCAGTAGTTTTTCCATGAATTTTCTTGCATTACCGGGTATGAGTGGTTTTGTCCAGAAGTGATAGTCTTTTGTAATGGCAATCGGAATGATATTAACTCCTATTTATTCATTATCAATGTTACGCCAAATGTTGTATGGATGTAAGTTATTTAATACTCCCAACTCTTATCCTTCTATTGTGGACTGCATGACTTATTTGTTTCGATCTCCGTTTTTCTACCTGTAACGGATATTGGTATGTATCCATATTTTATTCTTTCACTATCAGTTGACAAGGTTGAAAGTATTCTATCTAAGAGTTTGTTGACTAATGAAAAGAAAAAGAAGAATGATTTTTATACTCTTAAATCTTATATAACGTAAAAAAAAATAAGAAATTGAATTTTCACCCAATATACTTGGTTGTTGCGAGAACCGTGTGAATCACTAGACTACTTGACTTGATTCACATTATTGTCGTTGGTTGACACAAGGTGTTTTATATACACCGTATTCCGTTTGTATTTGTAAGAACGTTTCTAGAATTTAACTAGAGGTTAACGTAAATGAATCATAACTATGTAGTCATATTCCTAATAGATTTACTCCAAAATAGCATATCCAAATTATAATAAAGCCTAGAGTCACTACAATTGCAAAATTTGCCCTCTTAAAATTTTTATTTGTTTGAAAATGCAAATAAATTGTGAATACAGTCTAAGTAATAAAGGCTTAAGTTTCCTTTAGATCCCAACTCCAATATAATTCCCGAGCTTCATTAGCCCATATTGCTCTTGAAAGAACACCTATGGTTAAAATATAAATACCAGGCTAATCGCACAATTACTTCAATAATCTAATTGTTGAATCAATTGGGCTTTGTAATAATTCTTAGCCGACAAAAAGTAATTTTTTTAAAGATATCTTTTATTTCATTATTGTATTGGATTTCACAAAATGAAAAAGACTCATTTAATTTTAAGAAATTATTACTTTTATAACTCTAAAAAATCTTTCTAAAGATAATGACTAGAAGTGCTATTAATAATAAGGATCCATAAAGAAGAGCCGCGTAGCTCAATATCATCATACTTATGTGCATTATTAACCTCTCCAATTGTAGAGCAGTTACTAATATGATGGGTTTACGCATTTCAGTTAAAAGATCCGAAGTAGCAAAGCCCAAAGACCTGGGTAAATATAGTACTTAAGGCAGTTATTTCAATTCAATAATTTTTTCTTATTTTGAAATAAGAAACTATATGAATAAGTGAAAACTCCATGAAAGAAATATTAATAATTTATATAAATCACTTAGTGGAAAATGGTACTAATAAATCCAACTAGTGATTAATAATCTTGTTAGACTTAAAAAAAAATAACGATTATCCCCTTTTCTAACGAATCATATATTTTTATGATTTTATTGCCCGATACAATTATCAAATGAATTATAAATACAATTGAAACAATCAAAAAAGGAAATATGAGTGAATATATGCTATAAAGTTGAAAATATCATAAAAATGAAAAAAAATGGAAAGAATCCCCTATATTAATATTATTAAAAATTAGAAATCTAAAATTTAATTTATTTTTATTACATGATTTATTGGGTATCTTTTAGAAATCATGTAATTTATTTTTATTACATGATTTATTGGGTATTTTTATATATGCTATAAAGTTGAAAATATCATAAAAATGAAAAAAAAAAATGGAAAGAATCCCCTATATTAATATTATTAAGAATTAGAAATCAAAATTTTAATTTATTTTTATTACATGATTTATTGGGTATCTTTTTGAAGATGTCATGTCGCCACTGAGATGCTCTAGGACTACTTCCTTAGAGTAGCATGTCTACCGATTTCACCATAGCGGCTTACCGGAACTAATAATAACCTATTTATATTCAATCGCAAATATTGAACAAGTCAATTCAATCAAATAAGTTTTTTAGTCAACACTCAAATTTATAAAAAAAAAATTAGTTCAAAAGTCAATTTAAAGATTCAATAGTTTCATTTATTAGGATGTCAGTTTATTTATTTGAAGGCTTTGATGTAGTTTATCCTAATATAAAATCTAACTTTGGTAAGTAGATTATTTCTTTTGTTAGAATAAAAAAATTGTTTTTATTTTTACTTTTATTGATACTTCATTATTCTCGTTTATCTGATTTCATAATTTTCAAACAAAAATAAAATTTCTCAATGACTACAAAATAAGTTATTTTGAATTATTTCAAATTGACACATAATTTGTACGTTTGATAGATTCGTTATAATATCTCAACAATGAAGTTCTTTTATTAATTGGACTCAAAATTGGAGATATATGGTAAATTCATTTCATGTAGTAATTACTAAAAACTATAAAAAAATATAAATTGAGAAGTCATAAAGTAATCCAAAAACTTTTATGATGTAATCTCTTACTTTCAACAATCTGTTAATTTGAACTAAAAATATTATATTTGCCATTACCGAAAAAGAGAAAAATTGTTCATTATTATAACCGTCGATGGGGAAAATAAGACTCTTCACCACAAAAATATCAGTGAAAATATTCTACAAAAGAATAAAAAATATTGTATTTGTTTCTTTATTTTTTTTAGAATTTAGAAAACAAAAGAATTCTTTTTTTTAGACATCTTATAAGATAAAAACCTAGTCTATTTCATATTAATTAGAATAGGGGTGTAACACCGAAAATTTCAAACAAATTTTTTTAATTGTTATAAAACATAATTCCATCGATATTCATAAAAACAACCATTTTAATTATCCAACAAAACAGTACAAAATCCCAAGATCATAATATCAAGCTCCGAACGTGTGTGTATACGGATCAAGCCGGCGCCTTCCCGCGGTCATCACTAGTACCTGAAACAAATAACATCAACACTATAAGCACAAGGCTTAGTGAGTTCCCCAAAATACCACATATAACATATATTAGCCACTCTAGGCTATAACTCTGTGGGTCCGTGCACCCAAACTCTGTGAACCCTCAGGTTCTAGCTCTGATAAACATGCACCACATAAATCACATAGAAATCATGCAGTACAACACACAACATACATAGCATACAAATACTCTATCACATAACTCTGGTTACCTACTCAAGGTAAAGTATAGTGAGAAGACTCACCTCGCGTATATCGGTATCTCACGAATCCTGGAAATCCCTCGTGCTCGATCCTCCGAGCTCTAATCCTCCTATAACATTATATGCTTCTAATTAACACTTTATATCTCTAAGGTTGACTATCAAAAGGAGTCAACACTGGTCAACTATGGTCAACGGTCAACGGTCAACTCTGACCGGACTCGGTGAGTACCAAGGCGACTCGGCGAGTCTAGGCGTATACACCAATTTCCCTGGAATCCTCCCTTGACACGTCGAGCATTCACTCAACTCGACGAGTTCCACCTGGCATGAGTTGTGGGGCCACCACGACTCAACTCGCCGAGTCTCAAAACAACTCGGCGAGTCCAGTTTGACTCAATCCACCGATCCATTCTGACTCCCCCTTGACTCACTGAGTCCGCCCTCCCCAACTCGGCGAGGCCACTCACTGTGTGGTCGGGCAACATTCATGCTACTCGCCGAGTCTGTTCTTCGGACTCGGTGAGTCCGTGCCATGCACTGACTCAATCTTGCTCTAAAGGTCAGATCCAGTCCATTAATCCATAGATCCAGTCCCTCCAAGCTCATTTAGCACGTAAAGTTACAATCTTGATGCACATACAACCTCTATATGACCATATATGATGTTTTTGACTCATTTACTACAACACAAGGTCATGGACTCCATTGTCATACATAAAGCTTGATGAGTGAGACTCTCTGGACCTCTATGGGTCCAGATCCATAACCTCAACTCAAGGAGGGAACCAATGGGCACCAAATCATCCCATAAATGACCATCATAAGCCCTAAATTGCATAATGCTTCACCAAACAGAAAATAGTCCGAGATCATACCTCTAGAGTGATGATCTAAGCCCCAAATCCACGAAATAGCAACCTCCTTTGCTTCCTCTTGCCTAGAGTCTCCTTCTTCTTGCTAAATAACACACACAAGGTCAAGAAATGCTCCTTTCTCTTCACAAATCGCTCAAGAGCACAAGGGTCTCTCACTGAGGGTTGGGTGAGCACAAATGACGGCCATAAGGCCCCTTAAATAGGCCTCAAACCCGGAAATTTAGGGTTTCATTACACAGCGCAGACTCGCCGAGTCCATATCTTGGACTCGTCGAGTCCAGGCGCGCTTCATTGCCCAAATCCGCATCCCTACTCGGCGAGTCTGAGCTCCAACTCGTCGAGTCCCCCTCACAATTCAACAAAATTAAATTTACAAGATACCTGGTAAAATCCGGATGTTACAACTCTCCCCCACTAGAACTAGACTTCGCCCTCGAAGTCTCGCTCTAAAACAGCTCCGGATGCTGCTTCCGCATCATACCCTCCGGCTCCCAGGTCATTTCTGATCCCCTCCGATGTTGCCACTGAACCAATACCAGAGGTACCTCCTTGTTTCTCAAAATCTTGATCTTCCGATCCCTAATAGCCACTGGTCTCTCAGCATAATTCAGGCTTGCATCCACCTGAATATCCTCTAATGGAACCACTGCCGACTCATCGGCTATACATTTCCTCAACTGCGATACATGAAAAGTGTTGTGAATCTGCCCCAACTCTGTTGGTAACTCCAGCCGATAGGCTACCCGGCCAACCCTTGCAATCACACGAAACGGACCTATAAACCGGGGTCCCAATTTGCCCCTCTTCCTGAACCGGATCACTCCTTTCCAAGGAGAAACCTTCAGGAGAACGAAGTCGCCGACCTGAAATTCCAGCTCGGACCGGCGCCTATCCGCATAACTCTTTTGTCGGCTCTGAGCGGTCAATAACCTCTGTCTGACTAGCTGTATCTGCTCTGTCGTCTGATTCACGATCTCTGTACTACCCATTACCCTTTGCCCAACCTCTCCCCAACATATGGGAGTCCGACACCTCCTACCATACAACAGCTCAAAGGGCGGCATACCGATGCTCGAATGATGGCTGTTATTGTAGGAAAACTCTGCCAAGGGCAAATACGTGTCCCAACTACCCCCAAAGTCCAATACACATGCTCGAAGCATGTCCTCAAGTGTCTGAATCGTCCGCTCACTCTGGCCGTCGGTCTGGGGGTGGTATGCGGTACTAAAATGCAACTTAGTACCCAACTCCTCATGAAATTTCTTCCAGAAACGGGAAGTGAAACGCACATCGCGATCTGAAACAATCGAGATCGGCACTCCATGCCGAGATACAACGCTCTCACATAAATCTCCGCCAACTTCTCCGCCGAAGAACTCTCACTGATGGCAAGAAAGTGAGCGCTCTTTGTCAACCTATCCACAATCACCCAAATTGCATCGACTCCTCTGGTAGTCCTCGGCAATTTGGTGATGAAATCCATAGTGATCTGTTCCCATTTCCACTCGGGAACCTCCAATGGCTGCAACTTGCCATGCGGTCTCTGGTGTTCGGCCTTTACCCTTCGACAGGTCAAACACCTCTCGACAAACCATGCGACATCCCTCTTCATACAAGGCCACCAATACTCCTTTCTTAAGTCCAAATACATCTTCGTAGCCCCGGGATGGATCGAGAATTTTGATCTATGAGCCTCCTCCATCAATGTAGTACGCGTACCGCCCACAAACGGTACCCAGATCCGGCCCTGATACGTCATAAGCCCTCGACTATCCGATACAAACTCAGAAACCAACCCAACGACCCGCTCTCTCTTCTGCATCTCCGGACGCACAGCCTCGGCCTGTGCCCCACGAATGGCGTCCAGAACTGGAGCTATCACGGTCAATCTCAAACATACATTTCGCAGTGGAGTACTCTCCGCCCTGCGACTCAACGCGTCGGCTACCACATTAGCCTTGCCCGGGTGGTACAAGATTTCGCAATCATAATCTTTGACCACATCTAACCACCTCCTTTGCCGCATATTAAGGTTAGGCTGATCCATCAAGTACTTCAAGCTCTTATGGTCCGTGTAAATCGTACAACGAACCCCATACAAGTAGTGCCGCCAAATCTTGAGGGCGAACACCACTGCCCCCAACTCCAAATCATGTGTGGGGTACCTCGTCTCGTGAGGCTTCAACTGCCTCGATGCATATGCTATCACATGTCCCTTCTGCATCAGCACCGCTCCCAGTCCTAAAATCGATGCATCACAGAATACCACAAAACCTTCCATCCCTTCCGGAAGAGCTAATACCGGAGCTTCACACAACCTCTGGCGAAGCGTCTCAAAGGAGGCCTGCTGCTCGGGACCCCATATAAATGTAACACCCTTCCGGGTCAATCTGGTGAGTGGAACCGCAATCTTGGAGAAATCCTTAATAAACCTCCGATAATACCCTGCCAACCAAAGGAAACTCCGGATCTCAGAAGGTGACCTTGGCACCTCCCACCTCATCACTGCGTCAACCTTGGCCGGATCGACCAATATCCCCTTCTGGTTAACGAGATGTCCCAGAAACTGGACCTCCCGCAACCAGAAATCGCACTTGGAAAACTTTGCATAAAGTTTCTCCGATCTCAAAACTCCAAGAACCTCCCTCAAATGCTCCTCGTGCTGCTCTCTAGATCTCGAATATACCAGAATATCATCAATGAACACAATCACCGACCGATCCAACATCGGCCGACATACCCTGTTCATGAGGTCCATGAACACAGCCGGGGCATTGGTGAGCCCAAAAGGCATCACCACAAACTCATAATGCCCATAACGCGTCCTGAATGCTGTCTTCTGGACGTCCTCGTCCCGCACTCTCACCTGATGATAGCCCGACCTCAAATCAATCTTGGAGAACCAAGATGCTCCCTGTAACTGATCGAATAAATCGTCGATCCTCGGCAACGGGTAACGGTTCTTGACCGTCAGCTTATTCAATTCCCGGTAATCAATACACATGCGATGCGATCCATCTTTCTTTTTCACAAACAGGATGGGTGCTCCCCACGGCGAGCTACTCGGCCGAATAAACCCCTTCCCCAGCAGCTCCTGAAGCTGCGAGGATAACTCTTGCATCTCTGGAGGCGCAAGGCGATACGGCACCTTAGCAATAGGCGCGGCTCCCGGAACCAAATCGATACCAAACTCCACTTGCCTCACGGGAGGCACACCTGGTAACTCTTCGGGAAAGACATCTGGAAACTCACGCACCACCGGAACTTCATCCACCGAACTCGGTCTCTCGGAGATCACTCGTGTATCCATCACATATGCCACAAAACCCTTACAGCCCTGTTGTAAACACTGCCTCGCCCTAGCAGCCGAACAAAAGGCTGATCCAGAACGTGTACCCTCGCCGTAAACCGAAAGAACTCCCCCACTAGGATCTCGTATAGTCACCAGCTGACGCTCGCAATCGATAACCGCGCCGAATCGGCTCAACCAGTCCATGCCCACTATAACACAGACATCACCCATCGCAATAGGAATCAGGTCGATCGGGAACTCAACCCCAAAAATCTACAATACACATCCCCGGAGGACCTCCGTGGCACAAATCACTCTGTCGGTGGCTATGGAAACCCGCAGGGGCCGACTCAGTGCCCCACGACTAACACTGATATGCTGACTAAATGTCAAAGATACAAAAGATCTGTAACACCGTAAATTTCAAGACAAAATTTTCATTTAAATTAATCATTTTTATTATTAAACACTTGTTTAAAATCTCATTCATAATTGAATTACAAAACATAGCTTCATTTTCACTTGAATGGAAAACCAGGATCCTCCAAAATACAACTCTTTCTCTGGTGTGTACAATCGAGCCGGTGCCATCCCGCGTTACTGAAAGAACCTGAAACAACATACATAAAACTCTGTAAGCACGAAGCTTAGTGAGTTCCCCAATATACACCTTACGCACATACGCCTTTCCAGGCCCTGACCTTCCGGTCCACTGCACAATGCCTTCCGGCCCATGAGATAATCGCCTTCCGGCCCATAACATATTGCCTTCCGGCCCAAAAACATATACGGCACATAATACATTTACTCTAACACATAAAGCACACATATCATATATCATACCTGACCTTTCTGTCACAATACACTTTGCCTTCCGGCCCATATAAACATGCATATCACGCGTACCAACTAACTTTCCATTTATAGCATATATACATAACACATAATATATTCGACCTTCCGGTCACACAATCAAACCCTTCCGGGTACAGTATAGTGAGAAGACTCACCTCGTGGATGCTGGAAGTTAGCAACTCCTGAAATCACTTGCACCTGATCCGCCGAGCTACAAGCTCCCTATAACAATATATCTCTTATTAATACTTTTATCTTCCACGTTAACTGACTCTAAGAAGTCACACAGGTCAACTCTGGTCAACAGTCCACAGTCAACTCGGCCGGACTCGTCGAGTACTCTGGCGACTCGGCGAGTCTAGTCGTCCTCCAATTCTCTAAGTTTCCCCTTCTACTCGTCGAGTATCCTCCTTGCTCGACGAGTTACTCCTGGAAGAATCGCGGGGCCACCCCGACTCCATTCGCCGAGTCTGAACAACAACTCGACGAGTCCCAGTTATTCTTCAAGCTACTCGCCGAGTCTGCTCATCGGACTCGGCGAGTCCATGCCATGCAGTCGATCAAACTGCTTCCTGAGATACGTATTTTTTTGAATACACAAACATGGGACCTTCTGGACCTCTAAGGGTCCTAATACAGGGTTATATTCGTTTGAGTAACAAGGTAATAATCCATCTACTCATCAAATGGGTTTCATAAACCCTAAATCCATATACACATCAATCACAGAAGAATGTAATCCGAGCTATTACCTGAATGATGTACCTTCTGTGTCCCCAAACTTCAGAACTCGAATCCCTTGCAGTTACTTTAGCCAAAACCCTTCTCCTCCTTGCACAACAATTCCTTCAAGGTCACCAATGGCCTACAAGCTTGCTCTAGATGCCACAGCCGCTTAGGGTTCTTCTCAATCGACCAAAAGACGAGCAATGACGGCATAAGATCCCTTATATACGACCCAAAACTGAACGGCTAGGGTTTCCGCTGAACAGCGTCGACTCGCCGAGTCCATGCCTGGACTCGACGAGTCCAGTCGCGAACCCGCGACCAAGTCTGCGACCCTACTCGGCGAGTCTGGCTCCAACTCGCTGAGTCTCCCCTTTAAAACACCCCAAAATGCAATTTAACAATACTTGAGATTTTGGGCTGTTACAATTCTCCCCCACTAGAATCAGACTTCGCCCTCGAAGTCTCACTCTGAAAATAGTTCTGGATGCTGCTCCCGCATCTCATGTTTCGGCTTCCCTAGTCACTTCCGATCTCTTCCGAGGTTGCCACTGAATCGATACCAGAGATACCTCCTTGTTCCTCAGAACCTTAATCTTCCGATCCCTGATGGCCACTGGCCTCTCGGCGTAACACAGGCTCGTATCCACCTAATTGTTCTCTAGTGGAACCACTGCTGACTCATCTGCTATACACTTCTTCAATTGCGACACATAAAAAGTGTCATGGATCCATCTCAATTCCATTGGCAGCTCCAAACGGTAGGCCACCCGTCCTACCCTCGCATTCTCACGAAAAGCCCAACATATCGGGGCCCCAACTTGCCCCTCTTCCTGAACCGAATCACCCCTTCCCAAGGAGAGACCGTTAGGAGTACGAAGTCGCCGACCTGAAACACATGCTCGCAATGGCGTCCGTCTGCTTAACCTTCCTGTCAACTCTAGACGATCATTAACCTCTGATTAACCTGCTGCATCTGCTCTGTCGACTAAAGCACGATCTCTGTACTGTCCACCACTCCCTGCAACCGAGGATTACCCAAGATGCAACTCTGCTCTAAATCTCAATGATCACTCGACCCATAAGGGTTGTGAAACCCTGAATCACCGGGTCCCCGATCCAAAGCCCACTTTATCCATTTCGGAACGACTGAGAGACCCATTCTCACTCTCAGAGCAACTCTCACGAGTTCTCCGCTTGCAATCGTATACACATGTTGCACTAGCCCCCAACATACCTTCCTCTTCCCTTACTTAGGGTAATCCGCTTGACGACCTTGTCACTACTCCATGTATCGCACATGCTCTGGATCTGCTCGCAAAGACTCTCGGGTCCATGCGTTACCTTTCCTCAGCAATGCGGATCCGACACCACCTCCTATGCAACAGCTCAAAGGGTGGCATACTAATGCACTAATGATGACTGTTGATATGAGACAACTCAACCAAGGATCAATATGTACCGCGGCTTACTCAGAAATCTAATGCACATGCCCAAAGCATGTCTTCGAGCGTCTGGATCGTTTACTCTCTCTAAAGTGTCCTCAGATATCATCGTGCTAAGCTCCTTTCCCATATTCCTCCTCAAGACTGAGTACTGGATCAGCTTTTGGCTTCACATCTGAGCCCCCAACTGTCACCCATCTCATGACCCAAATATTCCACTAACTTTCTCCCCGTGACCACTATCCCGACCCAGTGACGCGCAAGTCACAAAATTCTCTTTTCCTCGTGCGAGCAATACAATCCAACCGAGGATCGTCTCAACTCTAATCTCTGGGTTCTGCTGCGCATATTCGTCGCGTATTTCTTCCGTATCTCCCGACAGGGACGGATACCCCCGTCTTGCCCCCGACTCAACATCTAGGCTCCAAAACTCAATAATAGGACTACTCAAACCCAAAACTCTTCCACACCATAAACTGCTCGAAAAACATTCCAACATCGAAATTCTCTTGCCATCTAGTGAGTACTGCGACTCCACGTCGTATCACAACACCCTCTAAATAGTGAGTATTGCGACTCGAAAATCCACCCCAGACTCTGGAGACAAACAACATAACAACTGCCCATCTCTGCGAATATCCACTCTCTCAAATAATCTCCCTGAATACCCATACTCGAAGGGCTCCCACTAGATCCACAGATACTTGATATGCCACATGTCGATTCAATTCAGGATTCACGAATAACTCCGAAATAGAGATATCATACCCGAATAGCCCAGAATACTGCCACAACCACTGATCTCCTGCCCCAAACATCACGTATATACAATAATACATCTCCTCGGAATCCCATAAATAGATCTACATTTTCCCACATCACAACTCCGACGCATATAATTTCCTGATTGGAATACGAGAAAACGCTGACGCTACGAAATATGCTGATAATTCTCCGAAACCCTTCTTCCGACGTTCAAAATCCAAACAAGGATGCGCATACTGACCCAAACATTCTCTATCTACTTGTAACGACACCAAACACCTGCCATGGATACATTCGTTCTCCTCCTCGAGTGCTTCCCGCATTAACTCACTCTGACCCTCTTCCTCAATCACTGACACCTCTGGTCTCATGATTTCTTATAGCATATCTCTATACTTCACTTATAACCACTCTTGGAAAATCCTTGCTTTCCTACATACTGCACCCGGTTCTCCCCCACTAGGGTTCGAACCATCGCCAATTAGCACACACCCAACCCACAACCATTTTTCACCAGTGAAATCGCATCTGCTCCAGGAAAGTTTTACGCAACGCCCGGTAATTCCCCCCTTAAGGAAATCAATCAACCCTCTATACTCTGAACCTCTGATTAACTCTCCAAGAACTTCTCATCACAACCGCCTCTAATCGATCCAAATCCCATGCCAATCTGGCACTAAGCACCTAAACTGTCCAATGACATCCCTGGCTCATATACTGCACCGCCAAATCATCGTTCCTCTCACCTCGACTCATCAACCAATGTCCTAACACCGGAATTGTCCCAAGGACAAGGACCCACTCCCAACATAGATGAAAACTCTCTGCACTGCAAAGCTCGACTGAACTCTCCGCTGCTACCACTATGATGTATCCTACTATCCTCACTTAGGTGTAGTGTGGTTCTCGACTACCTCAGTCCCAACTGACTGTTTGCTCACGATAAGTCACTGCCTCGCAGCACACCTGCTACCTGATACTCTGAGGGAAGACATTGTCGATAACTACCTGTAGGGTGTACTCCCAAATCCACCACTGAAACATCAAGCCCCTCGTGTATTGCTCACAAACACAAATGGCACCACCCTTCTAGAAGATGGCCTCCCCCTTATCGCCTGATTGTTTGACTCAACCGAAATTTTCCTTTGTCTTTAACTTCTTACCAAAATACTCCGATGGGCACTCGCCTTTCCTCTCGGGGAACGCCTCCCCATACTCAACCCTGCTCTACAAGCCTAAAACCCATAGCATCCGATCTCTACCTCATCGATCATGACCCGGTAGCAAGATAGTCACAAGCATCATCCGCTACAAACCCTGGTACTCATCCCATGACGTCCCTTCTCAATCTGTTCCGGTGTATGGTACCCGAACCATAACATCACTCCTCAATCTGCTCCGATGTATGATACTCGAACCATAACATCTATCCTCAAGCTGTTCTGATGTATGGTACCCTGACCATAACATCACTCCGCAATCCACTCCGATGTATGGTACTCGAACCACAGCATCTATCCTCAATCTGTTCCGATGTATGGTACCCTGACCATAACATCACTCCGCATTCCGCTCCTTAGGACCTTCAGAATGCTCCTTGTATCAAGTATGGGTCCTCTGCTTTCAGTAGTACGGGCCCATACTACCTTCCACATCTACCCATACTTTCCACACGAACCATCCCAGAGTTCCTAAGTAGCTGATCGACCTCCTCTTTTACCAATCCATCGTGCATACTCGCTCCCCAGCGAAATCCTCTACTCTACCAGCGCACTCATCTGGCTAGGTTTACTCCCTAGTCCCTTCCGCCGTCCTCCCACTTCTTTGCTATCAGCTGCTGAAGAGCTCCTAATGATGCCAACCATCTACCTCCTGAGTATCGTCATACTCACGTAGTAGCTGACTCCCATCATCGAGAATTCCACGAAGCACAAAGAAAGCAGCATTCAAGCATCGAAGAATACCTAGGACTCCTTATCTGTGATAGCTCCACCTTCTCGGCTCATCCTCGGAAGTACCACTGAACTCTGTAGCTCTACCCCTCGTGCGTCTTAACTGGATATTCTCGCTCATCACATATTCAAAAGCATAACGCACATATGACAACAAATCCTAGGCTAAGGCTTCACAAATCAGGCCATTCTAGTCCTAAGATATGAAACACCTAGCCTGTCTCCAGCATGCAATAATATCTCATAAAGTGCATAATAGATATTTCATAACACAAAAGTAAGGGTATTTTGGGAAATCACCGTTTGGCTCTGGCTGATTGTACACACTGTTCTTTCTTGCTTTCTCTTTGAACTCTTATCCACTTTTAGAAAACTATTTATTTGAAAACTTTTTCTTATTTCCTCAGTTTGAGTCCTGATTTACCCGAAGGCGCATCCAAATCCCTCAAACCAAGGCTCTGATACCAATTGTAACACCGTAAATTTCAAGACAAAATTTTCATTTAAATTAATCATTTTTATTATTAAACACTTGTTTAAAATCTCATTCATAATTGAATTACAAAACATAGCTTCATTTTCACTTGAATGGAAAACCAGGATCCTCCAAAATACAACTCTTTCTCTGGTGTGTACAATCGAGCCGGTGCCATCCCGCGTTACTGAAAGAACCTGAAACAACATACATAAAACTCTGTAAGCACGAAGCTTAGTGAGTTCCCCAATATACACCTTACGCACATACGCCTTTCCAGGCCCTGACCTTCCGGTCCACTGCACAATGCCTTCCGGCCCATGAGATAATCGCCTTCCGGCCCATAACATATTGCCTTCCGGCCCATAACATATTGCCTTCCGGCCCATAACATATTGCCTTCCGGCCCAAAAACATATACGACACATAATACATTTACTCTAACACATAAAGCACACATATCATATATCATACCTGACCTTTCTGTCACAATACACTTTGCCTTCCGGCCCATATAAACATGCATATCACGCGTACCAACTAACTTTCCATTTATAGCATATATACATAACACATAATATATTCGACCTTCCGGTCACACAATCAAACCCTTCCGGGTACAGTATAGTGAGAAGACTCACCTCGTGGATGCTGGAAGTTAGCAACTCCTGAAATCACTTGCACCTGATCCGCCGAGCTACAAGCTCCCTATAACAATATATCTCTTATTAATACTTTTATCTTCCACGTTAACTGACTCTAAGAAGTCACACAGGTCAACTCTGGTCAACAGTCCACGGTCAACTCGGCCGGACTCGTCGAGTACTCTGGCGACTCGGCGAGTCTAGTCGTCCTCCAATTCTCTAAGTTTCCCCTTCTACTCGTCGGGTATCCTCCTTGCTCGACGAGTTACTCCTGGAAGAATCGCGGGGCCACCCCGACTCCACTCGCCGAGTCTGAAGAACAACTCGACGAGTCCCAGTTATTCTTCAAGCTACTCGCCGAGTCTGCTCATCGGACTCGGCGAGTCCATGCCATGCAGTCGATCAAAGTGCTTCCTGAGATACGTATTTTTCTGAATACACAAACATGGGACCTTCTGGACCTCTAAGGGTCCTAATACAGGGTTATATTCGTTTGAGTAACAAGGTAATAATCGATCTACTCATCAAATGGGTTTCATAAACCCTAAATCCATATACACATCAATCACAGAAGAATGTAATCCGAGCTATTACCTGAATGATGTACCTTCTGTGTCCCCAAACTTCAGAATTATAATCCCTTGCAGTTACTTTAGCCAAAACCCTTCTCCTCCTTGCACAACAATTCCTTCAAGGTCACCAATGGCCTACAAGCTTGCTCTAGATGCCACAGCCGCTTAGGGTTCTTCTCAATCGACCAAAAGACGAGCAATGACGGCATAAGATCCCTTATATACGACCCAAAACTGAACGGCTAGGGTTTCCGCTGAACAGCGTCGACTCGCCGAGTCCATGCCTGGACTCGACGAGTCCAGTCGCGAACCCGCGACCAAGTCTGCGACCCTACTCGGCGAGTCTGGCTCCAACTCGCCGAGTCTCCCCTTTAAAACACCCCAAAATGCAATTTAACAATACTTGAGATTTTGGGCTGTTACAAGATCGACTCGCACCCGAGTCGAATAACACTAAAGCAGGTACAGAATTCACAAGGAAGGTACCTATGCATAGCATAATATAAGCATAATATCTCAACACCATAAATAAATAATGAAAAGGAAGCGTACCAGCCACAACGTCGGGTGCAGCGCGGACCTCTTCCGCAGTCAGCTGAAAGGCTCTCCCCCGAGCCCTCGGTGCCTCGGCCTTCACGGGCCGACTCTCTGTAGCAGTAGCTCTGATGGCGGGGGGAGCAGACCCCTGAGATGCTCCGCGCAGCAGCGGACACTCTGCCTTCCGGTGTCCGGTCTGGTTGCAGTGGAAGCACACTGCAAATCCCTTGGGGAAGTCCTTGGCCATATGCCCCTCCTTGCCACATTTGTAGCAAGATCCTGCTCGACAGACTCCATCGTGACCCTTGCCGCACTTTCCACAAGTGCGTCCCTTCTGGCTCCCGGGTCTGGGATCAGCGGGCTTGGCCCGCTTGGCTACCGGCTGGGACTGTGCCGGCCGCCGATCCCTCCCTAGAGACTCCGCCTCCTCCCTAGCCTGAGTCTCAAGCTCAATCTCCCTCTTCCGAGCATTTGCCTGAAGCTCGACAAATGTCCGATACGAGGAGTTCGTAGCGAACTCCCGAATATCCCGTCTCAGAATGCTCAGGTAACGGCTCATACGTGCCTGCTCGGTGGACACGTGCTCAGGGCAGAACATCGCACTCTCATGAAACATCCTCGTAATCGCTGTAACTGACTCGGTACCCTGCTTGAGGGTTAGAAACTCCTGTGTCAGACGCTCCCTCTCCACCTGAAGAACGTACTCATCTCGGAACATGGTAGTGAACCTCTCCCAGGTCACTGCCGAAAGCTCAGTCGGTGTGAAGTGTGCCGTCACAAACTTCCACCAGTCCTTCGCTCCCAAGCGAAGCTGGTTCAGTGCGAACCGAACCTTCAAATGCTCAGGGGACAAGCAAGTGAAGAAGCATCCCTCCATATCATATATCCACCTCATAGCTGCCACCGGATCCTGCGTACCATCAAACTCTGGTGGCTTGGTGTTGCTGAACTCCCTAAACAATGTCGCATCACCTCCCTGGGGTCTTGCCGCAGCAATCGCTGCGGTAGCCGCTGCAACCGCAGCCTCAGAAAGAGCGGCATAGCGCTCGTCAAATGTCTCAATCAACGCGGTCTTAATAGACCCGAACATCTCTGGTATCTCAGCTCTGATGACCGCAACCACCTCCTCATGAATGATCTGTCGAATCTCCTCATCACTAGCTCCGGCATCCTCTGGCATATGACGTGTCCTCACCATGATCAACCTCTGAAATACAACATGCGATAATTAGACTTCACTCGAACACTCTTACATTCGACAATCCACCCCTCCTTGATACTTGGCATCCCAAGATTCTTATTTGGACTGTGTACCACACCGGTGCTTTCAGTAGTACGGGCCCAATACTACTGTCCGCACCGTCTCAGTACACACCCCAAATCTTCCTCTTCGGATCCCAATCCCCAAGTACTCTATTATACTTAAATCACTTTGAAATAGATCTCACACAAAGCCCTAGCTGCTACCTAATTATTCTCAGCATCTCATAGCAGCTCACCCCTCCCTAGGCTAAGGCATCACAAAACAGGCCACTCTAGTCCTATTAGCAATACCTAACCTACTTTAGCATGCAAACACATCACATTAATAATAATTATCACATAATATAAAGGTATTTTGGGAATTCACCGTTCGGGCGCTGGCTGATCGTACACACGTTTCTCCCTGGAAAATCTTTTACTCTTAGAAAATTTTGGTTTTATTTTGAAATATCTCTTCAATTCCTCAGTTTGAGTTCAAATACCCCCGAAGGTGTACCCGAATCCCTCAAACCAAGGCTCTGATACCAATTTGTAACACCGAAAATTTCAAACAAATTTTTTTAATTTTTATAAAACATAATTCCATCGATATTCATAAAAACAACCATTTTAATTATCCAACAAAACAGTACAAAATCCCAAGATCATAATATCAAGCTCCGAACGTGTGTGTATACGGATCAAGCCGGCGCCTTCCCGCGGTCATCACTAGTACTTGAAACAAATAACATCAACACTGTAAGCACAAGGCTTAGTGAGTTCCCCAAAATACCACATATAACACATATTAGCCACTCTAGGCTATAACTATGTGGGTCCGTGCACCCAAACTCTGTGAACCCTCAGGTTCTAGCTCTGATAAACATGCACCACATAAATCACATAGAAATCATGCAGTACAACACACAACATACATAGCATACAAATACTCTATCACATAACTCTGGTTACCTACTCAAGGTAAAGTATAGTGAGAAGACTCACCTCGCGTATCTCGGTATCTCACGAATCCTGGAAATCCCTCGTGCTCGATCCTCCGAGCTCTAATCCTCCTATAACATTATATGCTTCTAATTAACACTTTATATCTCTAAGGTTAACTATCAAAAGGAGTCAACACTGGTCAACTCTGGTCAACGGTCAACAGTCAACTCTGACCGGACTCGGCGAGTACCAAGGCGACTCGGTGAGTCTGGGCGTATACACCAATTTCCCTGGAATCCTCCCTTGACACGTCGAGCATTCACTCAACTCGACGAGTTCCACCTGGCATGAGTTGTGGGGCCACCACGACTCAACTCGCCGAGTCTCAAAACAACTCGGCGAGTCCAGTTTGACTCAATCCACCGATCCATTCTGACTCCCCCTTGACTCACTGAGTTCGCCCTCCCCAACTCGGCGAGGCCACTCACTGTGTGGTCGGGCAACATTCATGCTACTCGCCGAGTCTGTTCTTCGGACTCGGCGAGTCCGTGCCATGCACTGACTCAATCTTGCTCTAAAGGTCAGATCCAGTCCATTAATCCATAGATCCAGTCCCTCCAAGCTCATTTAGCACGTAAAGTTACAATCTTGATGCACATACAACCTCTATATGACCATATATGATGTTTTTGACTCATTTACTACAACACAAGGTCATGGACTCCATTGTCATACATAAAGCTTGATGAGTGAGACTCTCTGGACCTCTATGGGTCCAGATCCATAACCTCAACTCAAGGAGGGAACCAATGGGCACCAAATCATCCCATAAATGACCATCATAAGCCCTAAATTGCATAATGCTTCACCAAACAGAAAATAGTCCGAGATCATACCTCTAGAGTGATGATCTAAGCCCCAAATCCACGAAATAGCAACCTCCTTTGCTTCCTCTTGCCTAGAGTCTCCTTCTTCTTGCTAAATAACACACACAAGGTCAAGAAATGCTCCTTTCTCTTCACAAATCGCTCAAGAGCACAAGGGTCTCTCACTCAGGGTTGGGTGAGCACAAATGACGGCCATAAGGCCCCTTAAATAGGCCTCAAACCCGGAAATTTAGGGTTTCATTACACAGCGCAGACTCGCCGAGTCCATATCTTGGACTCGCCGAGTCCAGGCGCGCTTCATTGCCCAAATCCGCATCCCTACTCGGCGAGTCTGAGCTCCAACTCGCCGAGTCCCCCTCACAATTCAACAAAATTAAATTTACAAGATACCTGGTAAAATCCGGATGTTACAAGGGGCTTGTCCATTGTTAATTTCACATTAAAAAAAGTACTAAGCCAAAATTTTGAGTCAAATCAGTTTCGATTATTCTAATATTTTAGGAATTATTTATTTGTCATACAAAAAAACTTTTTGAATTCCTAGCAGAAAGAGAGGTACCTAATGACAAATGTAACACCCATAAAAATCATGAAAAATTTAAACTTTTAAAACCAATCCACAAATCATCATTGTTTACAATATAGTTTTCAAAACATATTTAATATCAGAGTTTTCCCAAAATCATAAATCAAAACAAGATGAGGTTTACGATCACGACTTCTCCTTTCCGCGGTCATCTGAGGTATCTGAAACATAACCCAAAACTGTAAGCTCAAAGCTTAGTGAATTCCTCTAAAGTACCAACACATAAAAATTAACACATGTACAGTAAAAACATTCAATGGGTCCACAACTAAAAGACTTGATTACCCCTAAGCCCACAACATACGTTTAGCTTGCCCTCAATACCCACAACTTATGTATGGCTTGCTCCCCGACTAGATCAGTCCTCAGATTGAATAACACAAAGCCCTTAGTACGGGTCTTGCATGCCCTACCCAGTCCTAATCTCATATCTTGAATGTTCTTGAGCCCTCGGTTTGAATCTGGCATGCCATACCCTACCCTTAGATCATATATAGATTGCTCAAAGATTTGTTGGCTACCGCACGGAGTAGTACAACCTCAACCTAAACCACACAACATGTCGACATATATATATATATATATATATATATATATATATATATATATATATATATATATATATAGACACACACACACACACACACACATATATATATATATATATATATATATATATATATATATATATATATATATAGATAATTATACAGACAATATCAGAGGTAGTCATACCGATCTAATAGACTAGCATATTAAAAATAGCATGCATATCTATTCAATACTCAACATATCATCGAATATCAGGTTATCAAACCAATAGGTCGGCCATGGAGCCTTCGACCCCAAAGTATAATGAGGAAAACTCACCTTCCAAAGTAAACATAACTAATGAGGTCAAACTCCGAATCTCAGGTCTCTAACCAATACCTATTTCCACTAAGTGATCAATTCCATCAATATCCTAAAATACCCAGAATACACTTAAGGTCAAACTTAGTAAAAGTCAACTGGTCAAACCCACTATGTTAACTGAGTCAAACCAACAGAGTCAACTCAACAACGTTGACCCCTGCGAGTACGAGGGGCATGCCCCGGAAGTACGCCTAGCATATGTGATGCCTCGCAGAAGACCACCATCAGGGTGGTTGACCGAGTATGCAGGGCGTACTCCTATGTACACGAGAGATGTACCCACACAAACTCCAATAAGTGCTTAATGACTTAAGTACTTAAGTCCATATTTCAGATCTACGGTCCAAAGGCACTCTAGAGTCATGAAGTTTCCAACTTTATGACTTTACACGCCCAAAAAGGGCTAAACACATGGTCTTAATCAACTAGGACCCTTTACAAGATGCATGAAGCAATCCTAACAATTGGGACCTTGTTTTTTATGGATTAGGACCCCTTGTAGGGTCTGCAAGGATAGCTCAAGATGATAAGACCAAACCATGCACAGGATGGGACCTTTGGGACCAAAAAGTGACATATAAACACCCAAAACAAGATCTAGCAAACAAGTTATCAAGCAATGAACTTTATACAATCTGGAGCTTCTCAAGAAGGTAAAGATCGTAGATCCAAAAGCTTGTTTCCACACCAAGGCTCCTTAATGTATCTTCATTCCTCCATCAACACACCAAGAACACACACTTAATCTCAAAACACACACTCAAAGGGATAGGTTTTTCAAAAATGTCTCAAAGGAAATGGAGGCTGTAGAGGTGAGGGAAAAGGAGGCTTAATTAGTACACCCTATATACATAGGTGTACATCCAACGTACAAGGGCATGCCCTAGTATGCTCAACATACATACATGTGCACATGCCAAACTCTTTCTGTGTTAATTACGAAATTGCCACTAGCGCTTCAAAATACAATTTCCTTGACTTATGGATCTAAACGAAATGAAATAAATGTATATGGATGATTTTATAAGTACCTGAACAGCGGGATGTTACAATTGTCCCCCAATTGACCTAGACTTCATTCTTGAAGTTTGTTGCGGTGAAAAACTCTGGACTATGCTATCACATCTCAGCATCTGGCTCCCATGTCCACTCGGAGCCTCTCCAATGCTGTTATTGTACCTTTACCAAAGGTACCTCCTTGCTGTGCAAGACCTTCATCCTTCTTTCCAGAATAACTATCGGCCTCTCGACATAGTTCAAGCGCTGATCGACCTTAATGTCATGCAAGGAAACCACTACATCCTCGTCTAATACGCACTTTCACAGCTACGAAACTAGGAAAGTGTTGTAAATCTGGATGGTCTCCTCAGGTATCTCCAATCTGCAAGCAACTTTGACAACCCTGACAATCACCCGGAAAGGCCCAATAAATTGGACCTAACTTTCCCCTGTTCCTGAAGCGTATCACACCTTTCCAAGGTAAAACCTTCAGTAATACCATGTTGCCGACCTGAAACTCTAACTCGGATGGCAACGGTCGTCATAGCTTTTCTGCCGACTCTGAGCGGTCTGCAGTCTCTTTCGGATCTGCTGAATAAGCTCTATGGTCTAAATAACAACCTCAATCCGTCCTATAACCCTGTGAACAACTTGGCCTTAACAAATTAGGGTACGACATCTCCGCCCATACAAGAGTTCGAAAGGCGGAGCACCAATGCTGGAGTGATAACTATTGTTGTAGGAAAACTCCACAAGAGCCAGGTAGGAGTCCCATTTCCCACCGAAATCGATATCATAATCCCACAACATATCCTCAAGGGTCTGTATCGTCCGCTCACTCTGGTCGTCAGCTTGTGGATGCTAAGTAGTGTTAATGTGCAACCTCTTGCCTAGTTCCTCATGAAACTTTTTCTAAAAATAGGTGGTGAACTGAACATCATGGTTTGAAACAATGGAGATCGGAACCCCATGGCAAGCAATGATCTTGCAAACATACACATCAGCCAACTTATCAGCCAAAGAGCTCTCATGAATCACCAGAAAGTGAGCACTATTGGTCAATCAATCCATGCTCATATAGAATCAAAACCTTTTGCCATCTTCGACAACTTGGTGATACAATCCATCGAAATCTGCTCCCATTTCCACATGGGAACCTTTAGAGGCTGCACCTTGCCATGCAACCTCTGATGTTCAGCCTTGACAATTCTATATTTCATGCATCTCTCAATATACCAAACTATCTCTCTCTTCATACACAACCACCAATAGCTCAATATCAAATCCTGATACATCTTGGTGGCCCTTAGATGAATAGAAAAGCGAGACTTATGAGCCTCCTCTAACACAATCTGTCTGACCCCACAATACATTGGAAACTAGACCTGATCACACCGAATTAACAGCCCTCGACTATCCGTGACAAATCTGTTAATCTTACCCTAGATCCTCTCTTTCTTTTAATTCTCTTTCTGAACACCCCGGCCCAAGCCTCCCTGATCAATAACAAAATTGGGGAATCCACTGATATCCTCATACGCATCTGTAACATACACGTTTTAAAATCGTGTTTTGTAATGAATAACATTGTGAAATATTATGTAAAATTGAGTGTTCAGTTCTAACAGATGGTTTTTACTAGAAATGAAGTAAAACTATGTTTAGAATCACTCAGAAAATATTAGAAGTCTTATAAGATTCCAGTTAAAAGCCAAATAGTGAAATTTAGCAAAAATATGAAATTTTAAATAAGTAAAATTTTATTATTTGATGTTGTAGAGAATCTCATTAGAAAATTGTAGGCGAAAACCTCGTCAAAATCCGAGTTATAACGAAGAAGTTATGACCAACCGAAGATCCGCGACAAAGCCGGCACGACGCCAAATGACGTAAAAAGTGAGTTTTTGATAAACTACTTTTTAGCCTTAGTAATCTAAATGAAAGTCTTAATATTCGTTAAACCGAGAAATTCGATAAAAAGAATGCCAAAATCTGACTTCGTATGAGGAAGTTATGATTTTTCGAAGTTTCAACTTAACAGTAGACAGCTAAAAACTCGAATTTTAGATCGAGCGATATTTTACCGATACATCCTAAACAAGAATCTAAGGTCTCGTCATATGTAGTACAACGGTAAAAAGTCTGATGAAAATGGATGTCGGATGAAGAAGTTATGAATTTTAACGGATTTTCTTGTCCCGGTCTGTTAAAAATAATAATATTAAAATTAAAGTCAAAATTATCCGATGAAGTCTAAACGAAAGTTGTAGAGCATAAGTTTAGCTATGCGTGCATATAAAGAACGTCAAAAACGGAGCTCGTATGCGATAGTTATGGATTTTAGAAGTTCGGTGCTCGAAAATCGAAAATTTTCGCATGAATAGTAACCGGCCACGTCACCTCGCACGAAGCAGGTGCGTCACCGGAGACGTGGCCCAGACCGAGCTGCCTCGCTGCTTGCTTCTAGAGACCGATGCGTGCCGCTCATCGATTCGACCGAAGTGTCAGCCAATCGGCTTCCGACGCGCCTCGCTGCGGTGTCCGAGTCTCGCTCCTCCACGTCGTGCCTACCAGCCTCGCAACCGAACCTCGCAACCGAACCTCGCATCCGAGCCTCCCCTCTCGCGCCACCTGCTTCGCTCCGCTGCTACCACTGAGCCTCGCTGCTTAAGCTAGCTCCGAACCTCGGCGCTATATAAAGAGG
Source organism: Lactuca saligna (assembly GCF_052625555.1). Classification (NCBI taxonomy): domain Eukaryota; kingdom Viridiplantae; phylum Streptophyta; class Magnoliopsida; order Asterales; family Asteraceae; genus Lactuca; species Lactuca saligna. The sequence goes on along the minus strand of NC_136420.1, from coordinate 83,094,793 downwards.
ACCTGCGACATCTTCCGACTAACTTTGAAAATTTGCCACTTTTAGCCCCTGTTTCCATATTTTCTTCATATTAAGTTTCCCCGAAGCCCTAAAATCAATTTTAGCACCCGAAACACGTCCCGAGACCCTCGAGAAGCCCGGAAATTTTATCTTTTCGGTTTTGAAGCCCTACCTTCGCAAAGCCCGATTTTCAATTAAGCTCCCGGTTTTCAACATTGAAAGGCATATTTAAAGCCGAAGTGTTGTCCAAATTACTATTTTAACCTCCGGTTAACATAATGTGAGTTCAATATATCGGAACAATTGTATGTTATGTGTTATATGTGCTATGTGCTTTTCAGTATTATCATTCTGAGTTATTTTCTCGTGTTATTCGCTATGTTTATAGCAATTGTAATACCTTTGACCATGTGATCAGTGAAAGGACTTAGATTCACATTGGTACTGGTATGTAGCCTCTGGCCATGTAGAGCATGTCTCCGTAAGAGAATGAATTCTATTCTATGACATTAGCAAATGGTTAGACAGGACTATAAGCCTGAAATCTAACAAGATGTTAATCAGAAATTGCATGTCATCTATGCCATTTGGGCCAAAGCTTTATTGATGTATATCAAGAATTGAAAAGAATATCTTTGAATAACGTCTTTGATTGATATGAACGCTGTTCACATGATCTCACATACATCTTGTTGTTCCTCTTTGCTTTGCCACATTGAAGTATATATATATATATATATATATATATATATATATATATATATATATATATATATATATATATATATGACATAACATTATATTGTATCTATTTTTGAACTCACTAAGCGTCACCGCTTACCCTATCAATGTTTAACAATTGTACGTAGGTGATAAATAACTAGTATGTTTACATACTATTGAAAGATGTAGAATAGTTTGTAATAGTACTTTTGTACTACTTTTTATGTTTGTATAAATTACAATATCCTGGGTAATTATGTAATATATATAACACTTTGTAATAGAAGGTTTGTATCCAATAGTTTGTGAATCCTTTATATCAATGTAAAATATTGCTTTTATGAATATGCAAATAGCATGTTTTGAAGTAATGATATTGTGAAGTACGAAAGTTTGGGTCTTTCAAAAATACGAAAGTTCTTTGTCCGAAGATCCAACTGAGTTGCAGCTCAAAGCATCCGTCACTACATTCATTTTGCCCAGATGGTAAAGAATCTCGCAGTCATAATCCTTGACTACGTCGATGTAATGCCCGGTTCCTGGTATGTATTTTAAATTAAACTTTCATTTTTGATAAGGGACTCGACGAGTTAGAGGCCCCAGACTCGTCGAGTAGGAACGAAGGATTGGACGTCGAATTGAAGTCTACTCGACGAGTTGAGAGCCTCAACTCAATGAGTAGGGCTCCTAGAGTGAAACCCTAATTTTCAGGGTTTGCACCCTAGTTAAACACCTTAAATGGTCTCAACTACAACCTCCATCACCTCCAAGCATTAGTCACGAAAACCTAATCCATTTTGAGTGTTCTTGAGCCTTTGTTGTGTGATATTGGTGATTTGAAGCTTGAGAAAGAAGAGGAAAGCTTGGGGATTCAGGAATAGGCAAATAGATCTAGAGTTTGTGTTACATTTCCAACTCATTTGAGGTATAAATTCTATACCATGTCTATTCATCTATTAGATCCCTTCATGGAGTAGTTTACGACTTTAAGGATCCATTTTTGGAACTATTCATGGATACAATCATGTTTGGGGTCGAGACTTCAGATCCAGAGTCTTTGAGGGACTCCATGGCATAAAGGTGCCAACATGGGAGTCCCATGCATCATAAGAATCACTTTTTAGGGCTATTTGAGCTAAATAGCGCATGTATGAATGTAAAGTTTGTAACTTTATGTGTTATATCCAACCTAGGAGGCCAGATCTATGTTTTGGATACATCAACCCTGACTAAAATCGGCTTTACAGAATTAGACTTTGGGTGACTCAACGATTTGTTGTTAGGACTCGTCGAGTTAAGTCGCGGTTCCCCAACTTTTTCTGTTACTGAACAAACTTGTTGAGTCTGGAAGAGGACTCGGCTAGTTAGACATGTTTATGGACTTAAGGATCAAAAAACTCGACGAGTCCAAGGATGAACTTGGCGAGTTAAGAGCAAAATGTCCTAACTGATATGAAGAGGAACACGACGAGTTTGAGGATGAAATCAGCAAGTTACGAGTAAAATACCCCGACTCTGTATGAAGGAGAACTCGATGAGTCCAAGGAAGTACTCGACGAGTTCAAATGGAAAGTCCTGAATCTGTCATGAGGAGAAACTTGGCAAGTTAGAGGGTGACTCGACGAGTTCGAGATTCTATGAATCATGGAACTCGACGAGTTGACGGAGCAACTCAGTGACTTATGTCAACCAGAATGTTGACTTGGACCAGAAGGTTGACTTTGACCAGAGTTTTAACCTTTGACTTGACCATTAACCAGAGTTGACCCTTAGAGGGGTTATAAGTTTGAATGAGTAATTAAAGAGATGTTATGTGTAGGAGTTTGAGGAGAGTTGATCCTAGCACCGAGGATAGTTCAGCTACTTCACAACATTGAGGTAAGTTACCTTCCAGTAGAAGTAGGTCGAAGTCACCAATACCGACCCACTAGTAAAAGCTATAGTAGAGATGATTGTCTTTGTAATAGTTATCTAGTATGTCTCTATCTATTATGTTTATGTGTTAATATGTTATGATGTTATGTGATATGTGATAGGAGGGGAAGGATAGACCCCAGTACCGGTCGATAGGACCGAAGGGGTATGCTGGCACCCAAATAAGCTAGGCAGTTACAAATATACGTTTATGCACTAGGATTCTATGTGGTAGAGTAGGGGTGAAATAATCCTTGGTACCTGTCGAAAGGACCGAAGGGGTAGGCCATCACCCTAATATGCTAGGTAAGGTACACGTCGAAAGGACCAAAGGGGTAGGCCATCACCCTGATATGCTAGGCAAGGTACCGATCGAAAGGACTGAAGGGGTATGCCAACACCCTGATATGCTAGGCTAGGTACATGTCGATAGGACCGAAGGGGTAGGATAGCACCTTGGTATGCTAGGAAGTTACCGGTTGAAAGAAACAGATGTGGTAGTCCACTAACTGGATAAGTTAGATAGTATGTATGTTATATGGTATGTGGTATGATGAGGGAACTCACTAAGCTTTGTGCTTATGATTTTCAACTTAGGTTTCAGGTACTTCTTCTGCGAAGGGAAAGGAGCCGGCCCGGTAGCAACGCATCGCATACACGATTTTCTGCATATGGGATTCTTGGGATTTGTACTTTGACATTGTTACTATTTTATGACATGATTTTGAGACATACGATCTATGGTTTTATGAAATGAAATAACTTGATGATGTTTCCTTTAAATTGTTTTACGAATTGTTATATCAAAAATGAAATTTTTGTCTTGATTTTGGGATGTTACAAGTTAGTATCAGATCCTTGGTTTGAGGGATTCGAACACACCTTTGGGAGTGTCTGGACTCAAATCGAGGGTTTGAAAGATTTTTTCAAGAAAATAGTTTCAAAAAATTTAAAATAAAGAGTTTTGAGAAGAACAAGGTGTGTGATGCGTGTAATCGGTCGAGCTCAAGTAAGTTTTCCCCAAGATACCTATACATGTTTGTTATCATATATGATATGATTATGAGAATTGCATGCTATATTAGGGCTAAGGATCTAGGAAGGATGCCTTGTATGCCTACTGTATGTGTGTGAGGATTGCATGCTAGATTCGGGCTAAGGATCTTGGAAGATTCATGATATGTCTGTTGTATGTGCCTTTTGAACTGTATGATAGTATTGATTGGTCAATGATATGATAGCCTGATTAGGATATGCTTGGTTTCAGTTACTCAATTTCGAAGCTGCTTGCTTTGTGCTTATAGGAGTGCTAGATATCTTTAATTAACTAGTAAACGAATATGTTTGTTATGAGGACTAAATAATTTCATAAGGTTAGGTTTAGCCCTATTTTTCCGTAGTCATTTGAGTCTAACCATTATAGGGAGAGACCTCTCATTCGAAGAATTATATGGTCTTAGTAATATGTAATTGTATTTGTGAGCTAGTTAGGGAAAGGTAGTAGGGACTTCTTATGCAACTGATGGGGGAGAGTGGGTCGGAGAGTTAACATAGGGTAAGCCTAGGATGAGATTAGTACAATGAGTAGTATTAGTAAGAGGGACTTAGTGAATTCAAGGAAATCCTTGAGGAAATTACGGATAGATGTGGAAGGTAGTGTGACATTTGGTGATTATGTATGACCCTGGATATTATGTGTTTTGTTTTAGAATGATGGTGACACATTTTGGAGCAGGAGGTTCAGGGTCCGGGTCAGGATCAGGTTCAGGTGCGGGTGCAGGTGCAAGTTCCGAGTTGGTTGATGGCGGACTACACGAGTTCATCGCATCAGAGATTATGAGAGGTAGCCTTGAGGTGACCTCGGTGATTTTCGGTTCGATCTAGGAAGAGATCATTGAGCTGATATAGGAGCATCTAGGGCATTCAGGAGCGACATGGTATCTGGACAGATAAGGACACACACACACTCTCTCCTTCAAGGACTTCATGGGATGTGGTGTGACAAACTTCCATGGGTTGTAGAACCTTGCCAGGAGGTGGATTGTAGACATCGAGTCTGTACAGTTGATGAGCTTCTGCCATGAGGGGTTGAAGATCCGGTACGCTGCAGGTTGTTTGAGAGACTGAGCTCGAGATTGGTGGGAGGTGGTCAATGATTCGTTGGGAGCCCCAACTATTGAGGCTATGACTTGTTCGAATTTTGTGACCAAGTTTAGGGATGAGTTCGTGCCATCTATGGAGATTCATCAGCTGGACAGGGAGTTTCTTGATAAGAGACATACGAGTGATTCGGTGGTGGAGATTACCGCCAAGTTCAGAGATAGGGCCTTACTGGTACCTCAGTATGCGAGGAACGAGGAGATCAAGAAGACCCGATACTATGACATGTTGAGAGATTACATCCGGAAACATGCCAGCTACTCAGCATGCCCGACTTTGGAGGACATGATAGCCAGGGAAAAAGAGAGGGAGATTGACATTGAGAACATCTGGAATAGGAAGAAGGAGGCTGGGCAGGTTACTGGGGTTTTGAGGAAGAAACCCAAGGGATCCGACACTAGGTCAAAAGGCCAGCAGGGCTCGACCCCCTATGGGAAATACGACAAGACTCATGAGGGAGTTTGTAGATTGGGATCATCGGCTTACTATAAGTACGACAAGCTTGGGCACTTTGGTAGGGATTGTATTGCCCCTACCCCCAATATTTAGATGTAAGACCTGATTCGCTTCCATTGCAATCAGAAGGGCCATAAAAAGGCCAACTACCCAAGGTTGACATCGGGAGCACCAGTGGCGACGCTAGCTCCCATGAACCTATGAATCAAGGATGGCCGACGAGAGAAGATAGATGCTCTAATGGTGAGGAACTGAGCCTTCCAGATGACTACTGAGGAGGCGCATTCCACACCGGATGTGGTGATGGGATCATTCCATGTGTACGGTATCCCAGTTCAGGTGTTATTTGATTCGGGGGCTACCTGACCATTTGTCTCCTTTGCACTTAGCAAGAGGTTTTCTGAGTCTTTGGGGATGTTGGATTGTCCTCTAGAGGTCGATATTGCTGACGACCAATCTGTCTGAGCATCTGAGGTTTTTTGAGATTGCGTCTTGATGTTGTACGACGAGCGATACCTAGTGGATTTGGTTCCCAATTTGTTGCATGGGAACAAGGTTATCATAGGTAAGGATTGGCTGAGCCCTAATGGGTCGGTGATTGAATGTGCTCAACAGTTGGTATGTGTCAAGGCCCCGAGTGGGGGAGAGCTGGTGATTTAGGGCGAGAGGGACGCACCGTAGACCAGCTATGTGTTCAGCAGCGAGGGCTAGGCGCTACATTCAACAAGGTTGCGCATGGAATCTCAGCTACGTTATGGATACCCAGGAGGCGGGTAAGGCGACTGTGAGTGATGTACTAGTGGTGCAAGAGTATGCGGACGTACTTCCAGAGGAGCTGCCAGGGATACCTCCAAAGAGACAGGTGGAGTTCAGGATTGACCTAGTCCATGGTGTGGCTCCGATAGCCAAGGCACCATATCATTTGGCTCCTCCCAAGATACAGGCGTTGTCTACACACCTACATGAGTTATTAGACAAGGGATTCATTAGGCTGAGCAGTTTGCCTTGGGGAGCCCCGATTTTGTTTGTGAAGAAGAAGGACGGATCACATCAGATGTGTATAGATTAACGGGAGCTGAACAAGGTAATAGTGAAGAACCATTACCCACTCCTGAGGACTGATGACCTCTTAGACCAGCTATAGGGAGCATCTTGGTTTTCCAAGATAGATTTGCGTTTAGGCTATCATTAGATGAGGGTCAAAGACGGGGATGTGCAAAACAATGCTTTCCGGACTCGCTATGGCCACTACGAGTTTGTGGTGATGCCCTTTGGTCTCACCAATGCTCCTACCGCATTCATCGACGTCATGAACCGCGTGTGCAAAGTGATGCTGGATCGGTCTGCGATTGTCTTTATTGATGATATCATGGTTTACTACAACACACAGGAACAGAATGAGGTGCACTTACGAGACATTTTACATACCCTAAAGAGGGAGAGCTTGTATGCCAAGTTCTCCAAGTGCAAGTTTTGGTTGTGCGAGGTGCAGTTTCTAGGGCACCTTGTTAACCAGAATGGGATTTTGTTTGACTCGCCCAAAGAAGAGGTCGTGATGAGATGGGAGGTTCCGAAGTCTCCATCTGAGATTCGGAGTTTCCTTGGGTTAGTAGGATATTATCGGAGGTTTATTCAGGACTTCTCCAAGATATCGGCACACTTGACACGGCTGACGAAGAAGGCCGTTGTATTTTGCTGGGTGCCTGAGCAGCAGGGAGCGTTCTAGACGTTGAGACGGAGGTTGTGCGAGGCACCTACTTTAGCCCTACCAGAAGGTGTGGAGGCTTTTGTAGTATACTGTGATGTGTCCATCTTGGGTTTGGGCACGATATTGATGTAAAGGGGCACGTCACTGCTTACGCCTCGAGGCATCCGAAGCCTCACGAGGAGAACTACCCAATACATGATTAGTAGTTGGGGCAGTTGTTTTTTCCCTCAAGATTTAGTAGAATTATCTCTATGGGGTTTGTTATACCATGTACACAGACCACAAAAGTTTGAGGTACCTCATGGATCAGCCGAATCTGAATATGAGGCAGCGTTGTTGGCTAGATGTGGTGAAGGATTACGACTGTGAGATCCTCTACCACCCTGGGAAGGCCAACGTTGTGGTAGATGCGCTCAGTCACAAGTCAGACCCTATCAGTGACATTTGCTTGAGGGTATGAAGGAGGAGCACCGGAAGTGCGAGCGGATCATAGGCTCGGTGGCCTCGTTTGACTATGACATCCATGGTCTTCTGGCCCTGCATGGGAGGGTCTGGGTTTCGTACTAGGGTGGAGTGCGGAAGATTTTGATGGATGAGGCCCAACAGTCCAGATTTTCGATCCATCCCGGGGAGACAAAGATGTATAGAGATCTTTTCCCTGATTACTGGTGGCCCTACATGAAGCAGGATGTAGTCTGGTATGTCGAGAGATGCCTGACCTGCAGGAAGGTCAAGGAAGTGCACTGGAGACCTCATGACAAGACGCAATCGTTAGATATCCCTATGTGGAGATGGGAGGATATTACTATGAATTTCCTCACAAATCTTTCTAGGACCGCACGAGGGGTGGATTCAATTTGGGTCATCATGGATCGGTTGACCAAGAGTGCCTATTTCATACTGATCCAGGAGAGCATCTTAGTCGAGAAGTTGGCCGACATTTACATCCAAGATGTAGTAGCTCGACACGGAGTGCTAGTTTCCTTGATTTTTGACCGAGACGTATGGTTCACTTCCAGATTTTGGAAGAAATTTCATGATGAGTTGGGTACTTGTCTTCACTTCAACACGACCTTTCACCCGCAGAGGGATGGTTAGAGGGAATGGACCGTCCAGACTCTGTAAGATATGAAGTGGGCATGCGTCCTCGACTTCGGTGGTAGCTGGGATACCTACTTTCCCTTGGTGGATTTTTCCTACAATAATTGCTACCATGTGAGTATCGACCGTTCTCCCTTCGAGATGCTATACGAGAGGAAGTGCAGAACGCCGATATGCTGGGGTGAGGTTGGGCAGAGGGTCATGGGGAGTACTGAAGTGGTACTCAAGATGACAAAGAGGCTACATTAGGTCTGAGACTTTGGATCTAGAGTCTTTGAGGGACTCCATGGCATAAAGGTTCCAACTCATCTAGATGGGTTGTGGTTCCCCAACCTTTTCTGTTACTGAACAAACTTGTTGAGTCTGGAAGAGGACTCGGCTAGTTAGACGTGTTTATGGACTTAAGGATCAAAGAACTCGACGAGTCCAAGGATGAACTCGGCGAGTTGAGAGCAAAATGTTCCAACTGATATGAAGAGGAACTCAAAGAGTTCGAGGATGAACTCAACGAGTTATGAGTGAAATACCTCGACTCTGTATGAAGGAGAACTCGATGAGTCCAAGGAAGGTCTCAACGAGTTCAAACAGAAAGTCCCGAATCTATCATGAGGAGAAACTTGGCGAGTTAGAGGGTAACTTGATGAGTCAGATCACGTGTTCAAGATTCTATGTATCATGGAACTTCAAGAGTTGACGCATCCATATATGCTAGGCGGTATACAATTATATATTTATCACCAGGATGCTATGTGGTAGAGTAGGGGTGAAATAATCGTCGGTACCGATCGAAAGGACCGAAGGGGTAGGCCAGTATCTTGATATGCGAAGAAAGGTATTGGTCGAAAGTAACAAAGGGTATGCCAACACCCTGATATGCCATGCTAGGTACCGGTTGATAGGATTGAAGGGGCGGGCTAGCTCCCTGATATGCTAGGCAGTTACCAGTTCTAAGAGACCGAAGGAGTAGTCTAGTACCCAAATATGTTAGACAGTATGTGTGTTATATGGTATGTGGTATGATGGGGGAACTCACTAAGCTTTGTGCTTATGATTTTCAGTTTTGGTTTCAAGTACGTCTTCCACGAAGGGAAAGGAGTCGACAAGGTAAAAACTCATCGCACACACAATTTTCCGCATATGAGATTCTTGGGGTTCGTACTTTGACATTGTTACTATTTTATGACATTCTTTTGAGACATACAATCTATGGTTTTATGAAATGGAATAACTTGATGATGTTTCCTTTAAATTATTTTATGAATCGTTATATCAAAAACAAATTTTTTGGTCTTTAGTTTTGGGATGTTACAGTCCAGCCACCTGTGCTGCCTCATGTTCAGGTTTGGCTGGTCTTTGATATGCCTCAAACTCTTGTGATTAATTTAGATAGTACAAAAGAACCTATAAATATAGTGTCTCCAAATCTTGAGGGCAAAAATCATTGCCCCCAATTCAAGATAATGAGTTGGATGTCATGTCTCGTGCGGCTTCAACTGCCACAAAGCATAAGCAATCACCCGCCCTCTCTGCATGAGGGATGCCCCTAAACCAGTGATGAATGCATCACAGAATACTATAAACTCCTCAACTCCCTTTGGGAGGATCAAAACAGGGGCCTCACTTAACCTTTGACAAAGAGTCTCAAATGTCGCCAACTGCTTAGGGTCCTGTTGGAAATCTACCCACTTCCTCATCAGACGAGTGAGGAGTACCATATGACATCCCCAAATTCACGCCCAGAAAAGATTGATTTTGTTTATGCTTTATTTTAAAAATCAGAGTATCCTTTAAAGAAAAGTGTTGCGGAATTTGGTCACAGAAAAACATGATAAATACATTATCAAAGCATTTCTGAAGAAATGTATTTTGTTTCTATTAAAACTTTGGGATGTCATCGTCAATATAGAAACATAAGCATAAATAGACCTTACATTCATTTACACTAGTGATCTACATCTCCTTTAAATCTCTTAGTGTAAAGTTGCTTCGTATCGACACCTGTGATACAAATAAATTGAGTGGGTCAGGTAGGGAAACCTGGTGAGTACATAGGGTTTTCAACCCACAATAATATAAGTATTATGTTTAAATATCAAACAATCAACCCAACTACCCATCCCCATTATCTTCTTTATTTTTTAAGGACCTACCCTAAGAATCATCTACCATTCACTTTTTTATTCCTAAGGATTCTCCTAAGGAATAGACACGAAGTCCATCGTTGCCTATGGCACAGTTGCCAAGATTATGACATTCTCTATTAGGCACAGCTGCCAATATTATCCTTTAGGTGCAGCTGCCAGAATATTTAGAGTACATATGGTGAACACTTAGTTCAAAAACACCTAACCTATTATAACATACACATTTTGAAATCGTGTTTTGTAATGAATAATATTACGAAATATTATGTGAATTTGAATGTTGAGTTCTAACAGATGGTTTTTACTAGAAATGAAGTAAAACCATGTTTAGAATCACCCTGAAAATATTGGAAGTCTTATGAGATTCCAATCAAATGTCAAATGGTAAAATTTAATGAAAATATAAATTTTGGAATAAGTAAAATTTTATTATTGAAAATTGTAGATAATCTCTTTAGAAACTTGTAGGCGAAAACCTCGTCCAAATCTGAGTTATAACAAAGAAGTTATGACCAATCATAGATTCGCGACAAAAACCGGCATGGCGCTGAATGACGTAAAAAGTGAGTTTCTGATAAACTACTTTTTAGCCTTAGTAATCTAAATGAAAGTCGTAGTATTCGTTAAACCGAGAGATTCGATAAAAAGAACGCCCAAATCTGACTTCGTATGAAGTTATGATTTTTCTAAGTTTCAGATTAGCAGTAGACAGCTAAAAGCTCGAATGTTAGATCGAGAGATATTTAGCCAATACAACCTAAACAAGAATCGAAGGTCTCGTCATTTGTAGTACAACGGTAAAAAGTCTGACGAAAACGGACGTCAGATGAAGAAGTTATGAATTTTTAACAGACTTTCCTGTCCCGGTCTGTTAAAAATAATAATATTAAAAATAAATTGAAATTTAGCCGACAAAGTCTAAAAAGAAGTTGTAGAATATATTCCCGCCTATGCGTGCATATAAAGAACGTCGAAAACGGATCCCGTATGCGAAAGTTATGGATTTTAGAAGTTCGGGGCACAAAAATCGAAATAAATGTGAAAACCGAGAAGAATTGTAGGGCTCAGCTTCGGCCACGTCACCCTCCTCACAGGCATGGTCTGGAATTGGCCACGTCCCTCGTCCAAAGCATTTGTGTCATCAGATTCGTGGCACGTCAGAGGAGCGATGCGTGTCACACGGGTGTCTGATATGTTGGACCAATCTGAAGCCGACACGCGTCCAATCCGACACCTCGCATCCGAGCCTCGCTGCTATCTCGTCCTCTCATCGCCACCTGCCTCCCCTCGCATGCAAAGCTTCCATATGCTTCTTTCTCCTTGCTTCAGATCCGAGGCTCTCCCCTATATAAGGGAGGTGTGAAATCTCCCGGGTAATTTTAGAAACTTGCCATTTTCCACTCCTAAACTTATATTTTAGCTATTTTGATTTCCCCCGAAGCCCCGGTCTCAATTTTAGCACCCGAAACACGTCCCGAAGTTCCTGAGAAGCCCGAAAAATTTTTCTTTTCGGTAATGAAGCCCTACCTTCGCAGGGCCCGGTTTTCATTTAAGCTCCCGGTTTTCAACATAGAAAGTCATATTTAAAGCCGAAATACTGCCCAAATTACTATTTTGACACCCGGTTAATTAAGGTGAGTTCAATATAGGAACAATTGTATGTTATGTGTTATATGTGCTATGTGCTTTTCAGTGTTATTATTCCGGGTTATTTTCCTGTGTTATTTTAGTCGCTATTTTTATAGCAAAAGTAATACCTTTGACCATGTGATCAGTGAAAGGACTTAGATTCACATTGGTACTGGTACGTAGCCTCTGGCCATGTAGAGCATGTCTCCATAAGAGAATGACTTCTATTCTATGGAATTGGCAAATGGTTAGACAAGGCTATAAGCCTGAAATCCACCAAGATGTTAATCAGAAATCTTATGTCTTCTGTGCCATTTGGGCCGAAGCTTTATTGAAGTATATCAAGTATGGAAATTATTATGTTTCATTGATTGTATAGCTTTGAATCAAGTCATTGAATGATATGAAAAGCTTAACACATGATTCACATATGCCTTTTTTTTGTTCCTTGTTTATCTTTTCTTCTGCCATATTGAAGTTTATATATATGACATAACATTATATTATATCTATTATTGAACCCACTAAGCGTCACCGCTTACCCTATCAATGTTTAACAATTGCAGGAGATAAGTAATCAGTATGATCGTATACTGTTCGAAGATTTAGAATAGTTTGTAATATTACTTTTGTACTTCAGTTTAGGTTTGTATAAATTACAATATCCTAGGTAGTTATGTAATCTATAACACTTTGTAATAGTTGATTTGTATCCAATAGTTTGTAACCTCTTTATCAATGTAAAATATTTTTTTATGAATATGCAAATAGCATGTTTTGGAGTAATAATATAATGAAGTATGAAAGTTTGGGTCTTTCAGAAATACGAAAGTTGGGGTCTTTCACCTGTACTCCCGGATCTAAACTTTACCTCTTTACATAATTCATATTCCTGGATCTAAACTTTATTTACCTAATCCATAATCCCGGATCAGGTATGTCTGATCCATACTCCCAGATCTAAACCTTACCTGTTTACCTAATACATACTCCCGGATCGTGTATGTCTAATCCATACTACCGGATCTAAAGACAACTGACTATGTCTTAATCCATACTCCCAGATTAATAACAAATAACTATGTCCTATCCATACTCTCGGACTAAGGATAACTAACTATGTATTAATCCATACTCCCGTATTAATAACAAATAACTATGTCCTATCCATACTCTCAGACTAAGGACAACTAACTATGTCTCAATCCATACTCCTGGATTAGTAAAAAATAACTATGTCCTACCCGTACTCTCAGACTAAGCACAACTAACTATTTCATCTACCCATGTTTTACCCAACATATTCGTAGATATAAAATACATATTTAGTTTAAATCATTTAAAACATGTATAAAATAGTTCATCCAGCATAGATAGCAAGTATACAAATAATATGCAGACATAGCACGTAATTTATATAAAATACTTCATATCTACGTGTAAGATGAAAATAATATGCACTCACATTAGTAGCGTGAGTTGATAGAATCTAACTAGAAACGGTCGGTGGTTCGTGATTATCGGGCTCAGAACGCGGAAACGCCTTCAGCAAACGAGAGAGAGAGAGAGAGAGAGAGAGAGAGAAGAATTTGTGTAAGGAATGAAAGGGCTAAACTTGCTATTTATAGGCTGTATTTGGCCCATTCACGTCGTGAACATGATAGGTTCACGTCGTGAACCTCCATGAGTCATCCCACAGCCTTAACGCGTGTTTTCTATCCCCGATTCGTGTCCCTGACACATTTCACATCGTGAATCTCATGTTCACGCCGTGACTTAAGGCGGCTAGGGTTTCTGCCATGTGTTATGCCCTTAGATAGCTACATCTTCGGAAGGTCATAACTTTTACATACGAACTCCATTTTCGACGTTCTTTATATCCACGCGTAGGTGGAGATGTATGTTACAACTTTCTTTTAGATCACTAAGGCTAAAAATTAATTTATCATAAACTCGCTTTTTATGATTCCCGGTGTCGTGCTGGTTTTGTTGCGAAACTTCGACATGTCATAACTTCTTCCTTATAACTCAGATTTCAGCGTTCTTTATATGTACAGAAACCTTGTGACATATAATAAAACTTAGTTGAGATTATTTATTCTAAATAATACTTCATCAAAAAGTCATTTTTGACGCTTATCGTCTCTAAATTGACTAGCCCGAATATGCGAGCGTTACATACCACATCTTAGAGAAATCTTAAATGAATCTCCGATAGTACCCTGCAAAAACCAAGAAGCTCCTAATATCTGAGCGAGATTTTGGAACTTCCCATCGTATCACGGCCTTGATCTTTGCCGGGTCAACCAAAATCCTATCCTGGTTAACAAGGTGCCCAAGGAACTGGACCTCTCAGAACCAAAACTCACACCTTAAGAACTTAGCATAAAGTCATTCTCGCCTTATAACCCTCCATAAGCTTACGAAGATGCTCCTCATGTTGCATGCTGGTCTTGGAATACATTAAAATATCATCAATAAAAATAATAACGAAACGTTCGAGCATCATCTTGCAAACTTGATTCATCAAATCCATAAACACTATGGGCGCATTGGTCATCCCAAATGGCATTACCATGAGTTCGTAATACCCATTACAAGTCTGGAGCGGGTTTTTCTCCATGTAATCCTCTCTCACTATGAGCTGATTATACCTATACCTCAGATCTATCTTGGAGAACCAAGATGCACCCCGCAACTGATTAAAGAGATCGTCAATCCACAGACGGGGATAACGATTTTCACCATTAAGTTGTTCAACTCCCGGTAATCAATGCACATCCAGTGTGAACCATCCTTCTTCCTAACGAACATAATTGGCGCTCCTCATGGAGAACTGCTCAATCTGATGAATTGATTGCCTAGTATCTCCTACAACTAAGATGACAACTCCTGCATCTCATGCGATTTCAAGTGGTACATCACCTTGGCAATTTGGAACGCACACGGAACAAGGTCAGTCCTGAACCCGACCTATCTCTTGGGAGGGACACCGAGTAACTCCTCCAGAAACACATGTAAAAGGTATGTTTTCCAACTTGTTTATATTACCCAAGTATCTTGTTCTTGTGAGTTTGCTTAGATTAATAGAAAAGTTATGTGATCATGTGTTTTCAATCCAAATTGATCTAAAAGTTGTTCATAAAATGTGTTTTTATAACTTGTCCTCAAGTTATATGAAAAGTCACATTTATGATTTTTAAAACTCATAAGATTTCCATAAGTTATGAAAAATGGAGAGTCTCATTTATAAATGTTTTAAAGTCTTCCATAACTTGTCCTCAAGTTATGGAACTTGAAGAGTTTTTCATTATAACTACTTTAAAAACATAAGTTATGGAATTGAAAAGTTTTTGAATAGTTCAAAACTTGCCCTCAAATTTTGGAATTTGTAAATTTTCCCCTCATGAATACTTTAATTACAAGTTAAGCCCTTAGAATTCTAAAAGTCAAAATTCAACCCTTATACTTTATCGTATTACAAGTTAATAATGTGTATATGTATAAGAGCACGTCAGTGTTACCATTTGTAGGTCTCATTCACGAAGCCAGTCTATAAGGGGGTATAAGGTTACTGCCTATAAAATGGCAGTTTAATAGGTGTCCACTCTCACCCACTGCTTCCTTGACTAGTGGAGGGTCGTTAGCCTAACGGGTAGGACAAGGACTACAATTCTCCCTTCATTAAAAGTATTAATGATAGATACTAAGTAACTAAACTCTTATTATTACTCAATCCTAGTTAGTTAGGAGAATGTAAATTTGGTGCTAACGCAAGAAATTACACTTTACACTTTTCTTAAGTCGGTTAGTGGAGTGCATGTGTTTATCCGGCACACTAGCTTGATTTAACAAGGTAGGCAAAGGGTTACTTAATGTTTATCATACTATCGGTGGAACACGTGTGGTTAACGGGCACATTGATTGAGGGGTAAATATTAAGGGTACCAAGTATATTTGCACGGTTATTCACACCTTGTTTTGTGATCCTCGACATCCCAGTCACAAAACTAGAGAGGGCACAATCGAGATTAAAACATGACATTGAAAAGTTCAATAAATCTCAAAAGATCTAGGAGTTTCAAATCCAATTAAAACCAAAAAAATTATTTTGTTTTTCATGGTGGAAATTCGTGAATCGTCATTCCCCTACCTCTAAATATTCTATAGCTTGGATTAAGGCATCCCTCTTCCAAGTTATAAAATACTGTGTTGATTCCAAGCCTTATATTTCATGTTGGGTGTTATATTAAGGACTTTAAATCAACTAACTTTAGTATATCCCTTAATCGGTCTTATTTATTTGGTTGGTGCTTCTGAATCAACAATGATTTTGAGGACTAGTAAAGAAAATTTGATTAGAAGATCAACTTACCAAACTTCCATGGACATTGACAAAGGTAACATTGGAAATCCAGAAAAGATTTCTCTTCCCAATGGAAAGGGATCGGCCATTGTCAACTCGGTTGACCAAATGGTAAAGAGAAAGGCTAAGTTTGAGATTGTCGCACGTACCATTCCCTAAGGGTTCATATGTTTCTATTACCAAAAGGAAGGGGTATTGGTTACGAAGCTGCCCTAACTACCTGAAAGATTTGAGAGACGGTCAAGTCAAAAAGTTTGAATCTGCTTCAAATAAGACCACTATCTAACTCTGTTAAGTTCCTATTTGAAGGTTCTTAATACATCCTGATGTATGGTATCAAGCAAAGGGAAGGAAACTTAAAGAAAGAGTATGCTGAATCTGATTGCGAAGATGGATTTCATCGCATAGTTTGAAGATTGGATTCTTGAGCTATTACTTACAAGTTATGATAGATTGCTAGGAAATATGTAATAGCACAGTTTTCATTTAAAGTTGATTGTAAGGATAAAGTTTTTCCGCATTTTATAAATAAATAAAATTTTGATTTTATTTTAGTTTGTATCACCTTGCAATGGCTTTTATTGAAAAAAATGATATTTGTATGTTTATAGCAATAATGGAAATGTGAATTTGATTCTTTCATTTGTAGTAATGTCTAAATTTACCAAATAAGGAAAGATTCTAATCACTCAAGTTTCAATTCGACCGAAACTTGGAATCATGCAAGTTGTATAGTATGATGAGTGAGAATTTTCTTGTTTGGAAAATGAAGACTAATTCGTTGTTCACAGGTATATGTGAGTCAAGTAAAGGACCGAGGGATCGAGTACACATTCTTGTGCACTGATCAAGTCCTCCACAAAAGAGCTATAAGACTATTTGTCATGATTTACTAACGTTTAGTAAATATGGTTATACTTAGAAGTTTAAGTATAATTCTAAAGCATTGGAAAAGTTTCGATGTATGGTAGAACGAATGAGAATAATCAAATTAGGTAGAAAGATAAAAGTTTCTCAAATATGAAAAGATGGGAGAGTACTACAGTATCATGTTTTATGGTCATCTTAATGATTATGAAACCATATCACAATTTATCCTCTAGGGACACCTTAGTGCATTCTTATGGCTAAGAAGAGGAGTTTTGAATTGTTGAAATGGTTAAATCAAGAATATGATTCATACTTCATTCCAAAAAAGTCTTAGAGTCATACTCAAAGATTGTAACTTGAGTGACCAATCTTAAAGAAGGTTTATTAACACTAGTCAAATGTAAGAGTAAATTGTGTTTCTACTCGTGTACATTTGAAATTGGTAAGTTGTGATGTTTTGGATAAAACAAAGACCAACTAAGGCCAATTGTGTGAAGTGTTTGTCTTGATAAAGAATCCACACTATCTCTTGAATATTTGGCAAGAGAGTCTTATATGTCAAGAGGACAGTGGGTGTCTTAAAGATCTTGAAAAAAAAACTTCAAGATCTAATCAAGAATAAAAACCTATAGTTTATCACTAGCACACGACTTGAGGTTTGCAACCTATCGTGTCGACATTTATGTTCCCATTACAGTTAAATTTGACTATGCATATGATTTCTACAAGTTCTCAATTGCATAACAACTTGGAAGCAATGGCAGTCCCTTGTGCTGCCAGATGGCAAGAAGTGGAACGTGTGTCGTTAACCGGCACATCTAAGTGTCATAAGGTTTCTCTCCGATTCATGAAAATGATGGCGAGGAAATGCTTTCACTAAGTAGATTTTAAGTAGTTATCAATTGTGATATTTGCATTCTCAAAGTCGTTAGTGGAGCGTGTGTGGTTTACCGACACACTAACAT
Source organism: Lactuca saligna (assembly GCF_052625555.1). Classification (NCBI taxonomy): domain Eukaryota; kingdom Viridiplantae; phylum Streptophyta; class Magnoliopsida; order Asterales; family Asteraceae; genus Lactuca; species Lactuca saligna. The sequence goes on along the minus strand of NC_136420.1, from coordinate 83,076,757 downwards.
GGACTTCTGAGGTATGACAAAGGTCTAAGCAATTGAGACTATGATTACGTCATCACTTTTCATAGTTCTGAAATTTTTTAGACACACATGTGCGCTATCTAAGGAAATATGTGTAATTTTGATAAAGTTTTATCCAAGCATATCGTATCGGAAGTCTAATCTTTGGTAAGAAAGTCAATAAAGTATTGATTTTTAGAAGTCCAGCTGATTTATGAGTACATTTCAAAGCTAGTGGGAGCATCAGTGTTATGCTAATAATCATCATGTTCGTAGTAGCATGATAATTATGATAAGTTTTGCAAGTTATCAATGTTAATTATAGAAAAAAAAAGTTCAATTAGGAAAAGTTGTTTTGCTATAATTAAGGGAGAGAAAATTGTACTTCATTTCAAGTCAAAAAGCTTAGATTGAGGTTTTAATCATCTTTTGTCAAGGATATATATATATATATATATATATATATATATATATATATATATATATATGAATTTTATGTTATAATGGCTCAACATAATATATATATATATATATATATATATATATATATATATATATATATATATATATATATATATATGAATTTTATGTTATAATGGCTCAACATAAGGAAATTCTATATATGGGTCAATTATTTGTGTTCTAAAATTCGATTAAGATTACGGCATCCCTTTTCATAATCTAAATTATGAGAACATGGCAAATAGAAACATAAATATTATAGTAAAAGATTGGTCTAGTATCATGTCTTTATGTGAGACATCATGAATCGTGTCGCATATGTTTCAGATATAGGATCGATTGCATGTGCTATAATATTCATCCTTTCTAAAATTTTTAAATGCTCATGGCATTAAGAGGGGGAAATTCTAGAATTAGATATGACTAAAATGATTAAGCAAATATCGAGGACAATCTAAGGTTTACAAAAGATTGGTTGATAATGGACAGTTGGATGTATAGTGTTAATTCTGGAAGGACCATATTGACATATTCTGAAAGGAGGCAACTCTTGTCTAGAAGTGTTAGTCAAAATGGGAATATGGAGATGTCTCCATAGGTGGAAGTTATTTAATCCGTGTAAGATTAGAAAACTTAATGCAAGGAAGGATGTTCAAAGCAATGTACTTTGACTTTGGGACTTCGTTTCCATGGAATGTTCTCTATTGGAATACTTTGTAATGACTGTTGACAAGTCTTTGTGACTTTGTGCATAATCATTACAAGAGGATCAATGCATATAAGTTTAAAATGCAACATTTTTTGGTAAATGGCAGGAATTTGGAATTCTTGCATTTGCAGTAAGGATTTGGGATTGTGAAATGTGAATCATTGGAATTATGTTCAATCGATCTATTCCACAAAGTAATGATCATAGAAAAACATAATGTGCATACTTGGTGTATGGCATGACTAGTGTTCGAAAAAAAAAAATAGCGTACATGCTTGGAGCATGGGACAACTATTGCTTTAATTTAAGTATAAAGTTGATAATTTGAAACGGTGTGCAATGAATAATGTGTAATCAATATTGCGATAAATAAAAGTTGTTCTATTTATATTCATAAGTTCTGAGACCATATTGGATTCGATTATTCTTGTGTTTTCACTTTGGATGTTTTGACTTCAAGAATAACTAAGTTTTTCTTCCTGAATGAGTAAGTTATTCAAAACACCCACAGTCGATAATACGTTGGAAGTAGGTATTAAGTCAAGACTGTCATGAAGCTAGTTTGTAGACGTCCAAGGCATTGGACATATCAAGAGTTGCTACAACATTCATGAGTGCTCATAGGTTCTTAGTATTGGATTCAACCCACGTTCCTTTGGCTCACTTCATGGATTTTTATCATGAATGATCATGAGACGATAATATCTTATATTCTTCAAACCTAGAGATATGAGTTGTTGCCTATGATTTGGTTATACATTGATTGTACGAAAACGCATTGGTAACTCGATGTTATAAAACGTGCATTTGTGTATGATTCAAAAAGTAGTAGAACAAGCATATGAGTCGAAGTTTATCCATTCCTTTTACCCTTGAAGGGATAAAAGGGATATATGTGGGCCCCTAGATGATTTAGTGATGACACCCCGAAGTGCTTGGCTAAGCCTGGATTGATTTGATTTGTTCAATTAGTCGGTTGTAATAAATCGGAAATCGGGAAACAACAGATGGACAGAGGGAATGATTATAATCCATGTATCAGTCCATATGATATCTTGAATGGAGGAATATATGATCCCTTAGCTAATGGACGTGACACTGATTTGTTTAGAGTTCAACAACAACTTTCAAGAGCTACGATTGCTAATCGGGTTTTGAAGTCATATGCAATAATAGTTTTAGACTTATCCAGGTAGGAGACTGTTGGATTAGTGTCTAAGTCCATAACTATAATTGGTATGTACTTGCCCGATTGGCATGGTCCATTTGGGTTGCATGGCATCGGAACAATTTGGATAGACTTTTGTGAGAAAAATGATACTAGTGATTTATATTAATATACTAAAAGTTCTAATATATTAATATGAAATCATATTATTTAATTAGTATTGATCAAGGAATAATTTGGAATTAATATTGTGATCAAAAGGAGACTAATTAAATATATGGGGATTGATTGTGTAAATCATTCATTCTTATATATGCGGGCTTATGATCCATAGTTCTTCATGTTGGGATAAACCCATGGAGTAACCCATGGATACTCCATGGAGGTTTTGACCTATGGAGCATGAAGAATATGGAAATACATGAGTTACATGGTGTAACCCTAATAGCCACCATATATAAGGACCCTATGCCTCAAGAATTGGCACCAGTGTGTGTACACATGAGGGCTAGCCAATTTGAGCATAGGCACATTTTTCTCTTAGGTTATTCCGAGATGTTGGTGATGTTGTGTGAATCATTTGAGGTGTCACACTTGAGGCACTAGGTTCTTAAGCTCCATGGAATCAAGCTACATGTAAAAGGCATCTCTTCCAACTTGTTTATATTACCCAAGTATCAATGATTGTATGCTAGTTAGGGTAATACCTTGGAAAGTTCAAGTTTGTATGTATAATAGAGTAAACATAGATCCAAGGTATTTAGGGTTGCATGTACACCATATGAGTGTTAGAAAACTCAAAACCCTTCATCATCTCCATAGATAACCAGTTCTCCACCAATAAGGTTCTAACTACCACTCACTATCCCTTACACTCAATTATGGCACCAAATCGGCTCAGCAAATCCATACCCACAATCACGCAAACATCCCCCATGGGAATAGGGATCAGATTGATCGGATAAGTCACCCCGAAGATCTCCAATACAGAACCTTGATACACTAATGATGCAGAAACCCCATGTTCGTTGGCGATAGAAACCCGTAACGGAAACTCTAACTCCCCAATAGGCATAACAAACTCTCTACTGAACGATCGAGATACAAAGGATTGACTTGCACCTAAGACAAACAACACAAATGTATACAAAGAGTTCACTAGGAATGTACCTGACAGAGGCACACATAAGCATAACAAAAATTATAATCAACAAAATAATGGATAGAAACATACTAGTCACAACATCTGGAACTGCTCTACCCTCCACGTCAATAATCTGGAAAGTGCAACCTCGGGCCCTCGGAGGCTCCGCCCTACCCTGACTCTCATCTATGATCCTCAAAGTAGCCAACGCTGGAGCCTGTGTCGACCTAGTAGCAAGTGAGGGGCAGTTGGTCTTCACATGGCCAACCTAGTCACAGTGGTAACAAATCCTAGAGCTGAGCGATGGGGCTTGCTAACGGTAATCCCATACCATATGGACCTGTTGACCACAATTTTGGCACCCAGAAGTGTTGGGTTTTGAGCAATTTAACACTTCCTAAGTGTGCATGCAACCCTAATAAACCTTGGATCTATGTTTGTCTAAATACATGCAAAATAATAATTTTCCAAGGTTTATAACCTATCTAACATGGCATGGGGAACATTTCAACATAAAAGAGTTAGAAGAGATTACATACCTTTTGGTGGGTTTGGTTCTAAGGAGTTTGAGGGCCAAGCACCAATAGTGTGAATGCCTCAAATGGAATCACAAACACCACAAACTCTTGGAAAACTTTGAGAGAGTATACACCTTGTATAAAATCGGCCACACACATGCACACACCCACTAGTTCTCTAGTTTTTTTCTTAGGCTCCATTTCATGCTCCATAAGCATGCTTATATAGTGTGCATGGTTAGGGTGAAACCCTAATAACCCATGTCTTTTCCTTTCCAAGGATCCATGGGTTAAAAGCTCCATGGATCATCCATGGACTTCCATATAAGCCTAGCCCATTAACAAATGAGTATTAGCCCACACTATATAAAACAAATAGCCCATAATCTAATTAGTCTTCCTTTTAATCTCTAAATTAATTCATAATTAATTTAAGACTAAAACTAATTAAATAACGTAACTTCATATTAATATATTATAACTCATAATATATTAATAAACATATGTGTATAACTTTCACAAAATTATCCATAATAATTTGGATGAGATGCAACCCAAATGGACCATGCCAGTTGGGTCAAGTATATCCCAAATAAGTTATGGACTTAGACACCTTATCCAACAGACTCCCACTTGGATAAGTCTAATAACTATATTTGCCTATAACTTCAGGAACCAACCAGCAATCGTAGCTCTCGAAAACTCCCTCGAACTATGAAGACTTTGTTGAACTATGAAGCGCCATATTAGATAAGTGATCACATAATCCTCTGTTCTCATGATATCAGCCGGACAAACACATGGAACTATGTCTTGCTTATTGTCTAGCAGTTGTTTCTCAATTTTCCGATTTGTTTGACGAAGAACTTCACTGAACACATCGGTTTAGTTCTGACCAGGCCTGGTACATGGGTCAACACAAAATCATCGAGGGGCCCAGATATCGTTTCTATTTCTAGAAGGAACAGATAAACTTCAACTGATATGCTTGTTCTACTACTTATTGAATTGTACACAAAGGCACATTTTATAACATCAAGTTACTGATGCGTTTACGTGCAATCAATGCACAACCAACTCATAGGTAACAACTCATATCTCTAGGTTTAAAGATTTATATGATGTTATCATCTCACGATCACTCGAGATAAATTCCATGAAGTGATACAAGTGAGCGTGGGTTTATACCAATACTCATAACTTATGAGTACTCATGAATGTTGCAGCAACCATTGCCATGTCTAAACACCTTTAAGGCATCTACAAACCCAATTCATGACAATCTTGATTCATACCTACTTCCGACGTATGATCGATTGTGGAGGTTTGAATAAATTAATTATTCTGGAAGTCAAAACATGCAAAACTGAAACAATAGTAAATAATTGACAATGATAGTAACACTTTACTCATAAATAAGTCACAAATTTTATTCATCATCAAACGTCGATTACATTTTACAAGTTTCAGGAAAACTATCTAATCTGTAAAACTAATATCGTCCCTCAGCCTGATGCGTCTCGCATGCTGAAAATGCTTAACCCTCGTCAGTCCCTTCATAAGGGGATCTGCAGGATTCTCATCCGACGATATCGTCCTTGTCACAAGGAGTCCTTCTTCAATCTTGTGTCTTATGAAGTGATATTTTCTGTCAATGTGTCGGGATCTGCCGTGATCTCTGGGTTCCTTGGCTAAGACGCACCATTGTTGTCACAGAAAATCTCTATAGGTTCCTTAATAGCTGGTACAACTCCAAGGTCTCCGATGAAGTTCTTTAGCCATATCGCCTCCTTCGCTGCTTTACTCGCTACTATATACTCTGATTCACAAGTCGAATCAGCCACCGTCTCCTGCTTGGAACTCTTCCAAGAAATTGCCCCTCCATTTAAGGTAAAGATCCAGCTAGACTGAGAGCGGAAATTATCCCTATCAGTCTGAAAACCAGCATCACTGTACCCTAATACTTTCAAGTCATCACTGCCACCAAGGGTAAGGATCCAATCCTTAGTCCTCCGTAGGTACTTGAGAATGTTCTTTACCGCTGTCCAATGAGCCTTGCCAGGGTTCCCCTGATACCTGTTGACCATGCTCAAAGCCAATGCCACATCAGGACGGGTACAAGTCATAGCATACATGATCGAGCCAACTGCGGAAGCATACGGTAATTGGCTCATCTCAGCTATCTCTGCCTCTATACTCGGACTCTGAGTCTTACTCAGTTTGGTATTGCTTTGGATCGGTAAATCTCCTTTCTTGGAATTCTCCATGTTGAACCTTTTCAACACCTTATCCAAGTAGATACTCTGACTAAGTCCAATTAGTCTTCTACTCCTTTCTCTTAATATCCTTATCCCTAGGATATAGGTAGCCTCCCCTAGGTCCTTCATAGAAAAGCACTTCCCAATCTAGGACTTAACCTCCTGCATGGTTGGGATGTCATTTCCTATGTGTAGTATGTCATCCACATACAGTACCAAGAAGCTAACTATACTCCCACTAGCTCTGACATACACGCAAGACTTATCTTCACTTCTCGAGAAGCCAAACTCTTTTACCTTCTCATCAAAACAAAGATTCCAGCTACGAGATGCTTGTTTTAATCCATAAATGGATTTCTCAAGCTTGCATACTCTATTAGGGTACTCTACACTAACAAAACCCTCTGGCTGATTCATGTACACATCCTCAACCAACTTTCCATTAAGGAAAGCGGTTTTGACATCCATTTTCCATATTTCATAGTCATGAAATGCTGCAATGGCTAACATAACCCTAATAGACTTAATCTTTGCTACCGGCGAGAAGGTTTCATCATAATCAATACCTTCAGTTTGAGTAAAACCCTTCGCAACCAGTCGAGCCTTGTAAGTATGCACTTTTCCTTCCATGTCGGTCTTCTTCTTGAAGATCCATTTGCACCCGACTGTTTTACGGCCTAGTACATTGTCAACCAAGTTCCAAACTTGATTGTCATACATGGACTGTATCTCGCTGTCCATAGCCTCCTTCCATTTAGCAGACTTCGGGCCTGCCATGGCTTCCTTAACACTGCTAGGTTCATCCAAATTTACCAGTGTACTATCACTAATAAACGTATCACCTTCCATAGTAATATGAAAACCATAATAAAACGAAGGTGTGTTCCTAACCCGTGTGGAACGCCTCGGTGGTACAGACTCGTCAGCTGGATCAACAAGAGTTTCCTCCTCAGGTTGATTGCTAGTGTCTGAGGTTCCTTCACCAATTGATTCTTGAATTTCTTCAAGATCAATCTGCCTCCCACTGTCTCCTTGGCTTATAAATTCTTTCTCGCGAAAGATCCCTCTTCGTGCTACAAAGACCACATTCTCACTGGGTTTGTAGAAGAGGTAACCGAAGGATTTCTGTGGGTAGCCGATGAAAATACACCTTTCACTTTGGGGTTCAAGCTTATCATGAGTTTCACGCCTCACGAAAGCTTCGCAACCCTAAATTTTGATGTGGTCCAAATTGGGAACCTTCCCAGTCCACATCTCATGAGGTGTTTTGGTAACCTTCTATGTAGGGACTAGATTAAGGATATGGGCGGCAGTCTCTAAGGCATACCCCCAAAAAGAGATTGGTAACAAAACTCGACTCATCGTAGAGCGAACCATGTCCAACAAGGTTCAATTACGCCTCTCAGCTACACCATTCAGCTGTGGTGTCCTGGGAGGAGTCAATTGTGAGACAATCCCACACTCCTTAAGATAGTCAAGGAACTCGGTGCTAAGATACTCACCACCTCGATCGGATCGAAGCATCTTAATGTTCCAGCCCAATTGATTTTCTACTTCCTGTTTGAATTCCTTAAACCTTTCAAAGGTTTCTGACTTATGTTTGATTAAGTAGACATACCCATATCTACTAAAATCATCAATAAAAGTCACATAATACCGATTAGCATCCCTTGTGGCGGTTTTGAATGGCCCACATACATCAGTATGTATTAGGTCCAACAAACCTTCACCCCTCTCACAAGTTCCAGTGAAGGGTGATTTTGTCATCTTTCCAAGTAGACAAGATTCACAATTATCATCCGATTTAAGGTCAAATGATTCCAAGACTCCACTCTTTTGGAGTTGGCCTATGCGTTTCTTGTTTACATGTCCAAGACGACAATGCCACAATGATGCTTTATCTAGGCTAGTAGAAGAATCAATATACAACACATTATTTCCTAAGTTGTCTACAATCGACACAGTTTCATACATACCATCACAAGGTAATGCTTTAAAATAAAACACATTTTTAAAGAAAGCATTAATACCACCACATTCATTATCAAACGAAAAGGTAAAATCTTGTTTGTACAAAGCATGAAAAGAAATAATATTCCTCGCCATTTCAGAAGAGTACACACATTTATTCAAATCTAATTTTAACCCATTATTAAGCAACAAAGTATAAACTCCAATCTTGGAAACAGGTGAAGCCTTCCTATTCCCCATGATCAAGTTTATCTTCCTGTGCTCCACATTCTCACTTCTTCTTAGGTCCTGCAAATCAGAACATATGTGAATACCACATCCTGTATCAAGCACCTAAGAGTTAGACAATGTTGAGTAATTAGACAATATAGTGTAAATACCTGCATGGGTGGGTTTCACTTTCCCATCCTTTAGATCCTGCAAGTACTTAGGGCAGTTTCGCTTCCAGTGTGCCTTTTCATGGCAATAAAAGCATTCAACATCCTTGGGAATGGCAGAAGGAGTGGCAGAACCGCTCTTGGTCTTTGATGAGGAGCCTTCAAGAGACTTTCCCTTGGTACCCTTCGAAGGGTGCTTCCTCTTCTTCCCTTTGCCTTGCCCAATAGCTAAAACAGGGGTAGATGTTGGAGTAGGAGTAGTAGAGGTAACAACCGATTTACCCTTAAGACCGGATTCCGCGGTCTTCAAGAGTCCTTGAAGCTTGCTGAGGGTAACTTCCTCCTTGTTCATATGATATGTCATTCGAAAATGATCATAACAAGAAGGCAAGGAGTGAAAAATGATGTCTATTGCCAACTCCTCAGGGATGTTAACATTCAGCTTCAGCAAACGGTCCACATACCTTTGCATCTTTTGCATGTGGCCCGTGACGGATTCACCGTCCTTCATGCGGGTAGTTATTATGGAGGAGATTATTTCATACCGCTCCTGACGATCACTCTGATGGTACCTTTCCATCAAGTCTTGGTGCATCTCAAAAGGGTAGAAATCTTCATACGACTTTTGGAGCTCGGCTGTCATCGTGGCCATCATGATACATGCCACCTTAGTAGCATCTCTCTCATGAGTCCTGAATTCAGCGATCTCCTCAGGAGTAGTAGTAGACTCATCAAGTTCTTTTAACTCCTTATTGAGGACATATTCCTTGTCCTCATAACGAGTAACCATCCTGATGTTCCTAATCCAATCCATGAAGTTGGTGTTGGATTAGTGTCGAAGTCCATAACTATTTTGGTATGTACTTGACCCGATGGTGCATGGTCCTTTTGGGTTGCCTTCACCAAAGCAACTTGATAGGATGAATTATGGAGAGTAAGGATTAAATATGATTTATTAATATATTATGGGAATAATATATTAAAGGAGAAATCATATTGTTTAATTAATATTAGTCAATAATTAATTGGTAATTAGTTTTGTGACTAAAAGAGATTAATTAAACTTAAGGGACTGGAATTGTAATTATAAGATAATTATAATTTGGGCCATGGATTGCCTTGTATTAGGGGATGGACGAATTCTAATGGGAAACCCATAAGGAAATCGTCCATGGGCTTAATTAAAGGAGTCTATGGGTTGCTTAGGGCTTAAGCATCCAAATTAGGGTTTCCTTGTTAGATAACCCTAATAGCCCAACTATATAAAGATCCCTTAAGGCTCAAAAACGTGGCTAATGTTCTTGTAAGGGTTTACACATGTTTTTGGCAGTCTCCAACCTCTCTCCTCTTCATCCTCTTGCTTATGGTGTTTGTGAACCATTAGAGGAGTGACACTTGTGACTCTAAGCCTTCCAAAGTCAATTCAAGGAGGAATTGGGATTGTTATTGCTACATAACAATCAAGGTATGATCTTAAACCTAATTACATATTAATATGATTACTTGTATGCTAGAATTAGGGTTTATAGTCTTAGATTCAAACCATGTACAATAGAGAAACCTAGATCCAAGCATTAGGGTTTGTATGAGCACATAGGATGTCTTATGACCAAAACCCATCAGTGGTATCAGAGCCTAGCTTGGTTTCAATTGTATTGATGCATTGTATAACTGAAAATTTCGATTTTTTGGATTGTGGAGGCTGGACTCGCCGAGTAAATGGCTGAACTCGCCGAGTCCATGCAAACTCGACGAGTCCATGCCTGACTCGACGAGTCAACTCGTCAGATAATGCTTATCTCGGGATTTCTTGCTGTTTTTGCATATGGATAGTTACCTTATCATGTTAGATCAATATAAATCCGATTTTATGATATATATGACTATATTCTTGATCTAATTAAAGATAATTATCAATTAACAAGATAATTGTTTCCTTATAAGATAATTGATTAATTATTTTGAGTAAATTGATAAATTGTTTTGCAAGAAATCATTAAATAAATCAAATATGGATAATTATGTGATTAAATGTTAATTTAAAATTATTTGTTATTTGATCCTTGTTGTTATGAAAGGTTTCATATTTTCCCCTTTAGGTTTTATAGTTTAAATTTGAACCCAAAAGTTTTGGAGTTTTGAAATTTAAATAGTTAAAACCCTAATGTTTTGAAAAAAGGTTTCAAAATTTGCCCTCAAGTTTTGGAATTTAAAAGTTGATTAAAAGTTTAATTAGAAATGTTAAATTCTAAAACCCTAGTAATGTTTTGAAAAAGTTCAAATCACACCCTTATGGTTTTATTAATTAATTAAGGAGTATAATTAAAAGAGGTTTAATAAATCCATAAAAGTTTAGGTTAACCTTTTAATTGAATTAAAAGTGTAATTGTTAAAGTTAACCATATAGTATTTTAAAAGTATAAAATACACCCTATACTATATATAACATTAAAAGTCTAACATTATATATATATATATATATATATATATATATATATATATATATATATATATATATGTATGAGTAAAAGTCAATCTTACCGTTAGTAGGCCTCATTCACGAAGCTGGTCTATAAGGGGTGTTTAAGGAAATTGCCTATAAAATGGCGATTGAATGGGTATCCACTCTTACCCACCGCACTCTTGACTAGTGGAGGGTCGTTAGCCGAACGGGTAGGATAAGACGAAACCTTCCATTATAAGTATAATGAAATACAAAGTAACTAAATGTTTTTCAAATTCCCAATCTTAGTTACTTAGGCAAAAGTGAATTGATGCAATTCCATGAAATTACACTTTGTGCCCTTGCGAAGACGTTAGTGGAGCGTGTGTGGTTTACCGGCACACTAAATGGTTCTGAGCAAAGGTAGCAAAGGGTGACTCAATGTTTGTCATAGTTCGGTGGAGCGTGTGTGGTTTACCGGCACATCGAATAGGTGATTGTAACATGTGAGGGCACCATGTAGTTTGCATGGTTATTCACACCCGCTTTGTGATCCTCGGCATCCCAGTCACAACCAAGAGGGGCATATCGAGATTTAAACATGTCATTGAAATGTTCAATGAATCTCAAAGGATCTAGGAGTTTTCATAGATTTAAAACTTAAATTTATTTTTCGTTTTTCATGGTGGAAATTAGTGAATCGTCATTCACTTACCTTCAAATGTTCTGCAATTTGGGTTACGGCATCCCTCTCCCGAGTTGTAGGATATTGTGTTGGGTCCTAGCCTTGGAATTTCATTTGGGTGATTTACCAAGGACTCAATCAATCAACTAACTTGAATTCGTTTTCTCTCGATGTCAAAGTTCGACAACTATGGTCTTCTCAAATCCCGTGGAACAAGTATTCCACATGAAGATGATATTCCACGATTCGATCGAGGAACAAGAAATCATGCTTCACTTCCTCCTCCTCCTCCAATTATTCTCCCTAACCCACAAGATTGTAAAATTGAAAGGTTCAATATCACTCAAGCCCTTTTGGCAAGTAAACATAAAGAAGGAAAGTCGGTGTGTGCACACATCTTAGGGATGAAGTCACACTGTTGGGATCTGTTGTCTGTGAGGAAATGGCTGTTGATTGGGTTCTTCAGTCACTTCCTAACTCATATAGTGAGTTCGTAAGAGAGTACTATATGATGAACCGCGATGTGACCCTTATAGATCTCACCTATATGCTTATTGCTGCTGAATCAGCAATGGTTTGGTGCAATAGAAAAGCAAAGTTGATTGGTGAATCTGCCTTCAAGACCTCTATGGATATAGACAATGGCAATGAAAGACATGCAATGATCGAAAAGTTTGATCATAAGAGAAAGGCGATGTTTGAGGTAGTTCCATGTGTTGTTCCAAAGGAGTCAGTTTGCTTTTATTGCCAAGAGAAGGGGCATTAGAGACGAAGTTGCCCTATTTACCTAAGAGATCTAAGAGATGGGAGAGTCAAAAGTATGACTACGCTTTAGGTAAGAATCCACTATCTAACTCCATTAAGTTCCTATTCATTGATTCTTAATACATGATGTGATAAGATTGCATTTGAATGTTTTGAAGGATCGGTGAAAAGAAAGGAAGCTTGATAAGAGAGCAAGATGAATCTAATCACAAGAGATGGATCTCGATCTCATGGACTTGAAGATTGGATTTTGAGCTTAGATAGTTATGATAAAGTTGTTAGAAATTTTCTTTTTTACATAGTTTTCAATAGATTTTGCATTGTAGGGACAAATGTTTTTCCACTGCTTTTATAAATAAAATAAATTTTGTTTGACTTATTTATTTATTTGTTTACTTCCTTGCAATGAAATCGTTATGTGAAAATTGATGTTTGCATATTTCTACAACGAATGGATATGATTCTTAGTTATGTTATTTATGGAAATGTCGAGAATTTACCAAATAGGGAGAGTTTCTCATCGCCCAAGTTTCAATTGGACAGAAACTTGGAATCATGCAACGTGGATGCATGATGAATGAGAAATTACGTATTTGGAAATTAGACTAACTCATTGACAAAGTGTCAAGTGAAGGACTAGGAGATCGAGTACACAAAGTTGTGTGTTGATCAAGTTCACCATAAGAGTAACAAAGATATTCGTCATGATTTACTAAAGGCTTAGTAAATATGATTACACTTACAAGATTAAGTGTAATTCTGAATTGATTGAAAATGTTTAAATCAATAGCAGAACGAATAAGAAGAGTCAAGTAGGCAGAAAGATAAACGTTTCCCCATTCTAAGAAGAAGGGAGAGTAGCTTTTATGCTTTATGATAGATCTTAATGATTAAGAACCATATCTCAATTGATCCTCTAAGTGAGTCTTGGTACAATTGTATGTCCAAGAAGAGGAATCAAAGATTGAAGAAATGGTCAAATCAAGAGGTCAATCATACTTCGTTCCAAAACAAGTCTTAAAGTCAAGATTGTGACATTGAGTGAATAGTATTAAGAAGGTTTATAACATTCATCAATTGTGGAAAGTTGTGATGTCTTGAATAAGGCAAAGACCAACTAAGACCAAAATTATGAAGTGTTTTGTTTTGATAAAAGCTACACTAACTCTTGAATATTTGTTTGTCAAGAAATGTTTTGATAAGAGAATCGTATATGTCAAGGAGTCAGTGAGTCTTAATAATCTTGAAAAGTTTCAAGAACAAATCAAATAAACCTTATCGATCATCACTAGCACACGAGTTGAGGTTTACAACCTATCGTGAAGACATTATTTTGTTTCTGTGCCAATCCAATCGAGTTAATTATGCATGTGAGTCCTATGATTTCTCATTTGAATGCATAAAAGGCAAGGACCTTGATCAATGGAAAGTACATTGATAGGAAAAGGTGAGCTGCTTAACTACTTGGAAGACGTGGTGGGCAGCTGTGCTACCATAAGGCAAGAAATCAAGATTAAGGAAGTTCGATCCATATGAGTTTGAATTTGTCGTAAACTTTGGTTTTAACAAATTCACATGGATAGGAACACATGCACCGTTTAAATCTAAGTGTCATAAGATTTCCTCCTTCATGAAAATGATTGTGAGAAAATGCTTTCACTAAGAAAGATTTTAAAAAGATAGTGATTGTAAAATTGCATTCTCGAATTCGATCATGGTTACGGCATCCCTTTCCATAATCTGAATTGTGAGGTTTGGCAATTAGTCTTAATTGTTGAGACACACATATGAACTATCTAAAGGCAAAGGTGTATAAGTTCAAGAAGCCTTGATAAAATATTATCAAAGTATTAAGTATTAGAAACATGGACTTAAGAAATTCAATAGGTATTGTCTTTCTGAAAGTTAAGATGTTTATGAATACATGTCGGAGCTAGTGGGAGCATAAGTGTTATGTTTTATAATAATCATCATGATAGTGGGATCATAAATGTTATGATTGTATGATTATTAAGGCACGTATTGCATAGTTGGCAATATTAATTATAGAAAAACAAGAGTCATACTTTGCAAAGTTGTAAGAGTTGAAAGGTTGTTTTGCTATAATTAAGGGAGAGAATATTATGCTTCATTTCAAATATAAAGGATTAGGTTGAGAAATGTTAATAAACTTAGTCAAGGGTACATAGTGTGTTCTTAAAATTTCGATTATGATTACGGCATTCCTCTTCACAATTCGAATTTTGAGAACATAGCAAATAAAACATTGTGCATCGTGTCCCATACGCTATGGGTATAGGATCGATTGCAAATGCTTTAATGTTTGATCATTCTAAAATTTTCCAAATGTCTAGCGCATTTAGAGGGAAAAGGGACTAGAATTGGTTTTGACTAAAATAATTAAACAACTATCAAAGGAAAATCCAAAGTTCGACGAGGATTGGTCGCTTATGAGTAGTTGGAAGTAGAGTATTGGAAGATATGGAAATGTTCTCATATTGGATGGACAATATCGACATCATTACGAATAGATAAGATTCTATTAAGAAGTTAGTTGTCATATGGAAAATATGGAAACGTGTCCATATTGGGAAGTAAATATTGAAAATCTATGACTAGATTAGAAACCTTTATGCAAAAGGATGTTCAAAGGAATGTACTTTGAGTGAGAGACATCGTATCTAAGGAATTGTCTTGTAACAATCTCCGATAGAGGACTTTGTAATATCATTGGCAATAGTCTTTGAGACTTTGGTGCAGTGACATTACAAAAGGATCGTTGCATAAAGTGTTAGAATCTAGTATATTCTATAAGTAACAAGAATTTGGTATTCTTACACTTAAGAAAATGGATTTGGAGTTATAAAATGAGAATGATTGGAAATGTGTTCAATTTGTCTATTTCACAAAAGTAAGAACCATAGGTAAACATTGTGTGCATGCTAGGAGCATGGGACAAGTGTTGTAATTCAAGTATAAAGTTGATTACCCGAAACAACAAATAATGAGTAATCGATATGGTGATAAATAAAACGTGTTTTGTTTATACTCAAAGATTTGAGACCATATGGGATTAGTATTATTCTTGTGTTTCACCTTGCATGTTTTGACCTCCAGAATAATTGAGATTATTAAGAATAATCGAATTATTCGAACGGGCCACAGTCGTTCATATGTTGGAAGTAGATATGAATGAAGACTGTCATGAATTGGTATGTGGATTGTCTAGAAAAGTATTAGACATAAGCAAATGTTTGTTGCAACGTTCATGAGTGCTTATGAATATGATTTGAGCATTGGATTAAACCCACGCTCACTTGGATCACTATCTCGAGTGATTAGTGAGACGATAACATCTTATATTCTTCAAACCGAGATGTGTGAGTTGTATCTTGCTAATCGGTTGCACATTGATAATATGTAAACGCACTAGTAACTTGGTGTTATAAAACATATTGTTGTGTGTGATTTGGTTAGTGAGTGAAAGCAAGCATTGTATCAAAGTTTATCCGTTCCTTTTATCCAAAGAAGGATAAAAGCGATATCTTTTGGGCCCCTCGATGGTTTAGTGATGACATACGTAAATGCTCGGCGGGGCTAGGGCTAATTTGATTTGTTTAATTAGTCTATCATCATAAATCGGAAATCGAGATATAGTACAAAGAGAATGATTTGAAATCATATCTCATACGATATCTAGAATGGAGGAATATATGATCCCTTATCTAAGGACACGCGTATCTGATATGATCAGAGTTGACAGCGGCTTTGGAAAGCTACGATTGCAGATCAGGATCTAAAGTCATACGCAGAATAGTTGTTAGACTTATCCAAGTGGGAGACTGTTGGATTAGTGTCTAAGTCCATAACTATTTTCGTATGTACTTGACCCGATGGTGCATGGTCCTTTTAGGTTGCCTTCACCAAAGCAACTTGATAGGATGAATTATGGAGAGTAAGGATTAAATATGATTTATTAATATATTATGGGAATAATATATTAAAGGAGAAATCATATTGTTTAATTAATATTAGTCAATAATTAATTGGTAATTAGTTTTGTGACTAAAAGAGATTAATTAAACTTAAGGGACTGGAACTGTGATTATAAGATAATTATAATTTGGGCCATGGATTGCCTTGTATTAGGGGATGGACGAATTCTAATGGGAAACCCATAAGGAAATCGTCCATGGGCTTAATTAAAGGAGTCTATGGGTTGCTTAGGGCTTAAGCATCCAAATTAGGGTTTCCTTGTTAGATAACCCTAATAGCCCAACTATATAAAGATCCCTTAAGGCTCAAAAACGTGGCTAATGTTCTTGTAAGGGTTTACACACGTTTTTGGCAGCCTCCAACCTCTCTCCTCTTCATCCTCTTGCTTATGGTGTTTGTGAACCATTAGAGGAGTGACACTTGTGACTCTAAGCCTTCCAAAGTCAATTCAAGGAGGAATTGGGATTGTTATTGCTACATAACAATCAAGGTATGATCTTAAACCTAATTACATATTAATATGATTACTTGTATGCTAGAATTAGGGTTTATAGTCTTGGATTCAAAGCATGTACAATAGAGAAACCTAGATCCAAGCATTAGGGTTTGTATGAGCACATAGGATGTCTTATGACCAAAACCCATCAGTTGGAACCATCAAACATGACCCTCCCACAAAGATTCATGAGAGAGAAAGAACCAGTTGGGTTAGAGCCTGAAGCATTAGTGTTGGAAGACATCTGAAAGAGGAAAGTAAGTTTAGATTAGTTATTTAGGATCCTTAATAAGACACCCAAATGTAATATTAAGGCTAGGATCCAATCACAATATATTACACTTAGAAGAGGGATGTCGTAATCTAAGTAATAATATATTTGAAAGGTAGGTGAATGACGATTCACCAATTTCCACCATGAAAACGAAATGATTTATTAGGTTTAATTGGATTTGAAATTCCTAGATTCTTTTGAGATTCATTGAACTTTTCAATGGCATGTTTCAATCTCGATTGTGCCCTTCAAGTTTTGTGATTGGGATGCCGAGGATCACAAAACAAGGTGTGAATAACCATGCTAATTCACTTGGCACCCTTAATATTATCACCTAATCAATGTGCCGGTTAACCACACACGCTCCATTGATCTATGACAAACATTAAGTCACCCTTCGTGATCCTTACTAGTCCTAGTTAGTGTGCCGGTTAACCACACACGCTCCACCAACGACTTGGTAAGGTACAAAGTGTGAATTCCATGGACTAGCACCATGTTCACATTTTTCCTAAAATAACTAAGATTGGGAATTAAAAGAGTTTAGTTATTTTTTAATATTCATTATACTTTTAATGAGGATTTAAAGTCATTGTTCTACCCGTTCGGCTAACGACCCTCCACCGATCAAGCAAGCAGTGGGTGAGAGTATACACCCATTAAGTCGCCAGTTTATAGGCAACAACCTTATACCCACCTTATAGACCGGCTTCGTGAATGAGGCCTACTAACGGTAAAACGACTTATTCTTATACATATATATATAATAATTAACCATTAATGTTATAAATAGTATAAGGGTTGAATTTTAACTATTAAAACTCTAAGGGTTGGAATTAAAGTTTATTAAAGTGTGTGAAACTTTACAAATTCCAAAACTTGAGGGCAAGTTTTGTAACTTTGCAAAACTCTTCATTTCATAACTTATGAATTAAAGGTTCATAAAAATGAAGACTCTTCATTTTCATGTAACTTATGTGTTTTAAGTGTGTTAAATAAGAGTGACCTTTGGAAATCCATAACTTGAGGACAAATTATGGACTCCATTAAAACACATAAATGATAAAGAATTAATCCTAAACAATTCAGCAAATAATTCCTATCATTTTCTAAATTCATAAGAACATGAACATGATCATCAAAAATTCAAGAATTATATGAACACATAAAATCATGGAATTTTGACATATGCTATTGTAAATGGATTAGAACAACCATTACACCAACTAAAATAAGTTTTATAACACCAAAACAATTTAGGGTAATGTTTCTATTCCATTTCCAGCAGCAAAAGTCGAGAATCTGCACTCTTTCGATCCTACTCGTCGAGTGCATGAACTGACTCGTCGAGTAGGTTGAAGTTTGCCTTGGACTCGTCGAGTCCCCCCAATGGACTTGGCGAGTCCACCATGCAGACAGCAACGATTTCGACTTTTTTCACTATTTTGCATCAAGTATCAAACAAGCAAGCCTAGGCTCTGATACCACTGTTGGGTTTTGAGCAATCTAACACTTCCTAAGTGTGCATGCAACCCTAATAAACCTTGGATCTATGTTTGTCTAAATACATGCAAAATAATAATTTTCCAAGGTTTATAACCTATCTAACATGGCATGGGGAACATTTCAACATAAAAGAGTTAGAAGAGATTACATACCTTTTGGTGGGTTTGGTTCTAAGGAGTTTGAGGGCCAAGCACCAATAGTGTGAATGCCTCAAATGGAATCACAAACACCACAAACTCTTGGAAAACTTTGAGAGAGTATACACCTTGTATAAAATCGGCCACACACATGCACACACACACTAGTTCACTAGTTTTTTCTTAGGCTCCATTTCATGCTCCATAAGCATGCTTATATAGTGTGCATGGTTAGGGTGAAACCCTAATAACCCATGTCTTTTCCTTTCCAAGGATCCATGGGTTAAAAGCTCCATGGATCATCCATGGACTTCCATATAAGCCTAGCCCATTAACAAATGAGTATTAGCCCACACTATATAAAACAAATAGCCCATAATCTAATTAGTCTTCCTTTTTATCTCTAAATTAATTCATAATTAATTTAAGACTAAAACTAATTAAATAACCTAACTTCATATTAATATATTATAACTCATAATATATTAATGAACATATGTGTATAACTCTCACAAAATTATCCATAATAGTTTGGATGAGATGCAACCCAAATGGACCATGCCGGTCGGGTCAAGTATATACCAAATAAGTTATGGACTTAGACACCTTATCCAACAAGAAGATGATTGACAAGCACTCTCATGAACCTTGCTGCACTTCCTACAAGTGTGTCCCTTCCGACCCCCATATCTGACATTAGTAGCCTTGAACCGCTTCGGTGCAAGCTGCGACTACGTCGGGGACAGTCTCTGATCCTTCGTCTGGAGCTCCAACTCAATATCACGCTGCCTGGCGGCCTCCTAAAATTCCAACATAGAACCATAATGTTGGGTGGAAACAAACTGTTTGATCTCCATCTTGATCATGCTCAAGTAACAGGTCATCTGAGCCTGCTTAGAAGCGGAAAACTTAGGACAAAACATGGCCCTCTCCGTGAACATCTTGGTGATCTCCTACATCGACTCTGTCCCCCACCTCAAATCCAGGTACTCTTGGGCCAACCTCTCACACTACACCAGTGGTACATATCTAGATAGAATCATCTCCAAGAACTACTCCCAAGCCACAATAGCTCTCTGCTCAAAAGAAAAGGAACTAGAAGCAACCCTTCACCAATCCTTTGCTTTGGACCTCAAAAGGTTCAAAGCGCACCCGACCTTCTGGTCAAATGGGCAAGAGCTGGTGAAAAAGAATCCCTTAACATTAGTCAGCCACCTCATGGTAATGATTGGTTACTTAACTCCATCAAAAGCCAGGGGATTCATATTGACAAATTCCCGATAATTAAAAAGAATTTCGCAACGGTTGCAGCAACAACAATCTCATCAATGGTTGTGTACCTGTCATCAAAGAAGTCCATTATCATGGTATTTATAGACTTAAAAAGCTTTGGTATCTGCCCCGGGGCAATAGTCATAACCTCCTCATGGATAATCTCTCTGATACGGTCCTCAGTCACTGTTGGCCCACCTTGACTGCCAGCTTCCGATTCCGATCCGGATCCAGCCTCAAGTCACCTCGTGATCACAATACTGAAAATAAACGGGCATATATCAGATAACACACATATCATCATGGGAACCAACTCACAACAAAGCCCTAGGGGTTATGACCTCCCTGTTACGCGTACGAGTCCTATGCTTTCAGTAGTACGGACGTATACTACCTTTCACACCTACCCGTATTTTTTCTCAAGGATCATCACAACAATCCTAACAATACATACTATAATATGCACATACAGACTCTTCACACCCTAGTGGATGGCTAAACATCTCGAGAAACTAGGCGGCTCACCCCTCACAACTCATCCATGAAACTTCTACCAACCTTGCATCATACATGCATGCTTATCATACATAACACTGGACCCTATAGACAATTTAATATCTCATCCTACCCTAAGCCCTTTATCAAACAAGAACAAGAAATAAGGTTAAACCAAACATTCCCAGGCTATAGAATCTTAGTTATGTATAACCATGGTGCATAGACTAAACAACTACAGTAATGATGTTAATTTCATATAAAGAAGGATCCTAGGCTGTAAGGCATCATGTAATCAGATAATTCTATCATGTAAATTCTTAAAGATCCATAGCCTATCACTAGCATCATCTTTTAACATATCACAATATCAAATAACAGTGTGGTAATTTGGGGTCTACTTACTGGCTCCGGATGAACGTATACATCATATCCTCCTTAATTATTTTGAAAATACTTTGAAAATAGTTTTTAAAATATTTTTCCTTAGTTTGAGACTGGATTCACATGAGTGTTCCTCGAATTCACTCAAAACAAGGTTCTGATTCCAACTTGTAACACCCATAAAAATCATGAAAATTTTAAATTTTTAATACCAATCGACAAATCATCATTGTTTACAATATAGTTTTCAAAAAATGTTTAATATTAAAGTTTTCCCAAAATTATAAATCAAAACACAAGGAGGTGTAAGATCATGCCTTCACCTTCTTACGGTCATCCGAGGTACCTAAAACATAATACAAAACTATAACCCCAAAGCTTAGTGAGTTCCCCTAAAGTAACAACACATAACAAATAGCACACATATAATAACAACATGCAATGGGGCTATAGCTAAAAGACTGGATTACCCCTGAGCCAACAATATAAGTCTGGCTTGCCCTTGGGGCCCACAACTTATGTTTGGCTTGCTCCCCGACCAGATCAGTCCCCGAGCTGAATACCACCAAACCCTCAGTATGGGTCTCGCATGCCCTACCCAGCCCTCACCTCATATATGGAATGCTCATGAGCCCCCAGTGTGAGTCTGGCATGCCCTACCCGGCCCTCGGCTCATATATGGATTGCTCTAGGGTTTGTTGGTTACTGCATGGAGCAGTACAACTTCAAACCAACCCACACAATATGTCAATATATAACAAATGCTAACATATATAGATAATCATAAGCATAGTATCATAGGTAGTCCTACCAATCTACCAAACTAGTATGCATATATATTCCATACTTAGCATATCAATAAATATCACATTATCAAACCAATAAGCCAACCTTGGTGCCTTTGACTTGTAAGTATAGTGAGGAAAACTCACCTCACAAGGTGAATAGAACTAATGAGGTCCAACTCCGAATCTCAACTCTCTAACCAATACCTATTTCCACCAAGTGACCAATTCCTTCAAAATCCTAAAATACCCTCAAACTGAGTCAACCCAATCGAGTCAACTCATCCAACTCAACTCAACAAGGCTGACCCATGCGAGTACGCGAGGCGTACTCCGGAGGTACACTTAACGCATGCTAAGCCTCATATAAGACCACCATCGGGGTGGTTAACCAAGTATGCGGGGCATAACCTTGCAAACTCTAAACTCCAATAAGTGCTTAATAGCTTAAGCACTCAAGTCTATATTTTAGATCTACAGTTCGAATGCACTCTAGAGTCATAGAGTTTCCAACTTTAAGAATTTACAAGCCCAAAAATTGCTTCAAACAAGGTATCAATCCATTAAGACCCTCTACAAGATGCATGAAGCAATCCTAACAATTGTGACCTCTTTTTTATGGCTTAGGACCCCTTCTAGGCTCTGAAAGGACAACTCAAGATGAAAAGAACAAACCATGCACACGATGGGACCTTTGGGACCAAAAAGTGATATATAAACACCAAAAAAAAACAAGTTATCAAGCAATGAACTTTATACCTTCTGGAGCTTCTCAAGAAGGCAAAGATCCCAAATCTACAAGTTTGCTTCCACAAGAAGGCTCTTAAATGTATCTTCTTTCCTCTTTTAACACACCAACAACACATACTTAAGCTCAAAACACAAACTCAAAGGGCTAGGGTTTATAAAAACGTCTAAAAGGAAATGGAGACTTGAAGGGGGAGGGGAAATGAGGCTTAATGGTTCTTAAATACCACTCAAACCCAAAAAATTAGGGTTTTCCTCCTGAAGTTAGTACGCCCTGCTGACATAGGTGTACGCCCCGCGTACTAGGGCGCACCCTAGTACGCTCAGTATACACACATGTACACATGGGTACTCCTCCTGCCTTAATTATGAAATTGTCACTAGGGATTTAAAACACAATTTCTTGAACTCAAGGACGAAAATTACATGAAATAAAATTATATGGATGATTTTAGAAGTACCTGAACATCGGGATGTTACAACAAAGCTTTTAACGCCACCCAATATCCTTTTCTTTTCGAAATAGTTTTACGAATAGTTTTTTAATATAGAAATACGTTTTTTTGGAACTAGCATTTGAAAATCATTATTATAATCAGATATGAAAGACATCTATTATTAAAGATAAATTATTATTTCTTGTTCATTATCTATTTTTTCTATAATTAATATTCTTTTCATAAAAAAGAAATATAGATATATGAAAGATCCGTTAAATTGGATCAACAATTACTCGAAATAATAAAATTTTGATTCTATACAAGATTTGACAAACCAAATTTTTTTGGTTTGGAACACTTACGTCTTGTTCTCAAGTTTTATTTAAAGAGGGATATTGATGAAAATTGAGAGAAAGTGAGGGATATCGAAGGAAAATCGTGTTCTCGAATTTCATTAATAGAAGAAAAGGATTTTGAAGTCATATTTTACTTCCAAAAATTTCTCCCAAATTAGGAAATTTTAGAAGAAGGCGACAGCAAGAAAAATCTTTAAGTTTATTTTCTTTTCCTCCGAACTCAGGAACAGGGAATAAAGAAAAAATTTCTTCTCTTCCTTTTCTTTGTATCAATATTTTCCTTCTCTTTCCTCCATTGAATTTACAAAAAAAAAAAACTCGGAAACAATGTGTTTCCCCTCTCAAATAAATATAATTAGAAATATGCTAAGTAATAGAAATAAAACTTAATGATTTTAATAAATTACAAAAGGAAGCCAAAAGACCTTGATTTGCATCATTCTAGACTTCATTTACATGTAATAAAATACCTTAATTGTAAACTTTTACGTAATAAAAAAATTGAGTTTTTTTAGTCAAACTCGAGAAATATATATATATATATATATATATATATATATATATATATATATATATATATATATATATATATATATATATTAAAACATATTAACCATATCTTAAATTTAAAGTGTTATAAGTTACAAAGATTATTATACAAATCAATTATACATAAATAAATTGTTAATACTTTCTAAAAGTTTGAAACACTGAATTAAGGAAATTTATTAAGAAATTTAATTTGAAGCAAAATAACAATTTTAAAATTATATATTCGTGTACATGAATTAGTTTATATTTCGTAAACCTTACTGATGTTAATTAATTTACATGAAATGTATAAAAACAAAATATTTATATCTTTGTAAGAAAATTATTCGTCAAAATAGTTGTTTATGATCGATGTTTTCCACGGTTACACATCTAATATATATATATATATATATATATATATATATATATATATATATATATATATATATATATTAGTCATTATTTGATTATTATTTAGTAATTACATTTGATTAATAGTAGTTAAACCATGGTTGTCAAAATCGCGATCCTAATCGTAGTATTGTACGATCCTACGATCCTAAGTATGAAAAACGATTCGGATCATAAAAGTATCGTATTTGGGGTAGGATCGCAGGTAGGATCGTAAGATTGTACGTAGGATCGTAGGATCGAGAGTCTATCCGATCCTACCTTTTTTTTTTTTTTTTGCAAATGAATTTTTTTACCACTTTATATCTTTTACCCTTTACCAATCTATCATTATCATTTTTTATTGTGACTTATAGTTAATATTTGAAGTTTTTATAATTTTTGAACGAAAAATTAAATGTTTGAAATATTTTTCATGATTAAATATTATAAATTAAAATTATATTATATTTTGTGGGATCTTAGGATCTCGATCCCGATCTTGCAAATCCAAAAACGATCCTAAGCAGGATCCCGATTTTGAAAACCTTGAGTTCAATATTAATTTTTAATCATTAAAGAATGTTTTTTTTAAGTATAAGTAGTTTTTAGTGTATTTAAGGGTGTCTATTTAACAAAGGACTTGTAGCCCAATAGTATCAGCCTACTATCAGGTGATATTCTTATTTTTTGATTGGATTACCCGTTAAAAAAAAAAAGTGTCTATTTAATTAATTGCTTTTGAAATTCATAAATAGAGATTTCAAGACAATTTTTTGACAGAACTATTTCGTAACTTATTGTATTTGGCTACTTATAAAGTTTTAAACTCGATATTTTTTTGTTACCCAAAATCCTATTTATGAACATAGCCATTTGTACCTGGAAAATTTTCAGTTCCCAAAATTAGTATATGCTGCCAATTGTATACGCTGTGGGGTCCGGTTTACCGACGAAAGAGACGAGCAAAATGTGTCCCTGTCTTGCACCGCATATTCTAGCAGTGAAAAGACTCGTTGTCTTGGTCCCTTTGAGTAGAATGTCCTTTCCATGTGTTGAAGACTTGAAGCTATTGCTACAAAATCCCACCATGATTGGGCCTCCACGAATCTTTTTTTTTTTTTTTTTTTTTTTTTCTTTTTTTTGACATTTTTTACAGAGAGAGAGAGAGATTGGTTAAGCACTAAGCCATCAGGGCAACACTGCCTTTTTGATCAAATGATTAACAACACTAGCACCTAATGGCCGATATGTGGGACCAATCCAGTTAAGTTCATCTCTTCTGAACAAACAAACCAAAACCATCGCTATTGTTGGTAAGTTTAATTATTATAACAACTCTAAACGCATTTATCATTTGTTGAGACAATTTAATATATTTATTTTTGGATACAAAGGTATATTATTTTATCATATAAATATTTTGTTTGGTTATTCGATTATTTTTATGGTTTAAAACTATATTGTTTTGTTTATTAGATTTTATTGTTTTCCAAAAAACTAATTATAAATAGTTAATTATAAACTAACTTTTGATTAAAATGTCACTCATGTTTCTATTTAGCAACACTCATAGAATTGATTTAAGTCTATGTGAGGCTCGGGACAAAATAAAAAATCAGGCCCATAATCATAACTTTTTCAAATAAAAATTATGATTAATTAATTAGATTCCTAAAAAGTCAGGTTGGAAAATCTTGGTCTTTTCACTAAGTTTGGCTCCAAATTGTTTTTCATTTATTATTGTTGCATGCATCACACGTAATATCAAATATTTTTTTCTTTTAATAATATATATAGAGACGTAAATAATATTTTTTTCTTTTAATAATATATATAGAGACGTAATTTAATTACTGTCTTTTCCGAAAAAACTAGATTTGTCTAAATAATATTAATTAACAAAGTTTATATGAAGAAAAAAAGTTGTATTCTAATTATGATAATTGCAAGGTTGTTAATACAAGATTTTATATATGATTATTTTCTCTTTTGTAAGATCGTGATCGTAAGATCAAAAAGAGTATTAAATGTAGTTAGAAACATAAACAATTCAAAAGGAGTATCTAATACATCATTTAACCATAAACAATCCAAAAGGAGTATATAATACATCATCAATCTATTAACCATTCAGTTAAAGATAAATAGTTTAAAACATAAAAAACACATATCTAATACATCATTTAACAATAAATAATTCAAAGGAGTATTATACGTAGTTAGTCTAAAAAACATATTAGATTTTTTTTAAACAAAAGGTAATGCTCATCATATTGTCTTAGTATAGATTCTACGATCTTACGATCGTAATGTGATCTTACCGAAAAACAATCATAGTAATATCAACATCTTATTGTCTTAGTCCCTTAGCGTTACTTGGCTGACCGATTAGGAGGTGCCTAGCAACTATCTCTCCCTACACAATGAGCGAAACAACAACAACCAATTAAATTTTAACACTTTGAAGAAGTTCTATCTCAATAAAAACTATTTGAGAAATGATTAATGTTGTATTAAAAGTATTAACCTACCATGTTATAAAATTAGTGATATGTCCGAACTTTCTTATGATATTATTTATATTTAATTTTTTGGCAAAACTACGAAATTAGTCCATTTGGTATGCATTTTTTCTTGGCTTTGGTCCAAACTCCGACTTTTTTAGATTGATGATCATTTTGAATTAGTTTCGTTGCATATTTGGTCCATCCGAAGATTGAAAAGTCCGTAATACCCTTGGGTATTTATTTTTCATTTTCTTTCATTTTTTTAAATATAATACTTATTTGTTTATTTTAATAATTACAAACTAAAAATGGGTCTCTCTCTCTCTCTCTCTCTCTCTCTAGACTCCACCAAACACCCTCTTATTTCCTTTTCCCCTTTTGATCCTGTTTTTACATCTTCAAATTTGAGAACCAATGAAGTTAGGGTTTGCTGGATTACATATCCCGAAAACTCACTTCGATTAATTCCACTAATATTTAGTGATGAAATAAAATCTACATTGAATATGATGAAATCAAACTTCAAATCAAAAGTAATGCAAAATATTCCGAAAAGACATGGTGCTTCAACTGACGATGGGTGTTGTAACATACCGATTCCTAGGTATAAATTTAAATTATTTTATATTCATATTGATAGGGCAACTCGATGAGTTGGAGGCCCCAACTCGTCGAGTAGAGACTGAGATTGGTCGTGTGATTTTAGAACCGACTCGACGAGTTGGAGCTGAGTATGAAAACCCTAAATTTTTGGGTTTGCACCATATTTAAAGGACCTTAAGTCCTTTACCCCACCTTCCTCACCACCTTATCACCCAGAGACAAACCTTAATTGAGTTACATTCCATTTTAAGAGTGTGTAAAGCTAAGAGTGTGTGTTTTGGTGCATTCCTTGAAGAGTGAAGAGCTTCGAACAAGAAGGAGTCTATAGATCCGGTATCCATTCAGTTGTAGCAGCCATTTGGTGGTAAAAGCCATTACCTTGATCACTTGTTTGTTATATCTCTCAATTAGAGAGTTTATGGCCATTTCTAGCTTCTTCTTGAGTCATTATAGGTTTGGAGCATCCTTTGAAGCTAAGACTTCAGATCTGAACACTATTAGGACCTTTTGGCGTAAGGACTCAATGAGTTGGTTAGCCAACTCGACGAGTTGGTTAGGATTTTCCCAGATATTCTAGACATTGTACAAACTTGACGAGTTGGTGAGATAACTTGGCGAGTTAAATCGAATTTTCCTAATTGTCTGAGAACAAAAGGAACTTGACGAGCCACATAGATGCACTCGACGAGTTGAGTCAACAGGGACTATTGACTTGAGTGTTGACTTCGATTGACTTTTTTGGGTTTGGTCAAGTTGTGGACTTGGAGACCATGGAGGGGCAAAATGGTCTTTCACCCTTTCTGAGATTTAGTAGAGGAGTTAGCTTAACATCTTTGGAGTTGTTAACATAAATTCCTAATTAGAGATGATTGTGATATACGTAGGCGGAGTCTAATCATATAGTTTGATTGCGAGACATACTTGCTTTACTTTGAGGTGAGTCTTCTCGTTATACTTAACCGAGTGGTAATTACTGTGCGACCAGAGGGTCTTATCTGTGTTATCGACCGAAGGGTCTTATGTGCTTATGTTGAGATATTTGATACTATGCATTGTGTCTTTGTAATTTATGTTGTATATTATTCTATGCATTTATTGAGATAGGACCATAGGGTCCAAACCAAGTTGAGTGACCAGAGGGTCTTCATTCAGACATAGGACCGGAGGGTCCAACCCGAGCCGTGAGACCGAAGGGTCTTCACTAAGACACATGACCGAAGGGTACTTATGGAGATATAGCTATGAGAAGCTAATTATTTATGTGTGGTATTTTGGGGAACTCACCAAGCTTTGTGCTTACAGTTTGTGTGAAATGTGTTTTAGGTACATCTTAGGATCGCGGGAAGGCGCCGACATGATTGTACACACCAGCTTGTTGATTTATGTTATGAGGATTCTGGGATATGTGACAAATAGTCTTTATGTTTGTGTTTTGAAACATTTATAAATTGAGTATGAGAAATGTTATACTCTGTTTTGTGTGGAATTAAAAATGAAATTTTTATTTGAAAAATTATAGTGTTACAAGTTGGTAGCAGAGCCTTGGTTTTAGGGATTCATATGTACCCTCAGGTATGTCTGGACTCAAACTGAGGATTTGGGGAATTTTTCTAAAAAAGAAATGATTTTCTAAACGAGAAAAAGATTTTAAGAGGAAACAAGATGAAGAAGTATGTACAATCATCCAGAGCCCGGACGGTGATTTCCAAAAATACCCTTACTTGTTTATATTATGAGATGAGATACTTATGAGATATTAGAGTTGCATGCTAGATGGTAGGCTAGGTGTGTCATGAATTTAGAACTCGAGTTTCCTGATTCATGATGTCTTAGCCTAGGAGGATGCTACTGATTGATATTATAGTATTTTCCTTGTGTGTATGTTGAGTAGGGGTACATGGCAGGAAATATTTGAGAGATAGTTTTAAGTCAAAAAGTAATCTACGAGGGATACTTAGATGTTCATTTGAGGAATCTACTGAGAGAGTAGTTTGATATCCATGAGGGATAGAGTACTTGTGAATTAGGATCCTCGGAGGAGGACTTGGGAAAACTACGGGTTGGTGTGGAAGGTAGTATTGGGTCCGTACTACTGAAAGCACCGGATCTGTACGCGACCCAAGTAAGAACCTTAGGATACTAAGAAGCATGTAGGGGTGGGTAATTGTGTGTGCTCTTTAGCCTGTCCCTTATGATTTATGGGTTTGTGTTTAGAGAGACTATGGTGATTACCTACAACAACCCCGGGGGAAAGGAGGTGGAGTACTAGTGACGGGGAGATCCACAAGATCATTACTGAGGAGGTGGTCGTAGTTATCAAGGAGGCCATTCCAGAGATATTTGGGGTCCATTAATACCACGTTGATTGAGATTTTTTATGAGCGTTATGCTGCTGTCATAGAGGTTGTTGCTACCGCATCCACCGTATCCCTTGTAGTTGTGAGGCCACATGGGGGGGGGGGGGTGATTCGTTGTTGTTTTAAGATTTCAGCAACACGAAGCCACTAGAGTTTGACGGGACCCAGGATCCGATTTCTGCTATGAGATGGATTCCTAATACCGAGGGATGTTTCTATACTTGTTCATGTCCTGAGAACCTGAGGGTTCGATTTCCGCTGAACCAGCTTCGCTTGGGAGCGGTGGAAGTTTATGCGAGATATCTGGGAGTTCGTGGCGAACGTATCATATCGAACATTGGTTGAGCTACAGACAAATTACAGGAGGAGGGAGATTGAGCTGGAGATTCAAACTAGAGAGTAGGGATAGTCTCAAGGCAGAGATAGGAGATCAGTGCAGTAGCAGCCGGAGACCAAGCGAGCTAAGCTCGCTGATACGAGAGTAGGAGGCCAGAAGGGCCACACTTATGGCAAGTGCGAAAAGAGTCATGATGGATCTTGTCGAGCAGGGTTTTGCGACAAATGCGGCAAGGAGGAGCATATGGAGAAGGATTAACCCAAGGGATTTTCGGTTTGCTTTCATTGCAACCAGACTGGCCACCGAAAGGCCGTGTGTCCTCAACTCACTGAGGGACCATCCCAAGCTTCTTCTCCTGTTGCTTTGTGTGTTACTGATGGCCGACCGGGGAAGGCTGAGACTCCAAGAGCTTATAGGAGAGACTTCCAGCTAACTGCGGAGGAGGTCCGCGCAACACCTGACATTGTTGCTGGTACATATCTCCTTATTCATGTTATTTTGAGATTTGTTTATGCTTATACTGTGTTTCATATGGGTATTTTTTTGTGAATTTTGTTCCTGCTTTGGTGTTATTTGACTCGGGTATGAGTCGATCCTTCATGTCTTTGTCCTTTAGCTTCGCATTAGTGTTAGACACGAGACTTTGTGTCGACGATTAAGGGTTTCTATAGTCGATGAGCATGCGGTTTTTGCCACTGATGTATTTCGGGGATGTGTTTTAGAGATTTTTGGTGTTGAGTTTCCGGTAGATCTGGTGCCAATAGCGATAGGAGATGTTTGTGTCATAGTGGGCATGGATTGGTTGAGCCGGTTTGGAGCCGTGATTGACTGTGAGCATTAGATGTTGACCATACGAGACCCTAGTGGGGGAGTACTTATTGTCTATGGCGAGGGAACTAGATTAGGATAAGCTTTCTGCTCTGCCACTAGGGCAAGGTAGAGTCTACATCAGGGGTGCATGGGCTTTTAAGTATATATAATGGATACGCAGGTTGTCACAGAGAGGCCGATTTCTGTTTCCGATGTTCCAGTAGTATGTGAGTTCCTGAATGTTTTCCCCGAGGAATTACTGGGTGTGCCTCCTAAGAGATAGGTGGAGCTCCGGATCGATCTGATTTTGTTGGCACTGTCTATTGCCAACGCACCATAATGCCTTGTGCTGCCCGAGATGCAGGAGTTATCCTCGCAGCTCTGGGAGCTATTGGGGAAGGGTTTCATTAGACCGAGTATCTCGTCGTGGGGAGCACCGATCCTTTTTGTCAAGAAAAAAATGGTTCACACCGGATGCGCATTGACTACTAGGAGTTGAACAAGTTGACGGTCAAGAGTCATTATCCACTACCGAGGATCGACGATTTGTTTGATCATTTGTAGGGAGCATCTTGGTTTTCCAAGATTGATTTGAGATAGAGGTATCATTAGATGAGGGTCTGTGAGGAGGATATCCAGAAGACGGCTTTTCAAACTTCTTATGGGCATTATGAGTTTGTGGTGATGCCTTTCAGGCTCACCAATGCACTGGTAGCGTTCATGGACCTTATGAACTGGGTGGGTAAGCACATGTTGGATCGGTCAGTGATCATGTTCATCAATGATATTTTGATGTACTCGAGGTCTAGGGAACAACATGAGGAGCATGTTTGGGAGATTCTTGGTTTGTTGAGGATGGAGAGGCTTTATGCTAAATTCTCCAAGTGTGATTTTTGGTTATGAAAGCTCCAATTTTTGGTACACCTCGTTAACCAGAATTCGAATTTGGTCGACCCGACCATGATTGAGGCAGTTATGCAGTGGGAGGTGCCGATGTCCCCATCGGAGATCAGGAGTTTTTTAGGTCTGGCAGGCTACTATCGGAGGTTTTTCAGAGATTTGGAACACCCAGTTCCTGGTACGTATTTTAATTAAAGTAAACTCATGTTTTTCCTCTTTGAAAACCTAGGGATTGTACTCTGACATTTAACTATTTGATGTTATGGTTTTCGAGACTTGTGATTTGTGACTTGATTTTTGAAATGATAGCAATGATGTTTTCAGTAAACTATTCTTATATGTACTATAATTTAACAAAAAAAAAAAAAAAAAAAAACTGGGTCTCGATTTTGGGATGTTACAAGTTGGCATCAGAGCATTTGTTTGAGGGATTCGGACACACCATCGGAGGTGTCTGGACTAATATCGAGGGCTTGAAGGATTTTTACAAGAAAAATAGTTTTCTAAAATTTAAGAATAAAGAGTTTTGAGAAAGAAAAAGGTGTGTGATGCGTGCGATTGGCCGAGCTCAAGTAAGTTTTCCCCAAGATGCCCATACATGTTAAACTTTCGTATTTTTTTTGAAAGGCCCAAACTTTCGTATTTCACATTATCATTACTCCAAAACATGCTATTTGCATATTCATAAAAGCAATATTTTACATTGATATAAAGGATTTACAAACTATTGGATACAAACCTTCTATTACAAAGTGTTATATATATTACATAACTACCCAGGATATTGTAATTTATATAAACATAAAAAGTAGTACAAAAGTACTATTACAAACTATTCTACATCTTTCATTAGTATGTAAACATACTATGTATTTATCACCTGCAATTGTTAAACATTGATAGGGTAAGCGGTGACGCTTAGTGAGTTCAAAAATAGATACAATATAATGTTATGCCATATATATATACTTCAATGTGACAAGGTAAAGAGGAACAACATGATGTATGTGAGATCATGTAACAAACGTTCATATCAATCAAAGACATTATTAAAAGATATTATTTTCAATTCTTGATATACATCAATAAAGCTTTGGCCCAATTGGCATAGAAGACATGCAATTTCTGATTAACATCTTGTTAGATTTCAGGCTTATAATCCTGTGTAACCATTTGCCAATGCCATAGAATAGAAGTCATTATCTTACGGAGACATGCTCTACATGGCCAGAGGCTACGTACCAGTACCAATGTGAATCTAAGTCCTTTCACTGATCACATGGTCAAAGGTATTACAATTGCTATAAACATAGCGAATAACACGAGAAAATAACTCAGAATGATAATACTGAAAAGCACATAGCACATATAACACATAACATACAATTGTTCCTATATATTGAACTCACTTTAAGTTAACCGGGGGTTAAAATAGTAATTTGGACAGCACTTCGGCTTTAAATATGCCTTTCTATGTTGAAAACCGGGAGTATGTTTGAAAACCGGGCTCTGCGAAGGTAGGGCTTCAAAACCGAAAATGTAAAATTTTCGGGCTTCTCGGGGGTCTCGGGGCGTGTTTCAGGATTTAAAAATGGTACCGGGGCTTCGGGAAAAGTCAAAATAGTACCGGGGCTTCGGCCACGTCTCCGGTGACGCTGCTGCTTCGTGCGAAGGTGACGTGGTCGGTACTGTTCATGCGAGTTTTCTCGGTTTTTGGGCCACGAACTTCTAAAATCCATAACTTTCGCATACGAGCTCCGTTTTTGACGTTCTTTATATGCACGCGTAGCTAAAATTACGCTCTACAACTTTTGTTTGGACTTCGTCGGCTAATTTTAAATTTAATTTTAATATTATTATTTTTAACAGACCGGGCAGAAAAAAATCCGCTAAAAATTTATAACTTCTTCATCCGACATCCGTTTTCGTCAGACTTTTTACCGTTGTAATACATATGACGAGACCTTCGATTCTCGTTTAGGATGTATCGGTAAAATATCGCTCGATCTAAAATTCGAGTTTTTAGCTGTCTACTGCTAAGTTGAAACTTCGAAAAATCATAACTTCCTCATACGAAGTCATATGTTAGCGTTCTTTTTATCGAATTTCTCGGCTTAACGAATACTACGACTTTCATTTAGATTACTAAGGCTA
Organism: Lactuca saligna; assembly: GCF_052625555.1. Taxonomy (NCBI): domain Eukaryota; kingdom Viridiplantae; phylum Streptophyta; class Magnoliopsida; order Asterales; family Asteraceae; genus Lactuca; species Lactuca saligna. Next base: position 83,042,777 of record NC_136420.1, on the reverse strand, counting down.
AAAAGTAGTTTATCAAAAACTCACTTTTTACGTCATTCGGTGCCACGCCAGTTTTATCGCGGATCTTCGGTTGGTCATAACTTCTTCGTTATAACTCGGATTTCGATGAGGTTTTCGCCTACAAGTTTCTAACGAGATTATTTACAACTTTAAATAATAAAATTTTACTTATTTAAAATTTTATATTTCTGCTAAATTTCACTATTTGGCTTTTAATTGGAATCTCATAAGACTTCCAATATTTTCTAAGTGATTCTAAACATAGTTTTACTTCATTTCTAGTAAAAACCATCTGTTAGAACTCAACACTCAATTTTACATAATATTTCACAATTTTATTTATTACAAAACACGATTTTAGAACGTGTATGTTACATTATGTTATGGTATATGATATTATTATGAGAACTGCATGCTAGATTAGGGCTAAGGATCTACGAAGGATGCCTTATATGCCTGTTGTATGAGTTTATTGAGCTATATGCTAGGGTTGGTTAGTTAGAATTATGATAGCTTGATTAGGTTATGCCTGGTAATGGTTACTCAATGCACAAATGTTGTTTGCTTTGTGCTTATAGGGGTTCCAACTAGTTTTAACTAACTAGTGAGCGAATATGTAATAGTATTCTCAAGCTAGTTAGAGAAAAGGGGCAGGGACTCCTTGTGCAGCTGATGGCGGAGAGTAGGTCAAAGAGTACCCTAGGACGAGCCTAGGATGAGATTAGTTTGGAAAATTGTATTAGTAGAAGGGACTTGGTGAAGTCGAAGCAATCCTTGAGGAAAGTACAAATAGATGTGGGAGGTAGTATGGGCCCGTACAACTGGAAGTAAAGGATCCATAATCGAATTAAGGAGGGCTAAGATAGAACAAGGAAACTTGGAGAGTGTGTGAGACCTATTGAGAGTATGTATGACCCTGACGTCTATGTGTTTATTTTAGTATGGCGATTACATGACATGGAGCAGGAGGTTCAGAGTCTGGATTAGATTCAGGATCAGGCTCGGGTGCGGGATCTGAGCAGGTTGATGATGGGATATCCAAGTTCATCGTGTCTTAGATCACTAGAGGTATCCTTGAGGTGACCCAGGTCATTTTCGGGTCGATTAAGGAGGCGATTATTGAGCTAATGAAGGATCGCGTCGGGACATTCAGGAGTGACTTGGCATCCAGCCAGTCGAGTACACGTATACTGTTCTTCAAGGACTTCAAGGGGAGTGGTGTGCCAGAGTTTCACAGGGTGAAGGACCCCATTGCTGCCAGGAGATGGATCATAGACATCAAGTCTGTGTAGTTGACTAGCTTCTGCCGAGAGGGGTCGAAGGTCGGCTTTGATGTGGGTTGTTTGAAGGATAGAGCTAGGGATTCATGGGACTCAGTCAGTGACTCACTAGGAGCCTCAACCATTGAGGCTATGACTTGGTCAGACTTTGTGACCAGGTTCAAGGCTGAGTTTGTGCCAGATGTGGATCTTTAGTAGCTGGCCAGGGAGTTTCTTGACATGAGACAGACTACGGAGTCAGTGGTGGAGATCACCGCCAAGTTCCAAGAGAGGGACTTGGTGGTACCTTAGTATGCTAGGGATGAGGAGATGTGGAAGACCCGCTATCATGATATGTTGAGGGCAAATATTCGGGAGCATGTCAACTACTCAGCTTGCCCGACCCTGGAGTCTATGATTGCCAGGGTGAGGGAGAGAGAGAGATTGTCTTAGAGCACATCAGGAAGAGGAAGGTAGAGATGGAGCAGGTTACTGGGTTTCGGGGAAGAAACCCATGGGATCTGACACGAGGTCGAAGGGCCAACTGGGCTAGAGCCGCTGCAAGAAATGCGGCAGGCCGCATGAGGGGTCTTGTTGAGCGGGATCATCTGGCTGCTACAAGTGCTGCAAGACGGGGCACTTTGACAAAGATTGCACTGCCCTGCCCCCACTGTTCAGACATCAGACCTGATTTGCTTTCATTGCAATCAGAGGGGCCATCAAAGGCTAACTGCCCTAGATTGACAGCAACAACGCCAGTGGTGGCCTTAACTCCAACGACTGCACCGGTTACGGATGGCCGGAAGGTCAAGTCAGAGGCTCCAGTGGTGGGGATCCAATCATTTCAGTTGACAGTCGAGGTGGCACGTACCGCACCTGATGTGGTGACGGGTATGGTATCTTCTCTCCAACTTTTACTACTATGTGGCTTGTGATATTGATGTATTATGTTATATGTTTTGTTTAGGATCGTTCCATGTGAACGATATCCCAGTTCAGGTGTTGTTTGATTCAGGTGCTACACGATCATTTATCTCTCTTACTCTTAACAAAAGGTTCCCTGAGTCTCAGGGTATGTTAGACTGACCTCTAGAGGTCGAGATTGCGGATGAACGATCAGTGCGAGCATCAAAGGTTTTTAGGGATTGTGTTTTGAGACTGTTCGAGGAGCACTACTTGGTAGATTTGGTTCCCATACCATTGCGGGGGAAGAATGTTATTATTGGTATGGTTTGGTTAAGCCCCAATGGGGCAGTGATCGACTGCTCACAGTAGTTGATCCGGCTCAGGACCCCAAGTGGGGGAAAGCTGGTGATTCAGAGCAAGAGGCCACATCATGGACTAGCTTTATGTTCAGCAGTAAGAGCTAGACGCTATCTCCAGCAGGGGTGCGCAGGGTATGTCGCCTATGTCTTGGATACCCGGGAGACGAGAGAGGCAACTGTGAGTGGCTTGCCGGTGGTCCGAGAGTATGTGGATGTATTTCCGCTGGAGCTACCAGGAATACCTCCGGAGAGACAGGTAGAGTTCATGATCGACCTAGTTCTAGGTACGGCTCCAATAGCCAAGGCACCGTATCGGCTGGCTCCCCCTGAGATGCAGGAGTTGTTTACACAGCTGAAGGAGCTGTTAGACAAGGGATTCATTAGACCGAGTAGTTCACCCTGGGGAGCCCCCCGATACTATTTATGAAAAAAAGGATGGGTCGCATCGGATGTGTATAGATTATTGGGAGTTGAATAAGGTAACAGTGAAAACCTTTACCAACTCTCGAGGATTGATGACCTCTTTGACCAGCTTTAGGGAACGTCTTGGTTCTCCAAGACCGATCTGCATTTGGGTTATCATTAAATGAGGGTCAAAGAAGAGGATGTGCAGAAGACTGCTTTTCGGACGAGATATGGTCATTAATTTTTTGGTGATGCCTTTTGGGCTCACCAATGTTCCTGCTGTGTCCATGGATCTCATAAACCGCATGTGTAGACCGATGTTGGATCGGTCTGTGATAGTTTTCATTGATGACATCTTGATTTATTCCATGACGTAGGAGCAGCATGAGGAGCACTTGCGAGAGGTGTTGGATACTATGAGGAGGAAGAGATTGTATGCTAAGTACTCCAAGTGTGAGTTCTGGTTGTGCGAGGTGCAGTTTCTTGGGCAACTTGTCAACCAGAACGGGATTTCAGTCGACCCGGCCAAGGTGGGGGCTGTGATGAGGTGGGAGGTTTTGAGGTCTCCATCTGATATTCAGAGCTTCTTGGGACTGGTAGGTTACTATCGGAGATTCATTAAGGACTTCTCCAAGATAGTCGTGCCCTTGACCTGGTTGAAAAGGAAAGCCATGGTCTTTCGCTAGGGGTCTGAGCAGCAGGCCGCATTTGATACATTGATGCATGGATTGTGCAAGGAGCCAAGCTTAGCTCTACCACAGGGCGTGGAGGAATTTGTAGTGGATTACGATGCGTCCATCTTGGGACTAGAAGAGGTATTGATGCAGAGGGAGGCATATTATTGATTACGCATCGAGGCACCTGAAGCCTCATGCGGCGAACTATCCGACGCATGATTTGGAGTTAGGGGTGGTTTTTTTCGCCCTCAAGATTTGGAATCATTATCTTTATGGGGTCCATTGTACCATTTACACAGACCATGAGAGTTTGAGGTACCTTATAGATCAGCCGAATCTGAACATGAGGCAACGTCGATGGCTTGATGTGCTGAAGGATTACGATTATGAGATCCTCTACCACCCAGGGAAGGCCAATGTTATGGCCGATGCGCTTAGCCACAAGGCATCACTAATCATAGATATTTGCATGAGGATGACCGTGGTGAGTATGCTGTTGGAGCGGATTCGAGAGGCCCAACAAGAGGCCATGAAAGAGGAACATCGTAAGAGTGAGCGTATTATGGGTCATGTTTCCTCCTTTGATTATGACATCAGTGGATTGTTGACTCTACACCGTAGGGTGTGGGTTCCATATCATGGAGGTGTGCGCCAGGTATTGATGGAAAAGGCGCACAAGTCAGGTTTTCCATTCATCACGGGGTGACATAGATGTATAGAGATCTTCGTCCTGATTATTGGTGGTTGTGGATGAAGCAGGATGTAGCTTGGAATGTTGAGAGATGCATGGCTTGCAGGAAGGCCAAGTCCAAGCACCAGAGGCCTCACAGCAAGACCCAACCATTGGATACCCTGGTGTGGAAATGGGAAGATATCACCATGGATTTCATCACGAAGCTTCCCATGACCGCATGGGGAGTGGATTCGATTTAGGTCATTGTGTATCGATTGACATGGAGCACCCATTTCATTCCGATTCAGGAGAGAATTTTAACTGAAAAGATGGCTGACATCTACATTAGAGAGGTAGTGGCTTGGAACAGGGTGCCAGTTTTGATGATTTCTCACAGAGATGTGCGGTTCACTTCCAGATTCTGGAAGAAGTTTCACGGCGAGCTGGGTACTCGTTTGCACTTTAGCACCGCTTTACACCCACAGACGGATGGTCAAAGTGAGCTAACCATCCAGACTCTTGAGGATATGCTGCAGGCATGTGTTTTAGACTTTGGAGGTAGTTGTGATACTTACCTTCATTTGATAGATTTTTCTTATAATAACAGCTATCACGCGAGTATTGACCATCCTCCCTTCGAGATGTTATACGGGAGGAAGTGTAGGACCCTGATATGCTAAGGTGAGGTTGGCTAGAGTGTCATGGGGAGTACCGAAGTGGTACTCAAGATTACAGAGAGGATCCAACAGGTACTGACCAGGCTTTAGACTGCTCACAGTCGGCTGAAAAGCTATGCTGACAAGCGTCGTTCAAACCTGGAATTCTAGGTCGAGGATATGGTGCTCCTGGTGTCGCTTTGGAAAGGTGTCATTCGGTTCAGGAAGTAGGGCACGTTGGGCCCCAGGTACTGGGTGGGAAAGGTGGCGTATAGGCTGGATCTGCCAGCCGAACTCAGTCAGATTCATAGTACCTTTCACGTCTCCCAGTTACGGAAGTGCATGGTGGACGACTCAGCATTGGTTCCTTTGGAGGATATTCAGGTGGATGACAGGAAGTCGAAGGATCTGAGAAACAAGAGGGTTGAGCTGGTGAAGGTGCAATGGAAGCACCGCAAGGGCTCGGAATGGACTTAGGAGCCAGAGGTCGAGTTGACAGAGCACTACCCCGAGATTTTTCCGGATTCAGCAGCAGACTTTGATGACGTAGTCTAAAATAATTGGGGAGATTTGTAATACCCGGTTCTTGGTATGTATTTTAATTAAAGTAAACTCATGTTTTTCTCCGGGACTCGGCGATTTAGAGGCTCAACTCGTCGAGTAGACTCGACTTTGGTTCGACAAGATAAGTGACCTAGTCAACGAGTTGGGAGACCGACTCGATGAGTACGACTTTCTGGATGAAGCCCTAATATTTAAGGTTTGCAACCTATTTAAACAGCTTATCACATCCCAAAATGGCCTCCATTGTTCCTCCCATCCTAGAGAAAGCCCTAACTCGAACCCTAAGCCTATTTTGAGTGTTCTTGAGCTCTTTGGTGACTTTTATGTGCATTTGAAGTTGGAAGAGAAGGAGGAAGCATGGGAGTTCAAGTGGAAGCTAGTAGATCCAGAGTTTTTGCTTCATTCTCAGTTCATTCATAGGATTGAGGAGTTGGGGAGAGTTGATTTTCACACCGAGGATAGTGAAGACACTACACGACATTGAGGTGAGTTACCTTCCAGAAGAAGTGGGTCTAAGGCACCAAGGCCGACCCACTAGTAGTTGATTATAGTTGAGATGATTTTCCTTGTGATAATTATCTAGTTTGCTACTACCTGATGTGTTCTATGTACAAGTATGATATGTTATATGTGATAGTGGTAGTAGGAGGGCATAGTCCCCCGATTCGGTCGTTAGGATCTAAGGGTAGGTCGGACACCCTGTATATGTCTGACAGCATGTTTATGATATGTTATTATGTGATAGTGGTAGGGGTGAAATAGTCCTCGTGTCCAGGTGAGATGGACCGAAGGGTAGGCAGGCACCCCAGAACGTCCTAACACGGCTAGGTCAGCATCCCAGAATGGATTGACATGGGTAGGTCAGCACCCCAGAATGGCTTGACACGGGTAGGTATGGTACCGAAGAATTGCCCGATAGTATGTATGATTGTATGGTATGTGGTATGATGGGGGAGCTCACTAAGATTCGTACTTACAGTTTTTAGTTGTGGTTTCAGGTACCTCTTCAACTAAGGGGAAGGAGCCCGCAGGGTAGCAGCGCATCGCACACTCATGATTTCCGCTTTGAAAACCCTGGGTCGTAGAGTAGTGAATGCTTCGATTAGAGATGTCTGTATGAGGATGACGGTGATGACTCCCGTCCTGGATACCATCCAAGAGACCTAAGCGGTGGCCATGAGACCGGAAAACCACAAGAGGGAGCGGGTGATCGGACATATTTTTTAGTTTGAGACGGATAGTCGAGGGCTTACAACTTTTCATGGGCAAGTATGGGTGCAATATACGGGTGGGGTCCGATGTATTAAGATGGAGGAGAACCATAGGTCGAGATTCTTGATCCATCATGGGGCCACCAAGATGTATTTGGACTTGAAAAAGGATTACTGATGGTTATGTATGAAGAGAGATGTGGCATGGGTAGTCGAGAGATGTTTGACCTATCGTCAGGTCAAGGCAGAGCAGCAGCATCCCCATGGCCAGTTGCAGCCTTTGGAGATTCCCATGTGGAAATGGGAACATATCTTCATGGATTTTATTAGCAAATTACCGAGGACTATAAGGGATGTCGACACGATATGGGTGATTGTAGATTGGTTAACAAAGAGTGCTCACTTTCCGGCTATAAGTGAGAACTCTTCTGCGGAGAAATTGGTCGAGGTCTACGTTTGAAAGGTAGTGGCACGGCATGGAATGGGAACATCAATAGTGTCAGATCGTGATGTTTGTTTTACTTCCAGTTCTGGAAGAAATTTCATGAGGAGTTGAGTACCCGACTACATTTCAGCACCGCATACCACCTGCAATAGATGGACATAGTGAGTGGACAATTTAGACGCTCAAGGACATGCTACACGCATGTGTTAAGGATTTCGGTGGGAGTTCGGACTCCTACCTGCGCTTGGTTGTGGTTTCATACAACAAAAGCCATCACTCTATTATTGGGATGCCTCCCTTTGAGCTTTTATATAGGAGGAGGTGCCGAACTCCCATCTGTTAGGGGGAGGTTAGGCAAAGAGTGATAAGGAGCACTGAGATAATGCTCAAGATGATAGAGCAGATCCAACAGGTTAGGAAGAGGTTGTTGATGGCCCAGAGTCATCAAAAGAGTTATGTGATCGGAGACGATCCAAGCTAGAGTTCCAGCTCGACGATTTTGTCCTACTAAAGGTAACCCTATGGAAATGGGTGATTCGATTCAGGAAGCGGGGAAAGCTGGGCCCTAGATACATTGGTCCTTTCAGAGTGATTGCTCGAGTAAGTAAGGTAGCTTATCAATTAGAGCTACCTGTAGAGTTGAGCCAAATTCATGAAACCTTCCATATATCCTAGCTGAGGAAATGTGAAGCCGGTGAGACAACAGTGGTCCCTTTAGAGGACGTTCAGGTTGATGATCGCTTGAACTACATTGAGAAGTCGGTGATGATTTTGGATAAGAAGGTGAAGGTCTTGAGAAATAAGGAGGTGCCCTTGGTTAAGGTTCAGTGGCATTAATTGGAGGGGATCTAAGTGGACTCAGGAGCCGTAGTCTGAGATGCGTGAGCACTACCAAAAGCTATTTCCAGAGAATGACTTCGAAGACAAAGTCTGATTCTAGTGGTTGAGAATTGTAACATCCCGACTCCCAGGTATAAATTTAAATTTTTTATATTCATATTGATAGGGCAACTCGACGAGTTGGAGGCCCTAATTCGTCGAGTAGAGACTGAGATTGGCCGTGTGATTTTAGAACTAACTTGACGAGTTGGAGTTGAGTGTGAAAACCCTAAATTTTTGGGTTTGCACCCTATTTAAAGGACTATAAGTTCTTTACCCTGCCTCCCTCATCATCTTATAGCCCATAGACAAACCCTAATCGACTTACATTCCATTTTGAGAGTGTATAAGGCTAAGAGTGTGTGTGTTTTGGTTCATTCATTGAAGAGTGAAGAGCTTGGAACAAGAATGAGTCTATGGATTTGGCATCCATTCAGTTGTAGCAGCCATATGAAGGTAAAAAGCCATTACCTTGATCACTTGTTTGTTAGATCTCTCCATTAGAGACTTTATGGCCATTTTAGCATCTTCTTCAGTCACTATTCGTTTTGAGCATGCTTTAAAGCTAAGAATTCAGATTTGGACACTACTAGGCCCTTTAGGACTAAGGACTCAAGCTTTGTCAAGCTTTGGCCAATCTTCATGCCTTAAACTCCTTGTTGAGACTTGTTTTGGCAAAGTTAGCCCCTAAATGTCATGCATGGATGTAAAGCTTGCAGATTTACGTGGTATGTCATTCCTAGAAAGATAGATTTAGAGTTTGGGGCCTTAGTTTCGCTTAAAAGCGTCTGAATGAGAGAAAGGACTAAAGGAACTCAATGAGTTGGTTAGCTAGCTCGATGAGTAGGTTAGGGCTTTTCCCGATATTCTAGACAGTATACAAACTCAACAAGTTGGTGAGACAACTCGGCGAGTTGACTTGAAGTTTTCCAATTTTTTGAGAACAGAAGGAACTCGACGAGTCACAAAGGTGCACTCGACGAGTTGAGTCAACAGGGACTTTTGAATTGTGTGTCGACTTCTGTTGACTTTTTAGAGTTTCGTCAAGTTGTGGACTTGGAGACCATGGACGGGTAAAATGGTCTTTCACCCTTTTTGAGATTTAGTAGATGAGTTAGCTTAACATCTTTGGAGTTGTTAATATAAATTGTTAATTAGAGTTGATTATGATATATGTAGGCAGAGTCTAGACAAACAATTTGAGTGCGAGACATACTTGCTTTACTTACAAGGAGAGTCTTCTCATTATACTTACCCGAGTCTTCATCGACTGGAGGGTCTTATGTGCTTATATTGAGATATGTGATATTATGCATTCTGTCTATGTGATTTATGTTGTGTATTATTTTGTGCATTTATTGAGATAGGACGAGAGGGTCCAAACCGAGTCGTGAGACCGGAAGGTCTTCACTAAGACATAGGACTGGAGGGTCAAACCTGAGGCTTGAGAACGGATGGTCTTCACTGAGACACATGACCGGAGGTTCCTTATTGATATATAGCCGTGAGAGGCTAATTATTTGTGTGTGGTATTTTGGGGAACTCACTAAGCGTTGTACTTACATTGTTGTGTCAAATGTGTTTCAGCTACATCTTAGGATCGGGGGAAGGCGCCGACATGATTGTACATACTAGCTTGTTGATTTATGTTTTGAGGATTCTGGGTGTGAAAAACAGTTTTTATGTTTGTGTTTTGAAACATTTATAAATTTAGTATGAGAGATGTTAAACTGTGTTTTGTTTGGAATTAAAAATGAGTATTTACCTGAAAGTTTAGGGTGTTACAAGTGTCATCGATGTTTCCCTTAAAAGGGTATCTTCCAGATTATTGCAATGATGGGAAATAAAAGTAGAGGATTCAGGGATGAAGATCTAGGTTCTCTTATGAACCAAGTCAAATCCCATAAACAAAATCGATTTGTGTGTGTTACTAATAATACTCACTAGTATGGAGTTTTCTACTGGAACATCTGATTCCTTTTTTTCTTCTTGATGCAGCTCTTTTACATGTTGTCTTCTTTTCTAAGTCGTCTTCTAATCCATCAAATGTATTTTCAACAAGTCTTCTTCTAGGAAATGTTGTAATGGAAAATCTACTACATAGTCTATAACATCTGGGAACTTTACATGGTTTATTGAGGGTATCGAAGGCATATTTGAGTGACACATTTATACTTCAATTTTCTTTAAATTATGAATATGTTCTCGGTTATTTTTTTATTCCTCTTCCCTTCCAAGATGAATTTGCAGATCAAAAAATATCTTAGATCAAGCTTAGGCATCAGTATCATTTAATAAATTGATTCAGATCAAGTTTAGGTTTGGGTTTCATAGCAGAAATCGATTTAGGTGGTGGTGAAAGGCATTTCATCAGATCCAAAAAAAACATCACTTGTAGGTTTAATGTGATGTTCTTACTCTTGAAAACAGAAAAAAAACGAGGTTTCTTGAATGATTTCTGGGTTCGTGAATGTGATGTTCTTGTTCCTAAAATTCGAAAAAACGAGTATTCTTAATATTCATATTCTTTAGAGAGAGAGAGAAAGAAAGAGAGAGATATGCCCTCTCTTATTTTCTAACTATTTCAATAAATAAATAAATATTAATTTTTAGAAAAACAATAAAAGAAAAATGGAAAATAAATACACCAAGGCTATTACAATCATTTCAGCTTTAGGATGTGTTAAGGTCGAAGTTAGGTTGTAAGATGTCGAAGTTGTAATGTTATTTTACAAAGGAATTGTATGTTGAATCTTAATGTCTAGTCCTTTGTAATTTTTTGTATGCTTTATTGTTCTCCTATAAATAGGGGAGTTACTTAGAGTTAGCTAAGAACACGGAGTCTATCTTGTCTATTTTTCTCTTTGTAACCTTTGAAGCATAATATGAGCTAAAACTAGATCTTATTTACATTCGTGTTTTTAATTCTCATTACTCTGATTTACATTTCATTCCTCGATTCAATACTTCATCAATTGGTATCAGAGTATGAATCATATCTCCACAATCTAATTTTGCATTCTAAATTAAAAGGTTTTTGAATCAAATTTTGATTCAAAAGTTTCCACACCTTTTGATGTGAAAATTGTTCTTGATCTACAGTTGTGATTCGATTTTGCAACTGATTTGTTGAATCGAGTATTCTATTTGAAATCTCTGATCGTTTTAACAATTTGCATTCATAATGTTTTAAGTTTTTCTGAAAAATTCATCCGTACGTTCATAGCGAATTTCAACTTGAACTCAATGACATCTTATTCTCATCTGCTAGGATCTTCTACTAAGATTTATATGCTCATCCCTGAATACTATGATCAGTGGGTTGATCACATGCAAGACTATTTGAACGGGATTGATGAGGAGATTTGGTCATGTATAATTGGAAATGGAATTCCTCCATCAAAGGTTCAACCAATTGGATCTTCTTCTGCTACAGCAAGTGTTGAAACTCAATCTGATTGATTGAAAAAGAATGAGAAAATATGTATGAGAGAATTACGTGGTGCTTTGCCTCCTGTGGTCTATAACTATGTTAGAGGTTGTAACACTACAAAAGAAATCTGGAACACTCTCAAAGAAAAGTTTCAAGGAAGTGAGAAGATTAAGATCAACATTGTGAAACACTATTTGATTGAATTAAAAGAATTCAAGCAAAAGGTTGGTGAATCCATTGAAGACTATTATGATCGATTGAATGAATTAATCTACAAGTGTCATCGTCATGGAATTACACGAACAACCATGGAATTCAATCTGACGTTCATCATGGGTTTGCTTAAAGAATGGAGGAATGTGACGTTGATGGTGAAAACCCAGCAAAGCTTCGACACATCTACACTAAATGTTCTATACAATCTTCTGAAAACTCATGAAGCAGAGGTGAATGAGATGGCTGAAGCATTGAAACTAACTTTGGGAGGTCCATTGGCATTAGTTTCGAAAGGAACTAAGAAGGAGCAGATTGAAAATGAGAGTTCCGATGAAGAAGGAGTTATCACTAATTCAGACAATAAGGCTGTTGCTTTTTACTCTAATAATAGAGTAAAAAAGTTTTTCAAGAAACCTTTCAATTCTAAGTTGAAAACTAGTGAGGTGAAAGGAAAGTTTGTAACAAAAGCTAGAAGAGAAGAGAAAAAGAAGAGTGAAAAGAAAAATGTGGAAAAAGAAGAGTTGAAAGTTGAGAAGAAGCTTAAAGGAGATTTTGGCATTGATTATCACTACTGCCAAGGAGCAAATCAAATGGCTAGTGATTGTCAACTTCGTAAGAAGGAGGAAAAAAAGAACAGGATAAAAGATGAAGCATACTATGTTGAGCGTTTAGAAGAAGTTAGGGCAAAAGCGAAAGGAATATATATAGTGGTGAATGGCGAAGACGAGGATGAAGGAACTTATCATATTTGGTTATCAGGTTCAGATGATGAGGAAATGTGTAATCCGACGCACGGTGCCATGTTTTCAAAGTATGAAGATAAAGATGATGAAGTGATGACTGGTCACTGTTTTATGACCAAAGGAGGAGACAAATCTCCAATGACCACTAAGGTACGTTCTATTCTTCAATCATTTAATATTCCTTTGAATTCTTATGATTTTGAATTGATTGCTTATGATGATATTGTTGCTTATTTCGATACATTGATCATCTCTGCTAGTAACGAAGCTAAGAAATCAACTTCTCGGTTACTAGAAGTTCAGAAGGAGTTAGACTCAAAGAAGATAAAAGTTGAATTTTTAGAATTACAAATTACAAATTTGATGTGTGATAGGGACTCATTGAGTAGTCAAGTAAAAATGTTATTAGCCCACCGCAACATCTATTGTAATTATGCAAAACGATTGTATGCTAAACTAACTGCTTTGCATCATTCTTCTAACATAAGCAAGGAATAACATAGAAACTTATTACCTTTTTTAGTTTACGAAAGAGAGAAGGTTGATTTCATTTATATGATTGTGAGAAAACCATTGCAGAATTTGATCGAATTCCTGATGATAGATATGCTTATGAAATTGTGAAAATAAACGAATATATTGATGCAAATGAATTAGTTGTAATTGTGAATGATACCTTGACCAAAACTGAACAAATCAAAATTTTGAAAAGAATTGAGATTTCGACATTTGACTCTCAATCTAATTTTGCTGATATCGAAGATAATTCTGATTCTATTAGCAAAATCAGTGAAATTGAGGAAGAGGAAAGTATTGATTGTTCTCAGTTATCTGTCATTAATGTCACATCGAAGGCTAAAAGTAAAGAAATTTATAATGATTCTTTGGTTACAATTGATACTGACAACCCTCAACTTCGAAAGTTTGTGATTTCGACTATGTGAGTGTCAGAGATAGTCAAACAGACAGCGGTGATGATGAAAATGAGAATGAAGTTCCGAAAACTTCAAAATGAACAAAACCAAATTCAAAAGAAACAGAAATTTAACGAATTGTTGTTGATCAAGTATATGGAGATATAGTAAAATTCGATAAGATATTTACTGAAAAGGGTGCTCAGTATCTCGAAACAAATACAATAGTGTATCCTAACTTCAAGTGCACATATGATGTTATCTTTCCAAATCAAATGTTTGTTAATACTGGGAATGTTGATACAATCAAACCGGAATTCACCAGAATGGTTGAACAAGATAACAAGAAAACATCGGATGAAGGTTTCTTTTCAAATCAAAGTAATGTCGAAAATAATCTAATAAAGAATTCTTATGTTTTTCAAAGACAAAAACCACAATGTAAATGGGTTGAAAAAAAAGGTTTTAAACATTGTTCAAAAACAAATTGTTGAAAATGGTGAAAACATAGTTAAAACATCACAAAGAAAATGGATTGAAAAGAAAAAGGTTTTATCAAAAGCTTTAAAAAAGTTGTTGGAAATGCTGAAAAATTTGTTAGAATCAATTCTCAAGAATTTAAAGATCAAGTTGAAAAGTTTTCAAAAGAAAAGGGCATTTCAATGAGACAAGCTCGAAAGAATATATTTTCGAAAAATTTCAATCCTTCATTCAAGAAAACTCAAAACAGAAATTTCACAAATCACAGTCAATACCTCCAACACACAAATCTTTCCAATCATTCAAAGAATTCTCAACAACATTTTTCTCAACACAAAGATATTGTAGCAGAAGGTAATAATAAAAAATAAACAAAGTTTCGTCCTAAATCAAATGTTCATTTCACTCCACAAAATCCACATTTTCCAAATCCTTTAGTAAAACAAACCTCAAAAGTTTCATACAATAAGGGTTTCTCAGATGTGAAGAGCATAAACCATTGGTTTGAAGGAAAAGGAAATATGTATCAATCACGAAACTTCTCACAACAACAAGTCAAAGAAGCTTATGAGAAGTATCCGAGTGATTTATCAAATGGAAGATCATCTTCTAAAGAATCAAATATTTCTGTGAAAGCTTGGAAACAAGTTTTGAAAGAAAAGACAGTTGAAAGTCAAAGTGAGAAGACAAAGGTGTATGTCAGTAGCAATTCTAAACCTTTGAAACATTATGTTTCTATTCCTTTATCCAATAATGTGGACTTAATTGAGAATTTCAAAACAAAAGTTTACGAGTGGGTTTTAGGTTCTTCATTTCACTCTATTTTTAAAGCTAATTTCCAAGGACCCAAACAGTTTGGGTACCTAAATTCTTTCATTAATTGCAGGTTTTGTGTGACGAGCAATATTATGATAAATGGTACATTGATAGTGGTTGCTCTCGTCACATGACTGGCAAGAAGGAGAATTTAAGGGATTATAGAAGTTTACACAGTGCATGAGTGGTTATGTTTGGAAATAATCACAAGTGTCAGGTGAAAGGATATGGAAAAGTCATGAATGGCAAGTTTACTGTTAATATAGTGGCATATGTCGAAGGTCTTCAACATAACTTGATAAGTGTTTCACAATATGTTGTGAGCACGGGTAATCAAGTGGTGTTTAATGAAGAGGGAAGCATCATTTCGAATGTCCATACATAGGAAGTTTTGCTCAAATCCAAAAGAAAAGGCGGCATGTTTACTCTGGATATCAATCATGTTGTTGGCAAGCCATCTGTGTGCTTACTTTTGAAAGCCTCATCAGATATTAGGTGGCTTTGGCATCGCAGGCTTTCACATCTGAATTTTCGAAACTTGAACAAACTTGTGGTTCAAGATCTAGTAAGAGGATTACCTATTTTGAAGTCTGATAATGATACTTTATGTGCAACATGTGAGCAAGGAAAGCAGCACAAACAAGTTCATCCGATAACCATTGATTCAAAAAATCTTGAACCATTGGAATTACTTCACATTGATTTATGTGGTCAATCGACAGTTGCAACTCTTAAGAAGAAATGGCACATTCTCGTTATTGTTGATTATTTTTCTAGATTTACATGGTTTTATTTTCTTAGGGTGAAATCTGAGGTTGCACAAATCATGATTGATTTTATAAAAAAGATAGAAACAAGCTTAAAGAAGATAGTTCGAAAGATCAAAAGTGATCATGGTTCTGAATTTAAGAACAATGTTATTGATTCATTTTTAATGGACAAAGGAATTTTGCATAATTTTTCTTCACCTTATACACCGAAGCAAAATGGTGTTGTTGAAAGGCAAAATCGATCTCTTTGTGAAGCAGAACGAACAATGCTCATTTATGCGAATCTTCCTCAATATCTATGGGTTGAAGCAGTTTCAACTGCTTGTTTTACTCAGAATAGGTCTTTCATTCATCAACGTTTCAACATCACCCCTTATGAAATAATCAATAACCGAAAACCTAATGTCAAATTCTTTCATGTTTTTGATTGCAGGTGTTTTATAATGAATCTCAAGGATAATCTTTCGAAATTTTAGTGAAAAGCTGACGAAGGAATTTTCTTGGGCTATTCTCATAATTCGGTTGCATATCGAGTGTTGAATAAATGCATAAGGAAAATTGAAGAAAATTTCAATCTCACATTTGATGATATTTATATCAAACAAGTTGATAAATGTTTCGAACAAACACCAATTATTAATGAATCAAAAGATGAAATTGATAGTATCGATTCATGTGATCTTGATTTTGATTTAATTTTTGGTATTCCTGATAGGGTTGCAGATGCTGAGAAAAATGTTCCAGATAATCATATTTCTAAATTGTCAAAACATTCTGATCTTTCAACATCTACTCCAGTTGCTATTACTTAACAAGTGCAGTTATCGTCTTTTGAAAATGACGAAAGCATGCTTAATAATCAAGTGACGAGATTACACTTGCCTTTAGATTCTAATGTTGAGGGGGATCATTCTTTCGAGGGGGAGAATAGAACAATGGATGATAATGTCGAGGGGGAGCAATATGATAATGAATTTTTCAAGGGGGAGCATAGTTTGTCGAATATTAATCACGATGAAATTTTTCATGATCTAAATGATAATGTTTCTGTTACAGGTTCTGAAAATGAAGAAATGTTTGAGGATGCATCTTTAGACTTTGATCCAACATATCCTCCAATGGAAAAATGGGTTAAGAGTAATCCAAAAGAGCAAGTCATTGGAAATACTCAAGATGGAGTGTTGACAAGAGCTCAGATTCACGAAAAGAATGAGGTACTTAATGCTCATCAAGAGCTTTTCATGTTCAATGTTTTAATTTCGAAAATAGAGCCTAAAACAGTTATGACTACAATGGAACCTTCAGATTGGATTGCTACAATGCAATCTGAATTAGCTGAATTTGAAAGAAACAAAGTTTGGAGGTTAATTCCTAAACCTGAAAATGTTTCAATTGTCGGATTAAAATGGATTTTCAAAAACAAAACTGAAAAATATGGAAATATTGTTCGAAATAAAGCAAGACCTGTTGTAAAAGGATGTTCGCAACAAGAAGGTATTGATTACCAAAAAACATTTATCCTTGTCGCAAGACTCGAGGTTGTTCGAATATTTTTGGCCTATGCAGCTCATAAAGATTTTGATGTATGTTAAATGGATGTGAAATGTGCATTTCTCAATGGTGAAGTTGAAGAAACAGTTTACGTCGAACAACCTGCAGGTTTTGTGAATGAAGTATTTCTTGATCATGCTTATATCTTAGATAAAGTTGTTTATGGGTTAAAACAAGCACCAAGAGCCTGGTATTAGGCAAATCCAAGAGAACCACATTTGATTGAAGTGAAAAATATATTTCGGTATCTTAAAGTATCAATTTCGTTAGGATTGTGGTATCCTTCGAAATCAGGATTTTTTGTTCAAGCATTTTCAGATGCAGATCTGGGAGGGTGTAATCTTGATTGAAAGATTACAAGTGGAGGATGTCAATTATTAGACAAGAAACTTGTAAGTTGGCAGTCGTAAAAGCAAACTTGTGTTGCAATTTCTACTGCTGAAGCAGAGTATGTTGCAGCCGCTGCTTGTACTTCACAAATTAAATGGATCCAGAGTCAATTGCGTGATTATGCAATTAATATGAAAAAGATTCCATTGTATTGTGATTCACAAAATTCAATACGCATTTATCATAATCCAGTACAACATTAAAAAACAAAGCATATTGCTCTTTGTTATCACATCATAAAAGATCATGTAGAAGATGGCAATATCGAAGTTCATTTTATAAAGACAACTGATTAGTTTGTTGATATCTTTACAAAACCATTGGAAGAAAAATCATTTGTTAAAATATAGACAGGATTGGGAATGATCGAAGGAGGTTCAGTAAAAGAATGTTTCGAAAGAATAATATGATGAAGAAGATGAACAACTGTCAAAGTCAAAAGTTACAATTCATAGTCAACGCTTTGACGCGCTTTGATTTCGACATTATGGTGTATAGCTCAAATGGACAACATTCACAAGTTTGATATTTTTTTCTTTCTTGAAATATCGAAAACTCAAAAAGATTTTACTTTTTTTTGTCTTCTTATTTTCGAAAAATAAAAAATCCAAAAAGAATTTACTTTTGTTTTTTTTTTTAATTTTCCGAAAAATTGAAAACGCCAAAAAGATTTTACTTTTGTTAAGTCTTTTCATTTTCAAAAAATCAAAGACATCAAAAATATTTTTTTTGTTTTGTCTCATATTGTCTTTCAAGTTGTTTTTTTTTTCTCCAGATTTCCATGATGATCCGTATTGATTTATGCATGAAGTTCTAGGGTCAGGTATTCTTTCAAAAACTTTGAACTAGTTAGGTTGTCCCTAGAAGCAAGTTGTAGCATATCGACTCAAGCCTCCATTGATTCAATATGTGTTTACGAAAGCCTTAATGATAAATTTCATTACGAAAATTTCTTCCCAATCAGGCTTATATTCACATTAGTCCACTGAGCTACCTTACTCTTCTCACATGAGTTAAGAGTTTACTGTTTTGTCCAATTATAACAAAGGTACAATTTGATTCTGAAACCAATATTTTTCATCTCAAATCTCTAACACAATCACACACAATGACATATGTACAAGAGATCTTTGATCAAACCAATCAAGATTTAGACATATGAAAACTTTGTGTTCATGATCTGGATTCATGAGACTGTGATGAAAGTGAAACCCATTTTCCAACCTTTTTGAGGAATTGATGGGGAACTATGTTCCATATTTTCACGAAAAATTTGTTTCTGTACCATGTTTTCAATACTTAAAATCATATTCTATCAATTTAAGAGATCTTGATCAAATGTTATTAACCCATGACATTTGTTTCCAACAGGATCCAGCTTAATGTTTGTTTTATGAATATGATTTAAGTGTGAGTATTAATCCTTATCTTTTGTCACATCAAAAATCATTCAATTGTACTTGTCACTGACTACACTGGTCAAAGAAGTAATTTCAGTTACAAATACTCACATTTATGTTAAGTGTTGATATGTAACAAAATCTCAAACTACCCACAAAGCCTATTCAAAAGAGGCCCTTCGATACTTCTCTACAAGTATTCGAACATGATTCACGGGAAACCACACAAGCAGTTGATCATATCTCTTGATGATTAATGAAGCAACCTTTTCCTGTGGTTTATCTGCTTTTATGTTGAATATCTGTGTTTCGAAATCAGAGATCAAAATTTTTGTTTGTTTGCTTCTTATCTCACTTTTTGACACACTACACTCACGAATTCCTTGAGGTTCTGAGAATTACCAACTTAGGTTGAGTATTTCAACAATCTGGCACATGACTTCGCTTTTCATCCTAAAAGTGAAAGAGCCTTAATTCCATACCGATGGTTTGTGGCGGTTACTATTCCATTAAAGTGTGCAAATAGGCTGTTTGACAAGATGCTTTGTATTCTTTCCGAGTTTCAAGCAGATTTGATGGTTACTTTATCATGCGTGGCTAGTTTATCGGTGTGAGGGTGAGATTTTCAAGGCGCCACATTGGATTTCATTTAATGTTGATTCCGCTTCAAATTCAAATTCAAGAGTTACATATAAAAGAGGTTTCAAGGGTTCTTTATTCAGTTACACTTTCTGAAAGAAAAATCCCAAATTAAGAAAGATTTTTTGTGCTCATTCCTAAAGCTTTAAACCCTAATCATGGAAAATCCTGCTCCAACTAATGATCCATCGCACACTACTAAAGATGTTTCTTCACAACCTATTATGAAAATCCAGAGCACAAACTATCAAGTCGAGGGGGATGTTTCTGTGTGCCATGAAGCATTGCAAATGTTGATGGTAACCTTAAAACACTTAGTGTTATCTACTGCGATGTTCAACTCTTTCGATGTTCCATTGTCCTGGCTATCTCTAGCAGGTTCTACAGCAACATATAGTAAAGCTCTTGATGTAATTACTTTCAACTTGGTGAATGACAAGAAGGTTCGTCTTACCAAGAAGTTGTTTTGTCAAATTCTTGATATTCCTAATTCTCTACCATGCTATGCTCTCTCAACTGATCAACTCATTCATATGTTCAATGAGATGGGTCATCATCCCCCACTTACCAAGATCACCCTGTTCAAGAAGTGTGCTCTTCCTTCTATCTGAAATTTTCTTTTTGGTATCTTTCTATGATGTCTTACTGGTCAGAGTGTTGGGTTAGACAAAGGCAGAATGGAGGTCTATTGCATGGCTGTTGGGATTTATTATGATCTTGCTATTGATTTCTCGACTCAAATGTAGAAAGAGTTTTTTAAGAGTGTGGAGAATACTAATGTGGTCTAAGGGATTTCATGTGCATGCTACTGGAGCATAATTCTTTGTTTTATGTATGAAAAGGAAGGGATTGAGGTGCCTACTGATGAACAAACAGTTGAGTTTTTGAAGGTCAACTTTCTGAAGGAGGTTGAAGATGATGCAAACGTGTTTCCACATGTTGCATGCATTCCAAACGCTATGATCAAGCATTTTGATCCAACTAGTCCTGTGTTGATGACGTATTTGGCTTCGATTAATCCGAATGATGAAACAGGTTTTATGTTGGCCAAACCAAATGAAAATACTTCAAAGAAATCTCGAAGATCCAGGAAGGGTGATAAGTCGACTACTAAGCACAGTGAGCAAGTTTCCAAAACTACTACTGAGCCTGTTGAGACTGCAATTGTTGATACTCATACTAAAACTATTCCTTTAAAGTCTAGTGTTCTTAAACGAATCCAGAAGAAAGCTCATCCTTTCCGAAAGTCTCCAGAAAGGTCTTCAAGTTTTTCTCCATCTTTCACACACAAGCCACATGTCACTCGAAAAGGGGTTATTATTTGTGAAGTTAAAGCTCCTGTGCCCCCTTACTCAAAGAAACGAGGAGCTACAGATATGGCCAAGCATATCTCTAAGAAGATTAAAAAGAGAAAGTTGGTTCTTGAAAAAGTATCCTCATCCGATGAAGAAATTCCCGAAACTCCCGAAGCTATTATTTCAAAACACATTTCGACTCCTGAGTAGACTCCAGTCATACCACTCGAGGTTTCGTTAACCAAGTCATCTCATGAGGAGGTTCGAAACTCAGACATTCTTACACACGTATCTGATACGGATGTAAATGTCACTTTGGGTGAAGGAGATTCGAATATAGAACATCCCATGATAACTCAAGGTATTATCGACAATTCTATTGTCAATAATCTTGTTTCCATACCACCATTTATTATTCCTATAATTCCAGTCTCATCTTCACCAACTTTTACTCATATTCTCAATCAATCCATCACTTCACTATTTTCTTCATAATCCACTAATCCACCTAAATCCATTGATGATACTGAGACTGATGATGGAGGGTTTGGAGGTAGTTTTGATGATCTTAAATTTGATCTAGAAGAAGAAGACATCCCATATCACATGTTGATGTCAGGGAAGAAATTCAAGATTCTGAACAAGAAGCTTAAATCTATTCTTCAATCTCAAGCAGATGCGGGGGGAGGGAATTTTGTGTCCAGTGTCGAACTTGATGTGATGCTCAAAGCACAAGAAGCTAGATTGTTCAACAAATTATTTGGCCTGATTCAAGCATCCGAATCTCGTATTCTTGAGAAGGTGGATGGTAATGATACAAATAATGAACTCAGGGTGAAGTCACAGTCTTCAACATTCATTGAGTAAGTTAGAGATTTGAAACGTGCTGCCAAAGAACGTCATGTGTAATTCATTCAAGATGTGAAGAAGGTTCGGGAATATGTGAACTTGAAACTTCAAGAACTTCGAGAAGATATGTCTAAAGAGATTGCTATTACCCAACAGGATTATGCATCTTTCAATCAGAAAATAGACATCATTGCAGATGCAGTGACAAAGTTTGTTAAGCTATATGATGCTTTGCATCCTCGGCTTGCTCAATTTTCTACTCATGAAAGTAAAAGCTTAACTGAAATTACAACTTTATTGAATGAGTTAAAATCTTTAATCTCGAAGCCTGGATCATCTCCTCTGATCACACCAGAGTTTTTATCACAAAAATTTCTTTTGTTTGAATCAGTTCTCCACAAACAATTGGCACCGTTATCTCGAATAGTCAGTCTCCTACCAACGAATGCCCCACCTGTTGTTACAGGGGTGCAAGGGGGAGAATAGGTGAAGGTTGGTAAAGGAGAAGGTGCATTTGGTGTGATAAATGAAGAAGAGATGTTAGTTGGCAAGGTATACACAACTTAAATCCCGATATCAAAACCAATTGTGTCGAAAGCTGAGCCAGTAATTTCAACTGTTGTTACTACAAGGCTAATTTCGAAAGGCATTGTAATTGGTTCAGCTGGTGAAGGAGGAAGTAGGTTAAAACCTAAGGAAACTCCTATAAATCAAGACAGAAGGAAGAAACTTGTTAAAAACTCCAAAGAAGAAAGAAAGGCTGAGATTGAGGCTGAAATGGATCTACAAAGACAGATTGCAAGCCTTCTAAGACAATGACAAAATGATCATCCACATTTGAATAAGGGAGATCCAAGGAAGCTGCATAGTTATGAAAATATCGAAGCTAGGTTATCTTTCAATGAGATGTACGAGTTTGAGAAAAATCCCAGGAAAAGTTATTCTATTGACAATTCTGATCTAAATCAACTTGATTTTCCCATCAACGAAATGTTGTTTCTTTCTACACAGTATAAGGTGGTGGAGAGATTTAAGAGGAAGGAGGGTTTTATAAACATGAAATTAAGCTTTCATGTTGTTTTGGGAAAAGATCAGGAGGATGTTTGGCCTTTGGTGAAAATTACTCAAGTTCTCAGCATTTCGAAAGGTGAACTCTTTGAGAATATGCTAAAAAAATTTCGATATCATGTAATAAGGGTGAATAAGGTTCCTTTAGAGTTTTCAATTACTGATTTCCCTTTGATTAACTTTAATGACTTGATTCAAATTGCATACATGCTTAAAGACATTGATACTTCAAAACTTCAAAATACCAACAAAGAGGATCTACATTTGGGATTTGGTCATATCAAACTATTTATAGATAATTACTATGATTTTCTAACATTGACCAATGTTGAGTTGGCTGCTTCAGTTGGAAAATAAATAACTGTTCCTCTAGAAAAAGTGTTTAGTGAAGCTCAATTTAAGAAATTTATAGATGGTGAAATTTGTTTGAAGCCACTCAGAGTAGTTTTTGCTGGAAAAAGTAAGAAGGGAAAGCCATCGAATTTTTTTCCAAACCTGTGAAGTTGAAAGATATACAACTGCTCATTATACAACCTTAATTGTTCATATGAATAATTGTAAAAAAAAACAATGATGGTGATAAAGTCGAACTGAAGAAGGTGACAAATTGGTATGTCGAGATTCATCAAACATTACACATGGCAGGTCAACTTTTGATCAACTGATTTCGACATTGCTTACAAAGGGGGAGATTGTTAAGGTCAAAGTTAGGTTGTAAGATGTCGAAGTTGTAATGTTATTTTACAAAGGCATTGTATGTCGAATCTTAATGCCTAGTACTTTGTAATTTTTTGTATGCTTTATTGTTCTCCTATAAATAGGGGAGTTACTTAGAGTTAGATAAGAACACGGAGTCTATCTTGTCTATTTTTCTCTTTGTAACCTTTGAAGCATAATATGATTTGAAACCAGATCTTATTTACATTCGTGTTTTTAGTTCTCATTACTCTGATTTACATTTCATTCCTCGATTTATTACATCATTAGGGGGGGACCAAATATGCAATTAAACCATCTCAAAATGACCATCAGTCCAAAAAAGTTGGGGTTTAGATCAATATCCAAAAAAATGCATACCATAGGGACCCTTTTTGCAGTTTTGTTTAATTTTTTAAAATTCAACAAATTTTTAATTTAATGTGAGTGATTACTCTCTGATTAATTATCGCCTAGCTAATTAATCCGTTAACCTCGGTCCACTGAATAGCTAACATCGAACGTTTTTTACAACATTGATATAAATCTTCCTTTTACATCATATATTTCTGACGAACACCAATCATGTTGTATATATTACAGTTGCAAATGTAAAGTATGCAAGAGGATGATAATGGTGAAATGTGTGTAAATCATGGCAGTAAATCAAGTTAGGAGTTGAATTTAAGTAACTTTGAACGGTTAGAATGCATATATATGATATAGAACGATGTAGTATGGTTAGTTTGGGTTCTTAATTTTTTATACCTTGTAAGGTATATTTAGTTTTCCTTTTATATATATATATATATATATATATATATATATATATATATATATATATATATATATATATATATATATATATATATATATATATATATATATATATATATATATTAAAATTGTGTATGTCCATGTATACATAAATTGTGTATCAAACTCTCAAATTATCTTCAATTTCTGTATCAAATTATCCGTGTATATTCAATTTGTATATTAATTTCTCCGTGTATAAACAACTTGTGTGTAATTCATTTATATTCAACTTTTGATGTTTATCGATTTTTTTAGAAAATTAATGAATATGAATAATTAAAACATTTTTATAGTTATGGCTATTAAGGTTAATAGTAGCCATAAGTTGTTATCATCACTTAGACTAATATACTATTCGATATTATTTAAGGATGGTTAGTTAATTATTTTAATTTTTAAATTAATGACCTCCGAAAATGCAAATGATTGGTTATAATTCATTCTCTTTCTTTTTCAAAATAACTGCATTTCACATTCGAACCCGAACATATATATATATATATATATATATATATATATATATATATATATATATATATATATATATATATATATATATAAGAGAGAGATAGTTAGGTTTGGGGGGGGGGGGGGGGGGGGGGGGGGGGTTGGTTAAACTATAACCAAATAATAGTGTTTAACCATATAACCATCTTTATTGTCGTTGGATCAAATGACGCATAACTTAGATTAAAATGGTGCACCAATAAAGTTATATATACACAATATTGAATCATATACCCCCAAGGGATAATGTGGTTTATCCATCTACACCACCACAAGGCACAATCATGTTCTCAAACCTGAAAACATCATTTGAATTAATTCCTTCATCTTCTACACCTTACCATAATACGTAACCAACTACAACACCATCACGTCTATATCATCGGATGACCATGTTATACCACAACAACCAATATTCCTCTTCCTCATTACATCATCATCTTCGACTATATCATCCATACACTTAATAACTACATATCACAGGACCATGAGCCAATGTTACACGTCACCATCTTCAACCTCATCATGATCTTCCACCACATCACCTAGCTTCACCCTCATCATTGCCTCACTATCTTCAACCCTTTTATCACCTTCTCTACAACCCTAAACCATACCATCATTGTGCCCATCAGACCGAAACAAACAATCATCATCTCTTATGTCGCAATTAGTACCATCTTCGCTAACCCTTACCTATAAAATGAGAATTAAGGAGAGGAACCAAATACAAACCTTTGACATTGATTCCTTAAAAATTTTGTATTCTTGTTTAATATTTTGTTGAAGTTCGGTTCAACACCATGTAACTTATGGTGGCATATAGGAGAGACATAAAATTAGATCTCAAGTTGCTTAAAAAACCAACCAAGTAAAGGATGGAATAAGGTTAATTTTTTCCAGATCTCGCTGGTTTAATAGCTAAAATGATCAATATTAGTATGGAGCAGTTGATCCATCTGTTATGTGTCATGTCTAGCCAACAACTTATCCACAATGGCCTATTAGTCCAGTACTCTAATGGTCCAGAGCTTGTGTATCAAATAGAGGAATATGATAGATCGTTGATTAGTCCTCCCTCATCACTAAACTTGAGGTATGAGTTTTATTAGAAATGGCGATCTAAATGTTTAACAAATAAAAGGCTAACCACCAATTTTATATAATATTTACGGAAAGACTAGCATTTTTAATGATACTTTGTTAACCGAAGG
This sequence comes from Lactuca saligna, assembly GCF_052625555.1. Lineage (NCBI taxonomy): Eukaryota > Viridiplantae > Streptophyta > Magnoliopsida > Asterales > Asteraceae > Lactuca > Lactuca saligna. Next base: position 83,016,943 of record NC_136420.1, on the reverse strand, counting down.
CCACAACCCAATTCAAAAGTTATCCTTAAGCAGTTGGTTACTGTCATGATACTTTGTTTAACAACAAGCAATCAACACATAGAAGACTAAACCATCTTGCTTGCCTAATCAACATACTACAATACCACTACATTCTTCCTACAAAGGATATATACTACAAAATATAGTATTATGAGAAAACTCAACTGATGTAACAACTACAATCTCCAAAATCTCAAAAACCTAAACAACTAACATATACTACCTAGAAACCAAATAGAGGTTCTAACTCAGTGTACAACTCAAAATCCTTAGTTCGACTAAAAGTGAAACTAGTCAAAATCTCAACAATCAATGGTCAATGGTCGCATCAAGACAAAGGACCGGTCATGTTGTGAATCACTACATTAAAAGTAGTCACAAAACCTCAAAAGATCGAGCCAAGATCCCTCAATGTGTCGCCCCGCTAACTCGGTAAAACACCTAAATTTGTTAAGTTCTTAATCCTTAAAGACAAGAGTTCTAAATTTCATATCTGAAACTCGATAACATCTTAATGGATAACGTTTCTAACTTCATCCATCCCAATTGCTTGATAAACCAATATCCAAACCCTAAGTCCAAAAGTCCACTTATAATGCCAAAAACAAGTGCATGGCTCTAGAAAAGCACATACATGGTCTTTCTATCCATCATGAAAATTCCAAAAGTATAAAAAAAAATCAACAACAAGTTATGAAGATCCTTAATATTCAATAACATCAATATATAGGGACCAAACATGTCTTACTACCACCTAAAACCCAAATATTTCATGAAAGAGTAAAAAAGATAGGATCTTCAAAACTTAGAGAGCTAGGAAAAGAAAAAAGAAGGTAGATAACCTCTATAGATAGTTTACTTGAACACCATAATAGAACTTACTTCACCAAAATCACACCGAGAAGCAAAATAAGAGCACCAAAATACTTCAAGAGGCTAGTGTAACGCCCGTAGATCTGGGCTAGTCAATTTTAAGGCAATAAGTGTCGAAAACGACTTTTCGACAAACGATTATTTAGAATAAATAATCTTAACCAAGTTGTGTAATATGTTACAAGGTTTCCGTACATATAAAGAACGCCGAAATCCGAGTTATAACGAAGAAGTTATGACCCGTTGAAGTTTCGCGACGGAACCGGTACGATACCGGGAAGCGTAAATAGTGAATTTACGATAGAGCGAGATTTAGCCTTAGCGATCTAAACGAAAGTCGTAGAATATGTTAAACTAAGAACATCGATAAAAAGAACGCCCAAATCTGACTTAGTATGAAGAAGTTATGATTTTTCGAAGTTTCGGATTAGCAGTGTACAACCCGAAATTCGAATATTAGATCGGGTGATTTTTAGCTGACACGACCTAAACGAGAATCGAAGATCTCGTTAAAAGTAGCGTAACAAGAAAAAGAGGGGCGAAAACGGACGTCAGATGAAGAAGTTATGAGGATTTAACGGACCAATCCTGTCCCGGCCTGTTAATAATATAAAATTTAAAATCGATTCAAAATTAGCCGACGGAGTCTAAACGAAAGTTGTAGAGTACATTCCCGCCTTTGCGTGGATATAATGAACGTCGAAAACGGAGCTTGTATGCGAAAGTTACAAATTTTTAAAGTTTGTAGTCAAATTTACGAAGCTGATGCATGAAATGATGACGTGGCCAAACTCCCAGCCGTCGGATGAAGTCGCTGCGGATGGTGACAGCTGGTGCGAGGGTTACGCCCAGTGTAGCGAAGAGACGCCTAGCATCCAGAGTACGCCCCGCGTACGCAGCTCGGAACGCCCAACGTTCTTCTCCCTTGTGCGGTCTAAAGCATGTCCACGTCGCCCCACCCGGAGCGAGACACCTGCCCCTACGCGCAACGTACCACCGAGGGTACCACCAACGTTCCGAGGAGGCTCGCGCCTATAAAAGCCCTGCGAGGCCAGCCGACTTCTCACACCATTTTTCACTTCTTTCTCTCACTACTTTCTCTCTCTAAGTGCTGTAAACTCCCCTAAGCCCTAGTTAAACTCCTTAGCCCTCGAGGGAAGCCCCGAGGCTTCCGGAGTCCCGAGAAAAAGAGCCTTTCGGTTTCGAAACGCTGCTCCAATTAAGTTCCGGTTTACGATAAAATTCACTGTAAGTGTGCTACGCTTACGCAGTTTTTAAGATAGCTTTCAAATAATTATAGGAATGTTATTAGGTCCTTAAAATATTTATTTGGGTTATTATTATGAGTTACATTGAGTGTTATTTAACGCTTTTATAATAATAATAATAATAATAATAATAATAATAATAATAATAATAATAATAATAATAATAATAATAATAATAATAATAATAATAATAATAATAATAGTCAGACTATTAATTTGTCGCGGTTATCTTTAGACTAAACCCTAGTGGTATTGGTACTAGGTTTTATCAAAGGAAAGTTGTTTTGAGAGTATCGAAGCGCTGTCTGAGTGCTGAGTCACCACCTATCAAGTGAGTGCACAGTCCCTTTCATGAACATGATTTTAATACAAGTATTGATTGAAGTATTAATTATATGTTTATGTGCGAGTTAATTGATGTTGCCTGAAATACGTGTTAAAAAACATACCTGATTATATTTGATAATTTAGGATAAAGAGTAGACCTAAATTAAATATGAGGAATATTGGGTAGTATATTCTTACGAGTACAAGTGAGTTATACTCAGAGAATAAAATTTAGTATATGTCATTTATCCGGGAGTATGGATTAGACATAGTCATTGTCCCTAGTCCTAGAGTTTGGATTAGGCATAATCATTCATCATTAATCCGAGAGTATTGATTAGTCATTGTCCCTAGTCCGCGAGTATGGATTAGGCATAATCATTCATCATTAATCCGAGAGTATGGATTAGTCATTCGTCCCTAGTCCGAGAGTATGGATTTGGTAAATTCATTCATTTCTCATCCGGGACTATGGTGTAGGTAAAACGACTAATTTTAGGTCCAAGAGTATGGATAGTCTCGTTGTGAGGATCGACGGGGTGGGATAAGAGTTGTTTATATATATGATGAAGTTGTATATTTTGTGAGTTTTAAACTATATATATGGTATAACATTGTGGGATTGAAATCCCTATGTACTCACCGGGTTTCCCAACCTGACCCACTCAGTTTATTTACATCACAGGTGTTGATATGAAGTCACATTACACGGAGAGATTTAAAGAGATGTAGATCACTAGTGTAAATAAATGTAAGTTCTGTTTAAGCTTCTGTTTCTGTATTAACGATGACATCCCAAACGTTTTGAAATGAATAAAATACGTTTCTTCGAAAATGTTTTAATAACGTATTTATCGTGTTTTTCTGGGAACAAATTCCGCAACATTTTTATTAAAAGAACTCTGATTTTTATAAAGCATAAACAAAATCGGTCTTTTCTAGCCGTGAAAATTGGGATGTCACAGTTGGTATCAGAGCATTAGTTTAAGCGAACTAGGAATATGGATTTATTTCTAGACTTAAACTTAGAATGGTAAGCAATGATTGTGAGGAGTGTGTCTAATAAAATTTAGCTAATACACCTGAATAGACACAAGCACTAGCTTATTTAGGAAAAATTCCTAACATGCTTTTATGTGCTAAATGATTTATGATATGCATTATATGATCAGATCTATGGTCTGTTGCCGACTGGATTTGGAATTTTTATGTGCTCAGGTTTCTAAACGTTTAATTACGACATTAGAACTGGCATGTAACTTTTTGGAGTAATAAGGAGGAATATGCGTCTAATTCTTCCTCTATCTATATTCTCGTCTCGATACACCAAACGCTTGCTTTGGAGAATAGAATGTCATGATAAGGACTCATAGATAATTTAGTAATTGGAGGAAATGAAAAGGCTTACGATAGTGACTGACACCTATCGGAAGATATCATAAGAGTGGTATCTTGCCTTTAGAATATGTGATGCAGTACGTTTAGAGGAGTACAGTACGTCCGAAGTACACCTTCGATTGGCAGGATAATGGAATGATTGGTGTAATTCATAAAGTTAGCCCATCGTATGGCATTTCCACCGAGCTGAAGCAGAATTGATGATTGAAGATACGCATAGAAGAAGTCCTAGTAAAGTCTAGGGAAACTTTTGTGATTGTTTGGACACATTTTTATGTGTTAAAAAAATTGTTTTTGTGATAATAACTTGGAAAACTGCGAGACAATACTTGGGACGAGTATGAGTAGGTGTGAAAGGTAGTAGATGCATATACTACCGGAAGCACAGGACTCACAATTGGATCAGGGAAAGTCACAAGGTTACCAAGAAGCTAGTAATTGATTTCGTTTTATTCAAGTATGTCGTTACCATTGTTTCGGTAATGACTAAGAAGATTATTGTTATCCCGACCCTAGTGGTCATGTCACATTGAGTCAGACTATGTTGAGTAGGTTACATGGTTCAGAGAACCAAGTTTGATGTAGCAAACAACTAAAATCAAAGTGACCAATAGAAGTATCGCGCTCAACGCTAAAGAAGTTGGTAGCTAGAAATGCTAAATGTTAAGTGTGATTATATCACATTAGAACGTGAAGGAAGGCATAGTCTATTTCAGAATTTAACTCTAAAAGACCTAAGTCTAAAAGAGCGTCACATGATGATATGTCGTAATCTGGAATCTAACCTGAAGAAGAGAGCAGGTGCACAATTAAGTAGTGCTTACAGACAATAAGTCTAAAAGATAGACTTGAAGGATTACAGAAGTTACAGTTATTACCTAGGATGAAGAGATAACGTATGGAATCATTATACTGTCTTCATTCGTTGATGATTCCGGGACGTAATCATCCTAAGGGGGAGATAACTGTAACGCCCGTAGATCCGGGCTAGTCAATTTTAAGGCAATAAGTGTCAAAAATGACTTTTCGACAAAAGATTATTTAGAATAAATAACCTTAACCAAGTTGTAGAATATGTTACAAGGTTTCCGTACATATAAAGAACGCCGAAATCCGAGTTATAACGAAGAAGTTATAACCCGTTGAAGTTTCGCGACGGAACCGGTACGCGATACCGGGAAGCGTAAATAGTGAATTTACGATAGAGCGAGATTTAGCCTTAGTGATCTAAATGAAAGTCGTAGAATATGTTACACTAAAACCATCGATAAAAAGAACGCCCAAATCTAACTTCGTATGAAGAAGTTATGATTTTTCGAAGTTTCGGATTAGCAATGTACAACCCGAAATTCGAATATTAGATCGGGTGATTTTTAGCTGACACGACCTAAACGAGAATCGAAGATCTCATTAAAAGTAGCATAACGAGAAAAAGAGGAGTGAAAACGGATGTTGGATGAAGAAGTTATGACAATTTAACGGACCAATCCTGTCCCGGCCTGTTAATAATATAAAATTTAAAATCGAGTCAAAATTAGCCGACGGAGTTTAAACGAAAGTTGTAGAGTACATTCCCGCCTTTGCGTGGATATAATGAACGTCGAAAACGGAGCTCGTATGCGAAAGTTACAAATTTTTAAAGTTCGTAGTCAAATTTGCGAAGTTGATGCATGAAATGATGACGTGGCCGAACTCCCAGCCATCGGATGAAGTCGCTGTTGATGGTGACACCTGGTGCAAGGGTTATGCCCAGCGTACCGAAGAGACGCCTAGCATCCGGAGTACGCCCCGCGTACGCAGCTCGGAACGCCCAACGTTCTTCTCCCTTGTGCGGTCTGAAGTATGTCCACGTCGCCCCACCCGGAGCGAGACACCTGCCCCTACGCGCAGCGTACCACCGAGGGTATGCCCAGCATTCCGAGGAGGCTCGCACCTATAAAAGCCCTGCGAGGCTAGCAGACTTCTCACGCCATTTTTCACTTCTTTCTCTCACTACTCTCTCTCCCTCTCTCTAAGTGCTATAAACTCCCCTAAGCCCTAGTTAAACACCTTAGCTCCCGAGGGAAGCCCCGAGGCTTCCGGAGTCCCAAGAAAAAGAGCCTTTCGGTTTTGAAACGTTGCTCCAATTAAGTTCCGGTTTTCGATAAAATTCACTGTAAGTGTGCTACGCTTACGCAGTTTTTAATATAGCTTTCAAATAAATATAGGAATGTTATTAGGTCCTTCAAATTATTATTTGGGTTATTATTATGAGTTATATTGAGTGTTATTTAACGCTTATATAATAATAATAATAATAATAATAATAATAATAATAATAGCCAGACTATTAATTTGTCGCGGTTATCGTTAGACTAAACCCTAGTGGTATTGGTACTAGGTTTTATCGAAGGAAAGATGATTTGAGAGGATCGAAGCGTTGTCCGAGTGCTGAGTCACCACCTATCAAGTGAGTGCATAGTCCCTTTCATGAACATGATTTTAATACAAGTATTGATTGAAGTATTAATTATATGTTTATATGCGAGTTAATTGATGTTGCCTGAAATACGTGTTAAAGAACATACCTGATTATATTTGATAAATTAGGGTAAAGAGGAGACCTAAATTAAATATGAGGAATATTAGGTAGTATATTCTTACGAGTACAATTGAGTTATACTCAGAGAATAGAATTTAGTATATGTCATTTATCCGGGAGTATGGATTAGACATAGTCATTGTCCCTAGTCCGAGAGTATGGATTAGGCATAATCATTCATCATTAATCCGAGAGTATGAATTAGGCATAATCATTCATCATTAATCCGAGAGTATGGATTAGTCATTGTCCCTAGTCCGCGAGTATGGATTAGGCATAATCATTCATCATTAATCCGAGAGTATGGATTAGTCATTCGTCCCTAGTCCGAGAGTATGGATTTCGTAAATTCGTTCATTTCTGATCCGGGAGTATGGAGTAGGTAAAACGACTAATTTTAGGTTCGAGAGTATGGATAGTCTCGTTGTGAGGATCGACGAGGTGGGATAAGAGTTGTTTATATATATGGTGAAGTTGTATATTTTGTGAGTTTTAAACTATATATATGGTATAACATTGTAGGATTGAAATCCCTATGTACTCACCAGGTTTCCGAACCTGACCCACTCAGTTTATTTACATCACAGGTGTTGATATGAAGTCACATTACACTGAGAGATTTAAAGAGATGTAGATCACTAGTGTAAATAAATGTAAGTTCTTTTTATGCTTATGTTTCTGTATTAACGATGACATCCTAAACATTTTGAAATGAATAAAATGCGTTTCTTCGAAAATGTTTTAATAACGTATTTATCATGTTTTTCTGGGAACAAATTCTGCAACATTTTTATTAAAAGAACTCTGATTTTTATAAAGCATAAACAAAATCGGTCTTTTCTGGCCGTGAAAATGGGGATGTCACTGCTAGGGTTTGGGAGAGAGGATGTTTTTGAGGGTAGGTGTTGAGAGAATGATGAAATCCTATGGGTTTATTGTTGAAAAGAGTGTCGAAGGTCATTAATTATTGATAATATTTCTAATAGTAGCAGGGTCCTCTTAAGTTGCCCTAAAGACTCAAATTAAGTAGAATAAATAAAATATGAACTAGTTTATTAATTATCATGGCTTAATAAATAATTAGAAACCAAATTAAAAATATTTTGGAAATTAATTAAATAGTTTAATTATTTAAAGGGTTGAATATTATTTAATGAATAGTTGGTTAATCAGGAATATTCCAGAACCCCTTAAGTGATTAAGATTGGATGAAGTCTCCATAGTGATAAAAAGGATTTCAAATTTCTTATCCCACCCTACATTGGATGGAAGATAAAAATTAGGAAGGGATTCAATGATGTACATAGGGCCTTAGGGATCTCATTCTTCCTTGCTTACTGGCTTGATTCTTCATCGTCTTTCTCCCTCCTTTATAGTGGACAAATTCTTAGTGAGTATTTCACTCCTATAAGTTGTCTTCTGTATGCTCTTTTATGTTCATTGGGTGTGAAGCATGAGAGGGATTTTGGTTTGGATCCTTTCATCCAAACAAGGTGGCACACATAAAATCACAAGGTCGAAGGTCATTAACTGCAAGAGAGGTATTTTGAAAACTACAAAAATTTGGTCAAGGTTCCTAAACCATTCATTTTAATGTAACTGAAGTTTTTATACTTCGAAATGCATAAAGAATACCACTCAAGTCTTCGATGGATATAGATTTTTGACATACAAACAATATTCATTATAATAAGTAATGATCTGATACACTGAAACAAGGATTATGTATTAAGTATTATTATGTATAGATAACACGCTAAATAGATAGTACATGAAAATACAATTATGTGGATATAAAGATTATCGAAAACGGAGTTATGCAATAGTTATGACCTTTTATAGGAAATGGACATTCAAATAGCAATATGCGGCCTGTAACGACCAAAAATGGACATTTCCAATGTTTCAGTCGATATTCTAACATTTTACAAACCAGGTAAAGATCTAGTATTTGATTATATTTTTGGAATTTCATTCTTATGAAGTTTTGATGCTTTTGTGAAATGACGTTGAATCGGTGAGATCGGGAATCTCCCGACAATTCACTTCAAAATCTTTGTTAACATAGCTATGTTATTTGTTAGGTTAATATTTTTACATATTTTGAACTATAATTTTGTAGATATCAAACTAGTGTTTTCGAAAAAATAACCTCGAGATGTCGATTTTCGTCGGGTTGCAGAACGTGGTTTGAAGAGCTGTTATGTGTCGAGTTTCTCATCAACCACATCATCGACAATCTGCTATAAATATGGAGAGAAATAAGATTACACACCCACACACTTGTTCTCTCTCTCTCTCTCTCTCTCTCTCTCTCTCTCGGCCTGAGCCACCCCACCACTATAGAAGCATCATTGTAGGCCATCATTTTTGGCCACCTCCAACCACTTGCCAAATCCCCTTGAACCCTTGAACATCAGTTGCCACCCCTTGCTCCGGTGACCTCCACAGCTGCTCCTGCAACCGTTCTTTTGTTTGACGTCAACACCGTTGGCGGTTTTTCGGGTGATATTCTGGTAGTTTTTGATGAAGTTCGGGAAGCTTTCAGACAATGTTTTTCTAGAACATTCCAAATTAGATTTTACATGATCTCTAGCCAAATTTCACCCTCTCGTAAATGGAGCTCTATCCAAATAATTGCGGACATGTTGTGACTTTTCTGAAATGATGAACCACGCTACGCCGATGAGTATTCACGGCCCCATTTTTAAACTCTTTAATGTTTTTGGGGTAGAATACTTGATTATAATTGTATTTATCTTTATATAAATACATTTCCTATTTATATAGATTTAAATCACTTTAATAATTTGTTAATGAACTGGTATTTTTTTATAACTGCTATATGCAATTCTTTGAGATTTATTTACATAACTGGAATGATGGTTATGCTTTTTTTATAAAACACGTTGATCAAATTTTAGAGCCGCTATGTTGCTCAAAAATCTAGTTTTTAAACAATATAGTGGTTATGTTGTCTAGATTTTTGTTATAAATTTTATATAGTGATTATACTCTGTCAAACTTTTGTCTAATAACTTTGACACTTAAAGTTTGGGACACCCTCACTTTTAGATCTGTTCACTTGACATGAAATATTTAATTACCTAAATGCAATGCTTAGCAAGAACCCTGACCTATAACCATTAATTATAAGCAAGCGAGGAAAGGTATGTATAGATCCATAGAGGTTGACACCCCTACCCATGGTTTCTAGCTACAATCTTGATGGAAGTGTCACATCGAGTGATAATTTTCGACACAGTTATGACATCGATGAAGGGTCGGGGATATCATTTTTACGACGTATAACAACAGCATCAGGAGGGAAGGAACACATAATATAGCTTAGTTATAGGGACTCACTGTAACTAAGGTTACACTCTAAAAGGATTCTATAATATGAAATAATTCTTGTATTGATAAATAAAGACATACTTGTAAGTTTACAAGTACATACATATATAAATTAGGTAAGAACTTATACACAGTAAACACCTACTTATAGGGTTTACAAGTAGAGACACATATAAGTCATGTAAGGATTTATAAGTAGTGAATACATACTTGTAGGGTTTAAAAGTAAAATTATATACATACGTCAGGTAAGCACTTATATACGGTAAATATATACTATTGGTTATACAAAGTACATTTTTATATAAGCTGGAAAAGAAGTTATATACTCTACAAACATATTTTTGGTATAAAAGTAATTAGATTGAAACTTGTGAAATTACCAAATTTATGTTGATGTATATTCAAAATATGTGTATACTCAGTAACTTAAGAAGCTAGAAGTACACACTCGGAAAACTCATGGAGTTATGTTTATCTAATTATGCTATTATATTTGTACATATGCCTAACTGTAAAGGAACACACTATACTTGATTTATGATGTACCTTTAGACCAGAGACAATGTAATTTCGATTTTATTATTAATAGAAGCTTATATTGTATTCTATGATTTTATACTATTCAATGTATGCAAATGACTGTGATGCATGATGATGTAACATAGCCCGACTTATCGTCGCCAGCCACGAGTGTGACAGATTGGTATAAGAGTTGTTGGCTATAGAGAACTACTTTCTCTTTAGGTGATTACGACTATAAACCTACACATAAAAGTATTATTAATTATATTACTACTAAGCTAATTACGGGAGTGGTGTCTGGGATAGATATGAGGTTTGGATTGTTGGATTCTAGAACGACTATATGCTAAAATGGTCTTATCCTCCGATTGTCTAAACTGGCCAATACTTACTTATAGCCATGAGGTACTAAAAAAATGAATAAACCATACCGAAAAAATTTAGATACAAATTTATATATAAAAACTCAGACCCATGATGAGAAAACATATATAGATTTGACTACAGAACTATCTAGAAGTCAAGGTTTTAGATCAAATAATTTAGCTAGGTTTTATAATACATGGATCGTACCAAAATTAACCCTAGCTTGCACACCTATGTTTTATTATGTTCAGATCACATGCATTATTAAAATTAGATACATTAGTTGACAGACTAAACACCTGGAGATTCTTAGAGGCTCAAGCAAGATCATAGTTTAGAAAATAAAGAAAAACACTTAGAAACTAACAAAAACTTTGGTAACACCTAATAAATGCTTATATTTGATAAATAGTTATAATTCAAAAAATCATGAAACACTAATACTCATAAACCTCAATCTTGTCTGTTAAATGTGACTTGAGCATATGGAACATTCACATGGAGCATTGGAGTTCAGTGGAGCACTTGGAACTTAATGGAGTACTTGGACTTCATGGAGCATATGACAAAGGAACGAATCATGTGGAATGAGAATGTATCATGTAAAAAAGGAGAAGATCATATGAAAAAGGAATGTATCTTCATAAAGGGAGAAAGGAGCATCTGAAAAGGGAGTGGATCATCTAAGAAAGGAATGGAGCATATAAGGCGGATATGAAGCACCTTGTAGTCAAATGGAGGACCTTGGTTCATTGATGCACCATCCATGCTCAAGACGTGCTACTCCAGGATTAGGTACACCAACTAGGAGGCATGGTACGCCATTAGGTAGTATTGTGCACCATTGGGTAGCAAGGAATTCCACTTGAGAAGGACATGTTCCACTTTTGAAAGAGGGTGCATCACCTTGGGCACAAGGTGCACGATTCATGAACAATGTGTGCCAGCTTTATACAAGGTGTGCCACTCTAGTGCGCCATAGAGTACTCCAGAGTATTGATATGTTGTTGAAGCATGTATGTGCCACTAATGATCATGATGCACCACTTGTGTATCAGGATGCTCCATTAAGCGGATTGATGCGTCACACATACCCATCGTGCGCCATATCTATTCCTGATGAGCCATAGTATCCCTTGGTGAGTCAAATATGCTATGAGGTCATCCATGATGCTCAAGATTGTTTAAGGTTGATCAAATATTAAATATGCTCAAGGATTATTGATTGATGTGCCACCATGATAGTTTATGAGCCATAATTATCTTAACATGCCACTCGTGCATCATGAGGAGCCACCATGAATCATGATGCTCCATGTTGTGTGTTATTAATGCTTTTGCAATGTAAATCATAGATGCGTGTTCCAAAAGTTGTTGCATAGTGTATTGATATTAAATGACACCATTCATAGGCCTATAGGCCAATAGGCTTTGCCCATTAGGCTTTTAGGTTTGATCCCTACATTATAAATAGGGATGTCTACTAAGTTATTTGGTGTGCCTATTGTAATCTTAGTTAGTAGGAATCTTTTCTGAGGTATACTTGTAATCTCTATTTGAGAACTTTATGAATAAAGAATACTCCCCTATTACTTATATACATAGGTTACCTTGGCCGAACTACGTAAATATTGTGTATTTGTGTGGTTTTGGGTTTCACTTGTTATCTGCATTACTTCCTAACAAAGGTCATTACATATTAGTATGTGTCATCATATTTGTTCTTATTCTTAACTAGTATCGTCTAATTTCCTAACAAGTCATATTAGAGTTGTGGTTGGTGTTCTCTTGATTGAATATGGCATCTCACAAATTCGATCTGGAGAAGTTCAATGGTTAGAATGATTTCACTTTGTAGAAGGTAAAGATGAACTCTCTTCTGGTTCAACAAGGATGTGCAGTTGAACTAGAAGATGAAGCAAAATTGCCAATGGACATGGCGGCTAAAAGAAAGTTGGATAATCTAGCAAGATCACATAGCTCTATTCTATTGAGTTTGATAGACAGAATACTTAGATAGGTCATGGATTAAACGAGTGCATCTTGGGTTTTAGAGAAATTGTGTGATACGTATCTGAACAATTCTCTGATGAACATTTTGCATCAGAAGCAACATTTGTACACTCTTAGGATGTCAAAAAGCACCCAAGTGAAGGATAATCTAGATAACTTCAATATGTAACAACCAATATTTGAAGGTATATTTCTTTTCCTTATTTTAAAGTTTAAGTATTGGGAGACTTCATCCGTTAGGCATATGATGGTATCCTATGCAATGCGCATGAGGGAATCTTTGACATATGGCTTAAGTGACCTATATAGGGCATAGGTTTATGTATAGATGGCATAGCTGCCCATAACCAAAACCCTAGTCTTGGGGTTTTTAGCCATATTTATAGGCTCTGACCCCTTGAGTCCTTTTCATTCTCAGCCTCCACCTCCTTTAAACAGTCACCTTGAAACCCTAATCTTCTTATGTGAGTTTTAGAAAACTTTGAGTGTTTAGTGTGTATTTGAGAAGGAAGAACTCCATTGGGAAGCACTTTGGGAAGCTTCAAGCTTTGTAAATCTGGAATTTGCATCTCATAATCATCCCCAAGAAGGTACATCGTTTCCACCTTGATGTTGTTTATGTTAGATCTAGTTAATTCTTATGAATTCCATGCTTTTGTCCCTATAACCTTGGTTCTTATGAGTATGAGCTACTCCAAACCATTTATGTATCATTTCCAAATGTTCTTTGGGTGGCTAAGTCATAAAAATGAGAGCTTGGTTACTCTCATCCATCCATGCATGTTTTCTTGAGTAATAGATGACTTTAAGGACCTAGGTTTTGGATTTGTACTCTTTATGGACATGAAAATGGATAAATTCAGGGACTTTATCCATTAAGGTATTCATATAGTATAGATATGAAGATTTGATGAGATGATGGTATGAATTAAGGACTTAATAATTAAGTTAGGACATCAGGTATCTACCCAGGGCGTGATCCCTTTAAGTTGGGTATAAACCTGATTTTCATTGTCTTTACCACCTTAAGCTCTATGTTGGGCATATATTGACTAAAAATTGGCTTTTGACTTTTTGGCTATTGACTGGTCAATTTGACCAAGTTTGACTTTAGGTTAAATGGAGCATTTTGAGCCGTAGAATGAGACTTGGTCCCCGTTTGTTGTATATGTGATCTGCAGATACAATATTTGGATCTCTAATCAGTTCAACTATCTTCTAGACTTCAAGGTGAGTTATCTCACTGTACTCGTGGGTCAAAGGCACCAATACCAACCCACTTCATTATGTTATATATCCTTAATTATAGGATTTTGCTATGTTGCAGTGATCTGTTAGAGTGGTAGATCGATATAATTACCTAAACTTCATGGTTATTGATTATTGTTTGCATATGTCGACATAATGTGGTTGGTTGGAGGCGGTCCTGATTTGTATTGAAGGCCAAGAAGCCTAGACAATCCAGTTGATGCTATAGGCCCAAAGGAGCGGTCCATCCTGTGTTTCAGGCTCAGGAGTGGTCCAACTTGTTTCCTAAGGCTCAGGTGGTGGTCCAGATTTATGTGATATGTCATCGGTACATGCATTGTATATGTGTTGTGTGTGGGGTATATTTGGGAAACTCACTAAGCTTTGGCTCATAGTTGTTGATATCATCATTTCAGCTACATGAGATGACCAAGCCAGGGAAAAGGCGTGATCTTACACATCCTCCTGTTGCATTATGTTTTTGACAGATTTTATACTATTTGTTATGGATTTTTGGACATAATGATTCATTGTCTATGGTTTTCTGGAGATGATTTATAAAAAGCCAAAAAAAAATTGTCATGACTTTTAGGATATTATGAGTTGGTATCAAAGCCCCAGTTTGAGAGAATTGGATGAATACTCGTGTCATTCCAAACTCAAACTATGGAACTGTAAAATAGTTTTTCATAAATACATTTAAAATTAACAAAGGAGAGGATATGATGTGTACAATCAGTTAGAGACCAAGGAAAGTTACTCACCAATATACCCATAATTTTTTTGTGTACTGACGATATAATAAAATTGCATGATAGTTATAGGTTAGGGATCTTCTTGAATTGCATGTTAGAATTGTTCTATTCATGATGCATGGTAGCCTAGGAGAACATGTGGATATGCTATATGGAACTGACTTTATTACTATGGTTGCTTAGTGTGTGCATCATGATTATACATAGCTAAGATTCTATATCCTGAAAATGTTTGATTTGGCCTTAGTTCCTCTTAAGTGTGTGGTTTTGGGCTTAGGATAGAATCAACAAGTCGACTATCTATCGAGTTCAATGTTATGTATGATTAGCATATACAAGCGGCTACAGGATTAATGAAAGTTTCATGAGTGAGTATAATTTTAGAAGGCCAAAATATGGAATTATTATGCACTCTTGATAGGGTAAGTACAAGATGTATGAATTTCCTAATAGTTTAGGCTTTGTGGCTAGGAGATCCTTGACAATCCTGTGAGACAGATATGGTGAATATGGAAGGTAGTATGGACCCATACTACTGGAAGCACATGACCCATACACATATCAAGGAAGTCAGAAAATCTAAGGATTAAGTGATCCAGTAGTGATGTGTTAGTATGAGTTGTGACTTTTCAACTCTATTATCGTTTATTTTCAGTATGACGATTCTAGAGGTTCAAGATCTAGAGTTGACGACCCCGTTTGGCTCGGATTGACTAATGATGAAATCCGCGAGATCATCACCACCTAGGTGAACATGACACTCGAGCTGGAAATTATGGAGATATTTGGTTCTATCAAGACCATGATAATTGAGCTTTTTAATGAGCATTATGCCACTGTCACTGAGCTTGTAGCTACTCCAGCTACTACCACTATAGCCACAACCACTGTTGTTGTTGTGGGAGTTCAACGGATAGGGACGATGCATTTATAGGAATTGAACAACATGAAGCCACTGGAGTTCCATGGGGTCAAGGAACCAATCATTTCCATGAGATGGATATTTGATTTAGAGGGTTGTTTCTTTACATGCTCGTACCCAGAGGACCTGAAGGTCAAGTTCGCCTTAAGGCTTCTTTGTTCGGGAGTGAAAGATTCCTAGCAACTGGTGACTAATTCTTATTCTCATATGTAGAAGGCCGTAGTTACTTTAGAGGAGTTCAATAAGAAGTTTCATATTGAGTATGTTATATTGGTCGAGAGGGAGAGGTTAGCCCAAGAGTAATTGTCGCTGAAACAAACGATAGATTCAGTGATGGAGATCACCATGATATTCAATGAGAGAGCTATTTTATTCCTCGAGTATGCTACTTCGGAGCAGGTTCAAATGTCCTGCTACTTGATTATGATCAATACGAAGATCCATGAGTTTGTATCGACCCAAAGATATAGTTTTGTCTTCTAGTTGCAGTCATTTGCTCGAAGGAGGGAGATTGAGATAGAGATCCTGTCTAAAGAGAAGAGGCAGAACCCAACACAGACTCAGCATGGAGTGAAATGGCTCAAGCCCTCCAATTCTTGATTTGTAGGCTAGAGGGGGTGTAATTGTGGCAAGTGCGGGAAGATACATGAGGGAACCTACAGATCAACAGTTGTGTTCCACAAATGTGGTAAGGAGGTTCATCATGCAAGGGATTGTTATCAATAGGCTCCACTACCGAGTACCAGGATTTTTTTATCACTTTGATCAGGTTGCCCATAAAAAGGACAATTATCCCTTTCTTGTTTCTAGACCAGTGCATGTACCGACTCTGACTACTTTTTGGACCACATGCGGACATCAGGGAAGGGTCGAAGTCCCAAAGGCTAGGGTTCGTGCCTTTCAGCTTATTTCAAAGAAGGCCATGGTGGCACCTGATGTCGTTACTAGTATGTATTCATTTTTTATTTTGTCAAGTAATTTCATGTATGCTTATGCTTGTATTTCTGATAGGTACCTTCTAACTAAAATCCTTGCCCGCTCTTATGCTTTTGAAGTGCATAAGCTAACTCCAAAAGGCTGGAGTCTTGGAATCATTTGACATAATGTTGGATGATAGTTGTGAATCTTGTTTGCTAAGGGAAATGACAAAGTCACCCTTCACTGGTACTTGTGCTAGGGGTGACGGTTTGTTGGACCTCATACACATATATGTGTGTGGATCCTTCATAACCGCCACAAAGGATGCTAGCCGCTTCTATGTGACTTTTATTGATGATAATAGTAGATATGGTTATGTTTACTTAATCATGCATAAATCATAAACATTTGACAAGTTCAAAGAGTTTAAAAAGGAAGTAGAGAATTAGTTGGGCAGGAAGATTAAGATGCTCCGATCCGATCGAAGTATAGAGTATCTTAGTACAGAGTTCCTTGACTATCTTAAGGAGTGTGGAATTGTTTCACAATTAACACATCCCAGGACACCATAGCTTAATGGTGTGGCTGAGAGGCGTAATCGAACCTTGTTGAACATGGTTCGTTCCATGATGGGTCGAGCTTCGTTACCAATCTCATTTTGGGGGTATGCCTTAGAGTCTATTGCCCATATCCTTAATCTAGTCCCTACCAAGAAGGTTGCCAAAACACCTCACAAGATGTGGACTGGGAAAGTTCCCACTTTAGACCACATCAAGATTTGGGGTTCCAAGGATTTCGTGAGGCTCGAGACTCACGATAAGCTCGAACCTCGTTGTAAGCGGTGTATTTTCATCAGCTACCCACATAAATCCTTTGGTTACATTTTCTACAGACCCAGTGAGAATGTGGTCTTTATGGCAAGGAGATGAGTGTTTCGCGAGAGAGAATTTATAAGCCAAGGAAACATTGGGAGGCAAATTGACCTTGAAGTGATTCAGGAGTCAAGCAGTGAAGGAACCTCAGACACTAGCAATCAACATGAGGAGGAAACTCTTGTTGAGCCAATTGACGAGTCTGTACCTCTGAGGTGTTCCACTAGAAATAGAAATCCGCTTGAGCATTACTATGATTCCCATATTACTATGGAAGGTTATAATTTATCAGTGGTAGTACACTAGTAAATTTGGATGAGCCTAAAAGCTATAGGGAAGCCATGGTAGGCCCTGAGTCTGCTAAATGGAAAGAGGCTATGGACAACGAGATCCAGTCCATGTATGACAATCAAGTTTGGAACTTGGTTGATAATGTACCAGTGCGTAAGACAGTCGGGTGCTAATGGATCTTCAAGAAGAAGACCGAAATGGATGGGAAAGTGCACACTTATAAGGTGCGATTGGTTGCAAAGGTCTTCACTCAAGCTCAGAGAGTTGACTATGATAAAACCTTATCACCAGTAGCGAATATTAAGTCTATTAGTGTTATGCTATCCATTTCTGCATTTCATTATTATGAAATATGGGAAATGGTTGTCAAAACCCCTTTCTTTAATGGAAAGTTGGCTGAACATGTTTACATGAGTTAGCCAGAGCGTTTGTCAATGCAAAGTACCCTGATAGAGTGTGCAAGCTTGAGAAATCCATTTATGGATTGAAACAAGCATCTCGCAGTTGGAATCTTTGTTTTGATGAGAAAGTCAAAGAGTTTGGTTTCTCTAGAAGCAAGGATGATTCATATGTATATGTCAGAGTTAGTGGGAGTATAGTTAGCTTTTTGGTACTGTATGTGGATGACATACTACTCATAGGAAATGACATCCAATCTTTGCAGGAGATTAAATCCTAGATTGGGAAGTCTTTCACTATGAAGGACCTTAGAGAAGCTGCCTATATCCTAGGGATAAGGATATTGAGAGATAAGAGTAAAAGACTAATTAGATTTAGTCAGAGTACCTACTTGGACAAGGTGTTGAAGAGGTTCAACATGCAGAATTCCAAGAAAGGTGACTTACCGATCCAACATAATGTTAGATTGAGTAAGACTCATAGTCTGAGTATATAGGTTGAGATAGCTGAGATGAGTCGATTACCATATGCTTCTGTTGTTGGCTCGATCACGTATACTATGACTTGTACCCGCCCTGATGATGCCTTTGCTTTGAGCATGGTCAGCAGATATCAGGGGAACCTTGACAAGGCTCACTGGACTACGGTAAAGAGCATTCTCAAGTACATGCGAAGGACTAAGGATTCGATTCTTACCCTTGGTAGGAGTTATGACTTGAGAGTAGTAGGGTATAGCGACGCTAACTTTCAGACTAACAGGGATAACTTCCGCTCTTATTTGGGCTGGGTGTTTACAATGAATAGAAGAGAGATTACTTAGAAAAGTTCCAAGCAAGAGACGATAGCTGATTCGACATGTGAATCAGAATACATAGCATCGAGTGAAGAAGCGAAGGAGGCGATATGGCTGAAGAACTTCATCGGAGACCTTGGAGTTGTACCAGCTATAAATGAGCCTATGGAGATTTTCTGTGACAGCAATAGTGTGGTTGCCTTAGCCAAGGAACCTAGAGATCATGGAAGATCCAGAAACATTGATAGAAAATATCATTTCATAAGACACAAGATAGAAGAAGGACTCCTCGTGGCTAAGAAGGTATCGTCAGAAGAGAACCCAACAGTTCCCCTCACGAAGGGACTGACTAGGGTTAGGCATTTGTAGCATGCGAGGTGCATCGGGCTGAAGGACGATATTAGTTTTATAGATTAGATATCTATTTATGAAACTTGTAAAATATAATTGACATTTGAAGATTAAATAAAACTTGTTGTTTATCTATAAGTAAGGTGTTGCTATCTGGTGTCACCGTTTACTATTGTTTCAACTTTGCATGTTTTGACTTCCAGAATAATTACTTTATTCATACAACCCACAGTCGGTTATATGTTGGAAGTAGGTATGAATCAAGACTTTCATGAATTGGGCTTGTAGATGTGTAAGGTGTTAGACATAATAAAAGTTGCTGCTAAAGTTGAATGTGAACTTCCCTAAGGAATTGGCTATAGACATCATATTGCACTCCTTAACTAATTGTTATGATCAATTCCGAATGACTTATCATATGAACAAGGGGGAGGTCAAACTCAATAAGCTTCAAGGACTTTTGAAGACCGCCGAATGTGGTCTCAAAGGTAAATCGGTTGTTACCGCTTCTACTCCTAACACCGCCCATGTTCTGGAAATCGGGCAACGTAAAGGGAAAAGTGGAAGACCCCTTCGAAGGGTACCAAGGGAAAGTCTCTTGATGGATCCTCTTCAAGTGGAACCAAAGGTGGTTTTGCCACTTCATCTTCCAACCCAAAAGAAGCTGAATGCTTCTATTGTCGTGATAAGGGGCATTCGATACGAAACTGCCCCAAGTACCTGCAAGATGTTAAGGATGGGAAGGTTAAACCTACCCATGAATGTATTTACACTATATTATCTAATAAATCACCACCTACTACTTCTTGGGTTCTTGATACAGGTTGTGGTATTTATATATATATATATATATATATATATATATATATATATATATATATATATATATATATATATTCTGATTTGCAGGGCCTAAGAAGAAGTGAGGATGTGGAGCACAGAAAGATAAACTTGATTATGGGGAATAGGAAAGCTTCACCGGTCACCAAGATTGGAGTTTATTATTTGTTGCAGAGTAGTGGGTTAATATTAGATTGGAATAAATGTTGTTACTCCTCTGAATTAGCGAGAAATATTATTTCTTTTTACGGTTTATACAAACAAGGATTTACTTTTTCATTTGATAATGAATGTGGTGGTATTAATGCTTTTTATAATAATGTTCTTTATTTTAAAGCATTACCTTGTGATGGTGTATATGAAACTGTGTCGGTTGTAGAACACCTAGGAAATAGTGTGTTGCATATTGATTCTTCCACTAGTTTTGACAAAGCATCCTTGTGGTATTGTCGTTTTGGACATGTTAACAAGAAGCGCATAGGCCAACTCCAAAAGGCTGGAGTCTTGGAATCATTTGACTTAATGGCGGATGATAGTTGTGAATCTTGTTTTCTTGGGAAAATGACAAAGTCACCATTCACTAGTACTTGTGCTAGGGGTGAAGGTTTGTTGGACCTCATGCACACAGATGTGTTTGGATCCTTTAGAACCGCCACAAGGGACGCTAGCTGCTTCTATGTGACTTTTACTGATGATTACAGTAGATATGGTTATGTCTACTTAATTAACCATAAGTCAGAAACATTTGAAAATTTTAGAGAGTTTAAAAAGAAAGTAGAAAATCAGTTGGGCAGGAAGATTAAGATGCTCTGGTCCGATCGAAGTGTAGAGTATCTTAGTACAGAGTTCCTTGACTATCTTAAGGAGTGTGGAATTGTTTCACAGTTGACACGTCCCAGGACACCATAGCTTAATGGTGTGGCTGAGAGGCGCAATCGAACCTTATTGAACATGGTTCGTTCCATGATTGTTCGAGCTTTGTTACCAATCTCGTTTTGGGGGTATGCCTTAGAGACTATTACCAATATCCTTAATCTAGTCCCTACCAAGAAGGTTGTCAAAACACCTCACGAGATGTGGACTAGGAAAGTTCCCCCTTTAGACCACATCAAGATTTGGGGTTGCGACGCTTTCGTGAGGCGCGAGACTCATGATAAGCTCGAACTTTGTAGTAAGCAGTGTATTTTCACCGGCTACCCACAGAAATCATTTGGTTACCTTTTCTATACACCCAGTGAGAATGTGGTCTTTATGGCAAGGAGATGAGTGTTTCGCGGGAGAGACTTTATAAGCCAAGGAAACAGTGGGAGGCAAATTAACCTTGAAGTGATTCAGGAGTCAAGCAGTGAAGGAACCACAGACACTAGCAATCAACTTGAGGAGGAAACTCCTATTGAGCCAATTGACGAGTTTGTACATCTGAGGCATTCCACTAGAGTTAGAAATCCACTTGAGCATTACTATGATTTCCATATTACTGTGGACGGTGAGACATTTATTAGTGATAGTACACTGGTAATTTGGATGAGCCTAACAGCTATAGGGAAGCCATGATAGGCCCTGAGTCTGCTAAATGAAATGAGGCTATGGAAAACGAGATTCAGTCCAGGCATGATAATCAAGTTTGGAGCTTGGTTGATAATGTACTGGTTCGTAAGACAATCGGGTGTAAATGGACCTTCAAGAAGAAGATTGACATGGATGGGAAAGTGCACACTTATAAGGTGTGATTGGTTGTGAAGTTCTTCACTTAAGCTCAGGGAGTTGACTATGATTAAACCTTCTCACCAGTAGCGAAGATTAAGTCTATTAGGGTTATGCTAGCCTTTTCTGCATTTCATGATTATGAAATATGGAAAATGGATGTCAAAACCACTTTCCTTAATGGAAAGTTGGCTGAACATTTTTACATGAGTCAGCCAAAGCATTTTGTCAATGCAAAGTACCCTGATAGAGTTAGCAAGCTTCAGAAATCCATTTATGGATTTAAACAAGCATCTCGCAGCTGGAATCTTTGTTTTGATGAGAAAATCAATGAGTTTGGTTTCTAAGAGAAGTGAGGATGAGTCTTGTGTATATGTTAGAACTAGTGAGAGTATAGTAAGCTTTTTGGTATTGTATGTGGATGACATACTACTCATAGGAAATGACATCCTAACTTTATAGGAGATTAAATCCTGGATTGAGAAGTGTTTTACTATGAAGGACCTCGGAGAAGCTGCCTGTATCCTAGGGATAAGGATATTAAGAGATAGGAGTAAAAGACTAATTGAACTTAGTCAGAGTACCTACTTGGACAAAGTGTTGAAGAGGTTCAAGATGCATAATTCCAAGAAAGGTGACTTACCGATCCAGCATAATGCCAGACTGAGTAAGACTCAAAGTCCGAGTACAAAGGCTGAGATAGCTGAGATGAGTCAATTACCATATGCTTCCTATGTTGGCTCAATCATGTATGCTATGACTTGTACCCGCCCTGATGATGCCTTTGCTTTGAGCATGGTCAACAGATATTAGGGGAACCCTGGCAAGGCTCACTGGACTGCAGTAAAGAGCATTTTCATGTACCTACGAAGGACTAAGGATTGGATTCTTACCCTTGGTGGGAGTGATGACTTTTGAATAGTAGGGTATTGCGACGCCATCTTTCAAACTAATGGGGATAACTTCCGCTCTCAGTTGGGTTGGGTGTTTATGCTGAATGGAGGAGCGATTACTTGGAAAAGTTCCAAGAAATAGACGGTAGCTGATTCGACGTGCGAATCAGAGTTCATAGCTTCGAGTGAATCAGCAAAGGAGGTGATATAGCTGAAGAACTTCATCGGAGACCTTGGAGTTGTACCAGCTATAAAGGAGCCTATGGAGATTTTTTGTGACAGAAATAGTGTGGTTGCCTTAGCCAAGGAATTGAGAGATAATGGCAGATCCATTCACATTGGCAGAAAATATCACTTCATAAGACATAATATAAAAGAAGGACTCCTCGTGGCCAAGAGGGTATCGTCAGAAGAGAACCCAACAGATCCCATCCCCCCCCCCACCACCACCACGAAAGGACTGACTAGGGCTAGGAATTTGCAGCATGCGAGGCATATCGGGTTGAAGGATGATATTAGTTTTATAGATTAGATAGCTATTTATGAAACTTATAAATTGTAATTGACATTTGATGATTAAATAAAAGTTGTTGTTTATTTATAAGTAAGGTGTTGCTATCTTGTGTCAATCATTTACTATTGTTTCAACTTTGCATGTTTTGACTTCCAAAATAATTACTTTATTATAACTCTCCACAGTCGGTCATATGTTGGAAGTAGGTATGAATCAATACTGTCAGGAATTGGGCTTGTAGATGTCTAAGGTGTTAGACATAGCAAAAGTTGCTACAACATTCATGAGTGCTCATAAGTTCTGAGTATTGGATTAAACCCACGCTCACTTGTATCACTTCATGGAATTTATCTCGAGTGATCATTAGATGGTAATAGGATATAATTCTTCAAACCTAGAGATATGAGCTGTTGACTACGAGTCTGTTGTGCATTGATTGTACAAAAACGCATCAGTAACTTGATGTTATAAAACGTGCCTTTGTATATGATTCAACTAGTAGTACTAACAAGCATATGAGTCGAAGTTTATCTACTCCTTTTAATCCTTGGCGGATTAGAAGAGATATTTGGGACCCATGATGATTTTGTTTTGACCTATGTGTCGAGCCCGATCAGAACCAAATTTATGTGTTCTGTTTAGTTCTATGTCAAACAAATCGGAAAGCAAGAAACAAACTGCTGGACAATAAGTCAGACATTGTTCCATGTATTTGTCCTGCTGATATCTTGAGAACAGAGGATTATATGATCACTTATCTAAAATGGCACTTTATAGTTCAACAGAACTTTAAGAGCTACGATTGTTGGTTGGTTCTTGAATTCATACTTATAACTATAGTTATCAGACTTATCAAGTGGGAGACTATTGGATAAGGTGTCTAAGTTAGTAACTATATTTGGTGTGTACTTGACCAGACCTGGCATAGTCCATTTGGGTTGCACTTCACTAAAACAATTTGTATGGATAATCGTTTTGAGAATATTACGTTTATGATTTATTAATATATTATAAGTTATAATATATTAATATGAAATCATATTATTTAATTAGTATTCATAAAGAATTAATTTGGAATTAATTTAGTGATCAAAAGGAACTAATTAAATATGGACTCTTATATATATAGAATGGGTCAAATTTCATTTAGGATGGGCTAAGCTTGCATAGATAGTTCATGGAGTTTTTAACCCATGGAGCCTATGGAAATGAAAGGTCATGGGTATTATGGTTTACATGGATGAAACCCTAATCCACCATACTATATAAAGAGGTCTTTGGAACATGAAATGACAATAGTGTGTGTGAGAACAATGGGTGGCCGATTTCTAGTGTGCTTCATACTCTCTCAAAGTCTTCCAAGTTGTTTTGGGGATTTGTGATTCCACTTGAGGCATTTAAATTATTGGTGCTAGGCTCTTGAAGCTCCAAGCAATCAACCACAAGAAAAGGTATGTTATCCTAATAAGTTTTTATACTACAAGTACCCCAAGATATGCTAGTTAGGATGAGAACCTTGGAGAAATCATATTTACATGTATAATAGAGAAAACATAGATCTAAGGTTTCTAGGGTAGCATGTACACCATAGGAGTGTTAAAATGCTGAAAACCCTTCACATTTAACAACTAAAATGTAAAGGAAACAACCTTAGGTATTAGAGAAGACTTACAAAGAAGTGTTAGAACCGAAAGTGAAAGGCTAAACCTTGTTCACGGCCAAGCTAGATAGGTTCAAGGCCCAAGAATGGATCACAGTCCAAGAACACTTGAAGTGTTCACAGCCAAGATAAAGTGTTCACGACCCAAGGACACTTGAAGATCTTGATGAAAAATGATGAATCAAGGATGAAATCAAAGGATTTCTCATGAACCAAAAGAAATGGAAGTGTTTCTACCGATTTAGAGGAGAAAGGAGAGTTTTTGGTCGATGATAATTGAGAGAAACCTTGGGTTCACGGCTAGAAGAAGAAGAAATGAGGTTAAAATCTACCAAAACCATATATATATATATATATATATATATATATATATATATATATATATATATATATATATATATATATATATACCATGAGTTCACGGCCTAAGGAGGGTTTACGGCCGTGAACATGGTTTGCGGCCATGAATCTCACTTGGTGGGGTTCCTGGCTTGGGTGCAGTCCTCAGTTCTCAAGCTATTACTTCTTAACACACAACCCTTAAGTGTACTAGGCTTAAAAACCTATAATATAATCCTTAATACATTAAAATGATAACAAAAATAAGTTTGAACCTTTGATTTATTTGATTGACTTACAAAATAGAAATTTCGGGTTGTAACATCATCCCTGCGATAAAGGGAATTTCATCTCGGAATTAAGACTAAGAAATACACGTAGACCAAAGGAAAAGATGAGGATACTTAAGTTTCATTTGGTCCTCTCGCTCCCAAGTGAATTTGGGGCCCCGCTTTGCATTCCGGTGGACCTTTACTATCGGTATACGACTTTGTTTGGCTTGCTTGACTTCCTTATCCATGATCTCTACCGGTTCTTCCACAAAGTTGAGGCTCTCAATGATCTCGATTTCATCGAGTGGGATAACAAGAGTCTCATCAGATAGACACTTCTTAAGGTTCGAAACATGGAAGGTAGGGTGTACGTTGGTAAGTTCTTAAGGTAGTCGGAGTTTGTAAGCTACAGGGCCGATTCTAGCAAGAATCTCAAAAGGCCCAATGTACCTTGGATTTAGCTTACCATGCTTTCCGAAGCATATCAGGCCCTTCCAGGTTGAGACCTTCAATAGTACAAGATCACCAACCTGAAATTCCAAAGGTTTCCATCTTTTGTTAGTGTAGCTTTTCTGTCGGTCTCTAGAGGCTTTCAATCGTTCACAAATCTGAACAATCTTCTCTGTCGTTTCCCGAATGATTTCCGGACCCTTGAGAGTGTTGTTAGGAACTTGCCCTTTAGCTAGTTGCGTGTCACCAACCTCAACCCAGCACAGAGGGGATCTGCACATCTGACCATAGAGGGCTTCAAATGGAGTAACTTCGATACTAGAATGGTAGTTATTGTTGTATGAAAACTTGACCATTAGCAAATGGATGTCCCATGCTTTACCAAAGTTGATCACACAAAATCTCAACATGTCTTCCAACGTTTGTATAATCCTCTCACTCTGTCCATCAGTTTGTGGGTGGTAGGCTGTACTCATGTCCAGCTTAGTTCCCAGGGACTTTTGTAGCAACTGCCAGAACCTCGAAGTGAAACTACTGTCTCTATCGGAGATGATAGATATGGGAACTCCGTGCAGTCGTACAATCTCCCTAATGTATGTTATCGTTAGTTTCTCAATCTTGTTGGTTTCTTTGATTGGTAGGAAGTGTGTGGACTTAGATAACCTGTCAACGATCACCCAAATGGTATCGAGACCACCCATTGTCTTGGGCAACTTTGTTATGAAGTCCATTGTAATACGCTCCCACTTCTACTTAGGTATCATTGGTTGCTGTAGTAAACAAGAGGGCTTCTGGTATTCGACCTTAACCTTGACACAAGTAAGGCACTTGCTCACGAAGGTATCAATTTCTACTTTCATGTTAGGCCACCAATAAAACTTTTTGAGATCCAGATACATCTTATCTAAACCTGGATGAATGGAATATCGAGTATTGTGCGCTTCATTCATGACAACGTCTCTGAAACCACCGTGTTTTGGTGTCTAGATCTGATCCATGAGGTATAATGCTCCTTCACCCTTGACTTCTAAGTTCTTATCAATCCCTATAAGGGATTCACCTGTCACATTTTCAGGTTTCAAGGCTTCTAGTTGAGCCTCCTTTATTTGTGTGGACAGTTGTGAATGGATTGTCACAGTTAATGCCTTGACTTTATGACCTGTGTATTCTTTCCAACTTAGGGCATCAGCTACTATGTTGGCTTTACTGGGATGATAACAAATTTCGCATTCATGGTCATTGAGTAGCTCGACCCACCGTCGTTTTCTCATGTTGAGCTCCTTCTGGTCGAATATGCGTTGAAGGCTTTTGTGGTCTGCAAAGATAGTGTGTTTTGTACCATATAGGTAGTGTCTTCAGATCATCAGAATAAATCCCACTGCTCCTAACTCGAGATCATGTGTAGTGTAATTGATAGATTTCCATAGGCGTCCTCGATGCTGACCAGTTCTCGATGCCTTTGATTTTAGAAGGGTCCACGTGAATTTCCTCTTCGCTAACCACGTGACCCAAGAATTCGACTCTCCAAATCCAAAACTCGCATTTAGAGAACTTCGCATAGATTTTCTCTGCTCGTAATGTTTCCAAGACTTGTCGTAAATGTTGACTATGTTCCTCCTGTTGGATTAGTGTCTAAGTCCATAACTATTTTGGTATGTACTTGACCCGATGGTGCATGGTCCTTTTGGGTTGCCTTCACCAAAGCAACTTGATAGGATGAAATATGGAGAGAAAGGATTAAATATGATTTATTAATATATTATGGGAAAATAATATATTAAAGGAGAAATCATATTGTTTAATTAATATTAGTCAAGAATTAACTGATAATTAATTTTGTGGTTAAAAGAGATTAATTAAACTTAAGGGACTGGAATTGTAATTATAAGATAATTGCAATTGGGCTATGGATTACCTTATTATATAAGGTTGGACGAATTCTATGGGGAAACCCATTAGAAATCATCCAAGGCCTTTAAGAAAGGAATCCATGGGTTGCTTAGGGCTTAAGCATCCAAATTAGGGTTTCCTTGTTATATAACCCTAATAGCCTCACTATATATAGAACCCTTAAGCTCCAAAAACGTATGGAACTTGTTCTCTAGGGTTTTGGATGGTTTTGGGCAGCTTCCTTCTCTTCTCCTCTTCATCCTCTTGCTCTTGGTGTTTGTGAACCATTAGAGGAGTGACATTTGTGACTCTAAGCTTTCTAAAGTCATTACAAGAAGGAATTGTGATTGTTATTGTTGTATAACAATCAATGTAATATCTTAAAAACTTTATTATGTTAATGTCGATTATCATATGCTAGAATTAGGGTTTATAATCTTGGATAAATTGCATGTACAATAGAGAAACCTAGATCCAAGCATTAGGGTTTGTATGAGCACATAGGATGTTCTCATGACTAAAACTCATTAGTGGTATCAGAGCCTAGATTGGTTTCTATTGTATTGATGCATTATGTAGCTGAAAATCGTTTTCTGGCCTTCTGTTCGACCTGACTTAGCGAGTCACTACCTGGACTCGGCGAGTTCCAGATTGTGACTCGGCGAGTTGGAGCGTCAGACAGAGGGATTTTCGGATTTTGTTGCTGTTTTGCTTAAGGATAATTACCATATTCGTTTTAAACCTATAAACTAATTTTATTGTTTCTTAATGAATATCCTTGCCAAAACACAAGATAATTACCAATTGATTAGATAATAACTTCCTTATATGATAAAGATTGAATTATTTGTATTAATTGAGTAACTTATTTTGCAAGAAATTGGAATTAGGTCAAATGTAGATAATGATGAAATTAATTGTTTAATTTATATTATTTGTTATTTGATCCTTGTGTTATGAAAAGTTTCAATTATTCCCCTTTACGTTTTATAGTTTAAATTTGAACTTAAAAGTTTTCTTTTTGAAATTTAAATAGTTAAAACCCAAATGTTTTGAAGAGTTTCAAAACTTGCCCTCAAGTTTTGGAATTTAAATTATGATTAAAAGTTTAATTTCGATGTATATTTAAATTCTAAACCCTAATGTTTTGAAATGTTCAAAACTTATCCTCAAGTTTTTTGAATTTAAATGTTGATTAAAAGTTAATTTAGAAATGTTAAATTCTTAAACCCTAGTATTGTTTTGAAAAGTTCAAATCACACCCTTATGGTTTTATTAATTAATTAAGATGTATAATTAAAAGAGGTTTAATAAATCCATAAAAGTTTAGGTTTACAATTTAATTGAATTAAAAGTATAATTGTTAAATTTGACCACCTAGTATTTTAAAAATGTAAAATACACCCTATACTATATATATAACATTAAAAGTCTAACATTATATATATATATATATATATATATATATATATATATATATATATATATATATATATATGAGTAAAAGTCAGTCTTACCGTTAGTAGGCTTCATTCACGAAGCTGGTCTATAAGGGGTGTTTAAGGAAATTGCCTATAAAATGGCGATTGAATGGGTATCCACTCTTACCCACCGCACTCTTGACTAGTGGAGGGTCGTTAGCCGAACGGGTAGGATAGGAAAAAATCTTCCATTATAAGTATAATGAAGTACAAAAGTAACTAAATGTTTTACAAATTCTCAATCTTAGTTACTTATGCAAAAGTGAATTAATGCAATTCAAAAAAATTACACTGTGTGCCCTTGCGAAGACGTTAGTGGAGCGTGTGTGGTTTACCGGCACACTAAATGGTTCTAAGCAAAGGTAGCAAAGGGTGACTCAATGTTTGTCATAGTTCGGTGGAGCATGTGTGGTTTACCGGCACATCGAATAGGTGACCGTAACATGTAAAGGCACCATGTAAGTTTGCATGGTTATTCACACCCGCTTTATGATCCTCGGCATCCCAGTCACAAACAAGAGGGGCATATCGAGATTTAAACATGCCATTGAAATGTTCAATGAATCTCAAAGGATCTAGGAGTTTTCATAAATTTAATACTTAAATTTCTTTTTTCGTTTTTCATGGTGGAAATTAGTGAATCGTCATTCACTTACCTTCAAATGTTCTGCAACTAGATTACGACATCCCTTTTCTAGGTTGTAGCATATTGTGTTGGGTCCTAGCCTTAATATCTCATTTGGGTGAATTATTAAGGACTCAATCAATCAACTAACTTGAATTTATGTTTTCTCCCGTTTTGTAGATGTCAAAGTTTGACAACTATGGTCTTCCCAAATCCCGTGGAACAAGCCTTCCACATGAAGATGATATTTCACGATTCGATCGAGGAACAAGAAATCATGCTTCACTTCCTCCTCCTCCTCCTCCCGTTGTTCTCCCTAACCCACAAGACCAAAGAATTGAAAGGTTCAATGTCACTAAAGCCCTATTGAAAATGAAACATGAAGATGGTAAACCCGTGTGTGCCCACGTTCTAGGAATGAAATCACACATTGATAGGTTGAGAATGATGGGTGTGTCATTCCTGGATAAGTTGGTTGTGAACTGGGTTCTGAAGTCACTTCCCGAATCATATAATGAGTTCAAAAGAAAGTATTATATGATGGATCATGACGAAAGCCTCATTGACCTAACTTACATGCTCATTGCTGCTGAATCAGAAATGATTTGGCAAAGCAATGGAGCGTATTTATTTGGAAAGTCAACCAACCATGCTTCCGAGGACGTTCTAGGAGAACCGACCTGCGTTTGCTGCCAAGAG
Source organism: Lactuca saligna (assembly GCF_052625555.1). Classification (NCBI taxonomy): domain Eukaryota; kingdom Viridiplantae; phylum Streptophyta; class Magnoliopsida; order Asterales; family Asteraceae; genus Lactuca; species Lactuca saligna. The sequence continues at coordinate 82,986,298 of NC_136420.1, read as the reverse complement.
AAAGGGTGTTGGATACAAGTCTGCCCTAAGAGCCTGAAGAGTCCAGAAGATGGGAGAGTCAAAGAGTATGACTGTGCTTCAGGTGAAATCCACTATCTAACTCGATCAAGTTCCTATTCGTTGATTCTTAATACATAATGTGATAAGATTGCATTTGAATGTTTTGCAGGATCGATGAAAAGAGAGGAAGTTTGATGAAATAGCAAGATGAATCTAATCACGAAGACATGGATTCGAAGATTAGATTTTGAGCATAGATAGAGTTGTTAGCAATATTTATTACATAGTTTTTCAGTTGATTTTGCATTGTAATGACAAATGTTTTCCGCTGTTTTTATAAATAAAATAAAATTTTTTTAACGTGTTTATTTATTTATTTCCTTGCAATGAAATCATTATGAAAAATTGATGTTCGTATATTTATAACAAATGGATATGACTCTTGATTATGTTGTTTGTGGAAATGTCAAGAATTTACCAAATAGGGAAAGTTTCTCATCGCACAAGTTTCTATTGGATAGAGATTTGGAATCGTACAACAAGAATTGTATGATGAATGAATAAACTTTCACATTTGGAAATTAGACTAATTCGTTGACAAAGTGTCAAGTGAAGGAAAGAAGATCGAGTACACAAGGTTGTGTGTTGATCAAAGTCCACCATAAGAGTAACAAAGATATTCGTCATGATTTACTAAAGGTTTAGTAAATATGATTATACTTATAAGATTAAGTGTAATTCTGAATTGATTGGAAAAGGTTTAAATCAATAGCAGAACGAATAAGAAGAATCAAGTAGGCAGAAAGATAAAAGTTTCTCTATTCAAAGAAGAAGGGAGAGTACCTTTTATTATGTTTTATGATAAGTCTTAATGATTAAGAACCATATCTCAATTGATCCTCTAAGTAAGTCTTAGTACAATTGTATGTCTAAGAAGAGGAATCAAGAATTGAAGGAATGGTTAAATTAAGAAGTCAATCATACTTCGTTTCCAAAACAAGTCTTAGAGTTAACATTGTGACATTGAGTAATAAGTATCATGAAGGTTTATAACATTCATCAAATGAGGAAAGTTGTGATGTCTTGGATAAGACAAAGACCAACTAGGATAAATTTATGAAGTGTTTTGATAAAAGCTACACTAACTCTTGAATATTTGTTTGTCAAGAAATGTTTATTGACAAGAGAATCTTATATGTCAAGGAGTCAGTGGGAGTCTTAATGGTCTTGAAAGGTTTCAAGAACAAATCAAAATAAACCTAATTGATCATCACTAGCACACGACTTGAGGTTTATAACCTATCGTGTTGACACTATTTTGTTTTTGTGCCGTTCCAATCGAGTTAATTATGCATATGAGTCCTATGAGTTCTCATTTGAATGCATAAAAGGTAAGGACCTTGATCAATGAAAAGTACATTGATAGGAAAGGGTGAGCTGCTTAACTACTTGGAAGACATGGTGGGCAGCTGTGCTACCATAAGGCAAGAAATCAAGATTAAGAAAGTTCACTCCATATGAGTTAGAATTTGTCGTAAACTTTGGTGTTGACAAATTCACATGGATAGGAACACATACACCATTAAAATCTAAGTGTCATAAGATTTCCTCCTTCGTGAAAATGAATGTGAGGAAATGCTTTCACTAAGAGAGATTTTAAGAAGATAGCAATTGTAAAATTGCATTCTCAAATTTGATTGTGGTTACAGTATCCCTTTCCAAGATTCGAATTGTGAGATTTGGCAATTTCTTAATTATTTAGACACACATATGAGCTATGTAAAGGAAAGGTGTATAATCTTAGATAAAGGATTATCAAAGCATTAAGTATTAGAAACATGAACTTAAGAGATTCAATAGGGATTATTTTTCTGGAAGTTAAGCCGTTTTCTGAATACATGTCAAAGCTAGTGGGAGCATAAGTGTTATGTATATAATAATCATCATGATAGTGGGAGCATAAATGTTATGATTGTATGATTATTAAGGCAAGTGTTGCAAGTTAGCAATATTAATTATAGAAAACAAGAGTCATACTTTGCAAAGTTGTAAGAGTTGAATAGTTGTTTTGCTATAATTAAGGGAGAGAATATTATGCTTCATTTCAAATCTAAAGGGTTAGGTTATGGAATGTTAATAATTTAGTCAAGGAAACATAGTGTGTTATCTAAATTTTGATTATGATTACGGGATTCCTCTTCATAATTCGAATTGTGAGAACATAGTACATAGAATATTATGGCAAAATATTGATAAAGTATCAAATCTTCATGTAAGACATTGTGCATCGTGCCAATACGCTTCGGGTATAGGATCGATTGCAAATGCTATAATATTTGACCATTCTAAAATTTTCCAAATATCTAACGAATTTAGAGGGAAGAAGGACAAGAATCGGTTTTGACTAAGATAATTAAACAACTATCAAAGGACAATCCAAAGTTCGCCGAGGATTAGTCGTTTGTGAGTAGTTGGAAGTATAGTATTGAATGGACCATATCGACATTGTTATGAATAGATAAGATTCTATTAACAATGAGTTGTCATATGGAAAATATGGAAACATGTCTATATTGGGAATTGAATATTGAAAATCTATGTCTAGATTAGAAACTTTTATGAAAAGGATGTTCAAAGGAATGTACTTTGAGTGAGAGAAATCATATCTAAGGAATTGTATTGTAAAAATCTCCTATAAAGGACTTTGTAATATTGTTAGCAATAGTCTTTGTGACTTTTTGTGCTATGACATTACGAAAAGGATCATTGCATAAAATGTTAGAATCTAAAATATTCTATAAGTGGCAAGAATTTGATATTCTATCACTTATGAAAAAGGATTTGGAGTTGTGAAATGAGTATAATTGGAAATGTGTTCATTTGATCTATTTCACAAAGTAAGAACCATAAGTAAACATTGTGTGCATGATAAGAGCATGGGACAAGTGTAATAATTCAAGTAAGAAGTTGATTATCCGAAACGACAAATAATGAGTAATCGATATGGTGATAAATAAAAGGTGTTTTATTTATACTCAAAGGTTTGAGGCCATATGGGATTAGTATTATTCTTGTGTTTCACTTTGCATGTTTTCACTTCCTGAATAATTTAATTGGTTAAGACCAGTCAAATTATTCAAACGGGCCACAGTAGTTCATATGTTGGAAGTAGGTATGAATGAAGACTGTCGTGAATTGGTGTGTGGATTGTCTAAAAGAGTATTAGACAAAAGCAAATGGTTGCTGCAACGTTCATGAGTGCTTATGAATATGATTTGAGCATTGGATTAAACCCACACTCACTTGGATCACTCCATGGATTTATCACGAGTGATTAGTGAGACGATAACATCTTATATTCTTAAAACCGAGTTGTGTGAGTTGTATCTTGCAAATTGGTTGCATATTGATGATATGTAAACGCATCAGTAACTCGGTGTCATAAAACATATTGTTGTGTGTGATTCGATAAGTGAGTGTAAGCGAACATTAAGTCAAAGTTTATCCGTTCCTTTTATCCAAAGTAGGATAAAAGCGATATCTTTGGGCCCCTCGATGATTTAGTGATGACAAACGTAAATGCTCGGTCGGGCTAGGGCTAATTTGATTTGTTCAATTAGTCAGTCGTCCTAAATCGGAAGTCGGGAAATAGTATAGAGAGAATGATTAGAATTCATGTCTTACGATATCTAGAATAGAGGAATATATGATCCCTTATCTAAAGGACACGCGTATCTGATAGGATCAGAGTTGACAGCGGCTTTGGAAAGCTACAATTGCATATCAGGATCTGAAGTCATACGCGGAATAGTTATTAGACTTATCCAAGTGGGAGACTGTTGGATTAGTGTCTACGTCCATAACTATTTTGGTATGTACTTGACCCGATGGTGCATGGTCCTTTTGGGTTGCCTTCACCAAAGCAACTTGATAGGATGAATTATGGAGAGAAAGGATTAAATATGATTTATTAATATATTATGGGAATAATATATTAAAGGAGAAATCATATTGTTTAATTAATATTAGTCAAGAATTAATTGATAATTAATTTTGTGGTTAAAAGAGATTAATTAAACTTAAGGGGCTGGAATTGTAATTATAACATAAGGTTGGACGAATTCTATGGGGAAACCCATTAGAAATCGTCCAAGGCCTCTAAGAAAGGAATCCATGAGTTGCTTAGGGCTTAAGCATCCAAATTAGGGTTTCCTTGTTATATAACCCTAATAGCCTCACTATATATAGAACCCTTAAGCTCCAAAAACGTATGGAACTTGTTCTCTAGGGTTTTGGACGGTTTTGGGCAGCTTCCTTCTCGTCTCCTCTTCATCCTCTTGCTCTTGGTGTTTGTGAACCATTAGAGGAGTGACATTTGTGACTCTAAGCTTTCTAAAGTCATTACAAGAAGGAATTGTGATTGTTATTGCTGTATAACAATCAAGGTAATATCTTAAACACTTTATTATGTTAATGTCGATTATCATATGCTAGAATTAGGGTTTATAGTCTTGGATAAATTACATGTACAATAGAGAAACCTAGATCCAAGCATTAGGGTTTGTATGAGCACATAGGATGTTCTCATGACTAAAACCCACCACCTCCTAACTGCGTGAGTAGATAAGTATGTCATCGATGAATACTATCACGAAGTTATCTATGTAACAACGACACACCCAGTTCATCATGTCCATGAACACTACGGGCGCATTGGTTAATCCGAAAGGCATAACCACAAACTTATAATGACCATAACGAGTTCGAAAGGTTGTTTTGGGAACGTCTTCCTCTAGGACTCGTAGCTGGTGATACCTGGATCTTAAGTCAATCTTTGAAAAGTAACTCGCTCCTTGAGGTTGGTCGAACAAGTCGTCTATCCGAGGCAGAGGGTATCAGTTCTTAACGGTAAGTTTTTTCAGCTCTCTGTAGTCGATGCATAAACGCAACGATCCATTTTTCTTCTTCACGAACAAGACCCTCGCTCCCCATGGTGAGAAACTTGGTCTAATAAATCCCCTGCTGAGGAGTTCGTTCAATTGACTAGATAGTTCTTGCATCTCAGCTGGTGGTAGTTAGTAAGCCGATTTGGCTACAGGAGTAGCTCCTGGAACTTAATTGATTCTGAACTCGACTTGATGTTGTTGAGGTAATCCTGGGAGTTCTTCGGGAAAGATGTCGGGAAAGTTGTAGACTTCAGGGATGTTCTTTATGTCAATTACCTTTTGGTTCACATCAACCACGTGAGCAACGAGCACATGATATTCCTTTCGTAAGTACTTCTGAGCTTGAATACTTGAGATGATTCGAAGGTTTTAGCCTGGTTTGACGCCATAGATTACTTGGGTTTGGCTATTCGGCAAATTAAGACGAACGACTTTCTAAAAAAATTGAACATTAAACGATATTGTTAAAATAACGACAAAGCCCTTAGTTAGTTTACTTTGATCTAACGCTCCACTTTTAGTTTTCGTGTTCTCGAAAAACTATGAGCTTTTCAACAGATCTCATATATATATATATATATATATATATATATATATATATATATATATATATATATATATATATATATATATAGGGTTAGGTTCATGTGAGACGGTCTAATTTTGTGAGACCATGAGACGCAATCCTAGCCACTCATTTATTAGCTAAAACAAAAACATTTTTAAAATGCAAAATAATTGAAATTTTTTGAAATTTTTTTTCCCAATATTATTCTCGTAATATATATATTCCAAAAAAATAAAAAATAAAAAATAAAAAATACCAAAAAAAATAAAAAAAATAAATACAAAAAAGTACATTTTTTTACATATTTTAGTAAAATATTTAGAATATTCTACATATCTGACAAATCTAGTAGAATATATATTTAACATTCTAAAAATAATATTAGAATATGTAGAGTGTAATATTCTATTAGAATATTTCATGTATTTAAAAAAACGGTTATTTTTTTAAATTTTATTTTTATTTTACTTTTATTTTTTTAGTTAAATAAAGTTCCGAAAATAATAATTAAAATTTTTTTTTGGATTTTTCCTTTTATTTTGCATTTTAAAATTATTTTTAGATTTGGTCTCACGGTATCACAAAATTAGCATGATCTCAAATGAATCTGAACATATATATATATATATATATATATATATATATATATATATATATATATATATATATATATATATATATATATATATATATGAGGGTTCAGTTGTGAAAAAAAAAAGGTTGAGAATGGGGGAATCATGCTCAGCCAAGCATTTATTTTTGCCGAAAATTCCTCCAACGTACCGACGGAAATAAGAAAGGAATGCACATATATTTTCCAACAGAACATGTTTCCTTAAACTATGTTAAGTATTACCTTAATATATATACAAAAAAACATACTTTTTTCATTTTTTTAATTTTTAATAAGCTATTTTTATCGAAAAATGATTTTTAAATATACCAAAATTCATGATTTTTTATTCTCTACAAATACACATCCATATTGATATAGTTTTAAGATAAAATAATTTTTTTTATATTTCCAGCTATCGTTATTCATAAGTGAATAAAAATGAATCATGTTTTTACTACACTACATTTGTTATTCACTTATGAATAAAAACTATGATTAATTTTTTTTACAATTTAAGTATCATTCATATATGAATATAGCATATATACTAAACATAGTATATTCATATTTAAATATTAGACGATGCATTCACGTGTTAATATTACATAGTATATTCACTTGTGAATGTTATATCGTCTATTCACTTATGAATATTAGATAATATTTTCATATGTAAATATAATATAGTATTACATGGTATATCACATGAGAATAGTACATAGTATATTCACTTGTGAATATTAGATCATATATTCACTTATGAATAATAGTTGGTATATTCATATGTGAATATTGCATATTATATTCATATATGAATATTACAAGGTGTTTTCAGAAATATATATAATTTTTACATGTTATTCACATATGAATAACATACAGAGTTGCATATTTGTTTTTGTGTTTTAATAATTACATATTCATTCAGGTGAGAAAACATATTCATATGTGAATATAAGGTGGTAATTTAGTTTATGCATTTCATCAAACAGTTGGAGTGCATACAAGTTAACTTTTTTAAAAATGTGATAAATATGATAGTTTGACTATTTAAATTTTACAAAATAATAGATTGGTAGAGAAATATATGAAAATTTTCAAACAAAAAATGATTTGATCTTTTTCTAACCTTAATTTCAATGTTTTATTAGATGAACGATGTTGAAAGAATAATACGAATTGAATTTTTTGTTGATTATCGATGATGTTGTTCTAATGATGCTGAGAGTATAATTAATCGTAGATGTCGAAGATATGTTCGTATTCAAGCATAATTGAAGGTTAGATTGAAAGAGCAAAAAACGAATGAATTTCAACTGTTATCGAATTCTCTACACTTACGTATTTATGAGTGAATGCTATTATATCATATTTACAAGTTCACCACCGTGTCCTTTATGTTTAGAGGCTAATTAAATGAGTGGCTCAGAATTTCAACTGTTATCGAATTCTCTATCTCTCTCTCTCTCTCTCTATATATATATATATATATATATATATATATATATATATATATATATATATATATATATATATATATATATACTAGGTTAAAACCCGTGGAAACTACGGATAATAATGGAAACATTATTGATAATATAAAATAGTAATAAAAAATTATAGATTTATTAAATTACAAAGATATAATTTTTGTCGATTAGTTAAAATTAATATATACATTATTTTGAACTTATGTATACGTTCTGTTAGACATTTATGAAGTGACGAATGGTTTCATCACGACTAATAGCTTATTTTTGGCAAATAGTTTACGGATGATGTGCACAAAAGTACCCACTAATTTTAATATTTATAACCTAACAAACTAAGACTAACTATGCACTTATAGGCAGTGTACCTAGTCAGATTACAGTATAGCTTAGGTAAGTCGGGTGTCGATCACAGGGAACGGTGTTACTAATTAATCTACTTACTATTAAATTAACCTAATTTATTAACAAATCTAATAAAGGGTTTTATCTGATTTTGCAAGATCGGATGAACTTAATCAAATTAAATAAAAACACACTCTTGCTTAGTTGAATCCACTTCTTCCTTATGGCTAGCTAATGATTATGAGTTATTAAGTTGGGTTTTAGTTATATTAATAATTTAGTTCTATCTTACCAATAAGTAACTAATTCATGTTAAACCATGTATGTTCACACATAATTAAACACAGAACTAATTATGAATGTAGATATGCTATGTAAGATTTGTTGTATAAACGTAATTATGGTAACAATTCACGTTCTCTAGCACAACTAAGATTTATTCAATCTAATTACTAACTAAGATTGGTCAATCCTAGCTCTAACAATTTAATGTTCACTAAATTATTAGGTAAACAAGTTCATGCAGTTTCATGGTCACTAAGCTACACAGAACATGCAATCTAGCAATTAGATAAACAAATAATAACATGCTAGGTTATACAAATCAAACACAAACAATTCTTACCAACTCAAATTAATCCATAAACATATAACTATTCATAATTTCAAAGCTTCATCTAGCTAAGCAAAAGTAGCTAGATTTAGCTGCTCATCGTAGTAATTAAACTAACACAACTAAAACTAATGAAAGACATGTTCATAATCAACTAAATATAAACTTTACTTCTTTTGGTGTTGAAATCCCTCTTCCAGGACCTTTCTTCTCTTCGAAACGTCTCCTGGAACTTCTTTTCTTCTGCCAAAAGTCCTCCCATTCGTAAAGGTCAAGGATCTATATAATTGCTGTTATCCATAAATTCACGTCATGAATAATAATAAATTCACGTCGTGAGTAGTAGATAACCGTGCCCGCCAAGGATTTCTTCACCCGCGTACATATCTTCTAGAACCATTGATTCACGTCGTGAGTTCTTTAATTCTCACATCGTGAATAACCCTTTTCTCCAGATTTACTTCACTTTTACTCCTCTAATTCCCAAGTTTCTTTCTTTAACGTTTCCAGTCCTCTTTTCTTCAAAATGTATTCTTTTTTTGCTGTAAACAACATTTAAGCTCATAAGTACCATTATTCTAAACAAATTACCAACTTTTTAATAAAAATGTACTTAAATATTGCCTAAAAATAAGTATAAATATGGCAATATCAAAATACCCCACACTTAGGCTTTGCTTGCCCTCAAGCAAATGTAAACTAACATTACATTGAACAATCCGACTCTAATTCAGCCATTATGCCAAGACCTTAACGCATGCATTTGTGTCTAAAATTTTCCTAAAGTACCCCCCATACTTTAAATACTCACAATCTTCATAAACCCTTGCCCACTTTTTCCGAACAATGCTCATTTTATGCAACCCTCCGAATCCATCCCCAGAAAACCTCTTAACCTCAAGGTATTTTTGGTTGAGCAACCCAAGCATACATAATCTAGAAAATTACAATTTATGATATCACTATGGAGCTCTTTGGAATTCTTCACTTTCTTAACAAGTCGATCTTTGATTTCTTTGAATTCACCTCCTTATTTGATTTGATTTCTTGGTATCTTCAACTTTTTGAACTTCTTCAGAATTTTTGATCTTCTAATTTCATACTTTAACTTTGATGCTCCAAAAATTCTTCAAACTTTTTCTTGTAATTCTCTCTCTTTTTTTTAACATGTAACTCGTTCTTTTTTTTTCACTCAAAACCCTACATGCTTAAGCAGGGGCGCTCAACTTCAACCTTTATTGGTTAATGATAATAATTTCCATGGATACATTTCAGGTTTAGGCTGCTAAACATATTGCATCCTTCAAACCGAGCGGGGTTATGTTTTTGTTCCATGATTTCACTAAAATAAGGGAAGCCACAAATGCACTATAACGTATATTGGCTCAACTAAACATTTGAACTTTCATCGGATCATCCCGCATAATACTAGCAATTATAGCTCAAATTATTATTACTAGATTCAATTAATAAAAATTTGAATTTTCAAAATTTCGTAGCAATTTACTAGCAATTTACTTTTTCTACCCCTACCCCACACTTATTTCATACAATGCCCTCATTGTATGTATAAAAACAAATCAAAATTAAAGAAAAGGTAGAAAAAGGAACAGACTCCCCTGGAATAGCGGCGTGAGCATCTCGAAAAGTGCGGAAAATGTGCAATTTGAATATGGACTTCCAAAAATAGAAACTTGATTCTGGAACTCGCGAAATAAGAAGTGTACCCGCAAAACATGAAATCGGGCCGTCAATCATCATTTAACATGGTGTAAGTCTCCAAAAGTAGAATGACCAATATGGGGAAACATGTAAGATTCACGACGTGAGCGTGTAATAATTCACGACGTGAAATCGAACTGAACATATCCTGACAACCTCCTGATAACTGACTCACGACGTGAATTAGAAATGTTCACGTCGTGAGAACTGGACAAGTAGAAAACATTGCTCAATCCTTCTTCTAATGTCTTAATGTATTAAGACTCTTCCAAAGTCATCAGTTTATAACTCATTCGCGGACACTCCACTTCATTAACTCACCCCAAACGTATTTTGAAAATATGGATCTCGACTCTCGGAATTAAACACTCCCAGCTAAAAACGTACGCATCCATAACTCGTTATCCCTCCTAAGCACTCCATAGCAATTTGTGAGAAACAATCAACAACGAAGAATAAAAGTAACATAATATTCAAAGTAGTTCTTACAATCCCATAAAAACAAACTAAAATAAACTAAAAACGATCAATCATCCGCCTCATTTTCATGCGCTCCACTGGTACCAGCTCCATCACCTCCACGACCACCATACTCCGACCAACGTGGGCAAATTGGGTAATGATACCCTAAATGAGACGGCTGCTCCACCCCAAGATGCTGAACCACATTTTCCATCGTGCCGCCTATCCAATTCACACTCAACGATAACTGGTCAAAGTAACCAGCCATATCACCCCCAAAAGGTGCACCAACCATGGAAGCAGTTGGGTGTGTCCGCTGCCCGCGGTCTCCCCTTCCTCTTACATTCCTGCGTCTCGGTCTCGGCTCTGGCACAGGTTGATCGGCTGGCTGATCATCCTCATCTTCACCCTCAGTGTCTGATGGAACTATTCCCCAGTGCGATCCAAAATTTCTGACCACTCGCATAGTCTCCAAATATCCCATACCAAAGTCATGTTCGTCCACACACGTCATGGATCTAATAATATCGGGAACCATCAGATGATAAGAAGGGGCCAAACGAGTAACAAAATGACCCCCACAAATAGGGCTCCCAGGGCGCGAACTCGCAGCAGACCCAGCCAGAAAACGGGCTAGGAAATACGGGATGTTACAACAGACACCAGGTTGTAAGATGCACCATAAGAAAAATAAGTTCTGCTTAGTCACTTTGTCTCCATGCCTCTTATGGTTGATGGAAAAGGTAATGAACCGGTGGAGTAAACGATGGATCGGGGACCGAATACTACTCTTAGGAGATACTCCGGAATTAAACATCCCGGAGGCAATGTTATGCCAAAAAGAATATCCCGTGACACCCTCCATATATCCTCTAGCAGCCTCTCCTAAAAACATGCCAAACTCGGGAGTCACAGCCTCCTGTCGATCATACAGTCCCACTCTCTAAGCAAACTCAACTAGGCTGCACTCCCGGTACTTGCCCCCAATCCAAATACCAACGCATGTGGCCAATGTGGATCTTGGACCGTTTCCTGAAACGTCACCATTGTGAAGAACTCGACACAAAATTCCTTGTAGACCCGCTCTTGCACCCGGAACAGATTTTGCCAACTAGAACAGGTGAATGAGTAGCCATCTCCAATAAATGTCTTTTTCAAGTATGGGCCCACCCGGTCTACGAGCCCTACTTCCCTCAATCTTGTCCAATTGACTGTTGGAGCAATTGCAATTTCCCTGTTATAAAGCCATCCCAATCTGTTGTTCCAACGGGTCAAAACATCACGGGCCGTCGTCGCGGGAAAATTGTAAAACGGGTGTAAACCCGCAACCCTAGCTGGAACCTCTCTTCTTGGAGCCATTCCTGCAAAAACACGAAAAAGAAACAGCCAACACAAATATCCACAAGTCAAACATAGGAAAATGAATTCTGATTAGCCCCAGAATTCACGTCGTGAATCTTGTATGATTCACGTCGTGAGTTCGTAACCGAAGGAGGCAGAATCTTCACAATCGGGGAAAATCCAGTCAACATATCCTTGGGTTTTACTCCTATACCTCTTCCAAACACTTAGCATGAACATTCCAAGGTTATTTACGAACTGTAAAGAATCAATTTCATCATTTAACAAACCCTAACCCTAAGTTCCTCTACTAGAACCAAAAATTAAACGTAATAATCAAGAATTAGTACCTTTGTTGGAAGTATTACGTAAGCACAATGGTAATTAGTAGGATTGTCGGCTAAATTCGCAGCAATGGGGACCAAGGGGGACCAATTTTTGTTTCCACTTCGTGAACAATAAACAAATGAGAGGGTTTGCTGGTTTCCAGGGACTTAATATGTGGTCCCGTACTTGTAAACGTTCATGTCGTGAATTATATACACTTCACGTCGTGAATAGTGGCTGGGCTTAAGTTTGGGCCATGTACTCACGGACTGATCTTGGGCTTGCTAGTCTAATGGGTTAAGCCTTATCATGGATTATGTGTCCGGTTTATTCACAATTCACGTCGTGAATGGCTAACTATTCACGTCGTGAATTAAGTTTGGATAATTAAATTTTTCTGAGTTTGAACTAAGTTCTTAATTACTACTACCTCCGTTTTAAGGTCCCCACATTTTGTTCTAATAGAGTTGGATGACTCGATCTAAGTTTTCAAAACTAAAATGCAAAAAGAAAGAGAAAAATTTTAAACCAAACTCGGGTTGCCTCCCGAGAAGCGCTTCTTTTTCTTGGAGTCTTGAGCTGGACTCTGTGCCTCCTATGTTGAGTCTTCGGAAGAGTCCTCCACCAAGATCTTTTTCTCCTTGAACCGCCTTTTGTAAGCTTGAACTCGCCTTTTATATGCCTTCTTTAAATTCTCCTTTTTAGCTTTTCCCTTTTCTTCAAGCTTGCGTTTTGTGCCCTTGGTTTTCTCCTTGTACTTTATGTTATTCTCTTCTTCTTTCACCACCAGCCTTGGTACTTTTGAAGTGACCTCCTCTTCATCACTTGTTATTTCCTCATCCTATTTGCTTACCCAAGAAGGCGAGCTTTTGTAAGCTATGACTTCAATCAAATATGGAACAGATGCCTTTGGTTTTGTCCTCTCGACTTGATGAACTACCTTTATCTCTTCTTCCATAAGCTTTTCCAGTTCTTCTAGTTCATTCTCTTCATTAATGGTGAACACCTCTTCTTTATTTTCTTGAAAGTCATCCTTTATTCCAAAGACTTCTTGTTTATCTCCAACCCTCAAAGTTAGCTTAGACTCGCGGATATCAACAAGGGCACCAGCAGTGTTGAGCAATGGCCGACCTAGGATTATCGGAACATCTGGATCTTCTTACATGTCCAAGACTACAAAGTCTATTGGAAAAATAAATTTTCCAATTTTTACTAAAATATCCTCCATTATGCCTCGGGGTTGTGTCACCGAACGATTCGCCATGTGAATCTTCATTTTTGTAGTCTTCATTTTTTGAATCTCCAATTTTTGATAAAATGAAAAATGCATCAGATTAATGCTAGCCCCAGAATCGGCTAAAGCATTAACCTTTGTTTTATTCCCAAACTCGCATGGAAGAGTGAGGCGTCCAGGATCCCCCATCTTTTCTGGTGTCTCTCCTAACACAACTTTTGAAGTTTGTTCACTTAAAATCACTGTAGACTGCTTCTTTAATTGCCTTCGAGTGTCTATCAAGTCTTGCAGTAATTTCTGGTTCTCGGGAGCTTTGGATAAGGACTCGATAAAAGGGGGTATTAATCGGGATCCCCTTCACATGCTTGACAAACTCTCTATGCTCTCTCTCCAGTGGACTAAGGGTGGCTTGGGAAGGAAAAGGCAAATTCGGCTCATAAACCGAACTGACTGCAGAATTTTTCTGTTCATGACGGGCCCACGTCGTGAACATATAAGGTTCATGTCGTGATTTCTGGAACTCAGCAGCTTCATGATTTTCGATCTTGATCTTCTTCTTCTTTTGATCGGGCGTTCGTGGTTCTTCGTCCAATGCTTCCAGGAACTCCGAGATAGCTTCTTCTTCGGTATCTATGGCCATTACATGAGATTGGTTCTGTACTTAGGGACTCTTCGGGGACAATTTTTCATGAACTAGAGTTGCTAGTTGACCAAATTGTACTTCAAGGTTATGGATGGAGGTTTGCTGATTCTTTACCAAAGTTTGTTGTTCCAGAATAGCAGAATCAGTGGCCTCGTGTCGCTTTTCCGATGCTTCCATAAATTTCATTAAAATGGTCTCTAGGTCGGGTTTCTTCTCGGCTGGTGGCTGCTCCTTTTGATAGAGGCCTCGACCTGTCTTCCTATACTTCTCTTCTTTCTGCTTCTTATACTCTTCATATGGCAGCCACTCCTTCTTCGGTTTCCTCCAGTCCTCTTCAAACTTATCCCCATTAGAGTAGCACACTTGAGCTTTTCTGTTCCCAAATTCATCCACGTTGCAGTCCTTGGTCAAGTGTGGACCATTGCATCGCTCGCACCCTACTCTTATGGCATGTATCGACTGGTCCATTTGTGTTATCCTGCAATCCATGTTATTCAGCATGGCCATGACAGCTGCAATTTCTTCAGTTTGGGCTCCTCCACCGCCTTTGCTTCCATCCTGCCTCGGGTTATGGTATTCGCGGGAGTGTTTTGCGAATTCTTCAATTAGCTCCTTGACCTCCCTTGGATTTTTCCTTGTCAAGGGTCCTTGAGAATCAAGGAGTTGTCTTGTCATCACATTGACCCCATCATAAAAGATTGACATCTCTTGCTGCACATTTAGGTCATGTTGTGGGCAATTTCTAAGTAAGCCCTTGTACCGCTCCCATGCTTCGTATAGTGACTCCCCCGGCTGTTGCTCAAAGTTGGCTATTGCCTTCTTGAGTTTGGCTATCTTAGATGGTGGGCAAAACTGGTCTAGGAATTGCTCACGCATTTGAGCCCAAGTGGTGATTGTACCCGGTGGGAGTGCTTTTAACCACTCCTTAGCAGCTCCTTTGAAAGTGACGGGCAGCATCCTAAGCAAGACTGTGTTCCTGTTGACATTTGGGACATTGAAGTAATCTGCAACGTCATTGACTTCATCTAGATGCTTAAAAGCATCCTCATGGTCTTTCCCGAAAAATGGGATGTCCTTCAGCGCAGTCAATATGTGTCCCTTCAGCTCGAATATGGCATTGGCAGGTATTGCGGGTTGGACTAATCCGGGACCCACATCTTCTCGGATCCGCTTCTTGTAAGCTCCCATGGACATTTCTTCAATATATGTCATCTCGTTCCTTGGCTCGTTCTCGGGTTCACTCGTGTGTTCTTCAAATTCTGGCTCGGTGTCGCTTTCGTACTCGGTTTGCACGGGTGTATGATCCAAATGCTCAAGATTGCTCTCGTGCTTTGTTGATGAACTTGACTCTCCTGTCTTCTTTCCCGACTTCCTAGAGAAGGCTGACTTCAATTCTTGCAAGGGCGTCTTTTTCTTGTGAATTGCAGACTCGGGATCTTCTAGTGGTGGCACCAATGGTGTGTTTGAGCCTCTGGTCATTAACTCCTGCAACTTGCTAAACGAAAACGTAAAACTGGACTAAAATAAGAAAAACTAAAAATGAACTCTCAGATTTCACGTCGTGAGTATACTGAATCTCACGTCGTGAACTCTGTGACAAACAGAACAAAAATTAAACTAAGATAAGCTAGCAAAATAAATAACCAATTAAGCTTTCTGCAGATTTTATTCCTAAAAAAAACGATTAATCTAATACAACTAAATAAACTAATAATCTGCACCGTTCCCCGGCAACGGCACCAAAAACTTGATGTGCACAAAAGTACCCACTAATTTTAATATTTATAACCTAACAAACTAAGACTAACTATGCACTTATAAGTAGTGTACCTAGTCAGATTACAGTATAGCTTAGGTAAGTCGGGTGTCGATCACAGGGAACGGTGTTACTAATTAATCTACATACTATTAAATTAACCTAATTTATTAACAAATCTAATAAAGGGTTTTATCTGATTTTGCAAGATCAGATGAACTTAATCAAATTAAATAAAAACTCACTCTTGCTTAGTTGAATCCACTTCTTCCTTATGGCTAGCTAATGATTATGGGTTATTAAGTTGGGTTTTAGTTATATTAGTAATTTAGTTCTATCTTACCAATAAGTAACTAATTCATGTTAAACCATGTATGTTCACACATAATTAAACACAGAACTAATTATGAATGTAGATATGCTATGTAAGATTTGTTGTATAAACGCAATTATGGTCACAATTCACGTTCTCTAGCACAGCTAAGATTTATTCAATCTAATTACTAACTAAGATTGGTCAATCCTAGCTCTAACAATTTAATGTTCACTAAATTATTAGGTAAACAAGTTCATGCAGTTTCATGGTCACTAAGCTACACAGAACATGCAATCTAGCAATTAGATAAACAAATAATAACATGCTAGGTTATACAAATCAAACACAAACAATTCTTACCAACTCAAATTAATCCATAAACATATAACTATTCATAAGTTCAAAGCTTCATCTAGCTAAGCAAAAGTAGCTAGATTTAGCTGCTCATCGTAGTAATTAAACTAACACAGCTAAAACTAATGAAAGACATGTTCATAATCAACTAAATATAAACTTTACTTCTTTTGGTGTTGAAATCCCTCTTCCAGGACCTTTCTTCTCTTCGAAACGTCTCCTGGAACTTCTTTTCTTCTGCCAAAAGTCCTCCCATTCGTAAAGGTCAAGGATCTATATAATTGATGTTATCCATAAATTCACGTCGTGAATAATAATAAATTCACGTCGTGAGTAGTAGATAACCGTGCCCGCCAACGATTTCTTCACCCGCGTACATATCTTCTAGAACCATTGATTCACGTCGTGAGTTCTTTAATTCTCACGTCGTGAATAACCCTTTTCTCCAGATTTACTTCACTTTTACTCCTCTAATTCCCAAGTTTCTTTCTTTAACGTTTCCAGTCCTCTTTTCTTCAAAATGTCTTCTTTTTTTGCTGTAAACAACATTTAAGCTCATAAGTACCATTATTCTAAACAAATTACCAACTTTTTAATAAAAATGTACTTAAATATTGCCTAAAAATAAGTATAAATATGGCAATATCAACGGACGATTACAGTTTGGATGATAATTAGGTGAATCTTTAATATGTAATATATTTTTTTTTCAACACATATCGACGTCTTCGTATTACTGCGAATTACTTGATCATTTCAACACAAAGTCCAAGATATAACATTGGTTCCAAATGATGTTTGACTAATGGAATTTGCAAGTAAATCCATTTTAGTGTTTATTGCAGGAACTTATGTGAGAAACATAGATAAAACACAAAGAATTAAAGTATAATGCTAATATACAATAAATAAATAAAATGAAAGTATAGTGTTATTTTTGCATTTAACCCATAACTATAATGTTAAACCACAGAAGCATGAATATACCTTGCATGCCATTTGATCCTTCCATTTTAATCATTTACAAAATAATCAAATGCAATCCATCCCTTTATCACTTATTAATGGCTTTTAACCCTAAATAATACATGAAAAACTACAACTATTATGACATTTTGTATAAAAAACATCAATAATATATAGTTCCCTTAATTGGTAAAATAAGATGCTATATTAAGAAAAGATGATAGTACATTGCTAGTTTTTACCTTCGGCCACTAATTGGGGTAATTGCAAGAAATAACAATGTACTTTCAAAGAACACAAGTTAAATAAGAATAAATTAATGTAAACTAAAAGGAAATCAAAAATAATGCCACAAACTTGTATTAATATATGTTTGTACCGTTAATTTTATGGAAAGTAGCTTGCTATTACTGTTAGTTTTTGGAAAGTATGTTGCTATTAATGATACATTTTGAGTTTTTTCCAGATTAAACCTCAATTTTTTTCCTGAAAAATACCTGGTATATTTTGGTATTTTCCAAAAAGACCCTCAACTTTTCCTTTTTTTTTCCATAAAAAAGCATCAACCTTCAAACTGTTCCTGAAAAAATCCTCAAATTTTTTATTCTTTTTGTCGAAAAACCCTTATAATATATAATAAGTTTTTTTTTGGATAAAAACGACACAAAGGGCCATATCAGAAAAAAAAAATGAAAAAGGTATGGTCTTTTCGGCAAAAAACAATACAGTTGAAGGTTAGATTAAAAGAGCAAAAAACGAATGAATTTCAACTGTTATCGAATTCTCTCTCTCTCTCTCTCTCTCTCTCTCTCTCTCTCTCTCTATATATATATATATATATATATATATATATATATATATATATATATATATATATATATATATATATATATCAACAAATTATGTAAATAAACTAGTTTTCAGAAATGTTCATTTTTTAAAAAGTTTATTTAAAATAATAGTCAAATGTATACGATAAAATATTAATTAATTTATATTAAAAATTTCAGTGACTTAATATACATATAAAAACCTAAATATCCCAATTAAATTATATTTTTTCAATAGCCTGACAGTTTAAAAATAGATCACATACATAAATAAATTTAATGACTACCATTACAAATGAGTATCTCAACTTCTCAACTAAATAATAAATAAAGTTCTAGTTTAATGTGAAGGTCTGGGTAACCATATAATAACCAGTTACTTTTTAATTTCGTAAAATTGTTGTCGGTTAACGTCTTTAGAAATGTCGATGTCAAGTAAATAAATGGTATCAAATCGCGATCACTTTAATTGGGATTTTGCATCATTTGGATTTTCTTTTTCTTAGTATCTTATTAATAATAAACGTAAATTATAGTTTGGTCTCAAGTGATTATTTATTTCAACAGGTTTATCATACTTTTAGAAATTTTGACCACTTATTGTTACGAATCAATCAGTTTTGAGTTTTATTCTGGTTATCGTTAATGTATTTCCATTAATTATGTTTGAAAGGTCTTAAATACCTTTATTTATTTATTTTTTTTGAAATAACATTATTATTAAATTAAATAATAAACCCCCATACTATACCATCATCACAATATACCACCACCAAAACCCTATACTACGAGTGTTGCCGATGACTCCGTCAAGGTCGTTGTGAGACTCATCATCACAATCATCATCATTACCACTATCATCCATAAACACAACTATTTCATTCATAGATATCACTCTCGTCACCAATTACCATTGCCACTAGTCACCACCACAATCAATCACCACCGGGCATCACTAAAATGTAATCGCTAATACTCACCTCAAATATTAAGGTGTTTTTGTTATTTGCCTGTAGATCTTTTTCGATTCTTCTGTCTGCACCGCGCAGTCCACGCGTAAACATTATGCTCCGCAGTCTTTTTTTTTTTTTTTCTTTTTTTTTTCTTTATTTATTTAACTTAGATTTATTTCAACTTTATTTATGATAAATAATTTGGAAAGAAAAAAGTCACAATACTTAAAGAAAAAAGGTTTGGCCGATACAATCATGAATTTTGTAAAAAATTTATAAATACATATTTAAATATTTAATTACAATAATGGTCGTTAAAGTTTTTTATATAGATATGAAAAAAAAATCGTAATATTCTCTTATATTTTTTGTGCCAAATTTTATAAAACATTATTTATGCAATATCACTCGTTTCGTGGAATATATATTTATTGCCAGTTTTTAATTGATTTAATTGAAAAGTTAAAATGAAAATTTTTTAAGTTTTATTTAAAATCAAAGTTTCTTTCCATCCATTTTACATGTTAAATTCTTTTATCATTAATTATAATGTTTATGTATATCTTTACGACCAAAGTTTGTTGGGTTTTTATCAAATACATACGTTAATTCGTACCATTTATTTTTATTTTTTATACAATAATATATAAATGTCAATCTACATTTGTTAATTATCTATAATAAAGTCATAAAATTATTGAAAAACTCTTTTAAGTTTAAAAAAAATCAGTTTAATTAGAATTTAATTTATTGTAGTGTGACATCCCCATTTACACGACCAGAAAAGATAGATTTCGTTTATGCTTTTATAATAAAATCAGAGTAATCTTTCAAAAAGTAATACGAAATTTGTTCCAAAAATAAAATATGATAAAAATTTATAAAAATATTTCTTAAAGAAATGTATTTTTCATTTCATTACAAAACTCGGGATGTCCACATCGATACAGACCAAAAGCATAAACAGTACAATATAGGCCTTACAACATTTATTTACATATACTGGCCTATAATCCAAAATTAATTGTCAACATCCAACTATGCTCTTGTTCCAGTACCTGTAGTATAGAAAACTGAGTGGATCAGACTTGAGAGTCTGATGAGCATATATAGGGTTTTCAACCCACAATAAATAAATTTATTAATTTCATCAACCAACAATAAATTTATTAATTTCATCAACCAACAATAACCCTGATTACCCATTCCCGTTATCCTTACTTTACGTCCCTAAACACCTATCATAAGGGACCTAACCTAAGGATCATCATCGGGATGAAATTTACTACTAAGAGGATTCCTCAACCATATATGTCCGTAAGGAAACCATTACGGGATGGAGTACACCGGTGAACACATCGTTCACAAACACCTACAGGTTGCGAGCCTTCTAGCGTTCCACTGGACTGTCTAGAAAGGTACTTGGTCGTCATCTATACTTCGCTAGATGACTGAAACAACAACATCATCGAGGTCTCTCATCATTTTATCACACATCAACTAATATATCTACCCATTTTTTAGCTGACATATTTGTAGATAAAAATACATATACAGTTTAAAACCTGTATAAAACATTCATGCAACACCCATCTTAATCAAACAAACAATATATATATATATATATATATATATATATATATATATATATATATATATATATATATATTGTAACACCCAAAGTTTGGAAGGCCAAGAAAGGAATGAAAACCCTAATTTTAAAGGGAGACTCAGCGAGTCCAAGGATAAACTCGACGAGTCCGAGCGGGATCCAGGTCAAGGAGTAAGTGACCGACTCGGCGAGTCGGCCAAGGGGGACTCGGCGAGTCTGGTTTGTGCGAGGAAAACCCTAAAATCGGGACTTGGAGCCTATTTAAACGTCTCATTCCCTCCCGCAGGGTTCCTTTACTGCCTCTTTCACCTAGAACATCAAACCCTAGCCGCCATGTCCATTGATTGAGCCATTTGTTGCCTTGGAAGGTGCATTAAAGCTTGGAGAAGGAAGAAGGAACTTGGAGGAGCAAGAAAGGACTATAGATCTGGGATTGTGAGTTCATTTCTGATAATTTGGAGGTAATAAACTAGTTCTTGGACCCTTTTTGCACCTAGATCTATGTGTGGTTGTTGGGGCTTTTTAGCCATAATGTTATTCTTTTGAGTTAGAAGCCAGATCTGAAGTTGTTACTCCAGATCTAAGCATTTTATGGTCTTGAGAAGCATAAAGTATCAGCCCTTGAGTTATTTATGGAGCCTCTTTGCCTTAAACCCTAGTTTATCGTGTATTTTGCCTAGATCTCCTTCTCTACACTTAAAGTTTGCAAATTTACGTGAGGAATAGGCGTGGGAAGGGTAGATCACAGTTTGGAGTCCATGCATGACTCAAAAGTCCTCTGCATGTAAGGGGATTTGAATGGACTCGGCGAGTCCTTTGAGTGCACTCGGCGAGTAGCATGAAGATTAAGAGCAACTCGACAAGTGGGATGAACAGCTCGTCGAGTCAGATGAAGATTGCCTTGTACTCAGCGAGTCTGCTCTTGGACTCGGCGAGTCAGGTTGCGAAACCCCAAACCCTTCGAGTTGAGACTCAAATCAGTGAGACGGGTGGAGACTCGGTGAGTTGGACAGGTCAGGACTTAGAAATCGGTAGACTCGGTGAGTCATGGACTGACTCGGCGAGTCGAGACGCGAAAGGAAGGATTCTGAATATATGAACCCGGCGAGTCAGTAGGGTGACTCGGCGAGTAGGACTTTGACCTTGACCAGGACTTTGACTTGGACCAGGGTTGACTTGGTTGTGTTTCGGGGGTCAGTTAGACTCATTGTTGCATTGATATTGGTAGTTCGGGGAGCAAGGGAAGCAGGAGTTCAGTCAGTTTCCGGGCAGCAGCTAGTGAGATCATCAGCAAGTTCAGCCAGTGCAGGTGAGTTTCCCTTTGTGTGAATGGGTCTAAGGCCACAATGCCGGCCCATGTAGTTATGAGTAGAAGACCCGAGGGTTAGCCCTAGGCACAGTATGCTACTATGATATCCAGGATGAGGTCCATTAATAGCGGGCGGGTGCCCAAGGATTTCTTTATATGATAGTTTATACTTGTTGTCTGTGTGATACATGTATGTGCCTGGTAGGGAGGTGAGTGTGGGCGAGGTCCCGTATCTCACCAATAGGAGAGTGTGGATGGGGTTCCATATCTCATTAGTAGCAGAACAGGGGCGAGGCCCAAGTTAGGGAAGGAGTGAGAATGGGTTGGGCCCGTATCTCACTACTAGTAGGAGCGTGGATGGGGTTTCATAGCTCATCAGTAGCAGGACAAGGGCGAGGCCTAGGATAGGCGAGGCCTTAGGACAGAACCAGTTGTATGTTTACTTTATGTGTTGTGATATGTTTATGTGTTATTATTTGTTGGCGGGCGAGGTCCTGTGACAGGCGAGGCCTAAGTGAAACAGATATGTATCCGAGCGGGGCTCGAAGCCAGGCGGGGCCTGGAGCGGTGGGGCCGTTGTAGCGGGCGAGGCCCGAGGTAAGGGAGAGGCCCAAAATAGCGGGCATGGCCCAGTATGTGTAGTATGTATTTATGCATGGTATGTGGTAGGGTGGGGAACTCACTAAGCTTTGTGCTTACGGTTTTCAGTTTTGGTTTCAGGTACTTCCGGTAGCGGAGGAAAGAGCTCGGGGTGATCGCATGGCACACACCATAGATTAGATAGCCTAGGAATGTTTACTCTAATAATGAACATGTATTTTGAAAATTAATACTCTGATTATATTTTGGAATGATGACTTTGCTTTAAGTAATGTTCTATTAAAAGAAATTTTTGGACTTGAATTTTGGGTCGTTATATATATATATATATATATATATATATATATATATATATATATATATATATATATATATATATATATATATATATATATATATATACATAGCACGTATTTTATAGAAAATACATTATATTTATGTGTAAGATGAAAGTGAATACACAATCACTTGGTTTGATGATGATTAGACAACACTTTGTCCCTTAAAACAAACTTTTTCGATAAAACCGGGAGGTTCGCTCAAAACCTGGGCTTTACACGGGCAGAGTTTCAACTCGAAAAAATCATTTTCTTGGAGACTTTGGGCTCTCCGGGGCTTTCTTATGGTGCTAGGAAGGTACCCTAGGCTTGGTGGGTTTTATTGCATCTTAAATGGTAGTAGAGGGGTAAACGAGTGAAATTTTGTAAAACTTTTCTGGGTAGGCTCGCACCCCTTTTAAAGTCAGCCGAAGCCCCTTCTACGTTGGGTGTAACTTTTTAGTACGCGGGGCGTACTGCTTTAAAAGGCTCTACGTTGGGCGTACTCACGTACGCTGGGCGTAGGAGCGGATTACTTCGGATGTGTTCATCAACGTGTCAACCATGCGAAGGGTGTGTCATGGGCAATTCTGGACGGAGCAAATATAAGTACGCTAGTCGTACATCAGTACGCTTAGCGTACCCTTTAGTACGCTGAGCGTTCTTCCAACCTCAAATTTTTTGCCTTGAACTCCAAAAATTCATAACTTTTGCATACGAGCTTCATTTTCGACACTCTTTATATGCACGCATAGGTAAGAACGTGCTCTACAGCTTACATTTAGACTTCGTCCGCTAAATTTAACTTTATTTTTAAAGTTATATTTTAACAGGCCGGGATAGGAAAAGTCCGTTAAAAATTCATAACTTCTTCATCCGACATCCGTTTTCGCCTGTCTTTTTACCGTCAAACTACTATTGACAAGATCTTCAATTCTCATTTTGGTTGTGTCAAATAAAAATCACTCGATCTATATTTCGAATTTCGGGCTGCATACTGTTATGCCAAATCTTAGAATATTCATAACTTCCTCATACGAAGTCAGATTTGGACATTCTTTTTATGCATGCTCTCGGTTTAACATATACCACGACTTTCATTTAGATTGCTAAGGCTAAAAACCACTTTATCTTAAACTCACTTTTTGAGTCACACAACGCCGTGCTAGTTCTGTTGTGAAACTTTGATAGATCATAACTTCTTCGTTATAACTCGAATTTCGGTATTCTTTATATCTCCGGAATACTTGTGTCGACCACTACTACTTTCATCATAGCTATCGGGTTTATCTAATATTTATTTCCGATGCTTATTTTTATCCTTAATTTATTAAATAATAATAATTAAGTATAAAACACATAATACTCAAATAACACATTTTTATTACTTCAAAACAAGTTACAAAGGTTGACCTAGACTATTACATCATATTTAATGTCTTAGCCCAGAAACACGGGCGTTACAATTCTCTCCCCCTTAGGATGATTCCGTCCCCGGAATCATACATCAATAAACAAATGCAGATAGCGACTCATCATGCCACTCTCCGTTTCTTAGGTGAGATTTGGCCCATTCGTATGATTCTATCACGTAAGAACTAAATCGACCATCTTGCATCACAACTTCTTAGTCTTACGGTCAACAATTGCCTCCGATTCTTCAGTTAACCTCTTGCTTTCATCAAACCTTAATTCAAAAATTGAAATTATGTTGGAAAATTCTCCCGTGAACTTTCTCAAATACACATGTGGAAAGTGTTATGATTACCATCTAGTTTTTCTGGTAGTTCTAGCTTGTAAGCTTGGTTCCCAATCCTCTGAAGAACTTTAAACGGTCCAATAAACCTTGTACCCAACTTTCCTCTTTTACCAAATCTTATAAGTCCCTTCCATGGCAAGACTTTAAGTAAAATCGAATCTCCAACTTCGAAGGTTATCGGTTCTCTTTTCTTGTCAGCATAGCTCTTTTGATGATCCTGAGCTGCTAACATCCTTTTCCTAATCACTTTCAGCTTTTCAGCAGTCTGATGAACTATCTTAGGTCCCAGAAATTGGTTTTCTCCATCTTCAAGCCAACATGATGGCATTCGACACTTTTGTCCATACAAATCTTGATAAGGTGCCATCTTGATGCTCAAGTGGAAACTATTATTGTAGGAAAATTCTACCAAAGATAAATGTTCATCCCAGTTACCTTGGAATTCTAGGGTACATGCTCTTAGCATATCCTCCAATGTTTGAATCATTCGTTCACTCTGACTATCGGTTTGCGGATGGTAGGTTGTACTTAAACACAATTTCGTACCCAATTTCTCTTGTAGACCTCTAAAAAACCTTGACGTGAATGACTATCATGATCTGATACAATCATTAAAGGAACACCGTGAAGTCTTACTATCTCCTTCACATAAGCATTTGCAAGTTTATCCGTAGACCATTTTTCATTGGCTTCTATAAAGTTTAGTAAACCGATCAACGACCACCCAAATCATGTCGTGACCGCTCTTCGTTCTGGGCAATTTAGTCACAAAATCCATGGTGATGTCTTCCCATTTACCCATGGGTATAAGTAAAGGTTCTAAACTCCCATACAATTTTTGATGTTATGTCTTAACCCTCGCACATGTCACACACTCGACAACATACTTTACAACAGTGAGCTTCATCATCGGCCACCAATAGTAGGGTTTTAGATCCCTATATATTTTTGTGTTATTTGGATAAATCGAGTACATGGTCTTGTGAGCTTCCTCCTTCAGAAGATCTCTTATTCGTGCCGTTTTAAGTACCTAAATCCTATCTTGGAATACCTTCAGTCCTTGACCATTTATATCGAACACTAACGTTTTTCCCAACTGTTCCCAACTGTAAAGCTTCTTTCTGAGCATTCTTCATGCTTTCTACAATCATTGAGACAACTTTGATTCTTCACACTCTCAACCTTTTCTTTTCAAGGCTGACTTATTTCCTTAAAGAATCAGCTACAATATTTGCTTTACCAGGGTGGTAAAGTATTTCACAGTCGTAATCCTTTAGCAAGTCTAGCCAGCATCGTTCTCTCTTGTTTAATTCCTTCTGATTAAAGAGATACTGAAGCCTTTTATGATCATCGAAAAGTTTGCACTTTGTGCCACAAAGATAACGCATCCATATCTTTAGGGCGAATACTACCGTTGCTAACTCTAAATTATGAGTGGGGTAGTTCTTTTCAAGTTCTTTCAATTGTTTCGATTTGAAAGCTATCACCTTATCCCTTTGGTTCAGAACATAACCTAATCCAACTCCGGATGCATCTCTATAAACTGCAAAGTCTTCAACTCCTTCAAGTAAAGAAAGAATTGGTGCTTCCCACAACTTCCTCTTTAGCTTCTCGAATGCTTCCTCATACTTCTCATTCGAAGTACAAGTAGCTCCTTTGTGGGTCAAAGCTATCAATGGATCAGCTATCGAAGAAAAGCCTTAGATAAAACTTTAGTAATACCCGGCTAATCCCAGAAGGCGTTAGATCTCTGTGGGACTCTTTAGTTGTTTCCACTTTATTATAGCTTTAATCATAGTTGGGTTAACCATAATCCTTTCTTGGTTAACCACATGACCCAAAAATTGGACTTCTTGAATCCAAAACTCACATTTGGAGAACTTTGCAAAAAACTTCTCCTTCTTCAAAACTTCTAACACTTCTCGCAGATGCTTGCCATGCTCCTTCTTGCTTTTGGAATAAATCAAAATATCATCTATGAACATTATCACGGATTTATTGAGGAATGGTTTATAAATCCTGTTCATCAAATCCATGAATAGTGTTGGAATATTGGTTAGTCTGAAAGACATAATCAATAACTCATAGTGTCCATATGTTTTTTTGAATGCAATCTTCTCAATATCCTGCTCTCTCCCCTGTAGGTGATGATATCCTGACCTAAGATCGATCTTCAAGAAATAACTCGAATCTTGCAGCTGATCGACATATCATCAATTCTTGGCAACGGGATAATTCTTTTCATGTTCTTTCAATTGTCTCATTGCCTACTCCAAATCGTGATTGGGGTAGTTCTTTTCATGTTCTTTCAGTTGTCTCATTGCGTATGCTATCACCTTATCCCTTCGGGTCAGAACACAACCTAATCCAACTCCCGATGCATCGCTATAAACTGCAAATTCTTCAACTCCTTCATGTAAAGAAAGAATCGGTGCTTCACACAACTTCTTCTTTAGCTTCTTGAATGCTTCTTCATGCTTTTTGTTCCAAGTATAAGTAACTCCTTTGTGGGTCAAAGCCGTCAATGGAGCAGCTATCGAAGAAAAGCCTTGGATAAATCTTCGGTAATATCCGACTAATCCCAAAAAGTGTCGGATCTCTGTGGGACTCTTTAGTTGTTCCCACTTTATTATAGCTTTAATCTTAGTTGGGTCAACCATGATCCCTTCTTGGTTAACCACATGACCCAAAAATTGAACTTCTTGAATCCAAAAATCACATTTGGAGAACTTTGCATAAAACTTTTCCTTCTTCAGAACTTGTAGCACTTCTCAAAGATGCTTGCCATGCTCCTGCTTGCTTTTTCAATAAATCAAAAAATATCATCTATGAACACTATCACAGATTTATCAAGGAATGGTTTACAAACCGTGTTCATCAAATCCATGAATGGTGTTAGAGCATTGGTTAGTCAGAAAGACATAAACAAGAACTCATAGTGTCCATATCTTGTTATGAATGCAGTATTCTCAATATAATGCTCTCTCACCTTTAGCTGATGATATCCTGACCTAAGATCGATCTTCGAGAAATAACTCGAATCTTGCAGCTGATCGACATGTCATCAATTCTTGGCAAAGGGTACTTGTTTTTTATTGTTGCCTTGTTCAGCTCTCTATAGTCTATGCACATCCTCATGCTTCCATCTTTCTTCTTTATGAATAACACTAGAGCTCCCTAGGGTGATGAACTAGGTCTAATGAAATCGTTGTCCAACAATTCCTGAAGTTTCGTCATAAGCTCCTTCATCTCTGTTGGTGCTAATCGATATGGTGCTTTTCCTATTGGTATTGTTCCTGGTAACAAGCTTGTTTGAAACTCAACTTGTCTATCAGGGGGAAATTTAGGAAGATTTTCAGGAAAGACTTCCGGATAGTCACATACCACTTGTATGCTTTGCATTTCCTTCTTCTATTTCTTAGCATCGATCACGAACGCCAAGTATGATGTGTATACTTTAGAAAAACATTTTCTGGCCTTCATCAAGGAAATGATTCCATAATTCACTCTGCGCTTGTCTTTGTACACCATAAATGACTCTTTTCCAGGCGGGTTTACCCTCAATATCTTTTTCTTGCACAATATCTCAACATCATTGGCGTTAAGCCAATCTATCCCCAGTACGATATTGAAACCGTTCAACTCAATGGGTAACAACTTCTCGTGGAATTCGTTTCCGTTCAAGTCGATGATGATACTCTTAATGCAATCGCTAACAGGTATGAATTTGCCACAAGCAACTTCTACAATTAGGGCATCATCAAGTTTTTCTATATGCAATGCTAGTGTTCCACCAAATTTATGTGATATAAAAGAGTTATTTGCTCCGGAATCAAACCATAAATTGGTAGGCAATCCATTTACAAGAAATGTACCTGAAGCGACATCCGCTGCATCCTTTGCGGCTTCTAATGTCATCTGGAAAGCTCTGGCTTTTGGCTTGGTGGGAGATTGGGCCTTGCTGCCTCTTTCTTCTTCGGGTAGTCCCTTAAAATGTGCCCTTCTTCATTGCACCAATACAAACTTTATTATGGAAAGTGCATTCGTCGGTATAATGCCCAAGCTTTCCACATTTATAAAAAGTGACTTCCTCGCCATGTTTCTTTTTATATTTGTCACACCATTTAGCTTCGCCTCCTCTTCTAAATTTCTTCAAACCAGACTTCAAGAACTTGCTCTTCTTTTTGGAACCTGAAGTTCCTTCCAACTTCAACCTTGCTGGCGGCTCTTCCCTTAATCATATCTTCAACAGACTTGGGAGCCCAAATAGTTGCCTCTAGAGTAAGTACCTAACGTATTGGCACCGCATACTCCCATGGAAGTCCCTTTGCGTACCTGTCGATTTTTTTCAGCTCATCTGAGACAATACACAAAGCAAACTCCATTTTTTCGGTCAAGTTATTGGTGTATTCATCAATGAACATGCTTCCCTTCTTCAATGTCAGAAATCGTTTCTCTAGCTCAAGCAGATTTTCGGCCGAGCAGTACTTGCACTTGAAATGCACCAAGAACTATACCCAAGTCAGTTGCAGTGGCTCATTAGGGCCTAGGGTCTTCCCCAGAGTGTTCCACCAATGAATAACACCACCTCTAAACTGATGCACTACAAATATGGGTTATAGATTGCCATTGCAACCACATGTCATGAAGGCTAATTCCATCTCCGAGATCCAATCCATTACTCCGATAGGATCTTTCTTTCTAGATAAAGTTGACGGCTTGCAAGTCATAAAGTCTTTGTACTTGCATCTATTTGTGTCGACTCCATCCTTTTGGTTGTTCCTCCCAACCACAAGCATTTCAATTTGACCAACATATGTATTGTAATTTCCTTCCTTTAGCTAGCCGTCATTTAATTCTGGTTGTTCAACAAACATTCAAGCTTCATTCCTGTTGTTTAACAATAGTTGTCTCATTTCTTCCCTTTGTCCATCCATCATAGTCTGAATCATGGCCTGTACTCCAGCCATTGTGATTGGTTCTAGTGCAGCTTCTGCTATAGGAACCTGCTCCATCACTTGGGGTTGAGGTTGTTGATTCTTATTCGCATTTCCAACTCAACTTTGAGTTTTTGCCATTATAATGTATGCACCAAATTAGGCGAATTTAGATCTTTATTCACGATAGATATTTAAATTTTTCTTATCACTAAAAAACGTTACATGCTAGTTCTAATATCGTAGTCTTACGCTTAGAATCCTGTATACATATGGTTTCCAGATCTGGTCGGCAACAGACCGTAGATCCGAAAAAATAATGACATATATGGCCAACATATAGCATTTAGCACATAAAAGCATTTTAGGGAACTTTCCTAAAATATACTAGTGTTCATGTCTATAATATGGTAGATACTCATCTCACGATCATCAGTTATCATTCTAAGTTGAAGTCTAGAAATCCTACAAATTCCAAGTTCGCTTAAACTAATTCTCTGATACCAACTGTGACATCCCCATTTTCACAGCCAGAAAAGACCAATTTTGTTTATGCTTTTATAATAAAATCAGAGTAATCTTTCAAAAAGTAATGCGGAATTTGTTCCAAAAACAAAATATGATAAAAATTTATCAAAGCAATTCTTAAAGAAATGTATTTTTCATTTCATTACAAAACTCGGGATGTCCACATCGCTACAAACAAAAAACATAAACAATACAATATAGGCCTTACAACATTTATTTACATCTACTGGCCTATAATCCAAAATCCGTCGACATCATCCAACTATGCTCTAGTTCCACTATCTGTAATATAGAAAGTAGAGCGGGTCAGGCTTGGGAGCTTGGTAAGCATATAGGGTTTTCAATCCACAATAAATAAATTTATTAATTTCATCAACCAACAATAAATTTATTAATTTCATCAACCAACAATAACCTTGATTACACGTTCGCGTTATCCTCACTTTACGTCTCTAAACACCTATCATAAGGGACCTAGCCTAAGGATCGTCATCGGAATAGACTTTACTACTAAGGGGATTCCTTAGCCGTATATGTCTATAAAGCAACCATGAAGGGGGATGGAGTACATCGGTGAACACATCGTTCACAAACACCTACAGGTTGTGAGCCTGCTAGCGTTCTACTGGACTATTTAGAAAGGTCCGTGGTCATCAACTATACTCCGCTAGATGACTGGAACAACAACAACATCGAGGCCTCTCATCATTCTATCACTTATCAACTATTTCATCTAACCATGTTTTACCTAACATATTTGTAGAGAAAAATACATATACAATTTAAAATGTGTATAAAACATTCCTTCAACACCCATCTCAATCAAACAAACAATATATATATATATATATATATATATATATATATATATATACACATAGCATGTATTTTATAGAAAATACTTTATATCTATGTGTAAGATGAAAGTGACTACGCACTCACTTGATTGGACGATGATTAAACATCACTTTGTCCCTTAAAACAATCTTATTCGATAAAACTGGAAGGTTTTCTAAAAAACCGTGCTTTACACGGGCATAGTTTCGACTCAAAAAATTCATTTTCTTGGAGACTTTGGGCTCTCCGGGGCTTTCTTATGGTGCTAGGAGGGTACCCTAGGCTTGGGGCGTTTTATTGCATCTTAAAAGGAAGTCGAGCGGAGAAAGACTAAAATTTTGTAAAACTTTTTAGGCAGCCTCGCACCCCTTTATAGTTGGCCGAAGCCCCTTATACGTTGAGCGTAACTTTTTGGTACGCGGGGCGTACTGCTTTAAAGGCTCTACGCTGGGGGTAGGAGCGGATTACTTCGGACGTGTTCATCAACATTTCAAGCATGTGAAGGGTGTGTCTTGGGAAATTTTGGACCAAGCAAATATAAGTACGTTAGGCGTATAGATCCCATACGTTGTGCGTACATCAGTACGCTTAACATACCCCTTAGTATGCTGAGCGTTCTTCTAGCCTCGAAGTTTGTTCCTCGAACTTCAAAACTTCATAATTTTTGCATAAGAGCTCCATTTTCGATGCTCTTTATATGCGCACATAGGTAAGACCGTGCTCTACAATTTACGTTTAGACCCTGTCGGCTAATTTTAACTTTATTTTTAAAGTTATATTTTAGCAGGCGAATGACAGGAAAAATCTGTTAGAAATTCATAACTTCTTCATCCGACGTTCATTTTCGTCTGTCTTTTTACCGTCAAACTACTATTGACAAGATCTTCGATTCTTGTTTAGGTTGTGTCGAATAAAAATCGCTCGATCTATATTTCGAATTTCGGGCTACATACTACTATGTCAAATCTTAGAAAATTCATAACTTCCTCATACGAAGTCAGATTTGGAAATTCTTTTTATGCATGCTCTCGGTTTAACATATACTATGACTTTCATTTAGATGGCTAAGGCTAAAAAGCAATTTATCGTAAGCTCACTTTTTACGTCACACAGCGTTGTGCCGGTTCTGTCACGAAACTTCGATAAGTCATAACTTCTTCGTTATAACTCTTATTTCGGTATTCTTTATATCTCTGGAATCCTTGTTTCAACAACTACAACTTTTTCATAGATATCAGGTTTATCTAACATTTATTTTTGATGCTTATTTTTATCCTTAATTTAGTAAATCATAATAATTAAGTATAAAGCACATAATTAATAAATAATACATTTTTATTACTTCAAAAAAAGCTACAAAGGTTGTCCTAGACTATTACATCATCTTTAATGCTTTAGCCTAGAAATATGGGAGTTACACGTAGCAGCCTGCAAATGTTAAAAAAAAACAAATAGTCTTCTTCTTTTTAGACTGCGGAAGTTTGGTCCATATTTTCTACTACAAATGTTTATAGATGTGGTCTGCAGATTGCAGACTTTTTGTCTCACAAAAAACAAACCGCACCTAAGTCTTACTTTACCTACATTTACACACTACCACCAAATCCATCACTCGAACCATTACTACTACCACTAGCCACATAACTATCACCTAAAAATTAACGTCAAACACTACCTAAATCTTAAATCAAAACTAAATTGAAATCATTACACTAATCTAAATCAAATTAAATACACTAATCTAAATCAAAAAAAAATCTCGTAACCTAAAAGTAAATTATTATCAAGTAGGGGATTTTGGCATGTTGCATGCTGCATAGGAGTATGTAAGGTGGAAGATATGGGTTGAAAATGTATTATAAATCAAAAATAATTAAAGGGTGATGGATACGAAAGAGAGACATAGAGGTTAAGCAGTGGTTAGAGGGGAAGCACAATGATGGGTTTTAGCGGTGGTGAGAGGATGTGTGGCTAGTGTTGAGATAGGGTAAACATAATATAGAAGTGGTAGGAGGTGGTTTTGGTGTCGCCAACTTGATGAAGTTGAATCGGTGTTGAGAAGGGGAGAGCATAAGAGATTATGGTCAGAGAACGATAGGGACCGATTCAGCACTTAAGGTTCTTATTCCCTTTTTTAACTCAATTACATAACCTGTTTGTTAACTGTTTATATATATATATATATATATATATATATATATATATATATATATATATATTCCTATAATTTTGTTGTAGATATCTCTTACTATTAGGATAGATTGTAATTTTTGTACATATCCCTAATTGATAGGGATTCTTCCCTATATCATTATATATTGTTAGTTTAAGGTGTCAATGAAATATAAAAAAAATCATTCCATTGTTCTCTATTTTGTCGTGGTATCAAATCCTTGATTTTGTTCTCACTTTTCTTATTCTCCTTTTAATTCCTCCATGGTAGGAGACGTACAAAAATTGACGGTTCCTCCTCTTATACTAATAAATCTACATTTCCTTATGATCTAATCCAAATCTAACTTTCCTTATCACCCATGTCAAACCTACAGGCACAAACTACGATGAATAAGCAAAAGCAATCTGATATGCCCTTCGTTCTATAAAGAAATATGGGTTCTCTGATGGTAAAACACCATGTCCTTATGATGACTCTAATGAGTTAGATGATTGGTACACTATATATTATATGTTGTTTTTTTTTTCGATCTCTAACCATATCGATCACACTTTAAAGTCAACTAATTCATACAAAGACACTCCCTATAAACTCTAGAAAGATGTTACATAAAGGTTTATTGTTACAAATTCTCCTTGTGTTCATTTAGATCAAGAGTGAAATCGCTAACTATAACAAGGAAATTATTCTATTGCATATTACTATGGCAGGATGAAGAAGTTGTGAAAGACTTGGCTTATTATGACCCACCTCCTTCATGTCCTTGTGGTTGATGTACTTATGATATTGAAAAGGTGTTTAATCATACACATGAAGAAGAAAATGTGCACCAATTTTTGCTAGGATTCATCCAAGTCTCCTCTCTAGTATTCGATCCAAGCTACTCGGGTCGAAGCCTTTCTCTACGATGAATAAATTTTATGCATCAGTTACTCGGGTGGAGCAAGTTCATTCAACACCCTAACCACGTTATTCAACTAGTGAAATTTTAAGTTTTTGTGAGAACAAGTAAGCAATCCTCAAGGACAAGGTTTGAAAACTAAAACATTGACTTAATCTTTAAGAATAATGTCGACTCTTAATTAATGGTTCCAATCGAATCTGATAATACCAGTTAGGACGTGAATGAAATATTCAACAAAGTAATCAATATTAAATTAAGTAAAATAGGAGTATAATCTATGTAAAGACATTTAATGAACATGAAGAATGTTTGTGAAAGATCTTGACTTGAGAGAAAAGTGAAAGTAAAACAAAGATAATTTTTTCTATCTTTGGAGTAACAATGCTTGATATTCTTTTCATTCAAATCACTCCTTAAATAGGCTAAAGAGGAACATCATAAATACTGGAAAACCTTCCTAGGACTGGATAATAATCAATCACTGAAAATTTGATCATCTAAAAGATACATAAAGGAAAAGTCCTATGAAACCTTTCATTAATAATAAGACAAGAAATATTAGATGCAAGAACAGACTGTGGATCTCATAACTACCTTCCATCTCGGAATGATCTCCATTTCGTACTCCATCTTTACCTCATACTTCACTAATCTCGGAGTCAGTTGACTATGGATCTTCATTACTTGTGATTGCTAGAGGTTCACTTTTCAGGTTCCAACAATCTCACCCTAAGTGAAATTAGCAATCAAGTCAGCTTAGATGGATTCTTCTTTGATGAACACATAGGCCCTGTACAGCCAATCACAAATTTCCATATACAATTGAATTTCACTTATGAACTTGGACTTCACATGATCCAGGGCTTCTAACTTGGCTACAATTTTGATTAACTTTTGAAGAGCTTTGGAGGGGACGAGACACTTGTCTAGGACTTGGAAGAAATCGTTCTTGTTTGCCTTCTTCAGTAGGTAGAAATATCCCATCACCGGTTCATCAACTGGCCCTTTTGCCAAAATCTCAACTTCAGACATCTTGTAGTCAATTTTTTCAAGAAAATTTTCAATTCCAGACAAATGAACCAGTTCGAAGTCACATCCACAAAATTCAGCCACATAGTCTTTCAAGTAGTTCATAGCATTTTTAAATAAATCAAACAAATTTCCAAAAACCATGAAATCCCAACACAATTGTTTTAAAATCCACATCCATTACATTTTTATTTAAAAACATCAGAGTGTCCCAATAAATGTCGGTGAGAGAGTGCACACCGCACCATCAAGCCTTGCCCTTTACCTTGGGCTCAGATGTACCTAAAAAATCCACAAATTGTAAGCTAATGCTTAGTGAGTTCCCCACATCATACCGCGCATACAATCCGCATATCACATAACAAATTAGCCGTAAAGCTACATATACCACATAAGCCATGCATACCAACATACAAGGAAACCATGGAAACCCTCCAATGTCAAACACCTGGTGCCACTAGAACCCTTACATGGTCTTACTATCTTCCATGGGAACCCCTAGATGGTCTTCCTGCCATGGGAACCCCTACATGGTCTTTCTTCCATGGAAACCCTCACATGGTCTATCTACCAAACAAGTATCATACAACTAATCATACAAGTGTACTAGGATGCCATGGAAACCCTCCAAGGTCTTATACTAAATGCCACGGGAACCCTCATGTGGTCTTAGCCTACCATGC
The DNA here is from genome assembly GCF_052625555.1 of Lactuca saligna. NCBI lineage: Eukaryota > Viridiplantae > Streptophyta > Magnoliopsida > Asterales > Asteraceae > Lactuca > Lactuca saligna. The sequence continues at coordinate 82,950,125 of NC_136420.1, read as the reverse complement.
CATACTAACATAGTGCATAATCAACCGACAATCACATATCATAAAATGGGCCGGCCTTGGTGCCTTAGACCTATTGGTATGGTGAGAAGACTCACCTTTCACAATTGTTGAACTAAAAAACTGCAATCAGATATATCCCATATGCTACTCCAACTCAACTGCCTAAAGGCATCATAAGGTAGACTTGTCAAAATCCCAAAATTGCCCTCAAGGTCAAGGTCAAAGTCAACAGTCAAAGTCAACAGTCCATATTGACCTCAACTCCCCGAGTACATCTAGCGACTCGTCGAGTTCCTACCAAGTCTAGACAACCTGATCAAACCCTAGACAACTCGTCGATTTGTTTCATCAACTCGAAGAGTTCACGTGATATTCAGAAGGCACAAAAACCCAATCCGACTCGTCGAGTTCCTAGAACAACTCATCAAGTCCCCCTTTCTGTTTGCTTGTTGTGACGATTCACTGAATCCAAGGATTCTAGCGCTTAGATCTAAAGCCTTAAGGTGTCTAGAAGGATAACGTTTCCAACTTTACAATTTAGAACTATTCCAAATGCTCCAAGGCTCTTAACAAAGGTTGGAAAGCCCCAAAGCTTTTCCATATGGTCCAAAAGTCTAGGGATATGCAATCCCTCCTTTCCTGCAATGTTTCTAGTCCTCTAAATGCGCCAAAGGTGGAGGCTTCATGGACATGCATATCCAATGCATGTCCCTAGGTCAAAATGCCCAAAAAGAGGGAAATATGCCCTAAAACCCTTGCATGATGTTTATACTCAACCAAAGGCCAGATCTAGCCCACCGTGGGACCATTTTGCCCTGCAGATTCATAAAGATGCAAAATTTATAAATCCCATGCATGCAATCAACAAGAATGGTTGGAAATGAAGAGTAAACTCATGATCTAGCCATATTCTATGATAAAAATCGAGTCTTGAAGACTTACAACAGTCCACAAGATGGTCAAGCTTAAGGATGGTTGCTTGGTTTGCTAGATCTTCACATTATCTCCTTCTTCTTAAACTTCAAAACCACACTAGCTCACAAAATGGAAGAGAATATGGATTAGGGTTAGCACAGACGTCCTTAGGGTATGGAGGCTGATAAGAGGTCATCCTCAAGGCCCTTAAGGAGAATATATAGGGTGAAAACCCTAAAAGTAGGGTTTAATCATTACATTCTTCTGACACATTGAGTTGAGTGTAGATCCCACATCCTTGAAATGACCTCTACTCGACGAGTTTTGGACTCCTAACTCGACGAGTTGGACTCCCAACTCGCCAAGTACACACACACCAACACCCTATATTTTAAATAAATTAAGTAATACTTGGAACAGGTGTTACAAGTCTCCCCCACTTGACATATAATTCGTCCTCGAAGTCTGTTGGTCCAAACAAATTCGGGTAGTGATCTCGCATCTCGTCCTCTAGCTCCCAGGTCCACTTGGATCCCCTGAGGTGCTACCATTGCACCTTTAGCAACTTCACTTCCTTGTTTCGAAGAACCTTAGGCTTCCTATCTAAGATGGAAATAGGCCTCTTAATGTTGTTTGGGCTCTAATCCACCTAGATGTCGCCCAGCGAAACTACTGCGGACTCATCAATGACACACTTCTGAAGCTGTGACACATGGAAGGTGTTGTGAATCTGGCTAAGCTCATTCAGCAGGTCTAGTCGATATGATACCTTACCCATCTGATCTGAAATCCTAAATGGGCCAATGTATCGGGGTCCTAGATTGCCCTCTTCCGAAACCTGATAATCCCTTCCAGGGCGACTCTTTTAGCAACACAAAATCCCCCACCTGGAACTCAAGATCTGATCTCTGTCGGTCAGCATAACTTTTCTAACGGCTCTACACGACCCGTAGTCAGTCGCGCACCTACTGAATCAACTTGGTAGTCTTGAGCACTACCTTAGTGCTCCCCATGACCCGGTGCCCAACCTCGTCCTAACAAACTGGGGTCTTGCACCTCCAACCATAAAACATCTCGAATGGCGATCGGTCGATACTGGCATGGTAACTGTTGTTGTGTGTAAATTCTGCTAACGGGAGGTATGCGTCCCAACTCCCTCCAAATCCATCACACATGCTCTAAGCATGTCCTCCAGTATCTTGATCATCCTCTTGCTCTAGCCATCGGTTTGGGGATGGCATGCCATGCTAAAATGTAATTGAGTGCCCAGTTCCTCGTGGAACTTCTTCCAGAACGTAGATGTAAACCGAACATCCCTGTCAAAGCCTACCAACACTGGTACCTCGTGTCTATCTACCATCTCTCGCACATAAATATCTGCCAAATTCTCCATGGATATACTCTCCGAACTCAGAATGAAGTGGGCATTCTTCGTCAGTCTGTCTAAGATCACCCATATGGCGTCCACGCCCCTCGCCATCCTCGGTAACTTCGTGATAAAGTCCATAGTGATATCTTCTCATTTCCACATGGGTATAGGTAGAGGTTGTACCTTGTCATGAGGCCGCTGATGCTCGGCTTTGACCTTCTTGTAGGTCAAGCACCGCTCCACAAACCAGGCGATCTCCCGCTTCATGTAGGGCCACCAATAACTCAGTCTTAAGTCTCTATACATTTTTGTAGCCCCTGGATGTATAGAGAACTTGGACTTGTGTGACTCTTCGAATATCTTCTGTTTCACCGCTCCAGACACTGGTACCCACATTCGGCCACTCTATGTCAAAAGACCATGACTATCCTTAACAAACAAAGGACACGGTCCCCGAATCCGCTCTCTCTTCCAATTCTCTCTCTTCACTCCCTCGACCTGGGCCTCGTTGATCATGTCTAACAACGAAGAGATCACAGTCATCCTCATACAAATGTTTTGAATTGGGGACCACGCCGTCTTGCAGCTCAAAGCATCGGCCACCACATTGGCGTTCCCAGGATGGTATACGATCTCACAATCATAATCCTTCAGCACGTCCATCCACCTCTCCTGTCGCATGTTGAGGTTATGTTGATCCCTCAAATACTTCATATTCTTGTGATAAGTATAGATGGCGCACCACACCCCATACAAGTAGTGCCTCTAAATCTTGAGGGAGAACACCACTGACCTTAATTCCAAGTCGTAAATGGGTAATTCGCCTCATGAGGCTTCAACTGCCTCGAGGCATAAGGTATCACATGCCCCCTCTGCATCAGTACCATGCCTAACCCTGAAATCGATGCGTCATAGTACACCTACAAATCGTTTAACCCCTCGGGTAGTACTAGGATTAGAGCCTCGCATAACCTCGGTCCCAGGGCCTCAAAAGCCAACTGCTGATCCGTGCCCCCACCGAAATGTCACATTCTTCTTGGTAAAGTGGGTCAATAGCACAACAATATTGGAGAAATCCTAAATAAATCTCCGATAATAGCCCGCTAAACCCATGAAGCTACGAATCTATGATGTGTTCTTCAATACTTCCCATCGCATCAAAGCTTCAACCTTGGCTGGATCAACCGAAATGCCCTCCTAATTGATGATGTGCCCTAAAAACTGTACTCTCCCAGCCAAAAAACACACTTAGAGAACTTTGCATAAAGCTTCTCCACCCTCAGGGTCTCCAATACCTCCCTTAAATGCTACTCATGCTGCTGCTTTGTTGTAGAATAGACCAAGATATCATCAATAAAAACGATCACCAACCGATCCAATATTGTTCTACACACCCTGTTCATGAGATCCGTGAACGCTGCTGGGGCATTGGTGAGACCAAACGACATCACCAAAAACTCATAATTCCCATACCGAGTCCTGAAATCCATCTTTAGTACATCCTCATCCCGAATCCTCATCTGATGGTACCTGGACTGAACATCAATCTTGGAAAACCAAGACGCACCCTGCAACTGATCGAACAAATCATCGATCCTTGGCAACAAATAATGGTTCTTCACAGTTAGCTTGTTCTACTCTTGGTTATCAATGGAAATCTTGTGTGATCTATCATTCTTCTTCACGAACAGGATCGGTGCTCCCCAAGGGGAACTGCTCGGACGTATGAACACTCAGTCTAACAACTCCTGAAGCCGTGTTGATAACTCCTACATCTCGGTTGGTGCTAACCAGTATGGTGCCTTGGCTACTGGAGTGGCACCCAATGCTATATTGATACGAATTTCCACCTGCCTCTTCGGAGGCACCTCTGGTAACTCCTCAGGAAAAACATCTCAGAACTCTCGTAAAATCGGAACACTGCCCATGTCCCTAGTGGTCTCAACCCTCGTATCTGAGATATAAGCCAAAAATCCCTCACAACCCTGATAAAGTAACCTCCTTGCCCTCGCAGCTGAACTGAGGGTCGGCCCTGAGAGGCCCTCTCTCCGTGAATAACCAATTCTCCCCCACTTGGGGTTCAAACTCTCACCAGCTGGTGCTCGTAGTCGATCATGGCCCCATTAGCTCCCAACCAGTCCATCCCAACAATTACCTTCAGTCCTCACAACTGTATCAGGACTAGATCCACACAAAACCTCTCCCCAAGAACATTCAAAACACAGTCCCGATACACCCTCGCAGCACTCACAGTGCAATCATCCGTAATCTCCACCTCAAGTGGGTAATCCAAGGTCCTCAACGCATCTCGAAACTTCTTGGTAAGCACAAGAGACACGAACGATCGAGTAGCTACCGAATCGAACAAAACGTAAGCAGACATACCATTGACCAAAAAGGTCCCTATACATGAGCATGATATACACATAAAACAATGCAAATAAATAAATGGAAAGCAGGTGACTAAGTAGATACCAGCCACGATGTGTGGCTCTGCCCGAGCCTCCTCGGTGGTCAACTGAAACGCATGACTCTTCACCACCGGAGCATCCACCTTAGTAAGCAAGCCATCAGTAATCCTCAGTGTGGTAGGTGCAGGTGCCATCACCGCTCCTCCCCCTCCCTGCAACCTCGGACAATCTACATTTTTATGGCTAGTTTGGTTGCAGTGGAAGCAAATCAAACCCTTCTTGGGGAATTCCCTTCTCATGTCGCCCGACTAACCACAAATATAAAACAACATGCTCTGTCCTTTACATGCTCCCCCATGTGACCTCCCACACTTGACACAATGACCCGGCCCTGCTGGCCCTACTGGATGAATCCAAGGTCTTTGGCTTTTTAGCCTGACCAACTGTTGCATGTGCCTGCTCAAGCTTCCGCTTTGTGCGGAAGTCCAACTCCATTTCCCGCTCACGGGCGTTCTCCACCATCTCATTCAGGGTTTTGCACCCTGTACAGCTGACAAACTACCAAATATCATCCCTCAGCATGGAATGATACCACATCCGCCTCATATCCTCATTTGTAGCATATTGTGAGATCTACAATGCTTGTTCCCGAAACTTGGCGGTGATCCCCAACACAGGATCAGTGGTCTACTGTAGGTCATGAAACTCCCTCACTAGTCATTGCACCTCAATAGGTGGTGCAAACTCCAAATCAAATCGCCGAACAAACTCGACCCATGTCATCTCAGCCAAACTAGCTGCTCCCACCTAGCTAATAACCTCGCCCCCACCAATCTTGGGCTCTGTTTCTCAGCATGCACGAAGCAAAACCCACCTTTGCTGCATCTGGAAAGAACTCGTGCGCTAGGCGTTCTTGATATCCACCACCCAGCATTGACTAACAATGGGGTCCTTGACCCCAAAAAAATTTGGCACTCCACACACCTTGATCTCCTGGAATGGAGGAGTTTGGGCCACAACCTAACCTGCAACGATCTCGACTCGGAATTCCCTAATCCTCTCCTCTATAATCTCCATCATACACTCCTTGACCGTCCCAAAGATGAATGGCGTAGCGTCAAGGATGACCCTTGTGACCTCGGCTGGAATAAGCTCGCGCAGCCTCTCATCAATGACATCGGTAGTGTCTCCTGATCCAGCCTCGGATCCAGATCCAGATCCCGATCCTTATCCCTGTGCTCCAAATCGTGTCGCCAGCATGCTAAACTGAAATGTCATAAATCATAACGATCAGGATTTCCATATACGGGATCTTCCGAGAACGGTCCTCCTTGAGGTCGTCAGATCTAACATTGGTTCAGGTACAGGTCCTGTGCTTCCAGTAGTACGGACCCAATAATTCCTTCCACAACTACTTGTAACTTTCCCAATGCTCTACCTGATGACTCCAATTCGTCCCAAAATAAGCTATATCCCACAGAATACTGCATACATCAAATCCCAGGTTGTCCTAAGATTTTCTTTACTCACATCAATGAGACCGATCATAACATGTTGCCTTTATGCATGCGAATTATGCATAGAAAAGGATCAAATAGACTTTCGAATAAAATATTCTACCCTAGGAAGAAAACCAAGCGAGGAACAGGAAATAAGGCCAAATCAATCATTCTGAGGCTATAAGTTCCTAACTGTATACAATTTTAAAAGCGTACACATAGCAAGTTCCATATGATTAACAACGCTCAAACATCAGTATAACATGGCTAACACATTAGGGAACTACTTACTTGGATTTTCTGATCACGCGCATTGCACTCTCATCTTTTCCTTCCTTTAAAGCTTTTTCATTTTATTTTTTAAAAACAATTTGACCATTCCATAGTTTGAGTCCTGACACACCCAAGAGTGTTCCCGAATCCCTCAAACCAATGCTCTGATATCAACTTGTAACGACCCAAAATTTCAAAAGAAAATCTTCATTTTTAAATAAATCAAACAGATTTCCATAAACCATGAAATCCCAACACAATTGTTTTCAAATCCACATCCATTATATTTTTATTTCAAAACATCAGAGTGTCCCACAAAATGTCGTTGAAAGAGTGCACGTCGTGCCATCAAGCCTTGCCCTTTCCCTTGGGCTTATATGTACCTAAAACAAATCCACAAAGTGTAAGCCAATGCTTAGGGAGTTCCCCAGAGCATACCGCACATACAATCCACATATCACATAACAGATTAGCCGTTAAGCTACATATACCACATCAGATATGCATACCAACATATAAGGAAGCCATGGAAACCATCCAAGGTCATACAAATGGTGCCATTTGAACCCCCACGTGGTCTTACTATCTGCCATGGAAACCTCCACATGGTCTTCCTTCCATAGGAACCCCCACATGGTCTTTCTACCATGGGAACCCCCACATGGTCTTTTTACCATACAAGTATCATACAACAAATCATACGAGCATACTAGGATGCCATGGAAACCCTCCAAGGTCTTATACCAAATGCCACGGGAACCCCCTCGTGGTCTTAGCCTACCATACCATACTAACATAGTGCATAATCAACCGACACTCACATATCATAAAATGGGCCGGCCTTGGTGCCTTAGACCCATTAGTATGGTGAGAAGACTCACCTCTCACGAATGTTGAACTGACAAACTACAATCAGATATGTCCCATACGCTGCTCCAACTCAACTGCCTAAAGGTATCATAAGGTAGACTAGTAAAAATCCCAAAATTATCCTCAAGGTCAACCCTGGTTAACCTTGGTCAAGGTCAAAGTCAACAGTCCATGTTGACCTCAACTTGCAGAGTGCATCTAACGACTCGTCGAGTTCCTACCGAATCCAGACAACCTGATCAAACTTTAGTCAACTCTTTGATATTTTTCATCAACTTGAAGAGTTCACGTGATATTTAGAAGGCGGGGAAATGCGATCTGACTCGTGGAGTTCCTAGTGCAACTCGTCAAGTCCTTTCTGTTTGCTTGTTGTGATGATTCACCACATCCAGGGACTCCAGAGCTCAGTTCTAATGCCCTAAGGTGTCTAGAAGGATAAAGTCTCAAATTATACCTTCTAGAACCGTTCCAAATGTTCCAAGGCTCTTAACAAAGTTTGGAAAGCCCCAAAGGTTTGCTATATGGTCCAAAAATCTAGGGATCTGCAATCCCTCCTTTCTATAAAGTTTTCTTGTCCTCAAAATGCTCCAAAGATGGAGGCTTTATGGACATGCATGTCCATTGCATGTCCCTAGTTTAACATGGCCAAAAGAGGGAAATGTTCCCTAAAACCCTTGCATGGTGTCTATACTCGACCAAAGGCCAGATCTAGCCCACCTTGGGACCATTTTTCCCTGGAGGTTCATAAAGTTGAAAACTTTATGAATCCTATGCATGCAATCAACAGGAAGGGTAGGAAATGAAGAGTAAACTCAAGATCTAGCCATATTCAATGATAAAAATCGAGTCTTCAAGATTTATAGCAGTCCACAAGATGGTCAAGCTCAAGGATGGTTGCTTGGTTTGTTGGATCTTCACACTATCTCCTTCTTTTTAAGATTCAAAAGCACACTAGCTCACAAAATGGAAGAGAATGGGGATTAGGGTTAGCACAGACTTTCTTAGGGTTTGGAGGCTGGTGGGAGGTCACCCTTAAGACCCTTAAGTAGATTATATATGGTGAAACCCTAAAATTAGGGTTTTATCATTACAATGCCTACTCACCAAGTTGGCCTTCTGACTAGTCAAGTAGAGTGTAGATCTCGTGTCCTTGAAATGCCCTTTACTCGACGATTTGTACTCCCAAATCGTCGAGTCTACATACACCAACACCCTAGATTTTAAATAAATTAAGTAATACCTGGAACAGGTGTTATAACAACACTATATGTAGCAATGCTTATTTGGTTGTCTTGGTGAGTTCAGAAATGTACAACAATGGTCAAGATGTCATTTGGATTTATGGAGAGGAAGTCGGCGTCCGAGATCGTGAGCTACTTTGATTTGTTCTGATAAAAGTGATACATGTACATCATGCAGTTCATTTTGAATTTACTTTGAACTTTTTTTCCAAACCTAAAAAATTTCGTGATTCATTTCCGAGACCATACTTACTTTTGTGGTTGAGCGTTCACAGAATAGAACGTCTTCAGTCTTTCTCTTTCGGTTTTGATGATCATCTGTGTAACATACACGTTTTGAAATCCTGTTTCTTAATAAATAAAATTGTGAAATACTATGTGAAAGTGAGTGTTGAGTTCTAACAGATAGTTTTTACTAGAAATGAAGTAAAACTATGTTTAGAATCACTCAGAAAATATTAGAAGTCTTATGAGATTCCAATTAAAAGCCAAATAGTGAAATTTAGCGAAAATATAAAATTTTAAATAAGTAAAATTTTATTATTTGATGTTGTAGAGAATCGCGTTAGAAACTTGTAGGCGAAAACCTCATCGAAATCCGAGTTATAACGAAGAAGTTATGACCAACCGAAGATCCGCAACAAAACCGGCACGGCGCCGAATGACGTAAAAAGTGAGTTTTTGATAAACTACTTTTTAGCCTTAGTAATCTAAATGAAAGTCGTAGTATTCGTTAAACCGAGAAATTCGATAAAAAGAACGCCAAAATCTAACTTCGTATGAGGAAGTTATGATTTTTCGAAGTTTCAACTTAGCAGTATACAGCTAAAAACTCGAATTTTAGATCAAGTGATATTTGATCGATACATCCTAAACGAGAAACGGAGGTCTCGTCATTTGTAGTACAAAGGTAAAAACTCTAACGAAAACGGATGTCGGATGAAGTTATGAATTTTTAACGGATTTTCCTATCCAGGTCTGTTAAAAATAATAATATTAAAAGTATGGTCAAAATTAGTCGACGAAGTCTAAACGAAAGTTGTATAGCGTAGTTTTAGCTACGTGTGCATCTAAAGAACGTCAAAAACGGAGCTCGTATGCGAATGTTATGAATTTTAGAAGTTCGGGGCTCAAAATCCGAGAATTTCGCATGAACAGTGCCTCGCACGAAGCAGCAGCGTCACCGGAGATGTGGCCCAAACCGAATTGCCGACACGCCTTGCGCTCCAGTCGCATTCCGAGTGGACATAACCACCGAGCCAATACGAATCTAACGCGTGTAACTTCGATGTCCGATGCGTGCTTACCTGCGAGCCGAGCCACCGAGCTGCTTCGTCACCGCTTCCTGTCCGAGCCTCGCATACGCGCCAGCTCCCCTCTTGTCACTTCGTGGCCTTTGCTCAGGCAACCGCGTGTCCCTTCTGCCAGCGCACCTCCGAACCTTGCCCCGTATAAATGGGAGGGTGCGAACCCTCCCGGCTAAAATTGGAAAATTGACACTTTTTCACCCTAATTCCATATATTCATTATTTTGACTTTTCCCGAAGCCCCGGTATCAATTTTAGCACCCGAAACACGTCCCGAGACCCCCGAGAAGCCCGAAAATTTTATCTTTTCGGTTTTGAAGCCCTACCTTCGCAAAGCCTGGTTTTCAATTAAGCTCCCGGTTTTCAACATAGAAAGTCATATTTAAAGTCGAAGTGCTGTCCAAATTACTATTTTAACCCCCGATTAACTTAAGGTGAGTTCAATATATAGGAACAATTGTATGTTATGTGTTATATGTGCTATGTGCTTTTCAGTGTTATTATTCTGAGTTATTTTCCCGTGTTATTAGTTATGTTTATAGCAATTGTAATACATTTGACCATGTGATCAGTGAAAGGACTTAGATTCACATTGGTACTGGTACGTAGCCTCTGGCCATGTAGAGCATGTCTCCATAAGAGAATGACTTCTATTCTATGGCATTGGCAAATGGTTAGACACGTCTATAAGCCTGAAATCTAACAAGATGTGAATCAGAACTTGCATCTATTCTATGCCATTTGGGCCAAAGTTTTATTGATGTATATCAAGCATTGAAAAGTATATCTTTGAATAAAGTCTTTGATTGATATGAACACTTGTCACATGATCTCACATATGTCTTGTTCCTCTTTGTTGTTGTCACATTGAAGTATATATATATATATATATATATATATATATATATATATATATATATATATGGCATAACGTTATATTGTATCTATTATTGAACTCACTAAGCGTCACCGCTTATCTATCAATGCTTAACAATTGCAGGTGATAAGTAACTAGTATGTTCACATACTATTGAAAGATTTAGAATAGTTTGTAATAGTACTTTTGTACTACATTTTATGTTTGTATAAATTAAAATATCATGGGTAGTTATGTAATATATATATATATATATATATATATATATATATATATATATATATATATATATAACACTTTGTAATAGACGGTTTGTATCCAATAGTTTGTAATTCCCTTTATCAATGTAAAATATTGCTTTTATGAATATGCATAAAGCATGTTTTGGAGTAATGATATTGTGAAGTATGAAAGTTTGGGTCTTTCAAAAATACAAAAGTTGGAGTCTTTCAACCAAGGTATCAGAGCAGTAGTTTAAGCGAACTAAATTCCACGGGTTGGTATTTAGACTTAAACTATAGGAAGTTCAATATATGAACTTAATCATTGTAAGTATAGGGATACAAACCATAGGAAATATATAAGTAAAAGTATTAGGTAATAGTAAACCCTAATATTCTAAAATACGATCTTACTCCGTATTTCAGATCAATGGCTGAACAACTAAGTAGCCATACCCCTAAGGTTAGTGGAGATCCTCCACCCGAGGAAGTGAATACTCCAGTATCTCCTCGTGAGGAGCGACTCTTAGGTAAACTTACCGGTGTTATTCGACAGACTCATGAAGAACACAAAAAGAATGATGATAAAGGAAAAGAGAAAGTCACTGGAGAATCTTCAAGCGGAAAGGTGAATCATCCCTCGTTCAAAGATTTCAAGAGTAGTGGTGCTACGGAGTTTTCTGGTGTCCTTAATCCTATAATTGTTATGACTTGGATTCAGAACACCGAGAAAGTATTTTGTGTTTCTCATGTGGATGATGAAGACAAGACTATCTATGCTTCTGCAATGCTCATTGGAGAAGCCTTAGTTTGGTGGGAAGCAACATATGAAGCTCTCGATGGATGTGACCAGGAGAACTTATCCTGGGAGTTGTTCAAGACTCGTGTGCTAGAGAAGTATTGTCCTCTAGAAATGAGGAGAAGATTGGAGAAGGAATTCCTCGAGCTTAAACAAGGATGAATGACTGTGAATGAGTATGAAACTCAATTTAATCAAAGAGCAACGTTTGCTATGAAGTATATTCCAACTGAAGACGAGAAAATTCAGTTATTCATGGAGGGACTACGACACAAAATCCATGATTTCATTGTCAATCGGGATGTTCTATCATTCGATAAAGTTGTTGAGTATGCTCGAAGGCGTGAGCATGACTTAGAAATACATGGTGCCACTCTTACTGTTCCAAATCATCCACGTACTGAAAGAATTACTCCTGCTTCCACTATTCCACCGGCTCAATCTATTCGAACTGATCCTAGCAAGCAAGCACAATCTCAAAGTCCTTTTCGTGGCCGCGGTAGGTCACAATCTTTTTCTATTCAATCGCCTTCATGTCGCGTTTGTGGAAGGAATCATCCAGGTCAATGCAAAATAGACAAGGAATCCATTGTCTGTTATGGGTGTGGAGAAACGGGTCATATAAAGCCAGCTTGCCCAAGGAAGGATGTGACTTGTTATGCATGTGGTATTACTGGCCACAAGAAGCATTTTTACCCTACTCTTACCAGCCAAGTGACGGGAAGTCAAGCTTCTGTTCAACAACCGGCAAGAAGTTAAGTCCCTGTCCAACAACCGAAGAGTACTCCAGCTCAAAAGGAGGAGGTGCCAAAACCTAAAGGTCGTGCATTCCAGATTACCGCAGAGGAAGCACGTAAGGACCCGAATGTCGTAACGGGTACATTTCTTGTCAACCCTAGACCTGCTCACATCTTATTTGATTCTGGTGCCTCGGATTCTTTCATATCTTACAAATTTGCACATTCTTTTCAAACTGTTTGCTATGCACTCGCGCAACCATTTCATGTAGATACTGCAGGAAGTATATCATTACTTGCTGATAAAATCTATAGGGATTGTGTCATAGAAATTGAAGGCTATAATTTTCTTGCTAACATAATCCCTATCTCCTTGCCCCATTTCAATATTATTATTGGCATGGATTGGTTGTCAAAGAACCATGCAGAACTCTTGTGTTACAAAAAGATGGTACGCATTCCTATTAAAGGGGAAGATCCTATTCATGTCTACGGTGAACAAAGGATCTTAAAAATAATCTCTTTCCTCAAAGCTCATAAATTCATATCGAAAGGTTGTCCTATCTATCTGGCCTATACAGTTGACATCTCTAGAAAGGAGAATAAAACTGTAAATGATATTACCATTGTTAACGAATATCCCGATGTTTTCCCCAATGATTTGCCTGGACTTCCTCCGGACAGACAAGTAGAATTCCGAATTGACCTTGTGCCTGGTGCTGCTCCGATTGCAAAGACTCCTTATCATCTTGCGCTAGTCGAGATGAAGAAATGATGATCCAACTGTAGGAATTACTTGACAAAGGCTTTATTCGACCGAGTACCTCTCCCTAGGGTGCTCCAGTATTGTTTGTCAAGAAGAAGGACAGATCGATGCGAATGTGCATTGATTATCGTGAGCTGAATAAGGTGACTATCAAGAACAAGTACCCGCTACCTCTCATCGACGGTTTTTTCGATCAACTTCAGGGTGTTAACTATTTCTCAAAGATTGATTTAAGATCTGGCTATCATCAGTTGAAAGTACAAGAGCAAGATGTACCAAAGACTGCTTTCCGTACTCGTTATGGGCATTTCGAAGTCCTTGTCATGCCATTCGGTTTGACAAATGCTCCTGTCGTATTCATGGATATGATGAATCGAGTATGCCGCCCAATGCTCGATAAGTCTGTCATCGTATTCATTGACGATATTCTAATCTATTCCAAGTCTGAAGCCGATCATGCCGTTCATATTCGTGAAATCTTAGAACTTCTTCGAAAGGAGAAACTTTATGCTATATTCTCGAAATGTGAATTTTGGCTTCGTCAAGTTCAATTTCTCAGCCATATTATGTCTAGTGACGGTGTATCCGTAGATCCTATCAAAATCGAAGCCATTCAAAATTGGGAAGTGCCTCGTAATGCTTCCGAAATTCGAAGTTTCTTAGGTCTCGTGGGATATTACCGGAGATTCATTAAAGACTTTTGTCGTATAGTCGTACCTCTTACAAGTCTTACACGGAAGGAAGTGAAGTTCGAATGGGGTGAAGCTCAAGAAAAAGCTTTCTCAACTCTAAAAGATCTTTTGACTCATGCTCCCATCTTATCACTCCCAAAAGGTGATGATGATTTCTCCGTGTATAGTGATGCTTCAAGATTGGGAATCGGTTGTGTGTTGATGCAGCATGGTAAAGTGATAGCCTACGCCTCAAGACAACTGAAAGATTATGAAAAGAATTATCCCACCCATGATCTTGAACTCGCTGCAGTAGTATTTGCCCTAAAACTTTGGAGACATTACCTTTTTGGTACGAAATGCCATTTGTTTACCGACCACAAGAGTCTCAAATATATATTTAGTCAGCAAACTCTGAATATGATACAACAACGAGTCATGGAGCTGATCAAGGACTATGATTGCAAAATCCTGTACCATCCTAGAAAGGCTAATGTGGTTGCAGATGCACTTAGCAGGAAAGATTATCGTAATAGTATGTGTTATACTATTACTCACACTACGGTGAAGTTCACTATTCTTGATGAACTAAAAAAGTGCCAAGTTGAGGCCTTAAATCCAAAAAAATGTGAAGAAGGAAGGAATGGTACATTATACTGATGTTTTACTTGATGATCCACGAGGATTAAAAGTATTTAAGAATCGGCTATGGATTCCAAATATTGGTGGATTAAGACAGAAGATTTTAGATGAAGCTCATAAGTCTAAGATGTCAATACATCCTGGTACAAGTAAAATGTACTATGATGTAAGAGTTGATTATTGGTGACTTGGATTAAAGAGAGACATAGGAAGATATGTACAGGAATGCTTAGTATGCTTACAAGTCAAAACAGAGCACCAAAAGCCTTATGGAACCCCAGAAAGTCTTAGTGTTCTTGTATGGAAGTGGGAAGAGCTGTCCATGGATTTTATTACCAAATTGCCAAAGACTGCTAGACAGCATGATAGCATTTTGGTAATCGTCGATCGCCTGACTAAGAGTGCACATTTTCTCGCCATGCGTGAAACGGCTCCAATAGAGAAATATGCACAAGTATAATTGGATGAAATTGTTGCAAGACATGGTGTGCCACTAAAGAGCATTTCCGATCGCGATACTCGCTACACTTCTCACTTTTGGGCGAGTATGCAAAACAAATTGGGATCTCAAGTTGCTCTCAGCACCGCTTATCATCCCCAGACAGATGGTCAGACGGAGAGAACAATCCAAACATTATAAGATATGCTTCGTGCATGTGTCTTGGAGTTCAGTGGTAACTGGGATAAATACTTACCGCTTGTTGAATTTTCGTATAATAACAGTTACCACACTTCAATCAAAATGCCACCATATGAAGCATTATATGGTCGCAAATGTCGTACGTCGTTATGTTGGCGAGATGTAGGACAGAAGATCCTTAGAGGCCCTGAAATGATTTAAGACACCACCGACAAGATTCAAATCGTACGAGAAAGAATGAAATCGGCCCAGGATCGACAGAAGTCCTATACAGAAAAGAGAAGACGACCTATAGAATTCCAAGTGGGTGATTTCGTGATGTTGAAGGTATCCCCATGGAAAGGCCTTATGCGATTTGGGAAGAAAGGAAAGTTGAGTCCTAGATTTGTTGGTCCTTTCAAAATCATCCATAGAATTGGAAAGCAAGCATACCTCTTAGAACTGCCTGAAGATTTGGCAGGTATTCATGATGTGTTTCATGTAAGTTATCTGTGCAAATGACTGAGCATCTACGATGAGACAGTTCCATTATCCGAGGTGAAATTGGATAATAAGTTAAGATATGTTGAAGAGCCTAAAGAAATCATGAATGAAAGAACAACTAAGCTACGCAATAAAGAAGTAGAATTGGTGCTTGTCAAGTGGAAACACCATCGAGGCCCAAACTATACTTGGGAGAATAAGAATGAGATAAAAGCAAAATATCCCCATTTATTTTAATCGATGTAATTTCGGGGAAGAAATCCTCAAAATGAGGAGGTATTTGTAACATACACGTTTTGAAATCGTGTTTCGCAATAAATAAAATTGTGAAATACTATGTGAAATTGAGTGTTGAGTTCTAACAAATGGTTTTTACTAGAAATGAAGTAAAACTATGTTTAGAATCACTCAGAAAATATTGGAAGTCTTATGAGATTCAAATTAAAAGCCAAATAGTGAAATTTAGCAAAAATATAAAATTTTAAATAAGTAAAATTTTATTATTTGATGTTGTAGAGAATCGCGTTAGAAACTTGTAGGCGAAAACCTCGTCGAAATCCGAGTTATAACGAAGAAGTTATGACCAACCGAAGATCCGCGACAAAACCGGCACGGTGCCAAATGACGTAAAAAGTGAGTTTTTGATAAACTACTTTTTAGCCTTAGTAATCTAAATGAAAGTCTTAGTATTCGTTAAACCGAGAAATTCGATAAAAAGCACGCCAAAATCTGACTTCGTACGAGGAAGTTATGATTTTTCGAAGTTTCAACTTAGCAGTAGACAACTAAAAACTCGAATTTCAGATCAAGCGATATTAGACCGATACATCCTAAATGAGAGTCGAAGGTCTCGTCATTTGTAGTACAACGGTAGAAAGTCTGACGAAAACGGATGTCGGATGAAGAAGTTATGAATTTTTAACGGATTTTCCTGTCCCGGTCTGTTAAAAATAATAATATTAAAAATAAAGTCAAAATTAGACAATGAAGTCTAAACGAAAGTTGTAGAGCGTAATTTTAGCTATGCGTGCATATAAATAACGTCAAAAACGGAGCTCATATGCAAAAGTTATGGATTTTAGAAGTTCGGGGCTCAAAATCCAAGAATTTCGCATGAACAGTGCCTCGCACGAAGTAGCAGCGTCACTGGAGAAGTGGCCCAAACCGAATTGCCAACGCACCTCGTGCTCCTGTCGCATTCTGAGTGGACTGAAGCACCGAGCCAATCCGAATCCGACGCGTGTAACTTCGCTATCCGACGCGTGCGTACCTGTTAGCCGAGCCATCGAGCTGCTTCGTCACCGCTTCCTGTCCGAGCCTCGCATGCGCGCCAGCTCCCCTCTTCTCGCTTCGTGGCCTTCACTCCAGCAGACGCGTGTCCCTTCTGCCAGCGCACCTCCGAACCTCGCCCCTATAAATAGGAGGGTGTGAACCCTCCCGGCTAAAATTGGAAAATTGACACTTTTTCACCCTAATTCCATATATTCACTATTTTGACTTTTCCCGAAGCCTCGGTATCAATTTTAGCACCCGAAACACGTCTCAAGACCCCCGAGAAGCCCGAAAATTTTATCTTTTCGGTTTTGAAGCTCTACCTTCGCAGAGCCCAATTTTCAATTAAGCTCCCGGTTTTCAACATAGAAAGTCATATTTAAAGCCGAAGTGCTGTCCAAATTACTATTTTAACCCCCGGTTAACTTAAGGTGAGTTCAATATATAGGAACAATTGTATGTTATGTGTTATATGTGCTATGTGGTTTTCAGTGTTATTATTCTGAGTTATTTTCCCATGTTATTCGCTATGTTTATAGCAATTGTAATACTTTTGACCATGTGATCAGTGAAACGACTTAGATTCACATTGGTACTGGTACGTAGCCTCTGGCCATGTAGAGCATGTCTCCGTAAGAGAATGACTTCTATTCTATGGCATTGGCAAATGGTTACACAGGTCTATAAGTCTGAAATCTAACAAGATGTTAATCAGAAATTGCATGTCTTCTATGCCATTTGGGCTAAAGTTTTATTGATGTATATCAAGCATTGAAAAGTATATTTTTGAATAAAGTCTTTGATTGATATGAACGCTTGTCACATGATCTCACATATATCTTGTTCCTCTTTGCTTTTGTCACATTGAAGTATATATATATGGCATAACGTTATATTGTATCTATTATTGAACTCACTAAGCGTCACCATTTATCCTATCAATGTTTAACAATTGCAGGTGATAAGTAACTAGTATGTTCACATATTATTGAAAGATTTAGAATAGTTTGTAATAGTACTTTTGTACTACAGTTTATGTTTGTATAAATTACAATATCCTAGGTAGTTATGTAATATATATATATATATATATATATATATATATATATATATATATATATATATATATATATATAACACTTTGTAATAGATGGTTTGTATCCAATAGTTTGTAATTCCCTTTATCTATGTAAAATATTGCTTTTATGAATATGAAAATAGCATGTTTTGGAGTAATGATATTGTGAAGTATGAAATTTTGGGTCTTTCAAAAATACGAAAGTTGGGGTCTTTCAATTTCATGATCATCTTCTGGGTGTAGAAGAGCAAACTTGATGTAGAACTTGCCATATGGAGAGATGGGGAGATCAATATGGTCTGAGTCTTGAGTTGGTAGATTATAATACATGAATGATACAATGTCCATATAATGAATTATTCCTTCACGATAGAGTGGGGAAAGCCCTAACATTGGATTGTGGTTGTCTTTTAGAGCTTGAATCTGAATACTCTCTTCAAGGGCTTGATTTATTTGTGTGTGAGACCACCCTTCAGACTTATTTGCAGTTGGTTCATAGCTTTGGGGTTCCAAGATAGGCTTCTTGCCTTTGTCATGTTTCTTCAAGTCATCAATGACTTGTTGAATGTTCTCAACAACATTGAACTCAGGAGGTGGAGGAATGAGAGGCACTTTCAGGATGTTGTTAGGCTTCCAAAGTGGAGAGCCTTCGTTAAGTGGAACTATTCTCGGAGAGGGAATCAGAGGCAACATTGACTAGGCAGCTCGGAATACATCAATTGTGTGCTTATTCTTTGCCTTGTTCACTACACGACTTCTTTGTAAAACATCAACTAAGGATGATGGCTAGGTAACTGCAGACCATATCCTTCGTTCTACCTTAGAAAGAACTTTCGCCAAAAATTTCCTTGGAGATTCAATTTCAATCATAGAATTTGTGAAGTAATCTAGTTCTTCCTGATCATCAGAAGGAATACCTATGGATATAATTTATACATTGTCATCTTCAAATTCATCTGGAGTTTAAATTCTGAGGAGGGTTTCCAGGAGATGGTATGATCTCCTTTATTCGGTCCTTCTCGCCCTCTTGCATTGGACGGCCCTATAACCGAGGCAAGCATAGCCGAGATTTTAAATTCCGAGAACCTATCAAACACCTTTTGGAAATTGGTGTTCATTTGCAAAGTGAGGGCATCATAGGCATCAGCGGTTGGATCCTGAGCTTTCAAGTAGTAGAATAATATGGCAAGAAATGAAAGTATTTCATCGAACTTGTTTTTCGGAACGTCCACTATATTCCAGCTAGCTCGGAGGAGTTTGATAAGGACTTGCTACATTATAAGATTCATTTCATATTTCTTTTTGACCTCTTTCTCCATCGTCTGAATTTGTTTTCATGCCTGACATGGGTTTGTTTTATCATCTTATTGGTGGCGTTGATCATGTCATCGTGAACCTTGAGCATGGTAGTGATTGTGTCAAGGTAGTGGTCCATATTTGAGTTATACTTTTGCTCAACCTCCTCAATGATTTGCTTGAGTCGGAAGGAGATGAGTTGATCTAGCTGTTCTCCCATTTCTACATCCGAGGGACCTGGTTTCTTGACTTAAAATAGGGAGAGGAGAATAGCATCAACCTTTGTGTTGAGAGCAGACACTTTAGCATCAATTTTGGAGTCAATCTAGGTAACTAACTTGTCCAAGGATTCCACTTTCGAGACTGTAGCACACATGTTGTCTTGGAGTTCCAACAAGGAGAATGGATCAACATAATTTCCAGCTAATGATCCAGTGTCCAAGGTGGAACTCTCAGACTTGGCTTCATCACGGTCTTGATTGATTGTAGGTTTGGAAGGATCAGGATTGTTTGTAGTGGTTGTTTGATCTTCCTTGGGAGGATTTGTTTCTGATCACCTCGAAGTGCATGTTGAGCTTGATCATCAACATTAATTTCTTCATCAACAGGCTCCGATGAAGACGATAAAAGACCCAAGTAATAGATGGGACTAGATGATGATGTTTTCTGCAAAATATGAACAGAAGACAGAACTAGAGGAGTAGCAATGGAGATGATATTGTCATTGAACGTAAAATTAGTTGAATGCTCTTCATCAAGATCAGGATGGAATGAATCGTGTGGGCTAGATTTTGGAGGATCATTTGAGATGATGTTTTCTTGATAACTCTCTCCAGATGAAAATTCTTGTTCGGAAACATCATCAGATGGAACAAAAAACGAAAGATTGCTCTGAATGGCTCTATTCCTCATTGAAATGAGAGTAGCTTCAACTTGTGATCCTGTAATCTTTGCATTCCTTGAGTGAGCCTACTAACAAAATCTAACAAATTGAGTTCATAAGTACCTATTCGTCCTTTACCTAAGCAAGGTATCATACCAGTTGTGGCTTCTAAGGTTGGAGGGACTACCCCAACTTCGGAATGCTTTGAATCTGAGGCAGCGGTCTCGAATCATGCTTGTGTAGAAGAATAATGATGGATATCCAAGGTGACTCGTGGGTGTGTTCCAGGTGGGTGAAATGAACTATTTTCGACACCGACATCACCTTGTTGGGAAAGTGATGGTGATTATGAGGAGAGTCCCTGGGAGTGTGTGTTAGTTGTTTTGAAACTTCAATAGGTACTTCAGAAGAATGGTCGGGTGGGGTGAGAGGATGACCAGAATCATTAGGAATGGGGATCGAGGTTGATTGTGTTAGGTTGTACACAACCGATGTCTCCAAATGATGTTTCAAGAAAAAGGACTCAGATGGTACATGTCCAAAAGATGCCTGGTTCGGAAGGCGATAAGTTTTAACAGCGTTAAAGGTTAGAACTACATCTTTCTGAATAGTGTTGATTGGAATTCGTTTATGCCTTTCTTTGTAGAGTTTTTGGATGGTAAGAGCCCAAAATCTCGGAATTGAAATCTCTTGAGGCTTTCTCTTCAAAGCGAACTTCCAAAAATCTTGCCACAAGACTTCGGTTAGGTCAACAGAGTTTGACTTTCTTGAGTAGATTTTGTCGAAAACGTAAATCCAATATTTGCTCATAGTTTATGTTCCTCTATGTTTACCAGATAGACGTTGAAGGATGAGGTGCATAAGTACGGTCCACATACCAAGAACTGCCGATTTCTTGTAATTTTTTTTTCTTTGAACTCTTCTACATACCCCATGTGGTTAAGGAACATCTGAAACTATTCAGACGATGGTTCTTGAACAGTGAAACCCTTAGGGTTTTCTGGAATCCTAATAGCTCTGAGAAATGTCTATTTTGAGACAGGCACAATGCAATCTCCAGTAATCCTGTTTTCGAGAACTCCATCTTCAATCTTGATTTTGTTGAAGTCTGTGTGAAGGAGACGAAGTGGAATAGGTGGATTGGGGATTTTTGTGAGAGGAACAGGGATGGGATGATGGGATATGAACTCGATCATAACCCAGATGGACTCATCATAGTCCATGGGATCTAGAGAAAATAGTTGCATGATGTCGCAGAGAAAGGGTTCAATAGAAGAAGATGAAGTAGAAACCTTGGATGATTTCTTCTTGGGAGCAGTGTTTGAGGTTTTTGGGGCATTTTGTGAGGAATCGATAGTTGTAGGTTTTGACAGCTCGAAGAACAATTTTGCAAAGTGAAAGTGAAGAATATGAGGGGCGCATAAAGGTATAAAGTGGATTTTGTGAACCTTTTATAGTTTGAAAGGAATGGTTCACGTTAAGAAATAAAGTGTAATGATTAAACCCGGTTTTGGTAACAGATCACATTAAATGTGTTGGAACATTTGGTATGAGTTGACCTACACGAACGGAATTCACAATGGCAAGACATGCAAAATGGAAACCTTCGTTTCATTTAAAAAGATGTTTATTTTATTGAGACGTGTGCAAAAGTGCGATTTTCAAGGACTAAAGGATAATCATCATTAAAAATTTACCGTTTGAGCTATTAAGAAAAACATTTCAAAAAAAAATAATGAAAAACCTTTTGAACTTCTTTTCAAGAAAGTGATAGGGGAGAAAGGAAGTTCCGAGATGAATTGTCATAAGATACTTCCAAGGTGATAATTAAAACACTTTGACATGATATAGAGTCTGAGATTACGCGGACTTAGACTGAATATTAGAGATCAAATGTAAGAAGATATTAGAGTACATATTTTAAACATATTTTGAGGTTCCGAGATGAAAAGAGTCAGATCTTAGATAGGGGTAAGAGGGGAAGGCTCATTACCATTTCGGACTTGAATTCTGAGGTGAACACTATAACACAATATTTGAGACAGGTTCTGACGTGAGATCAAACAAAACACCAACGTGACTATATTTTTCATATAAACTTCAAAAGATGAGGTGAGCTGCACGACTTAAACTGGAAAAAGAGGTGAGACAAAAAGACATATAAAATGATCCTATATAGTCCAAGAGTAATTGATTCCGAGATGAAAAAGATTTTAACTTCAGGATTAATTTAGTTTCCAATGTTTTTATTAGAGAGTATAAGCCTCTTGGAAGAACTGAGGATCATGCAACATCATACCCATTTTGTTCAGAAAACCATTGAATATGGTTTCATCTAATGCCTTAGTAAAGACATCAGCAATTTCATTATCAGATGGAGCAAAAATAAGTTCAATGTTACCTTTTAAAACATGATCTTTCATGAAATGGTACCGTATATCAATGTGCTTTGTCATAGAGTGTTGAATTCGATTGTGTGAAAATGCAATGGAACTTTGAGAATCACAAAAAATTGAAATTTTTTGAAACTGATAACCATAATCCAAAAGCTGTGATTTCATCCAAAGAACTTGAGAAGGGAAACTACCAGTAGCAATGTATTTCGCTTCAGCTGTTGAAAGTGAAATGTCGCTCTATTTCTTGGACAACCAACTAACCAAAGTTCGTCATCGTGTTCAAGTTGAAGTTCGCCATTGATGAATAGCTTTTGAAGAAATAAAATTTTGATTTATGGAGAAATCAATCAAAGATCAATTGATAAAACACATAAAATGTAGAATCGATACAATTCAATCGATTTACACAAGTTTTATGTTTCAATCTATGGAATATTTGAATCAGAAAGAATGATTCAAAAAGATGAAAAATACGAGAATAGAAAACTACAATCGATGATATGACTCTTGCTCTGATACCAAATGAATTGTGTTAAAAAAATGATGATCTTATCAATTGATTATGTAGAAAGCGATAAAAGACACGCGGATCTAAATATAATCTGTTTGGCTCATATTTACGTCTGGAAAAGTGCAAAGTGTGAGCGTACAAAATGTGATGAAAGTATTTGAACCGCTACTCTGACCTAAGTACTTACCCTATTTATAGGGTACGTCAGACGTACAAAAAATACAATGACTATACATGACATATCGAAACTATAATTGCCTTGTAAATAGAATACATATCAAAAGTGCTCAACGTTCGATACTTATAGACACATGACACAAGATATAACTTTCAACTCTCACTACCTACTTTCGACCCTACAGGGAACTCATGTTTTTGTTTCAAATCTAAAGCTTTAGATCGTATATTTTAATAGAACTTATTCAAAGAAATATATAAATATCATGTTGAAATGGTTCAACGTAGGAAATTCCATATATATAAATATTATAGCAAGAAAATGAACAGATATTAAATCATTGTACATGTAATAATGAGTTGAATCTCATATGCTTCGGATATAGGATCGATTACATATGCTATAATATTCAATTTTTCTAATTTGTCAAATACCTTAAGCATTGTGAGGAAAGAATTGGATTTTTATGTGACTAAAGTTGTTAAACAACTGTGAAGAACATTTCGTGGTTTTACCAAAGATTTTTTGCTTGTGAACATTTGGAAGTATGATATTATTAGGACATACCATATGACAAGTTCTGGATTAAGATGATTCTTGGTCAGAATAGATGGTCATATGGGAATATAGAAATTTTTCCATAATGGGAGGTGGTTGTAAAGTCAACATGGGAGTTCGAAACTTTAACAAAAAAGAAGTTTCCAAGGAGTGTACCTTAAATTTGAGACTTCATTACCATGGAATTGTTTCGAATAACAAGTTTCAACGGAACATTATGTAATATTGAAGGCTCAGTCTCTCTGACTTTAGAACCTCGACATCACAGAAGGTCAATACATGTAAATATTAAATTCCACTACATCTTAAATAATGATAAGAATTTGGAATTGTGAAATGAACATCATTAGAGTAATTTCCAGTCAATTTGTTCACAAAGGAAGAGAAATCGAGAGGCATAGTATGAATGTTTATAACATGGAATGATTTATGTTATTTAATTCAAGGGGTTAGTTAATTACACGAAACAATCTACAATGAATAAATTTGTAATCGTTATGGTGATTAAATAATAGGGATGTGTTTATATTCAAAGGGTTTGATACCATAATTAATTAGTTTATTATTATGTTTCACTTTGCATGTTTACTTCCCTGAGTAATTTAAATATTATCCAAAATTCCATAGTCAGTCATACTTTTAGGAGTAGGTGTTGAACTAAGATATCATAGAGTGTTAGTAGATTGTCTATATTGATTCGACATATCATTGTGATTGTTGCTATACTCATGAATACTTGAAATAGGAATTTAAGTATTGGATAAACCCATGTTTATAGATTGCTTCATGGATTCTATCATGAGTAATTCTAAGACGATAATATCTTCTATTCTTCAAATTATAAACATTAACATTTGTCAAAATGTTAAACACTGTTCCTAAGGTCAAATCCATAGAACAGTTTTCTTCCTGTACGCCCTTGCTTGCTTGCTTAACCCACTCCCATGCTTCTAAAAGGTAAATGTTGAACCCAAGGTCTGTACTTCACTCTTCTAACCACCTCACTAACCCACCACACCACCACCATTTGCTTTATACCTGTCGACGCACCCGCAGCACTATTGAGACCTACACACTCACCGCCGCTACTCTTCCACCTTCGTCTTTCTTAACCACCGCTCCTTCCTCTCCGATATCAACACTGGTGTTTGGATTCCAAGCCAAAAGTATCATTGCTTTCTCTTCTTTTTCAAACAATATGGTTTGTTTTTTCTGTTTTCCTAATCAAAACTAAACCTTAACTTCCATCATCAATAGCACCATGTTTCTTAGGTTCTACTGTTTATAAGATCGAATCAAAGGAACAATCTTTTTGCACTGTGCTTAAGCACACTTCTTGCTTCATGATCAACCCAAAAGTCTCACCAGCTCCATGTTCATTTTCTTTCTCACGGTAAACCTCACCAACCTTCTCTCGCTCTAAAATTTCTTTAAGTTAAACCGTAGCTTCTCTGACCATAAAGCGACAACTAACTCAAAATTTCAACTGAGGAGCATTTATGGAGGTTGAAGATAAAAAAAAAACATCATGAAGAATCGTTCTTTGTGCAACACGAACGATGGTTGCAGGCAAAGGGAGACTGGAGATTGGTCATTGATTTGCGCTTTGATTTTTCAATTTAGTCAAGATGTTCTACCGATTCAAGAAAACCGGAGACGGGGTATCCCTTAATTGATATTTCATCTTTGCAATTATAGTGTTTTTTTTTGCAGTTGTTTCCCTTTTCCATTTTTTTTATTACTATGATTTGCATTAATTTAATCTAATTTTAATGATGTAAACCGAAGAATTTGCTTTTTTAGGGGTTTGCCCACCAACTATTTGTATATATGTCTACGATCATTGCTTCCTTCAATTCCGGAGTTTTAGATTTCAAAGAGCTTCAAAAAGACACATAAAGGGGATGCTTAAAGTATATATAAATATTATCATCAGAATAGCAACAAAATCAACAATGGATCTCTAGATGAGGCAATGCAAGATCTCGAGGAAGTACTTATGATCAGGTTTGTTACCTTTTCATTAACTTTTTGTGTGAAAGTTCTGTGAATTAATAATTGTGATGGATTTGAATACATTATGCTCCTGTATTACGTGTTCATTGATTAATAACCCTTTGTCCGGGTTATTCTTATTCATGAAATTCTTTCAGGTTTAAGTATTTTTGAAGAATATCTTGCTTAAATGGAGGCGGACTAGGGAAAAATATCATCAACAGGTTATGTAAGTTATATATATATATATATATATATATATATATATATATATATATATATATATATATATATATATATAGAGAGAGAGAGAGAGAGAGGTTCAGGTTCATTTGAGACCATTCTAAATAGAATATTACACTGTACATATTCTAAAAATAATTTTAAAATGCAAAATAAATGGAAAAATCAAAAAATTCTTTTTTTAAATATTATTTTCGGAACATGAATTAACTAAAAATAATAAAAAAAAATAAAAAAAAAATAAAAAAAATGCGTCTCACGGTCTCACAAAATATAGGTGGTCTCAAATGAACCTAACCCTATATATATATATATATATATATATATATATATATATATATATATATATATATATATATATATATATATATATATATATTCTAGCCAATTTTATGACCATTTAGTAGTACAACAAGATATAAACTGTCAATTTTCGTATTTTTTTTTAAATTCACTTTTTATTTTGGGAAGTAGTTAGAAAAATATAAATTTTTATTGTCCTTTCACTTGATCTTGATGCCAACTTTTTTGAACGACTAGAAATGCGTAGTAAGTAGACTGCAATCTTGTTGCATTATGAAGGTGAGAATTTAAACTAAAGGATAATAATATAATTTTTAATTTTTTCAACATCATTTTTAAATAAAAATATGATAAAACGGTTTGTGTAGTAGGCTAACTGTGTGACCCTTTGAATGGGATTTATGGAGTTGATACACATTCGGATCATAGTTTGATCACTCTTGGTAACTGATAGTGTTTTTAGAGTCTAAGTAGGCAAATCTAATATGAACAACCTATACAAGTTTTATCTTTGAAAAATTTTGATATTAATTTTTTATTTTGATTTTTAAAGATATGCAAGAACAAAGATGCTAAGCCTCAGGTGTGGGAATCTTCTCTACCATTAAAAGGGTAAGACTATGCAGGGCCGATCCTAAGGATTCAAATGTCCAAGACAAGCCAAAAAAAAGGCCCTTAGGCCTTAACTTGTAACAAATTAAATTATATAAACTATTTTGTTTAAAACGACGATAAACTTTATGGCAATAAACGTAGCAAAATCATAGTATTTTGATGAGTAAAGCTCCTAGGTTCCTACCAAGAAAAGAAACATAATGTCGGTCAGCTTTTTGATAGGAATTTATTAGACGGAAAGAACAAAAAAAAATTGACTCAAAACAACAACCAGAAAAGATGATAGTTCTAGATAAAATAGTAAGCCTCCTACCTTAAATATGAATTAGAAACCAAAAATGATCAAGAAAATGACATAGAAAAAGTTGGAAAGTTAATGGAAAGTTATCTTGCTGAAATAGCTTTTTATATGAATTTATTACTATAAAAATTTATGAATTTCACTTAACATATTCATGAACAAGCTAAGGTATCTGTATAAAGCCATTGATATCTACTTGAAGGTATGTAAGTGTATCTTCTTCTTAACATTTATATATCATTTAAAGAGTTTATGTCATAACTCATTAACACAGAACTCGTTAACTATATATTAAATTATTAATATATAATACAGTGAATTAGACAATTAGTGATAAACTATAAATCATTAAAACTGATAATGATTCATTCAATTCAACATGACAACATTCATTCAACATTCAAGATTTCAAGTATTCAAGTAAAACTAATAATGATAAAACTGAATGTGATAAAACTATTAAAACTAAGATTATTGACTTTCTCTTTAGCCTATGTTTCTGTGTTGTTAAACTAAGTCTTAGTCCGGCCATTTCATTCATTATCAAGATGTGAACAGAATTATGCCATACTTTTTATGCAAGTATAAAGTTCAAGAAAATGCAAAAACGATGGAATCCCTGATCGATTAAAACCGGTAACGATAAACTGTAAAATTAATTCATAACCTGATTAATATTAGATTAGTAGGAGTGGTTGTCGGCCTGTCACTGAGTTGTTGTCGTTGTCGCTGAGTTGCGTTCAATGTGATCGACTGGTCTCTGCGAGGCCTTAGACATTGTCGTCTCCTTCTCCTGCGATGATCCTTTGTGACTTCTCCCGTGCGTGACAGATTGTGGACTGTTTTGCATTGACTTTGGGCCAAAACTAAATATAGTATTAAAAAAAATAAAAAAATTGGGCCCCTAAAAATAGGGCCCTGTACATGTGCCCACCTTGCACACCCTCTTCACCGGCCCTGAGACCATGTTTCATTTTTCCTCCATTAACTGTTGTTTGAAAAGAACTATTGTCATAAATATAAAATATTTGAGAAAATTGTTAATTATGTCACACTTAATGAAATGGAAGAAAAAAATATATAAAGACAAATTTGTAAAAAGTTTGGATTTCATGGGGAAAGTTTAATTTCTCTTCTAAATCCTTCTATACTTAGTAAAAAAAAGACACAGTAAATAACATCTTATTTTGACTGGTTTTCAAAGTATTTAAATCTTTAAAAATAACGTATTAGTTCGAAATCTTACAAAAATAACGTGTTTTGACAAAGTAGGATGTTATTTTGACATATTTTTGCTACTTGAGCAAAGGCACATGTAGCTTAATCTTTAAATTTTGTTATTTTTTTCATTTATCCAATTTTAAAAAATTAATAAAGCATATGATGTTAATTTTCCCTTGATTCCACACTTTATTAAACATTAAATATAACCTCTTGTTTCAAAAACTCACTACAATTTAAAAACCAAAATAATTCGAAACAATAAATATAGAAAATAGTAAATTATAGAAATGGTGGTTGTGGTATTTGACCGATTGTTGAATGCATAAAATGTTTAATCTGTAAAATTGCAGACATGGTTCATGTGGTATTTTGGTCAATTCTTTTATCTGTAAAATAACATCCTACTTTGGTACTTTGTTGGTACTTTTAGCTTATCAGAGAACATACTGTGATATGACAGCAAACAAAACCTACATCTACCAAGATTGTATCAGACTGTCGATAATGACTATTTCCCAATTGATATATATGAACATATGCTCTCCAACTACTGTTATTTAAAAGAAATTCAAACCAATATAAGAATTTTTAAAGTTTTACTCCAATCTATTGTTGAATCTATTTTTTTGATTATCGATATAAGTCTGACTTTTGAAAAATATAATACTTTTAAACAATCCAACCAGAAAAATTATAACTTGATTTGTGCATTAGATTCGGGTGGTTTGGCACAGAGGATATTCAAAGTTACACACATGAATACAAGATAAGACTAGACAAAGTCGGTGAAATTGGAGATATCCATGTTCACATGGTTATTGAGGCAAACAACAATGGATACAAGATTTTCTATTTATGATTTGATATAACTAATCTCTTATGTAGGCTACAAAAAATTATGTTCTTTTTTGGAAGGTAAATATCTTCGGGGTGCTAACTGGCTATTCAGAATGCCCAATGATTTAGAACGGTTCAAAGACAAGTGTGTAACAGTGAAGACCTAATGAAAAACGGGCTGTAGAAATACCGAAGTTGTAAAAGAAGAATGGTCTAAGGTTTCATTTTTCAACAAATCTTGAAACCAGACTCTCATCAATGTTTAGTGCTCATTTTATGACACTATGCATATAGTAATGAGCTCCAACTTTTCATCCATATAAATTACAACCCGGTTTTCACTATTAAATTTGGTAAAATAAATTCAGAATAAAAACAATGAAATTTAAATGTATTCTCCTTAATTTGTTTATTATAGCATTCTATTTTCATCACTTCCCGTACTTCAAAAAAAAGTTGAAATTTCAAGGTTGTAATAGAAATAAATGGGTAAAGATTCTACAATAAGCAAAGTAATGAAAGTGTGTTGCTATTATTTATTAGTTAAATTTATGTATCATATAATTGTTTTGTAATTTCTTGGGTATATCTGGGTTGTTTAAAGAGACTTGTACTTTTTTCATGTTAGAACATTTTTAAATTGAATAGGCTTCCCGATTGTATACGGGTGTATTAGTGCATCTATGTGAACATGCAATTTATAATTATCATTGTTTTTCCATTTGTAGCAATGTACTTCCATTAGATTTGCACTAAATGTCCATTAGTGTGTTTTTTTGTTTATAACAATGTACTTTTAACACAAATTATTGCTTAAACTCCCGTGGCAACGCGCATGCTTAAAAACCTCGTTGAGATATATAAGTTGTAATTTTCAAATCGGTTGTGCATTGGTATTGCATAAACATATCAGTAACTTGATGTTATAATTATGTAGTCAAATTTTATTTGTTCCTTTGCCTAGACATCAAGTTGTAATTTTCAAGTTAATGATTCAAATCAAATGTAGTCAAGCTATTTATATCTTAATAATATTTTCAACTAAATATGATGAAAATAGGAATATCAATAGATATGGCCGTATATACTCTAGTGTTGGGTCTCTTTAACAGTTTGCATGGCTCGATAATTTTAAACATATTTGGGCTTCAATGAATTCACAATCATCACATTCAACAGAAATATATTAGCCCGCATGAACATGACACCGAAAGTCTCAACCCTCTCTAATAAGGATTTGGATATTTAGCCCAAAACTTATATATATATATATATATATATATATATATATATATATATATATATATATATATATATATATATATATATATATATATATATATATATATATATATATATATATATATATATATATATAGGGTTATGTTCATGTGAGATGACTTAATTTTGTGAGATCGTGAGTCCCATTTTTTTTTTTTTTTTTTTTTAGTTAATTCAAGTTCCGAAAATAATAATTAAAAAAATAATTTTTGGATTTTTCCATTTATTTTGCATTTTAAAATTATTTTTTAGAATATGTCAGTGTAATATTCTATTAAAATATTTCACGTATTTTTCAAAAAAAAAATAGAATTTTTTTTTTGGTTAGATCAAGTTCCGAAAATAATATTTAAAAAAAAGAATTTTTAGATTTTTCCATTTATTCTGCATTTTAAAATTATTTTTTAGAATATGTCAGTGTAATATTTTATTAGAATATTTCACTTATTTTTCAAAAAAAAAACGGATTTTTTTAATTTTTTTTAGTTAATTCAAGTTCCGAAAATAATATTTAAAAAAAAAAAAAGAATTTTTGGATTTTTCCATTTATTTTGCATTTTAAAATTATTTTTAGATTTGATCTCACGGTCTCACAAAATTAGAATGGTCTCAAATGAACCTGAACCTATATATATATATATATATATATATATATATATATATATATATATATATATATATATGTATATAGAGAGAGAGAGAGAGAGAGAAAAAAAAAATGATCAAATGAGAACATCTAAAAGGTTGAGAGCGCGAGAACAAGTATATTCATTTGCGATTCCATGTATTCATTAATGGAGAAATGATAAATTTTTATGCACAATCAACATGAATATGCATTTTCTTTTCGATTGAAATTAAAGGCGTAAAATTTTATCATTTCTCCACAAATATATACATGGAATCGCAAATGAATATACTTTGTTCTCGCGTTCTCAACATTTTTGGTGTTCTCATTTGATGATACTCCTATATATATATATATATATATATATATATATATATATATATATATATATATATATATATATATATATATATATATATATATATATATATATATATATATATATATATATATTACTAGGGGCGGATATTAGTGGAGTCTAGGGGTCACTGGTCACTGCTCAATTTCTAGCACCTAGTGTAAAAAAAATTGTTTTTTCTATTAGGTGTACCGGTTTGAAATACGAGTGACACCTCTACTAAAATATTATGCGTCCGCCACTATATACTACATTTAGATTAAATTTCAAGACATAGATAGCGATGTTTAATTTCTTAGGCTTATATCAAATTACATGTCGTAATTATTAATCATTCATATTTCGCAGTACGTTCCGTTAACGTCCTATAAAGTCATAACATACGTACTATATCTTTTGAGCAAATTTAATAAACTTTTGGACGTAACTTTTGAAGTGAACTCGACGCCTAGTTATTGGATCGTTTCATTTAAATTTACTGGAATATTTTAACTAACATATAAAAAAAGTAACGACCATAGTTAATTTTTGCTGACATAAGATCTACAAAAACAAAACAAAACCCAAAAATAATAATAATAATAAATAAAATAAAATAAAATGTTTTACCACCAATTGGTTGAGTAGGTAATACAAAGTTCAAGATGTCAATGATGATACATAGGGAAAGTTTCATTATTCACGACAGCTTAATTACATGTAATATAATATACATATATATAAAAATGAAATAGAGATCAGAATATCGGTAATTCGGTATTCTATGTGTGTAATACTTGGTGAATCCAAGGTGAATAATGATACATCTTGTTTCTTTTAAGTGTAAACCGAAACAGTTTAGAATTAGACCATAGAAATACATAAACA